>NC_090310.1:14067500-14765000 GCF_039906515.1 Pseudorca crassidens
AGGACAGAGTATCTGTTGCCGGACGAATGAATGAATGAATGAGTGGCCATGGTGTGGGTCTATTTTCATTTGTAGCTTCAGTTCTGGAGAAATTTCTGGATCTGTTAATTTCCTTATATACATCCTTCTTTTTCTCTGTGCTCTATCTCTAGAACTTCCATTCTTCGGATATTGGACTGTAGTCCTTGAATTTTCTCATCTTTTCCTCTCCTATTTTCCATCTCCTTTTGCTCTACCTTATGGGAGGTTTCTTAATTTTATTTTTCAAACATTCTATTGCATTTGTCATGTCTTCTATCATTGCTTTTAATTTCCAGGTGTTCCTTTTTGTTCTGTGTCTCCCCCCCACACACACTTTTTTTAAGTAGCATCTGTTCTTGCTTAATGAACGTATTATGCTCTCTTACTTCTCTGAGATTATTACTGACTGTTCTTTTTAAAGTGTTCTTGTTCCTGAATTGTCTCTGTTTCCTCCCAGGTGCTTGCTAGTTGTTCGCATAATAATTTTTCACATTAGAGCATTTCCTTAGCCTGATGTACTTGGTGTTCTACTCATGTTTAGAACTTGAGGACTAAGCAGCTGGTTGAAATGTGTGAACCCACAGACTGTGGCCTTGCATGAAAGATGGTCTGACGGGGCCATTTCGTTGGAAATACCCAGTGTCAGGATCTTTAAGTCTTTTCCCTGGTCTGGTCGGGACTGTCAGCGGGAGGTTGTCTGAATATGGGGGCTTAGTACGGAAGAGGACTGGGGGTGGGTCTCTGTATTCAGAATATAAATAATCATTTTATTTCAGTATAGTTCACCTGCCTCAGCTGGGCTAGGGGCCCCCATCCACTACAACCCATACCCACTTCTCTGATAATAAACCTCTGGCCTTTGCCAAGTAGAGGAAGGAAGTTATGGGCTATACAGAAGGGTGGGAGTGGGGATTAAAGATCTAGTTGCTTTTTTCTTTTTCTTTCCACTTTGAAATAATTTTAGATTACATCAAAGTTGCTAAAACTCAGCTTCCCCCAATGGAACCATAGTACAATGATCAAATTAGAACCAGCCAAAGGAAGAAACACATAGGGCAGAGTCTAAGATGGGTCATCCTTTCCCTGTGGAGTCATGGATGATGTTATGTCTTCTGAGCCATGATGTGTAACAATACACACACACAAATGCTAACCAGGTAAGTCCACTCAAGCTTTGATGTCTAGAGGTTTTATGGAGGTTTCATTACGTAGGCATGACTGACTGATTCACTGCCCATGTGATTGAATTCAACTCCAGCAACACCCCCCCCCACCCCAGATACTGGGCTCATATCATGTGGTCCAAGAAGCCTACCACAAATAACTTCAATAGCATACACTATCAGGTGTGATCTGAAGGGCCCATGATGAATAACAGACACTTGGGAAATGCCAAAAGTTTAGAAGTGAGCCAGGGACAATGGCTAGACCTCTCTTTGGGTGACACAGAATTCCTTATTACACATACTAGATCAATTTGGGAACAACTGACATCTTTACTTTGTTGAGTCCTCCAATCCATGAACATGGTATGCTGCTCCATTTATTTGTCTTTGATTTCTTTCATCACTGTTTTGCACTTTTCAGCATACAAAGCTTGTACATGTTTTGTTAGATTTACAGCTAAAATTTTTATTTGGGGGAGCTATTGTGTTATGTTTTTAATTTTTGTTTTCAATCATTCATTGCTAATATATAGACAGACAATTATTTTTTACGTGTTTACCTTGTATTCTGTGACCTTGCTAATAACCTCATTTACTAGTTCTAGCAGTTTTATTATAGATTTTGTGGGATTTCTGCACAGATAATTATGTGGACAGTTTTACTGCTTCCTTTCCAATATGTATGCTTTTTACTTCTTTTTCTTGACTTATTGCACTGGCTAAGACTTTCAGTACTATGTTGAACAGGAGTGTTAAGAGTGGCTATTCCTCCCTTGTACTCAATTTTAGGGGAAACACATTCTATCTTTCAATATAAAGTATGATATTACCCGTAGGTATTTTGTAGATGTCCTTTATCAAGTTGAGGAAGTTAGTTCCTTCCTATTTCTAGTTTGCTGAGTGTTTTCACAAATGGGTACTGAATTGAGTTAAATGCTTTTTCTATACCAATTGATATGATCGTGTGTTTTTTTTTTCCCCCACAGATTGTTAATAGGATTACCTTGATTGATTTTTGAATGCTAAACCAGCCTTGCATTTCTGGAATAAAGCCCACTTGATGGTGGTCTATTATTCTTTTTTATATGGCTGAAATTGATGTACTAATATTTCATTTAGTATTTTTATGTTTATGTTTATGAGGGATATCATTCTGTAGTTTTCTTTTATTGTATTATCTTTATTTGGTTTTGATGCTAGGATAATGATAGCCTTATAAAATTATTTGGGAAGTTTTCCTCTCTATTTTCTGGGAGATTTTATAGAATCGGTGTTATTTCTCCGTTAAAGTTTTGGTAGGATTCACAACTGAAATCATCTGGGCTGGTGATACGGGCTGAATTGTATCCCCTAAAAATTCATATGTTGAAGTTCTGACCCCCAACACCTTATAAGGCGACTTTATTTAGAGATAGGATTTTTAAAGAGGTAATTAAGATAAAATGAGGTCATTAGAGTGGGCCCTAATCCCATATGCCTGGTATCCTTACACGAAGAGATTAGGATACAGAAACACACAGAGAGGACTATGAGAAGACACAGGGAGCAAATGGCCAACTGTGACTGCCATCTGCAAGCCAAGGAGAGAGGCCTCAGAAGAAACCAACTCTGCTGACATCTTAATTTCAGACTTCTATCCTCCAGAACTGTAAGAAAACAAATTTCTGCTGTTTAAGCCACCCAGTCTATAGTGCTTTTGCTATGGCAGCCTAGCAAACTAATACACTGGGAATTTAGTTTTTGGAAGATTTTGAACTACAAATGCAATGTCTTTAATAGTTATAGGAATATTAAGAGTATCTATTTCATCTTGATTCAGTTTTAGTAGTTTGTAGTTTTTGGAGGAATTGGTCCATTCATCTAGGTTATCAAATTTATGGGTATAAAATTTTTTTAACATATATTTTGATATCAGGCAAATTTGTCTTATACTTTATTTTTTTATTTTTCTGGCTATGCCGCATGGCTTGTGGGATCCTAGTTCCCTGACCAGGCATCGAACCCAGGCCCTCGGCAGTGAAAGCACAGAGTCCTAACCACTGAATCGCCAGGGAATTCCCAGGTGTAAAGATTTTTTATTTCCTTTTTATTTCTTAAATTTGTGTGAGTTGTGTAATGATGTCCCATCCTTCATTTCTGATATTAGTCATTTGTATCTTCTCTCTTTTATCTTTGCCAACCTTGAGAAAAATGTATTAATTTTAATGATCTTTTCAGAGAATGAATTTTTAGTTTCATTGATTTTCCCTACTGTTTCCTTCATTCTGCTTGATTTGGGTTTATTTTGATCTTCTTTCTCTGATTTCTTGATGTGGAACTTTCAATTATTGGTTTTAGGCCTTTCTTCTTTTCTGATTATAAGCATTTATTATTATAAATATCCTTCTAAGCTCTGCTTAGAATGTCAAATGTTGATATGTTTTATGTTCCTTTTAATTCAGTTCAAAAATATTTTCTAATTTCTCTTCTGATTTCTTCTTTGACCCAGGGATTATTCAGAAATGTGTTAGTTTCCAAATATTTGGGGTTTTCCAGATATCTTTCTGTAATAAATTTCTAATTTAACTCCACTGTAATCAGAGACTATACTTTGTATTAATTGCATCTTTTTGAAAGTATCAAACTTCTGGCCTAGAATATGGTCTATTCTGAAAAGAATGTGTATTTTCTTGTTGCAAGCGTTCAGAACTGCCATCCCAAAACATGCTGCTTTGGCCTATTGATTATTTTGAGCTGAAGGCACTTGAGACACAGCAGATATGAAGGGCTCTCTGACCCCCTTTTTACATAAAGGCAGGCATAAAGTTTCCCATGAGAAAGGCACCTTCCCTGCACCAGGAAGAGAAGACTATTCTTATCATCAGAGACTGGGAGTCAATGCCAAAATGCACCTGTACAAACAAAGTTACTAAAATAACCCTTACCTTCCACTAGCTTCCTCATATATTCTCTGGTCCCTGTTCTACAATTTACTGCCCCTAGCCCAAGCCCCTTTGCCTGTCACATTCACACAATTCAGTGTTCTTTGTGTAAAAAGGTATATAAGCTTTGGGGCTTAACAGCTTCTTCAGGTCTTCATTTCCCATCTGAAGACTCCCATCTACATGGAAGAATGTTAAATAAATCTGTACACTTTTCTCCTGTTTATCTTCCTTATGTCAGTTTAATTCTTAGGCCAGCCACAGAACCTAAAAGGGTCAAAGGGAGTTTTTCCTCCCCTATAGTGCTGTTGGATGGAGTGTTTTATAAATATCAATTAAGTCAAGCTGATTGATAATGTTGTTTAAGTTCTTCTACATCCTTACTGATTTTCTGTCTGCTTGCTTTATCAGTTATTGAGAAGATTGTTGAAATATCCAACTGCAATGGTGGTTACAGCCACTTCTGTCTGCACTGCTATTGGTTTTTGCTTCATATATTTCAAAACGCTCGTTTTAGATGCATAAGTGTTTAGGATCATTTTGTCTTCCTAATGAATTGAGCTCTTAATCGTTATGAAATGACCTTTTTATCTCTGGTAATACTCTTTGCTCTGAAATCTACTTTGTTTGATATTAACATAGCTATTCAGCTTTTCTAAAAGTTGGAGTTGGCATGGTATATTTATTTCCTTCCTTTTACTTTTAACTTATTTGTGTGTCTTTATATTTAAAGTGGGTTTCTTGAAGACAGGATATAGTTAGATCATAATTTTTTGTCCCATTTGACCATCTCTGCCTTTTAATTAAAAGGGTACCTGTATATGCTCTTTAATTTAAAAGGTGTTTATACTACTTATATTCAATGTGATTAGTGATATGGTAGAATCTAATTCTACCATTTTGCTACTTGTTTTCTATTTATCCCATATGTTCTTTGTTCCATTTTCCTCACCTTCCTAGTACTCTGTCCAGTGCTATTATGGCTGGTGGGAACAGGAACTCTTTCTGCTCCTGTCTGAACTCTGAGGATTATTCCTGCTTCTCTTTTCAAAGGATTCTTTCTCAATGCCAAGTCGTTCCTCCGATTGGAACTCAGCTAAAGACTAAGCACCCTCTGCAGATCTCGGGCGTTTTCTCTCTATGCAGCTCTCTTTTCTCCAATACCCTGCCCTGAAAACTCTATACATCTTAGTCTCTCTGGACCCCCAGCACTGTATCCTCAAGCCAGGAGGCTACTGGGCTCTGCCTGGTTTTCCCTCCAGGCACCACGGCCTGGAAGCTCTCCTTAGGCTACAAGCTGGGGCAAGATGGGGCTCATCTCATTGTTTCCTGTCTTTCAGAGATTACCATTATTCATTGCCTGCTTGCACTGTCTTGAGAGTCATTATTTCATATAATTTGTCTGATTTTATATTTTTATATAAAAATATATTTTGGATATTTTGCCCAATTTTTGGTTGTTTCAGGCAAGTGGGTAAATCCAATCCCTGTTACTTCCTCTTGACCAGTAACCAAAAGTCACACACATACAAATTTTATATGTGATAAAGGAAGCATATCAAATCAATGGTAAAGGATATCTTACATCATGAATTGTTTTAGAGAAAGCAATTAAATATACGAGAAAATATCAAATTAAACCTTTTTTTCATTAGATACACTGAAATAAACTCCACAGAGGCAAAATTGTAAAATGAAATTCTAAACCTTAAAACATGAAAACATTAAAGGAAAATATGATGACTATATTCATGATTACTATATGGGCAAAAACTTTCTAAAAATAGTGAAAAAAGTATAAGTAAAAATAATTCAAAGGTGACTTTTTTTGCTTGCTATTGATAAACTTTTATTTTGGAATAATTTCAGATTTGCAGAAAAATTACAAAGATAGTATAAAAAGTTTCCATATAGCCCTCACCCATTTTCCCCTAATGTCATCATCTTACATTTTCATGGGACTTTTTGTCAAACTGAGAAGCCAACATTGGTACATTTCTATTAACTAAACTCTAGACTTTATTCTGATTTCATCAGTTTTTCTACTAATGTCTTTTTTTTCCTGTTCAGGATTCGATATATCTAATTCAAGACACATTACTTTTTTTTCTTTATTGCCTTATTTAATCCTTTATTTAATATCAAAGAGGTAGACATTATTATTTTTTTAACATCTTTATTGGAGTATAATTGCTTTACAAAGGTGTGTTAGTTTCTGCTGTATAACAAAATGAATCAGCTATACGTACACATATATCCCTATATCCCTTCCCTCTTGTGTCTCCCTCTCACCCTCCCTATCCCACCCCTCTAGGTGGTCACAAAGCATGGATCTGATCTCCCTTTGCTATGCAGCTGCTTCCCACTAGCTAGCTATTTTACATTTGGTAGTGTACATATGTCAGTGCTACTCTCTCACTTCGTCCCAGCTTACCCTTCCCCCTCCCCGTGTCCTCAAATCCATTCTCTACGTCTGCATCTTTATTCCTGTCCTGCCCATAGGTTCTTCAGAACCCTTTTTTTTTTAGATTCCATATATATGTGTTAGCATACGGTATTTGTTTTTCTCTTTCTGACTTACTTCACTCTGTATGACAGACTCTAGGTCCATCCACCTCACTACAAATAACTCAATTTTGTTTCTTTTTATGGCTGAGTAATATTCCATTGTAAATATGTGCCACGTCTTCTTTATCCATTCATCTGTCAATGGATACTTAGGTTGCTTCCATGTCCTGGCTATTGTAAATGGTGCTGCAATGAACATTGTGGTACATGACTCTTTTTGAATTATGGTTTTCTCAGGGTATATGCCCGGTAGTGGGATTGCTGGGTCATATGGTAGTTCTGATTTTAGTTTTTTAAGGAACCTCCATACTGTTCTCCATAGTGGCTGGATCAATTTACATTCCCACCAACAGTGCAAGAGGGTTCCCTTTTCTCCACACCCTCTCCAGCACTTATTGTTTCTAGGTTTTTTGTTGATGGCCATTCTGACCATGAGGCGATACCTCATTGTAGTTTTGATTTGCATTTCTCTAATGATTAGTGATGTTGAGCATCCTTTCATGTGTTTGTTGGCAATCTGTATATCTTCTTTGGAGAAATGTCTATTTAGGTCTTCTGCCCATTTTTCGATTGGGTAGTTTGTTTTTTTGATATTGAGCTGCATGAGCTGCTTGTATATTTTGGAGATTAATCCTTTGTCAGTTGCTTCATTTGCAAATATTTTCTCCCATTCTTAGGGTTGTCTTTTCATATTGTTTATGGTTTCCTTTGCTGTGCAAAAGCTCTGAAGTTTCATTAGGTCCCATTTGTTTACTTTTGTTTTTATTTCCATTTCTCTAGGAGGTAGGCTGTGGTTTATGTCATAGAGTGTTCTGTCTATGTTTTCCTCTAAGAGTTTTATAGTATCTGGCCTTACATTTACATATTTAATCCATTTTGAGTTTATTTTTGTGTATGGTGTTAGGGAGTGTTCTAATTTCATTCTTTTACATGTAGCTGTCCAGTTTTATACCATGTTCTTGGATTGGAAGAACCAACATTGTGAAAATGACTATATACTACCCAAAGCAATCTACAGATTTGATGCTACCAACTGAATGCTATCAATTGGTATAGCTATCAAATGCTATCAAACTACCAATGGCATTTTTCACAGAACTAGAACAAAAAATTTCACAACTTGTATGGAAACACAAAAGACCTTGAATAGCCAAAGCAATCTTGAGAAAGAAAAAAGGAGCTGGAGGAATCAGGCTCCCTGACTTCAGACTATACTACAAAGCTACAGTAATCAATACACTATGGTACTGGCACAAAAACAGATATATAGATCAATGGAACAGGATAGAAAGCCCAGAGATTAACCCACACACATATGGTCACCTTATCTTTGATAAAGGAGGCAAGAATATACAATGGAGAAAAGACAGCCTCTTCAATAAGTGGTGCTGGGAAAACTGGACACATTACTTTTAAAAGACATATTTTGACTAAAAATCTTTTGATTACTTATTTAAAAATGCAAAGAGAAACTGAGAAACTGACAAACTGAGAAAAAGACGTCTAAGGAAACAAAGGATCAATAGCCTTCAAAATCAATTACTTCTTAATCAGTATGTAAAATACTAACCCATCAATTTTTAAAGAATGGTCAAAAGACATGCTCTGACAATTCAACAAGAAGAAATACTATTTTTTGGCTAAAGAACTTTGAACTTCACTGGTAATCAAAGACTTTTTTTTTAACCAGTCATACTGGCAAGGGTCTAAGGAGTAACACTAGTCAGATATCATTAGACAGATCCCCAACACATGGATGTATGATATCCTACAACTGATCTGAAAAGCCTTAAAAGTGAAGCCCCTTGGACCCATTAAGTTCACACTTGGGAAGTAATCAGAAATGGGGGCAAAAGTCACTGAGTACACTGCCATCAAGTCCTCCATGTGGCACCCCATGAGGGCCTCCACAGCACCCCTCTTCCCCTCGCCAGCCTGCTTCCCTGGATGCTGGGTGAAGCCATCCTTACACTAGGATAGGAAGCAAGATGGGAAAGAGCAGGGAAAGAAACAGAGGAAGGAAAGAGAATATGAGAAGGAAAGAGAAAAAGGGAAAGGAAGAACAGTATTCATATTTAATGGAGGAAAGTAAGAAATAATCTAGATATCTAGCAACAGGCAGATATTAGAATATACATTTATATATATATCGTAGTCATTAAAAACAGGTTTTTAGAGAATGTTTGATGGCATAGAGAAAATGTGCATAATGAATTTAAGTGGAAAATATAGGCTAAAAACTATCATTCTCATTTTTTTCATTTTGGTCACACCGCGAAGCATGTGGGATCTTAGTTCACTGACCAGAGATCGAACCCGTGCCCCCTGAAGTGGAAGCAAGAAGTTGTAATCACTGGACCGCCAGGGAAGTCCCTCATTCTCATTGTTTAACAGTTAAAAAGTATATGTTTGTGTAAGCAAAGAAACTTTAACTGTGGTTTTATTTGTGTTATTGAGCTATAAATAATGATATTTATTGTCTTCTTTGTGTTTTTAATATTATCTAAATATTCTACAATAAACATGATCAAAAATAACATTGAATATTTCCTTTTAAAAAGTTCTAATGTCTGCGTGACTTGCACGTGGCTTATGGGACTGAAAATATGTTTTTCTTGTTCCAATATCATGTTTTTGGTCCCAATGTTCCTATCTGTCAGGTGCCTTCCTGCTGTGCAAGTGATTAAGTGCACAGATTTTCTTCTGAACAAAAAGGGAATGTTTTCAAAAGTTCTTAGGCAACCCATCCGGAAGAACTGAATAAATTCTCTGAAGAAAAAACAGACTTAGTGCACCATCTGTGTTTGATGGTCTTTTCTCTTTCTCCTTCTCCTTCCCCTCCCCCTCTTCCTCCCCTAACCCTCCTCCTCCTTCTCTCACCCTCTTTCTCTCTCCCCTGTGTTCCAGACTTGGAACAAAGCGCTAAGCCAAGTCTAGCAGACTAACCTGTTTGGAGGGAAAGACAATATGTAGTGTGTAGGAGACGTTAAGGAATGGCAGGGAGAAATTTCTGAGTCATGAAAAGAGAAGGCATGAGCTAGACTTCAGAGGGCCATCTGAGGACAAATGGGAGGACATCTATCTTGAGGACATCCCAGGAATGAGGTTGGGTTGGGCTGAACTAGATCTTTATGATATCCTGGAAAAGAGATTTTGGTCCACATCACTTTAAAACACATCAAGAGTTTTAAAGACATATAAAGAGCCTTTAAAGATAATTTGGGCAGTGACTGCAAAACCTACCCTTCAGATTTGGAGAATCTCCATCTATATATTTGAGCAGTCCTTGATTTTCTTTATCAGTATTTCTCAAAGTAGCATGAAGACCTTAAACTTTAGATTCATCTTGGGTGCTGGTTCAAAATGCTGACTCCAGGGTCACACCCCAGATCTACCAAAGGTGAATCTCTGGGCAGTAGAGCCTGGGAATCTGGATTTTAACACACACCAAGAAGTCTGACACACATTAGACTCTGAGGATCATTTCTCCATATTCTGCTATTATCCATCAATGGAGGAAAATGGCCAAGGCTAGTTAGATGTGTAGAGAATTTCATTTTTTCGTTCATCATTCAATATATATCTATATTTCCTACAATGTGTCAGGCAATGAGTCTAGTCCCATCAGATCACAGTCTAGGAGGAAAGGACATATCTGCTTAGAGTGGGGAACAATTAATTTTACTTGGGAAGGTTGCATTAGTGAGGAATATTCAGCTGCAAGTTATAGAGTATCAAGCCAAAAGCAGCTTTAAATTACAGATATTTAATTATCAATGAAATCAAAAAGTGTAGAGGGAAAGGATTCCGGATTTAATGAGGAGATCAACAGTATCGTTGCAGTTCTTGCCCCCTTAGCAGGATGCCGAAGTGGAGTAAATGTCACCTCCTTTGCCTTAGATGAAATATTTCTTTTAATCTAACCTGAGGTCACATTAGCTTTGTTTTTTGGCAGCCATGTCAAGTCTGACTCACATAATGTCAACTAATACTCTTAGTTTTTTTATATGTGCTGCTTCTGAGCCACTTACTCTGACATGTATTTTGCACAAATTTGGTTTTACTTTTGCTGCATTGTTTTTGATATTAATTTTTAAATTTAATTTAAAAATTAACTTTTCCAAGACTGATCCCCTGCAGGATAGCCTTACAGGAAAGGAGCTCCTGCAAAGCACAGAAACTAACAGCCCAGTGCTTAAAGCAATAATCCCATTCAACCACAAGGCTTGGACCCCAACCTCCCCATCATGCATCACAGGAGGAGGTGCTGCCTCAACTGTGAGCACCTCAACTGTGAGCACTTCAGTGATAAACCCCGCCACTGGCAATTGCAGGAATAATCCCTAGCCTCCTGATCATGCCAGGATAAGAGCTGATGCCTGTTCCCCCAAACACACATCTTGAGCTGGTAGGATGGGGGTAAACCTAAGATTCCGTCATGTCATATTGTTATTTTATCTTAGCCTCTGATTATGTGAAGTGTATGTTTGGCCTAGTGCTTTTCTAATTATGTAGCTTAAAAATCTCTCAGCTTGAGAGTGTGGGGAGATGAAGGCAGTTAGAGTTTGCAGAACTGAGTAAAGGAAAGGAGAGAGGGACACAGAAAGAGAACCTCAGTGATCTGTAGAAAGTTTCCCTGGAGAATTCATCCAAATTGATCAGCACGTTAGTATAGGGAAAACTGCCTAAGGCTGGGGAAAGAACCATTCAAAAGGATTAGAGTGAGTGGTGCCCAGTACTCACACAGGCACAGGGGTAATGCCTGCTCCCACTACCCAGATGGGGAAAAAAACCCTATAACTTACGGGACCTGTGGTAAAGTCTTCAGGAAAGTCTTGCTTCAATAATAAGGAATGATTACCCCCAACTGAACACTGCTGATTCCACCTAACAAATCTTAAACGCAAGACCCTAAAGGATCAAACTGTTTCCAAGTTGCTTCACTGCATTCCAGAACAAAAGTAAAGAATACAGGAAAAAAAAATATCCAACACCCAATAAGGTAAAATTTACAATGTCTTGCATCTAATCAAAGATTACCAAGCATGCAAAGAAGGAGGAAACCAGGACCCATCAGGAGGAGAAAAGGCAATCAACTGAAAATGCCCCAGAAGTGAAAAAGAGACTAGAATTATCTGACAGGGACATTTATAAGTTCAAAAAGTTAAGTACAGACATGGGAGATGTTTAAAAAAAAAAAAAAAAAAAAAGATTACAGAGATGAAAACCACAATGTCTAAGATGAAAAATACAGTGGATGGGATTAATGACAGATTAGACATAGCAGAAGAAAAGAAAGCTTGGAGATTTAGCAAGAGAAACTTTCCAAAATGAAATACACAGAGAAAAATGAATTTTAAAAAATGAAAAGAGCCTCAGTGAGGTGTGGGAAAATGTCAGGCGACTAATATACATGTAATTATAGTTCCCAAAGCAGAGGAAGGGACAGAAAAAATATTTGAAGAAACAATAGCTGAAAAATTTACAACTGTGATGAAAATTATAAACGAGAAACATGAAGAAAACTACTCCAAAGCATATCATTATCAGTTCCTGAAAACCAAGCACAAAAAAGAAAGCCTTAAAAGAAGCAGCCGGCGCTTCCCTGGTGGCGCAGTGGTTGAGAGTCCGCCTGCCGATGCAGGGGACACGGGTTCGTGCCCCGGTCTGGGAAGATCCCACATGCTGCAGAGCGGCTGGGCCCGTGAGCCATGGCTGCTGAGCCTGCGCTCCGCAACGGGAGAGGCCACAACAGTGAGAGGCCCGCGTACCACAAAAAAATAAAAAAAAAAAAAAAAAAAAAAAGAAGCAGCCGGGGCTTCCCTGGTGGTGCAGTGGTTGAGAGTCTGCCTGCCGATGCAGGGGACGTGGGTTCGTGCCCCGGTCCGGGAGGATCCCACATGCCACGGAGCGGCTGGGCCCATGAGCCATGGCCACTGAGCCTGCGCGTCCGGAGCCTGTGCTCAGCAACGGGAGAGGCCACAACAGTGAGAGGCCCGCGTACCGCAAAAAAAATTTTTTTTAAAAAGTAAGCCACAGAGCAGCAGTAGCATAAAGGTTATGGGGGAGAGATGTAAGTCTACTCTTGAAAGGTTCTTATTGTCTATGTGAAGTCATATAAGATCACTTAATGTATTCAAAAAACCCTGAAGCAGCCACTAAAATGTTTAAAAGGTGTTAAGACTTAATGAGCCAACAAAGGAGATAAAATGAGATCATAAAAAATACCCATTAAACCAAAAGAAGGCAGAAAAAGAGGGAAAAGGAACCAAGAATACGTAGGACACATAGACAACAAATAGTGAATTGATAGTTGATTCAAGCCTAAAAAAATTAATAACAACATTAAATCTAAATTGCTCTAAACACTCCACATAAAAGGCAGAGATAGTCAGATTGGGTAAAAAAGCAAGACCTAATTACATACTGCCCTTAAATTGCACTTAAATATAAACAAATAAATAAATATAAATAAACAAAACAGTAAATAAGTTTTAAAAGATATACCATGTAACAGTAGTCAAAAGAAAGCTGGAGCAGCAATACTAATATCGGGCAAAGTAGATTTCAGAGGAATGAATATTACCAAGAAGGTCATTTCATAATGATGAAGGGGTCAATTAATCAAGAGGGCATAATTCTAAATGTGAATAATAAGTGTTGTAAAATAAATGAAGCAAAAACTCAGAGGCTGCAAGAAGTAGAAAAATCCACAATTACAGGCATATATGTCAGTGCCCATTCTCTCGATAACTGACAGAATAAACAGAATCAGCAAGGATATAGTAGACATTTGAGGGTACTTCACCCAACTACAGCAGACTACATGTTATCCTCAGGTGCCCAGAGAACACTTATTGAGACAGACCATAGTCTAGGCCATAAAGCACACCACAATAAACTTAGAAGGAATCAAGTCATAGAGAAGACATTCAGAATGGAGAGATAATGTCACTATAGATTCAACAGATATCACAAGGATTATAAGGAAATATTATGCACACCTTTATGCTTATAGATTACATCACTTAGATGAAATGCACGAAGTTTTTGAAAGTCACAAAGCTCACTGAAGAAGAAACAGGTAACCTGAAAAGTTCATATCATCTGTAGTTTTAAAACTTCATACGAAGAAACTGCTAGGCGCATATGGGTTCACTGTTGAAGCCTACAATCTAACAAAAAATAAGACCAATTCTGCTCAGTCTTGACCAGAAAATTGAATGAGAGGGAATACTTCTCAACTCAATCTATGAGTCTGACATTATCCTAATACCAAAACTAGACAAGGACATTACAAGAAAATAAAACTATACAGCCCAAAATCCATTACAGATATAGTTGCAAAAAAATTTAACAAAACTTTAGAAAATTCCATCCAATGATACATAAAAAGGATACATCATGACCAAGTGAGGTTTAACCCAGGAATGCATAGTTGGCTTAACATTCAAAAACAGTGTAATTCACCATGTTAACAGACTAAATAAAAAGAGAAAACTGCACATATATCCCAGAAGATGCAGAAAAGTATTTGACCAAATCCAGCATCCATCCCTAATAAAAACTCACATCAGGGCTTCCCTGGTGGTGCAGTGGTTAAGAATCCGCCTGCCAATGCAGGGAACACGGGTTCGAGCCCTGGTCCACGAAGTTCCCACATGACACGGAGCAACTAAGCCCGTGTGCCACAACTACTGAGCCTGCGGGCCACAACTACTGAAGCCCGTGCACCTAGAGCCCGTGCTCCACAACAAGAGAAGCCACCGCAATGAGAAGCCCGCACACGGCAACAAAGAGTAGCCCCCGTTAACCGCAACTAGAGAAAAGCCTGCACACAGCAACAAAGACCCAACGCAGCCAAAAATAAAATAAATAAATTTATTAAAAAAAACCAAAAACCAAACCACAACAAAAAAACTCACATCAAACTACGAATAGAAGGGAACTTCTTTAGCCTTGAAAGGGGGCATCTACAAAATACCTATAGCTAACATCATACTTAATAATGATTGAACAGTTTCTCTAAAAGATCAGGAAGATGACAGTCATTTCTGCTCTTACCACTTCTATTCAACATTCTACTGGAGGTTCTAACCAATGGAATAAAACAAGAAAAAGAAACAAAACTCACCCAGATTAGAAAGGAATA
Organism: Pseudorca crassidens; assembly: GCF_039906515.1. Lineage (NCBI taxonomy): Eukaryota > Metazoa > Chordata > Mammalia > Artiodactyla > Delphinidae > Pseudorca > Pseudorca crassidens. Next base: position 14,082,329 of record NC_090310.1, read on the forward strand.
AGCAAAACTTATTCACAGATGACATGATTAGTGGAATCTACAAAAGAGCTACTAGAACGAATAAATGAGTTTAGAGAGTTTGCAGAATACAAGATCAATATACCAAAAAAACCCAACTGTGTGTCTAAATACTAGCAATGAACAACTGGAAACTGAAATAAATAAAATAAATGCCATACTCTCTTCATCAAAAAAAAAAAAAAAGAACTACAGAACAAGCAATCTGATTTTAAAATGGACTTAGAACCTGAATGGACATTCTTTCAAAGAAGACATACAGATGGCCATCAGGTACATGAAAAGGTGCTCAATGTCACTAATCATCAGGGAAATGCAAATCAAAACCAAAAAGAGATATTACCTCACACCTGTAAAATGGTTGTTGTCAAAAAGGTGAGATACCAAGTGTTGGTGAGTATGTAGAGAAAAGGGAACACTTGTGCACTGTTGGTGGGAAGGTAAACAACACGTGGATGGATCTCAAAGTAAATATGCTGAGTAAAAGAAGCCAGAAAATAAAGAGTACATACCATATGATTCAGCTTACACAAAGCCCCATAAAACGCACACTAAGCTTTAGTGACAGAAAGCAGACAAGCAGTTGCCTGGGAGGGAGGAGAGGAGAGTTTATAAAGGGAAACAAGGAGATTCTGGGGGGTGACGGACTGTCCATTATCTTGATTGAGGTGATAGTTTCATGGATGTATATATACATAGGTCACATTGATCAAACGGTACACTTCAAATATGTGCAGTTTATTTTAGGTCAAATATACCTTAATAAATTCATTAACAACAATTTTTAAATGGCCCTCAAGTCAAGGACCGGGGTCCTGCTGCTGGAGTCGGAAGTCCTCAGCAGGCCTGGTTTGTGTGCTGCGTGGTCCTTAGTCCTTGTTTGCACGTTTGTATTGAGGGCATGAGGAGGCGCTTGCCTGATGGAAGGCAGGATGCCCCTCAAGTTCTCAAAGTGCAGGGAGCAGCTGCCCTGCTCAGGAAACCTGGGCTCCTGGTTTTCCTTAGAGAGGGACTGATGAGCAGAATGTGTCAGAAATCCAAGGAGACTTGAGCCCTTTTCATGTGGGCAATGGTAGAAGCAACTGGTTGACCGTCCAGAGAAGACAACCTCAGGGAGTAGTTTTATCTGGCTCTGAACTTCCCAATGGTGAGAATCAGGACCGGGCCTGAGAACTACTGTGAGAGAATTATTTCACCTCAACCAAAGAAATCTCTCGTTAGTGATTTCATCCCTCTGAGTGGCAGTAAGGTCTCCATCACCAGAGGCATTCCATTCTACATTGGACAATGCCGGGTTAGGATTCTGTAGAAATAATGGGAACACTCTCAGGAAGTTGGGTTCCAGGACTTTGAGGGTCCCTTCCAGCCCTTTAAATCTTTGATTTTCTACTTAAAATCCCCATGTATTCTGTGTGCTGTGGTTACTAGACAGGTTATTAGTACATTGACATTGGGAAGATTCCATAGGAAAGACTTGAAAGAAACACACACACACACACACACACACACACACACAGTCATTAAAAAGCCTCAACTTCAGGGAATTCCCTGGTGGTCCAGTGGTTAGGACTCCACGCTTCCACTGCAGGGGGCACGGGTTCAATACCTGGTCGGGAACTAAGATCCCACAAGAAGACATGTGGCGCGGCCAAAAAAAAAAAAAAGCCTTAACTTTAAAACTCACTTTGCTGAGTGTTAGCCCTCATCACACTGCCTTCCACTAGAATTCTGGAAAGTTATTCTGGAAGAGATGTACCTGCCTCTAAACCAGATCTGGGAGCCTGAGGAGTAGATAACAGGAGTTGCTACCCCTATACCAGGAAGTACAGCAGGGGCTCTTCCCAAAGCTGTAATGGGAGACCAGCATTCCCAAGTAAACCAGCATTCTGACGCCCAGCCCAGCCCTCTGCTTCACATGGAAGGAGAGGAATATTCAAGGAGACTCATAAAATGGAACTACTGCCCACCTCACGATGCTCAAAGCACCATGATGGCTGTGACTCTTGAATGAAGCTTCCTGCAGATGTCTCCCCCCAGGGAAAGAGACGGGAGGAAACTGATAGAAATTGATCATAAACAGGAACACAGTTCTCTTAGTATTCCTTCAGAATTACTCAGTGTCTTTCAGTTCATTCTGGGAATCCACATATTTGTGATAAAACAGGACAGGTTCTCTCTCAAGGGGGAGCTTTGGTTTGTGGGGTCTAAGGAGAGGACAGAGACCAAATCCTCCAGCAGCACTCTCATGTTTCCTTCTGTGGCAACAATGAGATGATTAGGTTCAGAGGGCTGCTGGGAATCAAATCAGAAAAACATCAAATAATTCTAGGGCATTTTATTTCCTCTAATTTCCATTTATACCTGAGAGGAAATGAACATCTTAACAGCCCAAGAGAGTGAAACTGTCAGATGCCATCGCCAGCGTGGGAGAGAGAAACAAGCGGCTGAGTTGAGGGGGGCTGCGGGGCGGCAGGCTCCCTCCCGTGCAATCTGCAAAGACCTTGTGACAGCCAGGGAGGCAGGCTAGCTCGTCGCAGGGAGGCTGGAAGGGGTCGTTCCACCAGAACCTGTGTCTCAACTTTCTGGGGGCAGCCTTGGGGGCCCCAAAGCTCACAAGTCACAGGGCCCTCCCCCAACCCTCCCCAGTTCGTTTGTCCAGCGCACAACTGGCTGCCGGAAGTCTGCCTTAGTTTCCCGGAAGGTCCTACTAGAAATCCAGCCCTGCTCCAATAAGGCACTGGCCCCTGCCCACTCCTGCCACCCACCTTCCTCTGGTTCTTTTCCAACTCTCCCTTCTCGTCCCAGGTGCTGGTGAGAGTCTGGCTAATAAGGGATGACCCTGAGATCACACTGAGGAGGTCTCTGTACCCCTATCCCGGGCTGTGTGCCCCCGGCTCCATCGGGCCTCCCTGGGTGTGATTCTGTTTCCCACGTCCTCTCAGGCTGCTGGCATTTCTTCACGTGCCATCCTTTGGGGCCAGGCTTGGGGGCTGCTTCTGGCTTCCCTCCTGTGATGGTTAATGTTGTGTCCACTTGACTGGCCACAGGACGCCCAGGTGAAACGTTATTTCTGGGTGTCTCTATGAGGTTTCCTTTTTTTTTTTTTTGGCCTCACCACGTGGCTTGTAGGATCTTAGTTCCCCAACCAGGGATCGAACCCAGGTCCTGGCAGTGGGAGCGCCAAGTCCTAACCCCTGGACCGCCAGGGAATGCCCCATAAAAGGTTGTTTCCAATGAGATTAGCATTTGCATCAGTGGACTCAGTAAGGGAGATCCACCCTCCCCAGTGTGGGTGGGCATCACCCAAGCTATTGAGGGCCGAAAGGCGAGGAAGGAGGAATTCACCCCCTCTTGCTTTTCTGCCTCAGTGCTTCAGCTGGAGTATTTCATCTCATCTTCTCCTGACCTTGGACTGGGATTTACACCACTGGCTCCCGTGGTTTCTAGATCTTCAGACTCAGACGGAATTTTACCATCACTTTCCTGGGTCTCCAGCTTGCAGATGGCAGACTGTAGGACTTCTCAGGCCCCATAATTGCATGAAATAACTTCTTTTAATCAAAATGTCTAACCTCCTACTGATTCTCTTTCTCTTGAGAACCCTGACTGGTACACCTACCTCCCTACCCTGCAGGCCCATGTTGCTGAGGCCCTCCTGTTGGGTCTCAAAGCCAAGTTCTCCAGACCAGGATGCACACACATGGCACAGATACAGGTCATTGCTCCCATCTGCCCTGGTTTGGTTCTGAGTCAGGTGTAAGCGTGGAAAGTTATCAGGACATTTATTTCCAAAGCCCAGCGTCGTATCTTCTCTTTTAAAAAATTCAGGTGGGGTGGGAGAGGGTTGGATCGGGAGTTTGGGATTAGCAGATGCAAACTGGTATATATAGAATGCATAAACGACAAGGTCCTGCTGTGTAGCACAGGGAACTATATTCAATATCCTGGGACAAACCATAATGGAAAAGAATATGAAAAAGAATGTATATATATATATATATATATATATGTATAACTGAGTCACTTTGCTGTATAGCAGTAATTAATGCATTGTAATTCAACTATACTTCAATAAAAAGTAAATTAAAAATAAATTAAAAAGATATCATTTAACAATAAAGGGATTATAAGAGGATAAAAATTAAAAATTCAGGTGAAAAAAAAAATTCTTGTGTTATCTCTTTGGTGAAATGAATTGACAACCAAAACTCAGGCTTCCATATAAGAAAGTGAGGATACACTTGCCAGATCCTGACAGAGTTATAAGCTGTTTGCACCGGTTTAGATGTAAGGACCTCAAAATACACGATTCATCAGAGCATCTGGGGTTGCCGGGTTCCAAGATGTAGGTGATCCTAGTGACACACAGGGCAGACTCCCAATCAAGACACATCCTCAGGCTGGCAGCGCTGCCCGCCCTCCGCTCCGGCGCTGCCCCTGCTCTGCTGCGCTCGGCCCCTCGCCGTCCCGCGGCTCTTCTGAGTGAAGAAATCACAGCCCTTTGAGGTTTTTAATGCAATCTGTTCCAGTGTTCTTTCACACGCATTGATTTCTTTGCTTTTTCATAATGTCTATTGAAAGCATCATAATCCTCGTGTTTTGTTATTGCTCCCGTGTAAAGTTCATCTTAGTTCTGAACCATCTCACACATTTTATAAAGGCTTTGTCTGTTCACTCCGAAAAAAAAAAAAAAAAAAGACACATCCTCCGCAAAGTACCACCTGGAGACGGTGGAGTGCAACTCAGCTGGATTTGGGGGAGCTCTTCTGGAGCCCCATATATGCCATTCCCTTGCAGTGGAGCATGCTCTGAGTAATCTTTCCTCTCCTCCTCCTCCAGGGGCAGGAACGGCAACATTTCCTTATACTTGAGCAGACCCCCTTTGTCTTAGCACATTCTGCCTTCATCTTTACCTGAGATAATAAAGCTACAGAAGATAAGATGAGGTTTCTGAGGTCCAAGGAGGAATTGAAAATTGCCCCCCCCAATCCTTTTCGAGGATTTTCCAGCTCCTGTCCCCGAATGTGTGTTGCTATGGTGATGGGAGGAATGGACGCTAAAACTGGGAGATGGTGACATCACAATGGGAAATGAAGGTTTTGAAGGTTTAATGAGTCTTCTCCAAAATGCACTCCTTTTAAAAAAAGCAAGCTAGCAGGTGTCCCATGATCCAATGGGCTAGTAAGAAAATCTCCTTAGAGTTTTCAACATATAAATCTCTGTCTTCTCTGAGTGACCAAGAGCATCTGTATCAGTCCGTTTTTGCCCTGTTGTGCTGTAGCAATGGACGACTCCAAAGCCGCAGGAGCTTATAACCACAAACTTCTGCTGCTTGGCTGGGGCTCTGGTCCAAGTGTCTTCATCATTCTAGGGAGGTGAGCAGAAGGGGACAGCCCATTTTCTTGGCAAAGGGGGAAGGAAAAGAGCGGGTAGAAACACACACTGGTTCTTCAAACTTCTGCTGGGCTACGTTGGATGTCCTATCTGATCACATACCACTGGCCAAAGTAAGTCCAACAGCCCAGCCTGAAGCCAGCGGGACAGGAGGGGCGTCCACCCCTCCCATAGAGGAGGCACCAGGGAGGTTGCTGAAGTGATGGGCCCAGAGAGAGGCAGTGAATATGTGGACAAATCGTATAAACTACTGCAGCCCCCAGGCAGCCACAGTCACTTGAAAGGGGGCCCTGGTCTGCTGACACCGCATATCAGGGCAAAAGTATCAAAGGTACAAAATATTTTGAATCCACTGGAAGAAAACCGTGATATAGAAATTATGAGTCATTCAGAAATGTTCTTGTTGCAGACGGGTATACCTTAAAAGGAAAAACTGGTGCCGCTAAACTCAGAAAACCACTTAGGGCCTTTCGAAAACCCAAAGAGGTGCCAAGGCATTTAGAAAGAGGCCATTAAGAATAGACGTGGCAAGTCACCCCTGACTTATTAAAAAAGAGAATGATTTTATAAATGAGGCCATTAGGAAGGATTTGTGAGATATTAGGGCTCTCAGAACTGCCTGAATAGGCGGGAAGGGAAGGAGGACAGTTAGCAATCTGTTATTTGGTGAGTTTGCTAAAGGAAATAATGCTCATGGTGATTCTTCGGCAGGCGATAATGGCTTCGCAAGGGGCCTGCCCAGAGCCAGGCACTGCCCAGGAAGGTGACGGCGCCTCAGACTCCTGCTGGGGGTCATGTCTGGGTGGGGGAGGGGAGGCAAACATTTAGATCAATAAAAGACAACCCATGGGCAATGGACAATATTAGAAGTATGTACAGGGGCTTCCCTGGTGGTCCAGTGGTTAAGACTCCACCCTTCCAATGCAGGGGGCACGGGTTCAATCCCTGGCCGGGGATCTAAGGTCCCACATGCTGCGCGCCCCCCCCAAAAAAAGAATCGTGTACAAACAAAGGGGCAGTTCCTTTGGGTGGGAGCACAGAGGGCCTCTGAGGGGCCCTACTACCTTGACCGTGTGTTGAAGGGACAGGCAAGCAGGAAAAGGCGGGGCTGGGAGGGGACTCAAGGTGAGGGAACCGCAAAGGCACTTGGATAAACAGGCTTGTGGTTCAGAAGAGAACCCAGGGTTGGAGCCATCCACGTGGAAGTGATACAGACTCGAGAGGGCCAGGCGGGAAGGCTGAGGTCACAGGGTGTGGGGTGGAGAGGAACAGGGAGATGGAAAGCCAGGGCGAGAATCACCATGGCGGGCAGGAGGTGCCGGCAGGACGCCGGGAGGGGGAGGTGAGAGCGAAGTGGTCCTGGGACCAAAAGCTAGAGAGTCAGGCGGGATGAAGGGGGGCATCTGTTAGCTTTGAGGTTGAGGCGTCACCGGGGACTTCGCTGAAGCGGATTTGGTGGTGTGGCTGGAGCAGACAACGCAGGAAACTAACTGGAGGTGAGAAAGGAGGTTTCTTCTCCTTGCCTGACTTTGTATTCCTCAGGGGATGGGAAAAACGAAGCTTGATTTCACACAAAAATTTCCAGTTGTTGTTTAGGGGGAACATGAAACAATGAGGAACGGGGTCAGGGCTCATGAAATAGAGAACGTTTGAAAGCTTTTTAACCATAGAGGGAGGGCGGCGGGGGCCTCGGCACCCCCAGGAGAAAGGGGCCTGCCCTGCACACGCACAAATACCCCGATGCCTGTTTCCCCATCCCCACAGTGTGCAGATCCCACCGGGTCAGGGAAGTGGCCTGTTAATGAGATAAAATCTAAAAGCATTATAAACACACACTTTATTTTATTGCTAGGCGTGTTTGTGTGAGGCAGTGATTTTGGGGGGCATTTTCTTATTTTCCAATAAAATTAAATAAGCCCACATGAGCTTTGGTAAACAGAGCACAGTAAAATGAGCGTGCGGGGATGAGGGCTTGATGCAATTTTCTCTTAATGAAGTACGTTTTATTCCTCCCTTCATGCCCTGCCCTGCTGCAGACAGCATCGCTATTCCACCCCGCACAGTAGTATCTGTACCATGATGAATTGCAACAGCATCCCCTCCTCCTGGAACGATGGGCTGACTCTTTCGGAGGGGATGCAGGGAAGAGTGGGACAGGATGCTGTCTGTGGCCAAAGAAATGACCAGTTTGAGATTCTGAGTCATGAACTGCCATAATTAGGAGGCAGGCAGAGTGCATGCTGCCGCTGCTGTATTTGCTGCCTGTTCCCTGTGAAAGCTTTGGGAATTAAGATAATAGGCCTCTAAAACAAGAGCCGGGTACGGCTCTACCTAACGGCCTGCACACAGCACGTCAGCAGCAGACAGACCCAGACAGAGGCACCCAAGGCAAAGGAGCAAGAAAGAACCCAAGAAGAGGGTCCCCAGGCCCAGGGGAAGGTGTGTGTGTCCCAAGGAGTGAAAGGTGGAGAGAGTTTTATCATCTGTACAGGCCCCAGCTGCAGCATGCATGCTCACGTAGCTGTGGGATGACACGGGCCTGCAGCATGGCAGCCCTGGGCTGCTGGGGTCATAGGAGCCACGGGGCTGGCTTGGAGTGAAAGGAGCCACAGAGGGAAGGCCCCAGAGAAATGGGAGAGAAGTTGCTGAGCCAGGCCTCACAGGAGATCTTCCTCCAACCAGACTCAGCAGGACAGAAGAGAAGGCCTCTCTGGGTCAGGGATATTACCAGGAGAGGCGGCAGCCAGGTGGCAGACAGTGGGCTTCCGCTAGTGATGTGCTACTAGATTAGCCAAGACTTTACTGCAAGTGATAAAACCAGCTCCAATGAACCCAAGTGAAAGACGTGACTTGTCGCTCCCCATAAGGGCGGCGCATGGGGAAGCTGTGCAGAGGGACACCTGGATACAGGCATCGAGCCCTGGCAGGACACGGGCTCCGTCTCTCAGATCAGCCTCCGCAGGCTTGACTTGAAGAAATCCAGGGAAGGCCTTCCATCAGTCCCGCTCACATCCGGACCCATCAGCAGACCCAGGGGGCAGGCAGAGCCACTGCCCTAGTTCAGGGTCATATGGCCAATCTCAGGGCCAGGAGGGGCAAGGGGAGACTAAGAGCATAGCCTCCACCAGACACTCCCCCATACAGTGGGTGAGGACCCGTGCATACCCCAAAAGTCAGGGTGTCACCGTGGGCTGAACAAAGAATGAATGCCCCACAGAGCAGCCCACACCACCCACTGCAGGTCTGAAGGACTTCAGGTCTCTCTGAATGAAGAATTCCCGAGTGGAATGAGCACTCATCACTGCTGCTCTCAGAACAACCAAATGGGCCGTGAGGCTCAGCTCTGATTAAGGGTGGCTCTCCTTCAGAGCCGGGGTGGTGGTGGAAGAGGTGGCGATCAGTAAAACAAAAGCAGGCTTTTTCAGAGCTCTGAATCTGCCCGTGCTGCCCTTTGGCCGGAAATGGCCTTTACTTGCCTTCTTCCTCTGGTAAACTCCCATTCATCCTTCAAGACACAGTTCAAATGTCACCTCCTCCATGAAGCTCTCCATTCTCCAAGACAAAGCTAGTTTCTCAGTCCTACTCCCAGGTTCTAAGACTACTTTGCATTTAATTTGCTGATTTTTAATCTCTGGCTCATGGGTATTGCTTTTCTCCTGGACAGGGCAGGGACCGAGTCTTACAATGTGAAGTTCCTCTTCCAGCACCCAGAGCAAGAACCTGGCCCTCAGCAGGTGCTCCATACCTGTTTGGTGTGTTGGTGAACTACACACACAAGATATATATTCTTGCAGCAGGTGGAGTTGTTGTCTACCTTCTTCGCTCCTAATAGTACCTACCTCCCACACTAGAGGCTGAAAATGCCAGATGCTTGTGCTCTCCCCCTCCCTTGCAATTGGAGGTTGTCAACTGACCCATTTATGGTTAATAGACTTAAAGAGAAGTCTCTAAGGTGTTTTTCCCTTTTTGATTAATAGAGCAACTCAATAGAGAAGAGCTCTCTTCCTCATCCATTTCCTTCCAGGCTTTGAACACAACTGTGAGAGAATGTGATGCCTGGAACTTTGGCAGCCATTTTGAGACCATGGGGCAACAGTCTGAAAACGAAAGTCAACATGTCCTAAAGGGTGTGGTGGAAAGCTTGGAAACTGCCTGGGTCTTCGATTATTCATCCCTAGATTCAACCTGGAAACCACCTACTTCCAGATTGCTTATATGAGGCAATAAAAATCCCTACTGTTTGAAACCACTAGTTCAAAACCACTAACTCTGTTACTGGTAGCAGAGAGCATGCTGACTGCTACATGCTTTCATGCCATGACAGCAGTTCGGGACTCTATAGTATAAACATCTTTTTCCGTCTAGTACCAGTTTAGAAAAATGAGAGGACAAAACCACCTAAAAATCAAACATGAAAATATTGCCCATGTTTTGTTACCAACTATCAATCATTTCAAGTAAAGTACAGAGTGATCAATAATGTTCTGTGGCTTGAGCATAAACCCAGAGGTCAGAACTCCTGAGCATGTGCGTCTAAGCCACTTGAACCTGCTCGGTATGGCTCCTGTCCTTTGGGGACCATCACAGCCAAGGCTCTGATCCTGAAAAAAGGGCGATACGAATAAGGATGCACTGCCACCAGGGTAATATCTTACTCAATAAGATGCTCAAAGTCTAGGAGTTCTGGAAATGTGTTGAAAAGCTCTGTGCTAAGTTGCCTTGGGTGAAAAAACTTAAGGCCAACGTGTACTTTAACGAGCAAGCCAATGAAATCATCTGAATGAGGTTAACTGCAAACTCAAAAGTCTGAATTTAGAAGCTGAGCAGGAGCCGGTCAGGGGGATGGAGGAAAGGATGGGAATTAGAGATGGAAGCAGCAGCACGAGCTATTCCACAGGACCGGTGGTGAGGTGTGTCAGGCTGAGGAGCGTGGACTTGACAACGGGCTTAAAGGAGGAATGGGAGGGTTTTGGGAGGGACATGGTCAGATGTGCATTTGAGAACTTTCACTCCGGCAGCCTGTCTGTTGGCTAGACAGAAGGAGGGAGGCGGAGTTTGGGGTGAGGCAGGGAGTTACAGCTCTGACCAGTGCCTGCCATTTAACCCCCCAGCCTGGAGGCAGAGGTCCTGCACAGAGCTTGGCATGTAGTCAGGCAGGAAAGACAGGCCCGGGCCCAAGGACAGCCTCCTTGTGCATAGGTATTAGGCAGAAGGCAAAGGCACCTCCTTGGTTTGCACTTAATGAGGCCATGACGTGTGGAGGAATGGCATCTAAAACAGAACCTCTGTAGCATCTGCACAAGAAATTCTGACCATGGAAACCGTGGAGCATGTGCAATAAAAATGCACAGGTTGCTAATGACCCTGTACAACCTTCCACGTGTAGCCACTAGACTACTAAGGGACAATTGAAGGGAAAACAGCTCTTAGAGCACATATGCGGTGGCTTCAGGAGACAAATGCGCTGATGCAACCTGGTGCAATCCAGGCCCCACCTCAACCCTCCCCTCAATGAATAATCTACCCCTAATCAAAAGACCCCCATCCATTCAAAGGGGTAAAATAAGATAAAAGGGTGAATCAATTACCCTGCAGTGGACTTCCTGGTGGCACAGTGGTTAAGAATCCACCTGCCAATGCAGGGGACACGGGTCCGATCCCTGGTCCGGGACGATCCCACATGCTGCAGAGCAACTAAGCCTATGCGCCACAACTACTGAGCCTGCACTCTAGAGCCTCTGAGCCACAACTACTGAGCCCGCGTGCCACAACTACTGAAACCCGCGAGCCACAACTACTGAGCCCATGTGCCACAACTACTGAGCCCATGTGCCACAACTACTGAAGCCCGCACTCCTAGAGCCCGTGCTCTGCAACAAGAGAAGCCACCGCAATGAAGAGTAGCCCTGGCTCACTGCAACTAGAGAAAGCCCGTGTGCAGCAAGGAAGACCCAATGCAGCCAAAAAGAAAAAGATAAATAAACGAACAAATATATTTTTTTTAAATAAATAAATAACCCTGCAGTGCACCCCTTGCTCATGAGGACGCCCGCACTCTTCTCTGAGTGTGTTCTTTGCCTCCATAACCTGCTTCTTTGTTTTCTTTGCTCCTCAGCCTCAGTGTGTGTGCGTGTGTGTGTGTGTGTGTGTGTGTGTGTGTGTATGTGTGTGTGTGTTTCTTCCTTTGTGTTTTGTGTTCCTTGCCCCAATTCTTTTGGATGAGTTGAACAAGAGCCTGGAGTTTTGATAAGCTTTTCCAGTTATCAGTAGGAAGGGCTCTCAATAAATGGCCAGGTATTCCTTCTCTGATCATGTGTCCCCCCAGCACCGTGTGCAGGCTGGGGGCTAAGGAGAGCACAGCCCCCAGAGGAACGCCGCTGGGTTCCATCTGCCACGCCAAACACTCCAACCCCAAAGATACAGCACACACTTGCCAGGAACCTGCTCCCGTGGCCTCAGAGCTGTGCCTTCCTCACCTGCGCTGCCCAGCAGACTCATGAGGCCTTGTTCTTCAGACCTGAATCCCAGTTCCCAGCCCCACACTGGGGCTCAGACTGTGGCACAAAGGAAGTGCTGACTTCTGGTCTCCTGGGAAGGGGCCGGACTAGTCAGAGGAGCCCAAGGTCCTGGCAAGAAATGTGCCAGGTGCCTTAAAGCCTTGCCCCCAGGGATCCCTATTCTGTGCGCGGCAGGTAAGTGGCAAGAGTTCCAAGGCCACCCCGCACCCTTCAGACACCACAACCTGACCTCAGGGCTCCCCTGCTCAAGCCAGATGTGCCGAACGCCCCCAGTGCAGTGCTTGGGTGAGCTGAACCCTGCTGGCATGATCTCATGAAGCCCTTCTGCCCCGCTGCTCCAGCGTGATGCTCCTGAGCCCTCCTCTCTGTGGCCTCACTTCCCCCTTCTCTGGGGGCAGATGGGGGGTGTGAACACGGTGAGACTGGCATTTCCTAATCCCTCCGTGAGCCGGGGTCCCACATTGGGGGACATCCCAGGCCCTCTTCCTGCCTGAGTGGGGGGCAGATCAGGAAACTGCAGCTCCTCCTGGCAGGAACGGGGAGGGGAGGGACCAGTTGCTGAAAAAAAAAGTTCCATTTTTCAACAGTCCAAGTGATTTTTTTCCCACTTCTCCTTAGCCAGCAATCAGAGTACAAATCTAGTAGTCCTCAATGAGAGCCAGTTAATAGCTGCACAATTAATTCACTTCCTCAATGAGAGAAAAGTGAAAGCATTAGCTGGAGCTTCACAGGGTCTTGATGAGAATTCTCAGAAACTAGAGAAGGAATCACAAGATGTTTGCCTGCTCCGATTTTGCACAAATACATGCTCCTGTCTCACCCGGAAGTTGATAGCTTCCCTCACTGCCCGTTGCAAACACATCCTGCCTTAGACTGAGGTCTGCGGCCACTATAAGTTCTCTTTCTCTAACATCTAAGCTGGAATTCTTGAAATCGGTGAGGATAAATCTAAACACGCTAGGGTTCCTTCCAAACAAGAGGGTCTTTTTCTCCAGAAAAGGCAGTGAAATTTACAACACGGTACCAAACAGCTTCAAAACCTAGTCATGAGAGTAGCGTACTTTATTCATAATGAATGAAAGGAAATCAGTAAAGGACAAAAACACCAAGCAGGCTAAGAGCCAACAAGATTAGTCACTGCCGACTTAGATTAAATCAACGGTGCCCGGGGAGGGGTTCATCAATTTGTATTTAAATAAAAAGTGAGAAAAGCAACCCAGCACACAAACAAAAAAAGACGAATCTTTCAGCTGACAAAATATGCAGTTTTGAATATATTTAACTCCAACTATAGGCTGAATTCCAACTTCAGGATCTTATTTAAGGAAAAAGCTTAGAGTCTGACTCTACAAGGTAGAAAACACATTCCCTCATAACTTTTATTGTGCTAATTAAGATAATACATATCCATTTATATGTTGCTTCATACATAGGATTTTTATATAATTAAGGTGATAACTACGATTTCGTATTCTGTATTTTAAACTTAGCGTTATATCATAAACATCTTCTGTCATTAAAAACTTTCACTGGTGCGAGCACTGCACTACAAGTATTGATGAGGACCCCTATGCAAGGGATGTTTTGCTGTCATCCTCTTTGGCTCACTTCTCACTGGCCTCTGGAACTGTTCTCCAGTCTTTTCTTGATCTGTCCCTGCCCCCCAACTCCCCCAGGTTTCTGTGACTCCACAGGCCTGGTTACTCTAATGTCTCCCCTGTTGAAGCTGTCAGGGGACTTCTTTCCCTGTCCCACCCCTACCTGCTAGAGTTCCTGGAGACACGGCCCTTCCTCCCCATTTTATACTCTCTCCGAAGATGACGTCCGCCCTCCTTAAGGCTCCAAGTATAACCTACACCATGAAGATTCACACATTTCTTCCACCCCAGACCTGTATGCCTGACTGCTGGCTTGACCTTCCCCTTGGAAATTTTGGGCAGTTCCAAGCCTACCTGTCCACAAATGAACTCAGGATCTCCCACAGGCCTGGCCCTCTTCCAGTCTCAGCCTACAGAGCACCACCATCCTCTCTCCTGTTCTCAAGCCAGAAACCCAGGAGTCATCCTTGACGACTCATTCCTCCTGCCTGCCCACACTCCACACTCCCCCACCCCCATCTAGCCAAATTGTGGCCAGATCCACCAGTGTTTCCTCCTAAGGTCTCTTTCAAATCTACCCACTGCCCTCCATTCCAACCACCAGGGTCAGCATGCAGGGGCGTGCACTGCACAAATGCTACCACCCGGGCCATCACTTCTGGCCTGTTCTACAAGAACACCTACCAACTCATCCCCTTCCCTTTTGGTCTTTCCAGGCCATTATCTAACCCAAAGCTACAGTGATCTTCTTAAGATGCACATCTAATCATGCTGTTCCTTTGCATAATTGCTCTTAGGGCTTAGACTGGCCTGCATCTCCCTGAGTCATCACTGTTATGTTCTCCCGGTTCCCCTGCGTGGCCTGGTCTTCTCCTACATCTTCTGCAGCATTCTCCAGCCACTGAGGCCTTCCTACAGCTACTCAAATGTGCCACAACCCTTCCCCACGTGGCCTTTGAGCATGCTCAGTCCTCTACCTGCAGTGTTCTTCTTCCCCTGTCCTTAGATCTCTTACATTGTTTTTATATCTACAAGGGATTCTGAAAGTGTGGTCTCTTAGCAGCATTTGCATAACCCAGAAACCTGTTAGAAAAGCAAATTCTTCTGTATTGCACACCTACTATATCAGAAACTCTGGAGTGGGGTCCACAAATGTTTTAACAAGCCCTCCGAGTGACTCTGATGCATGAGTAAGTTGGAAAGCCATTGGTCCAGAAAAGCCTTCGTCACCCAAGGTTTCTTCTGAGCTTTTTGTTTCATTTGACTCTTTTTGCTATTTAGTATAAAGACCAAAACTACATAATTTTTCTCCCAAATCTCCATTGATTTATCCTATATTCCTTATCTTATATCCTATACTGCTTTTCATAAACATTAAGGTTTGCCTCTGTGCTTTTTTAAAAAAAGCTTTATTGAGATATATTTCATATACCTTAAAATCCACTCATTTAAAGTGTATAGTTTTTAGCATATTCAGAAAGTTGTGCATTCATAGCTGATTTTAGCTATTTGCATCTTCCTGTTTTCTTGGTGAGTCTAGCTAAAGGTCTGCCAATTTTGTTGATTTTTTTTAAAGAACCAACTTCCGGTTTCACTAATTTTTTTCTTTTGCTTTTCTTTCCTTTCTTTTATTTACTTCTGCCCCTAGTGTTTATTATTTTTTTCCTTTAGCTCACTTTGAGTTTAGTTCTTCTTTTTCTAGTTCCTTAAGATGGAAGGTTATTAATTTGAGATGTATCTTCTTCTTAATGTAGGCATTTACAGTTATAAATTCCCTCTAAGCAGGGCTTCCCTGGTGGCGCAGTGGTTGAGAGTCTGCCTGCCGATGCAGGGGACATGGGTTCATGTCCCGGTCTGGGAAGATCCCACATGCCGCGGAACGGCTGGGCCCGTGAGCCATGGCCGCTGAGCCTGCGCATCCAGAGCCTGTGCTCCGCAAAGGGAGAGGCCACAACAGTGAGAGGCCCGCGTATCGAAGAAAAAAAAAAAAATTCCCTCTAAGCACTATATTAGCAGCATCCCATAAGTTTTGGTATGTTGTATTTTCATTTTCATTCATCTCAAAAGTCTTTCCTAATTTCCCTGTGATTCCCTCTTTGACCCATTGTTTGTTTAGGACGTTGGTTAATTGCTACATATTTATGAATTTCCCAAATTTTCTTCTGCTGTTGATTTCTAATGATCTCTAATTTCATTCCATTGGTCAGAGACTATACTTTGCATAATTTCAATCCTTTTAAACTTACTGAGACTTGTTTTATGATCTTACATATGGTCTATACTGGAGAATGTTCCATGGCACTCGAGAATAATGTGTTGTTGGTGGAGCGTCCTATGGAGGCCTTCAGGTGTACTTGGTTTATAGTGTTGCTCAAATCTCTTACTTCCTTTTTGGGCTTTGGCCTAGTTGCTCTATCCATTATTGTAAGTGGGTTATGTAAGTCTCCAATTACTACTGAATCATCTCCTTTCAACTCTGTCAGATTTCACTTCACATATTTTGGGGCTCTGTTGTTAGTTAGGTCCATGCATGTTTAAAATCATTACATCTTTCTAGTAAGGTGTAATTATAAATAATTAAAATAATTACAATTTATCATTATAAAATGTCCCTTTTGTCCCCACTAACAATTTTTTTTTTGTCTTAAAGTCTATTTTTTTGATATTAGTAAAACCACTCTAGCTCTCTTTTGGTAACTGCTTCCATGGTATACCTTTCTCGATCCTTTTAGTCTTTGAATGTAAAGTGTGTCTATTGCAAACAGCATATAATTGGATTTAAAAGAAAAATACATTCTGCCTCTTTTGATTGGGGTATTTAATCTACTTACATAATATACTAACCCAATAAGGCAAGATTTGTTCCTGACATTTTTGCTATTTGTTTTTTGAATGTCTTAGATCTTTGTCGTTTTGTTACTGTCTTCTAAATAGATATTTTCTAGTGTACCTTTTAAATTCTCATTTCTTTGTGATATTGTGATTTATAATAATATACATTATTTAAATATAAATATTAAATTATTAAATATACTTATTCTCTCCCAGTTCCAGGCACAGAGTTCCTAAAACCCTTGGAATTTCCTAAGCGATGACAACAATAACAAAAACAATGTGTGTCTTGTTATGTTAATGAGGCGACTTTTGGAAAGCCCTTAGGTAACCTAAGGAAGGGGACTCGTTGCCAGGGCCACCAACCAAGTGATTAGAGGGTTGCGAACTTTCAGAACCACCCCTGGACCTCTGGAGAGGGGAGAGAGGCTGGAGATTAAGGTCAATCACCAATGGTCAATGATTTAATCAATCGTGCCTATGTAATGAAGTCTCTATAAAAACCCAAAAGAAAGCAGAAACTGACACACCAATGTAAAGCAATTATACTCCAATAAAGATGTAAAAAACAAAAAAAAACAAAAGGACTGGGTTTGGAGAGCTTCCAGATTGGTGAACACATGATCTGGGAGAGTGGCGTGCTTGCAAAAGGCATGGAGGCCCTATCTTCCTTCCCACGTACGTTGCCCTGTGTATCTCTTCCATCTGGCTGTTCCTGAGTTATATATACCCTTCTATAATAAACCAATAATCTAGTAAGGAAAATGTTTCTCTGAGTTCTGTCAGCCACTCTAGCACATTTATCAAACCCACGGGAACCTCCAATCTATAGCTGGTTGGTCAGAAGCACAGGTGACAACCTGGACTTGTGACTGACATCTGAAGTTGGGGGGCAGAGCACTTAACCTGTGGGATCTGATGCTATCTCCAGGTAGACAGTGTCACAATTAAGCTAAACTGCAGGACACCCAGCTGGTGTTGGAGAACTGTTTGGTGGGGGGGGTGGAAAATCCACACATTGAAACTGTGAGCAGAATCGTATTTTTTTTACTATAACTTTTAAAATTTATTCTTAGTGGCTGCTCTTGGGATTACAATTAGCATCTTTAAAAAATCTGCTTTGGAAACATACCCACTTAATTTCAACAGTGGGTAGTCAAGACTTGCTCCAATATACCTCTGTTCCCCTCACACTTCTTTCATGTTATTACTGTCATACAAATTACATCTTTATACATTCTAAGTCCATCAATACAGTTTTATAAATATTGCTTTACGCAGCTATCTTATAAAACAGATAGGAGAGTTACAAACAAAAGTACATTTATATTGTCTTCTATAAAACTTACGTAGTTACTTCCACCAGTGCTGTTTATTTCTTCACGTGGTTTCAAGCCTAACGTACTTTCATTAAGCCCTGAGGACTCCTCCTCGTAGGCAGGTCTGCTGGTGATGAATTCTTTACTTCTTGCTTATCTGAAAATGTCTTAATTTCTTCTTTAATTTTGAAGGAAGATTAAAATAGGCATAGAAATTTTGGTTGAAAGTCTCTTCTTCCAGCTCTTTTAAGATACCATTCCACTGCCTTTTGGCCTCCATGCTTTCTGATGAGAAGTAAACTGTTAATTTTATTAAGGTTCAGTAGTTTCTCTTAACAGATGATTTTCAGCTCACGGCAAAGCTTTGGTTAAACTGTTGGAGTTCTAAAATTCTTTGATTTTAGTTGTTTTGCCCATATTTTCACTGTTTTAGAGGGAGAGTGAGTTCACTGAGGTTCTCACTCTGTCATTTTGGAAGCTGATCTCGTTTCATGTTGTTTGAATTATTTTAGACAACATTCTTTAATATCTTGTAAAGCAATTTTCCTTGAATAATTATTTTTCTAGAATCTTGGAACTATTCTTACCTGGCTAGCTTTTCGGCAGAATTTTAGAATCGCTTGCTCAAACTCCAACAATAACTTCCACTGGACATCTAGAATGCTATTTTTCAAATAGCTCACCTTCTAAGAATATTCAAGCTTCCCCATCTCTTCTACTTTAATACTGCTCAGCAAACATTTAATTTTTTTCATCCAGATTCCACTGTATTTTTTTCCCCTAGGCATTTAAAATTTTCTGCTGTGACTGTGAACTGGGATTAATATACCATGTTATTTTTTTTTAAATATAAAGCAAACACTTCCTGGGTGGCAGAGGGAGGAAAAACTGTTCATTTATGTGCCTAAAGTTAATGGAGTCAGGAGGGCTCATTCTGGTGGTGAGAGGTTTGCTTTTGTTTTTTTTTCTTTGAAGCAACAGAATATCTTCGTTCACATTAAATCTTGAGCAGAACCTCAATGCATAAAAAATAAAGGCAGCGTTGCCCGGTTGAAAAAGAGGTTGAGGGACGGTCCAAAGCCCAGCATGCACTGCCGCCTGCCCTGCTCCTTACGGCAGCCCCAGAGGGGTCTTCCTACAGCTGTGTGCCCAGTTAGCTGTCACAAACAGGACCCCATCTGTACGCTCCTTAGCATGAGCTCTTGCTTTTTAATACTCTCCTCTAATTTAAGGTTTGAATAGAGATTTTCCATCTCTACTCAACGACCATTAACACATCTGAGCTTCAGTGAGCTCCTGCCTCACTGGCCTGGACCACTCCTATCTCTTGTCTGTGTCAGGGGTCAACAGGAGACTGAACGCATGCTTGAAGATGTGGTGACTTCAAGAACATCTGATTTCATCCTATGGCACAGAGAGACTCTATCACTTAGAAATAAATACAGTGCCCAGTTTTCAACTACATGAGTAAGTAGATTATATTATTATGAACTTTACTTCAGCAGAGAATAGAGGAGGAATATAAGGAGGAGATGGGTCTGACAGGGCTTAGAACCATGGGACTAGAAGCATCTTTAAAATAAGCGCTCAAAAGAAAATGTGTGGTCCAAGTCTTCACAAAAGATATTTTACTAAAATTTTAGGATAAAGGCATTTTTTAAATAACTATAATACTTCTTAAAAACTACTGAGTATTTAGTGATGTTTTCAACTAGGAAAAAACTTGAAACTTAAAGAACAGATTGCAGAAAGTAGCTAGGGCTACAAGAGTGAAAGAAGATGGAAACCTGCTACATGTGTAGTGATGAGAGGCTTAAACACTTACTTTTCAAACCAAAAACAAATTGTACTCATTGTTTCACTAATTTGTGAGACTAATTATTCAGTGACATCATATGACAATTCCTCTTACAGAAGAGAGATTTTACTCTAATCCAGCTCACATACTACTTTCTATGGCAATCTGTATGGGAATGGAATGAGATCTAGTACAGTTTTAGATCCAAATCAGTTTCTAAAGAGTTGGTACTAAATGAATATTTAAAGAAATCTATGTAGTATTTTAAATAATTGAGAAAAAATAAAAAATAAAATAATTGAGAATTATGACAAATTACTTTCAGGAAGTGTTATCTTAAGATGTAAGAAAGGGATGAAGATCTTAGAGGAAGCAGATACACTGACCTCAGGGTAGTACAACTGACAAAGGCCAACAGCCCACGACAGGGGAAAAGGAACAGAAATTCACTCTGCACGACACTCCCATGGTTGGCATTCTAGGCAGTCTTCCTAATTATAATTCAAAACTAATAAAGGTTGTGTACTTCCCCCTCAAAATGATTTTCTTTCAGAAGTAAACTCAGAAAAGGGACTGAGTTCTGGAAAGAGACAGTGAGGCTGAGTCCCAGGCACTCAAAGCGTGGCTGCTGTCTCCTGAGCCTAAGGATGTGACTTGCGTCCCCTTACACCCTTCTCTATGTGAAATATAATTTGTCCTTGGAAAAATCACAGTGGAGTCTGAGAACCTTCTGGGGCAATCAGTTTGTGTCCTTCGGTATCCTAAATTCAGATAATCTCAACATCCAGATATATCCTTTGATTTGTTCTTTCTCTGATATCTTGTGTCCTTGGGATCAAAGCCTCTTTCGCTGGCACCAAATAACGCCCAGTGAGGAGTTCTGGCCATGTAATCCTTGGCACTGAAAGTTCTGGATCCACCACTGTCTTCATATTCCTGGATGAGCTCCTGGAAGCGGCTGTAATCAATCCACGTCCACCATTCTCTGCCAATCTTAAACTGGCAAGAAAAAAAGTAGTCAGGTCAGAACTCAAAACACCCATAAAAAATGTCAAGTAAGCATCAAAAAATCAAAAATGAGCCTGATACTTTTTCCCTATCACGTTAAAGAAAATTCTTTTGCGCTCCAGACATGGTTCCGTATCAAAGCAGAATGTTCTATACACAGTCAAAGGAGAGTTTCTTTTCCCTTAGGACCACTTCCGTGCTGGACCTGGAAGACCCAGTCGCTGAATAAAGAATACATTCTAGAACTGAAAGTCAAGGATGTGTTTATCTTGAGCAGTATCACTGGAAGGAGATTAATGACGTTTTCGGCATTATCATGTGTCAAGCTAATTCAGATTCCTCTTGTTGCCAGTTTTCCCTGGTATGAATTTTCATGCTTGTGTTAGCAGCACCTAGTGGAATCCCTTTATTACTAAATTTTGCTTGAGTTATTAGTGAAGCTTTAATTGATGCCTTTCTAATTCTGAAACGCTAACTTAATGACTCAAACTAGCCCTTTTAGCCTAACATGAATACAATATCTCATTAACGGAAAGCCCTGTTAAGAATTTCAATTCAATAAAGGGGAATAATCCAATTTGTACTCTTTTAAGAAAATTGCTTCTCAAAAGTCACTGTAGAATAATGATCCCGAATGAAGAAAAGACAATGTAAGTTGAGGAGGCTCTGAAGGAACTACAAATTGAACTGTGAAGGCTTTTAATTCAAAGCAACCACTTGGCATTCAATCGTGTCAATGTATAATACGTTGATATTTGATTTATAAATGGACAAATCTTTGTTATGCCACCGTTTTTTAAAAAAACCTGATTATGAACCGAGGTAAGTAACAATTTCATGTCCTAGCTGAGAAAAATATTGAAAATATTTAGGTTCCTGGATTTAGAATATTAAAATATGCTGTATTTAAATAACATCTAATTTTTTACCCAACAGCTAGGAGCTTTCTAAGGGAAAAGATGCCACATAAATGGGAAAGTTTAGTCTACCTATGAATCATGAAAAATTTTCTTCTAATAAGACCATTCCTTGAAAAGTTGCCCTAAGAGCTCTATGAATTCTACAACTCAACATGTAAAATCCACATTCCCCACCATTTTCCCTCTCAAGGCTGACTGCTCTCAAATGTTCTCTACCACTAGGAAAGTAATCACTGTCATCCCCGGGTGCTGAACCTCAAAACTAGAGTCAAAGGTGTCCCTCCTTTCCCTGGCCGCTTACACCCCAAACATGGTCAGGCCTTATCAATTCTTCCTTAGCTGTACTTCCAAGGCCACATCCTGCCACTGCCCTAAGGCAGGGCCTCACTTCTAGAAGTCGGCAACAGTCTGCCGGCTGACTGACTGTCTGATTCCAGTTTGGGCTGCTTCCAGCTTCTGCAGGCTGCAGTAGATGGCTATGCCTACAGCAGAATAGAGCGCCACCACCTAGGACATGCCGTCTAAACGTCACCTCTCCAACTGGAGGCTGCTCATGAGCTACCCGCCCCCTCTGGTGACTCCTATGTTGTTACCTCTGTTTGATTAACACCTACTACTTAAGCCTCAAATCTCTTCATAAATGTCCTTTGCTCTGGGAAGTCCTCCTGAATCCCTTTAGACGACCATGACAGTCCCCTGCCACAGGCCTTCACTGCACCCTGAACTCGCCCAAAAAGAGCACATTATACTTGCTTCCGTAGCCACTTCCCCCGTTCCCCCTGCATCCTGCCAAGGCTGCTGGTTTCATGACTATTCCTGACGTATTATAACCTCTTCCTCCTTACCTCTCTTAATAAAGCTAGAAGTCCATACAATGAAAACATTTCCACCTGTTCTCCTGACATCTTGAGAGACAGGATGGAATTTTGTTGCTCTTGGCTCCATAGAATAGTGTGGACTCTGTTCACAGTGCACTCATGATAGAGGGCACAACGTTCACACGTGACTGGAAGTGGGCTTACTTCCCAACCAGTGCAGGATTAAACATGGCATTAACTCGGATGACAGTAAAACAAGGCCGATAACAATGCCTACCTTTTATTCCTCCCTCCTACTAACATTTATGGAGTGCCAACTATGGACGTGGCCCAGTCACAGACAATTAAAAACTAGTTATAGTATAACATGGTGTGTGCAGTGAGCGCACTCTGGGAATGCAGAGAAAGGTGGTAAATCACAGCCAGCCCCCAGGAGCTTGGCCCCACTAAGAAGAGTCCTCCTGGGGGTTCCCTGCTTCGCTTGCCGAGTTACACAGATACCATGTTCTCCTCTTCCCTGTGTCTTTCCATTTCGGGGTTCAGAGCTCTAGGTCTGAACTCTGAACCCTCAGTGTCCACAATTCTGGTCTTCCTTTTCCCTCAAACTCTGACGAGAATCACTTGCCATGGATATTCCAAGAGGAACTAAAAGATTAGCTTGGACTACAGCAATAGATTTAAAATCTTTTTTCTTTGCCACAACCTACAGTAAGAAACATATTTTACATCTTGATCTAGTATACACATTCACATACACATACTCTGGAAACACAACTTTCACAAAACTATAGGCAACGTATTTCATTTAAAAACTGCCAGCTGCAACCCACTGCACTGATTTCCTAACTCCTGACGCAGCCTGAAGATCTGGGCTCCCAACTACAGAGCTCTACCCTGGCTTAAACCTAACGCAGCCTGAAGATCTGGGCTCCCAACTACAGAGCTCTACCCTGGCTTAAACCTGATGCAGCCTGAAGATCTGGGCTCCTAACTACAGAGCTCTACCCTGGCTTAAAACAGAAGAAATTAGTTGCATGGATATGACAACTATAAGCTAATATCTGTCAACTGACAACTCGGACTGCCAATGTCTAAAAAAACAAACTAGAAGACCAAGTAAATGTGACAGAAGGCTGGTGTATCAGTTTGCCTGGCTGCATAACAAAATACCATAGACTGGGTGTCTTAAACCACAAAAGTTAATTTTCTCATGGTTCTCGATGCTATAAGCCTAAGGTGAAGGTTCCAGCAGACAGCCCCCTTCTCACTTTGGCTTCACGTGGCATCTTCTCAGTATGTGCACAAGCAGAGGATGCCGGTGGGGGCACTCTGGTGTCTACTTATAAGGGCACCAACCCCATCAGATCAGGGCCTCACCTTATGACCTCATTTAACCTTCACTGCTGCCTTAGAGACCCCATCCCAAATATGGCCATACTGGTTGGGGGGGTGGGGTGGGGTGGTTAAGACTTCAACATAGGAATTTTGAACGGACATAAACCTTAAGTCTGTAACTGTAGGTTACTCTCAAATTAACGCTGAGCTATAAAACCCCTAAGACAAAACTGCATCCACACATACCCCCCCTCTCAAGACAATGTGAGAATAATCGTGTTGAATAATAGCTCAGAAAAAGTCAAAATATTCCACGCAAAAGGCAGAAGCTAAAAGGGCAAACTTTAGTGTGATTGGCACAAAAATAAAGCTGAAAGTTGGAGCTGCATAAACAGAGGAATGAAACCCCAAATCACAAAATTTGAGGTTAAGTATGCTGAGACATGAGGTCACCCTGCTTCAAGAATTCCTCAAATCCAACAGTAAGGGAAGAGGAAATCTATGCAGAATTACAAATAAACTCAAAAGGTCACAGATGATCTCAAAAATACACCACAAGCGCAATATGGTATGGCCTGACTAGACGATGCCACGCTGCTGAGAATGTGTGTGTGGTCTTGCTGGTCAGACCGGCCAGTTCTACAGGCTCCCACCACCTAGAACAATCAAACTGTGGTACAAAGGGCCGTGTTCTCATTACTTCCATACCTTTCACACTTGGAAAATTTCATTAAACAGAATGATGACAAATAGGGCCTTTATTATTTTAAATGTTTAATAAGGTTCTATTAAAGATGTCAGATTAAACACAGGCATTTGCTTCATTTCTTCTTAAAATCTCACTAAAATGACTGTAAAGGTATTTCTAAAAGATATGTAACTTATAAAAACAAAGAGGTCAGGAGAGGAGAAAACAGTAGCAAACTTTTAGAAGCTTAAAAGATGACAGATAAGCAATAACTGGCTTAGCAGACCCAAGAGAGCTGAATCCTAAACCAGCAAACAGAAAAATCCAAGATTCAACCCAATTTATGCTTCAGAATTCCCCAAAGGCCCCAAACTGGTAGCGCCAGTCACCCCTGGAAGTGGGGCAGAAGAGGCCCCAACTCACCCCCACCACCAAAAAAAAAGAGCCCAAAGATTGGTTTACATTCTAAGAAATTGTTAGAATCTCAACTTTCTGACCCCCTGGACATACACACAGCTGAGCACCTACCCAATCCACCCACCCCACCCCCCAAAAGAAGACAAGAGGTTTATTCTAGGAAGACAATAAAATAGAAAACCTATGGACTATGGGACAGCAGGTACAGTGGAGAACAGGGCTGTCACACTGAAAATGGGAGATCAGAACAGCCCTACTCCCTGCTTCCTGACGCTTGGTGGCCATGAAGACTTCTTGGCTTCCCTCAGGAAACGGCCCAGGTAGATTTCTCTAAGATAAAGTCAAGCCCAGTGTACACACTTAGGATTCTCAGTACTCTTTTTAGTCTCACACTTAAATATGAGCAGACAACTGACGATCATCTGAGGAAAACTTCTAACATGGAAGAGAGATAAAATAAACAAAAAGAAAAGAGTAACAGAGTAAACAGAGCCTAGGGTAGGGAGGAAATGACAAAATAAAAATCCAAACAACTAAACTAAAACAATTATCCTCAGAGAAATGAGAGATTACTGTATTCATTTTAAAAAGTTACACTATAAAAAGAAACACTCAAAGAATGAAAAAGACTTTAGATTTTAAAATTATGGAAATGAAAGATTCTTGAGAAAGTTAAGAAGTAAAATGTTAAACATTTCATAGAATGTAGAGTAAAAAAGAAAGATAAAAAATAGGAGAGAAATATAAAAGAAAATTTAAGGACTGGCCCAAGAGACCTAATTTTTAAATAATAGGAGTTCCTGAAAAGAAGGAGAAGAAAGAGGATAGAGGTACCTCAATGAAATAATTCTGGAAAAAATTTGAGAAGTGAAGGCCACGAGTTTCCAGACTGAAGGGGTCCATAATGGATGAAAATAGACATACTGTCTGAGGCCCATCTCAGTGAAATTTCACGGAGGGAAAACAATGGAGACAAAGGGAAATCTAACAAGGAAAAATGGTCCTGTACAAAGGATCAAGAATCAGAAGGCCTTCAGAGTTCTCAACAACTACACTGAAAACTTAAAGACAGGGCTCCAATTGCACAGGGAAAATAATTTCCAATCTAGAATTCTATATCCAGCAAAACTATCAATCACATGTGTAGGGAGAATAAAAATATTTTTAGAAATTCAAAGTCTCAATAAATTGCACCTCCCACATACCCTTTCTCAGGAATCTTCTGGAGGATGCTTCACTTGAATGAGGGAGTAAATTAAAAAGAGACCTGAAAAAACAGGAACAAGATACCCCACACAGGAGAAAGCTAAAAGAAACCCCAGTAGGACAGCTGTGTGTCCAATGTAGATGGGTCAGAAAGTGCCCCTGGAGAGACTCCTTTAAAAAGATGAACCTGATAGAAAATTCAACACATCTGAAAGTCTGAAAGGAGAAATAGATGATGGCAGAGAGTTCAAGAGTTGATTTAGCTCAAGAACATAGAACACACACACACACAAAAAAAGACAAATATTAACTCCAGGAAAACCAAAAAGTTGTGCCAGAAACAAATGGCAATCATAAAAGATTGCACTGCTCAACAGTGAATACTATTCATATGGTCATAATAATGCATAAAATTATGGCATATGTATGCTGGGAAGGTGGGAGAATAGGAAGTGTGTGATGAGAAAAGGTAGAAGAAAATTTAACCCTCATCTTCCATAATACAAAGTAAAGACATGAAGAGCAAACAGAGAAAAACAAGCAAAAAATCATCACCGTAGGTATTCTGTACAAATATTCTTCCACATGATACTGTAGTATTCTTTATTAAAAAATCAAATGATCAGCACCTTTAGGGAAGATCCTTTATTATATGTTATATATATATATATAATCCTATAATATAATCCTATATTATACGAAGATGCTTTATATATGTCACTTTATTTAGCTACCACAGTAACGTTGTAAACAGAGTTACCCCTATTTTGCAGATAAGAAAAATGAAAAACAGTGAGGCTGGGATCTGAAAACAGATATACCAGTACAAAGTTCAGGAGTTTCCCCAAGACCACTCCCACTTCTGCCACCAATTGCAAATTTAGGGGTTCCCAAGCTCACCTTCACGTTTGACAATTCACTACAAGGACCCACAGAATTCACCGAAAGCTGTTATACTCATAGTATGGCTTATTACAGCATAAGGATAGGGATTAAAATCAGTCATGGGAAGAGGCACATGGGCAGAGCCTAGGAGAGTTCCAAGCAAGGAGCTTCCCGACGTTCCCCCCAGTAGAGTCCTGGAACATGCTACCTTCACCCAGAACGATGTCTGACAACAGGCGTGGAGTACCACCAACCTGGGGAGCTCACCTGAGCCTTGGTGTCCAGGGATTTTAATGGGGTTTGTGCACCTAGACTTAGCTGCTTGCTGAGTGGCTGACCTTAGTTTCCAGCCTCTCTGGAGGTCGAGCAGGTCTTGTGGAGACCAAAGCCCCCACCCCAAACCACATTCTCAGCATAGACGATCTAGTGTGACCCAATGTGCCTCCAGATGAGCAAAGACACTCTTGTCAGGCAGGACATTCCAAGAGCTTAGAAATCACCTCCTGGAAGCTGAGGACAAATGTCAGCCCTTTCTTTGGGTAAAATTAATCCTTTATTGGATAACCAGACCTCAAAGTCCACATATAGAGAACAAAGTAGAATAATACAAAAATAAGAATCATACATACCATTTTCGTTTTCATACTCTTAAGAAGAATTTATGTGATCTTAGTATCAATTATTTAGTAGTTGGCTCCTCCAAACATACAGTAATACTTAGCAACCACACAACTAGAAAAACACTGGTTAAAGGATGGAACAGGAGCGCTGCCAGACCTTCTCAGAACTCAGAAGTACATGTTAACTGGGAAGGAGTAGAGGGAGTCCTAAGGTAGTTACAGGGAGAGTGACTTTGGAATACAAAAAAAAGAGTGCTACAGTGAATTTCCAAGGTTTATGAATTTTGTTCTCACCTGTTGTAGCTACAACTGCATTGTTTGTTCTTTGGGTAAGAGGAGGCAAAGATCCCAAAGACAGACTTCAAAGTGCACCTGACTGCCTGTGACAGTGAGACGTTGAGAGGAGTTGCCACCTTTTTCTGAGTTTACTGGTGATAAGTAGCATTCCCATGGCACAGCTGCCTGGGGAACCATTTTGAGAGGCAAAACTACAACAATGCAATTGAATTCTAGATATATCCAAGTGCAATTAAAAAATTTTTATCTGGAAACTCAGTTTCTGGAGTTTCAATCTTAATCCCCCATCCTGTTGGAGTAGAGCTAAGTCCTCTCAGTAGTATCACCAAATTGCCAATTTTCTCTGACATTTTTCTGAAAGTAATTACTGGGAACAATCAGGTCTCCGATAAGAATGAGTTCCACATGTAACACAGCGGGGAAAATATTCAGTCAGTAGATTTTGTTAGGAAAACACTGCATGAAACCCTAATGGAGACATACAGTTCCCTTCTTATTCCAACAGGGGAAGGTGTGGGAGGTGACATCTCTTCATTCCCTCCCTTTACAGATTGTGAGTTTATATATCCAAGAGGGAGGCCTCTGTGATCAGTGCTTAATTACCTACAGGGCCTCAAATTCGGCAAAAACTTTCTCAGTGTTGATGATCGTGGTGAAGATTAAGGAGATGCTGCTTGGTGAACGTGGGATGGGAAACTGCACCTTGTTTCCAAGGGACATTTCCCTTTCCCCACCGTGTCTGACTGCTCTGTAGCATTTGAGAGATGGTATAATGTAGTGATCCAAAGTAGTCTTTGAATTTTGAAAGATATGGAATTGAATTCTAACTATGCCCTATTTGTCCCTGGAGAAGATCTGTACTCTCTGGGCCTGAGATTCTTCCTTTGGAACATGAGGAAAAATAATATTTATGACTCATAAGATTTTTTTAAGGATTAAATGAATTAATGCAAGCATAGTGTTATCAAAGTGACCTTAATAAATGTTACTGGTTGTTGAGCTTAACAGCAGACACTAAAACTAAGGAATGACACCAGACATCTCACTGATGATGAAAGATACTAGAAGATAATGAAAAGATTATGCTGGAAAACAACAAAATGATACCTTCAAAGTGCTGGAAGGAAATACCTCAGCTTAGAGTTTTCTACTCTGATAATTTATCATTCAAGAGCAAAAGTGAAATAAAGATGTTTCAGAGGAAAAAAGGACTAAGTTTACCACTTACGTCATTAAGAAGGAAACGGAACCCAGCAGGAACAACTGGGATGCAAGTGAGATTTACATGGATCCATCAAAACGTGCATTAATTGCAGGAAAGAGTACTGGAAAGTCCCTGTAATTGTGCTGAAGGAGGACAGCAATGTCAATTCACTTCAGAATTAAACTAAGTAAAAACTTTTTTTTTTTTTTTTTTGCGGTACGCGGGCCTCTCACTGTTGTGGCCTCTCCCGTTGCGGAGCACAGGCTCCGGACGCACAGGCTCAGTGGCCATGGCTCACAGGCCCAGCCACTCTGTGGCATGTGGGATCCTCCCGGACCGGGGCACGAACCCGTGTCCCCTGCATCGGCAGGCAGACTCTCAACCACTGCACCACCAGGGAAGCCCTGAGTAAAAACTTTTAAAATATAAGAGTACAGGATTCTGGGAAGGTGGTGCAGTAGGAAGCATTAGGAAGACTTCTCTCAACCCAGACAAAAATTATACTGGCAGAATCTTGCCTGACATAACTATTTTGGAACTCTGAAGTCTACTGAAGGTTTGCAACTTTGAGGCGAAGGTTTGAACTGTAAATGGTAGTTAATTTCAGTTTAGACAGGCAGTAGCTACCCACCCCTCACTCCCCATGCCCACAGCAGGCGGCTGTAAACATGTTCCTGGAGCAGCCTGCATGCAGCCTGTGGGAGACAGGGTGGGCACTGAGGACCCTGTCCTCCAAACACTGGGGATCTGTCTTCTGACCATCAACTGCTGCTTCTGATCTCAGAGGTGTAAAAAGATTAAATTCTGCAATCAAAAAACAGAGATTGGAAAAACGGATTAAAAAACCCATAATCCAGGGCTTCCCTGGTGGCGCAGTGGTTGAGAGTCCGCCTGCTGATGCACGGAACGCGGGTTCGTGCCCCGGTCCAGGAAGATCCCACATGCCGCAGAGTGGCTGGGCCCGTGAGCCATGGCCGCTGAGCCTGTGCGTCCGGAGCCTGTGTTCCACAACGGGAGAGGCCCCAACAGTGAGAGGCCCGCGTACCGCAAAAAACAAACAAAAACACCCATAATCCAACTATATGCTGTTTACAAGTGCTGTACTTTATGTCCAATGACAAAATAGGTTGAAAGTGAAAGGATGAAAAAAGATATTCCATGCAAATAGTAACCAAAAGGAGAAGTGGCTATACTAATATCACACAAAACAGACGTCAAATCAAAAAGGTTACAAGAGACAAAGAGGGACATTATATATCAGTAAAAGGTTCAGTACAGCAAGACAATACAACAATTATAAACATTTATGTACCTGATCACAGATCATCAAAATATATGAAGCAGATATTGACAGAATTGAAGGGAGGAATAGACAGTTCTATAACAATAGTTGGAGACTTTAATATCTCATACTCAATAATGGATAGAACAACCAAACAGAAGATAACTACAGAAGCAAAGGACTTGAACAATACAATAAATCAACTAGATCAACAGACATACATATATAAAAGTCCTAGCCAGAGCAATTAGACAAGAAAAAGGAAAAAAGCATCCAAATAAGAAATGAAGAAGTAAAATTATCTCTGTTCAAAGACAATATGGTTTTACACATAGGCAAGTCTTCTCTTGAGAATTTGGCACTTGAGACGGAACCAAGTGGTGGTGGATGCTTGAGCTAAATTGGGGCCACAGCAGCCATAACAAGTGGTTTGAAAGTGAAGAAGCAAAAGAAGCCATGAGAGAGGAAGGGAATAATGTCCTTTGTTATCTTCTAGAAATTTTATAGAGTTATAGTTTATGTTTAAGTCTAAGGTACATTTTGAAAGTTGTAAGATCATCTCAAAAGACACAGAAAAAGCATTTGATAAAATTCAACATCCGTTCATGATAGAAACTCTTAATAAATTAGGCAGGGAAGAAACATATCTCAACATAATAAAGGCTGTGTAAGACAAGCCCATACTCAATGGTAAAAGGCAGACAGCTTTTCCTCTAAGATCAGGAACAAAACAAGGATGCTCATTCTCACCACTCCTACTCAGCACAGTACCAGAAGTCTTAGGTAGAGCAATCACGCAAGAAAAAAATAAAATTAAAGGTATCAGAATTGGAAAGGAAGATGTAAAATTGCCTCTATTTGCTGATGACACGAACCATGAAAGAAAAATTGATAACTTTATTAAAATGAGAAACATTTGCTCTGAGAAAGGCACAGGTAAGAGAACGAAGAATCGAGTCACGTAGACTGGGAGAAAATATTTGCAAAACATACCTGATAAATGACTTGTATTCAAAATATCTTTTAAAAACTCTTAAAACTCAACAATAACAAAACAACCAATCCAATTAAATAAATGGGCAAAAGATCTGACCTCCTTACCAAAGATGTACAGATGGCAAACAAGCGTAAGAAAAATATGTTCATTCATGTTTCCATGCCATTATACGCTTTTCAAAACCTACAGAACTTTATAACACAAATACTGAACCTTAAAGTATGCAAGTTTAAAAAGTCATTTAGGAGGTCAGGGGAACCCAGGAAGAGGAGCAGACTGTGACAAGAGAGTCTACTAAATTACAAATGTGTGAAATAACTTCAGTGAAGGGGAGGGGGTGGAAAGGGCACTGACCTAAGTAATTTTATAAGTAAGTGGAGCCTGTAAGACTAAAGGCAAAAGAAACTAAGCATAAACACTGTATTCTAGGGTTAAAAATTCTGATACTGCTATATATTTTATGTATACTGGAATCGAACAATTAAGTAAACAGATGACTGGTAATAGGAGCTAGGATTAGAGTCTCACTGTTGGAGTGTGAATTTATAAATAAGCAAGGAGAGGAGACTAGGATGAGTCATGTGGTAACAGATTAGAGTCTGAGACATCAGTATGTTTAGCTTAATATAGATACAAATGGTACCTATAGAAATATTTACCTACACGTGTATATGCGAAGGTTAGTATTGATACACACACATCTATTTCTTTGCTCTGTCATCTAAGAGGGCCTAAAACAAACAACACCCTAGTAGCAACGAGCACACCTTCACCCAGATCTTGGTTTCTAACACCATTCTCCAATAAAAGAAACCACAGATCCTGAGAGAAATGGCTGATTCTAGGACTGCGGCAGGAAATATACAAGATAAGCCTGGAGCTTCTTGTGGTGCGAGAAAGAAAAGAGCTCAAAATGAACAAACCCCGCCCTCCCCAAATACACACATTGATGGGGGTATGTAAAAGAAACACAGGAGCCAACTAAAAGAGCTCTTAATGGACAAAGCTAGAATAGTTTGGGCAAAAGTAATAAAGATGAATTGGATTATAACCCAAAGTTATAAAATAAATATCCATGAGCCTATACTGATATAAAAATGATTGAATAAATTAATAAATGGGAAGAAGAGACAAACCTGTGCAGAAGAATTCCAAATAATTTATGCAGATATTCTACCCTCAAGGATGTGGAGTAGAACTCTCACTCCTTAGATATGTGCGGAATATACACTTCTTCCGAAGCAGAGGGGAAGGAAGAATTTTCCTACAGAAAGGGAGAGGGGAAAACAAACACTGACAAACACTACCACAGCTTGCTGATCAAGGTCAAAATCAAGGGAGCTTGACATGATGTGATGAAAATGGCACTCTGCCTCTGTGATCTTCCTCCTAAAAACCCATACCGCAAATCTTATGAGAAAAACATTGGACAAATTCCAGTAGTGGTGCATCCTACAAAATACCTCCTGACTACTCCTCAAAGTTATGGGATCCTAGAACAGAAAAAGGCCATTAAGTGAAACCTAAGGAAATCTAAATTATGGACTTCAGTGAATAATAATGTATCAATATTAGTTTATTGATTGTAACACATGTGCTATATACCAATGTAAGATGTTAATAATAGGCCAATCCAGGGCACACGGTAACCCTCTGTACTATCTTCTCAATTTTTCTGTAAATCTCAAACTGTACTAAAACATAAAGTTTATTTTAAAATAATAAGGAATTAAGTTTAAAAACAATGCTATGTGGATTCTGCAAGCCATGCATATAACCTACCACTTGGTTTCCACAGACAGTGAACCACTATAATTGGACATTACCAATATGTAGAAAGGACTTCACATCTCTGAACTAAAATGATCAAAGTATATCAGATTCATCATGGTCTTACTAGTTTGCACACTGATAGGACCACAGTTACATTTAAGCTGCTAGGCTGGAAACCCAGAAGCAGAGGGCTGACTGTACCTCCTTCTCCCAGCCAGCCCCTCCAAATCACACAGACAGGCTGACCCTCCACTCACCAACTATCTGTAGTCATCTCTCTGTCCCTCTAGCTCAACCCTGGAACTGGAATATGCTGACTTATTTATCTCAATATGAGTCTTTTTTATATTTCCTTTGTTCAAAGTCAGAGATGCTCACTGAACTTTCTACTCCCATCTACTCTTACACACACTTAAAAAACCTACTTCTTATCAACAGCAGAAACTCCTTTATGTTTCTGTTTAGTCTGAACATCACTTCTAAATAACAAAACTGTTCTACAGAGATATTAAAAAGTAATCATCCATTAAAAAAATATTCCACTATTAGAATTCAGAAATGCTTTGCATGTGGTGTAGCATATGGCAATGAAAAGATCACACTGCACTGCAAATGATCACAGAGTATTCTGGGAATGGACAGAGTAATACAAATTATAATAAACTCTCCAGAGGCTAATTCATGTTGTGAAAACCTTGCAAATTTAATGCAGGATCTTTAAAGGTCAACTAAATATAGTCAATCCATGCTTGGGGTCTCTCTAGAATTTATTTATTTATTTATTCATTCATTCATTCATTCATTTATTCATTCATTTACAATTCACCTTACATTTTGAGCTATCCTGGTTCAGAGAGAATTTCAAATTTTTTAAATGGGTAAAGAAAGAAAGGCCACAGTTTGAGGATTTTAAATGCTGCACTTTCTGGCAATGTTCTTATTTTTACTAGCCAACTTTACTAGAATCAAAAAAGTACAGTACAGTAGGCAGGAGAGACTTTCAAAAGCATGAATGGGCATCAGTTTCCTGCTGCAGAAAAAATAGAGGAATGGTGAATGAGAAAACAACTGGATTTGACAACTAGCAGGTTACTGATGACCTATAAAATAGCAAACTCAACAGTAAATATTCATTGAATAAATGAATGAGTAAATAAATAAGGAAGAAGGTAAATAGTTACCAAAATTAGCAAGGAAGATGGAACAATGTCTCTGATTTCAGAAGGCAAGACAATGAATAAGGAAAGAAAATGAAGGTGAAGAGCTTGTTAATTCACTAAACAAACACTGAGAATCTAATATGTAACAGGTACCCTAGGAGGTGCTGGGAATGACAGCCCTTGTGTTCCAGGAACCCTAACTTCTTAGCGAAAACAGCCTTACAAATGTGCATATAGCTCTGAAAGAAGTGGTCCCCAAGGAGGTTTGTTTTACAGTTTTAAAAAGCAGAAATTCACCAGATGAAGTGGGGTAAGGAGGGCAGGTCTAGCAGAAGAGATACCTTCGGCAAATACACAGAGGAAAGAAACAACATGGCAATGTCTAGTAAAGGCCCAGGGAGTGGGCGTGAAATGAAACTGAAAGGACTTGATTGTGAAGGCCATTAAAACCAAATAAAATGTTTAGGTTTTTCTCTTGCATTCTCTGTAAGATGGCATGTGTTTCAAAAATACAGCAGAGAAACAATAAACTTGGAATTGGCAGCAAAAACAAAGAGGATGTTGAATAGTCAATGCCCACCCTCAATTATTTGTAGACTAAATGATCTGTTTTGTGGATTTTGTTTTTGTCTTTTTCCTTTGGTTATAACTCTGCTTTTACTACCCTTAAAAAGGCATTCATCTGCAAATTGCTAGCCTAATTATTAAATGGGATTTGATGGGGTCTGATTAGGATTAGGAAAAGATCTTTTCATATAAGTTTCTGAAAAACCTTTCCAGTAACACTACAGAGGTAGCCATGCAACCATACTGGGTGACACTTTTAACATAAGCAAACAAAATGAGTTTACGTGCAAATAATCTAATAATAACAAACAGTGCCAAGTGGACTGGTTATTACTGTTCACTGGGGAGACAGTAAACAAAAAACAATAAATGTCAAAACTGTCTAGTCATAAGTCTTCTGTTCTGGACAAATGTATTTCTACAGCTAAAACCCCTAGATATTATATATAAAACAAACATAAGAAGGCTCTGAAAGGTGGAGATAAGAAGGCAGGTTGGCTAAGGACTGCAGGACCTAAGGAACGTAGTGATACGTTCCCTGGGTTTTAATTTTGGCTCATATATCCTCGACTGGGTGTGAGAATTCAGAAGCCTGGTTAAAGCCCACAATCTAGAAACACCAATGAGCACTCACAATTAAAAAAACAAAAAAATTAAGCCTCAGATTAAGCCTCCCTAGCCAAAGGACTAGGAAAAGGGCAGCCAAGCAAGACAGAAAATTTTTACATAATAACCATCCTAGGCCAAGAGAAAAACTGGTCTCATTCTCACCCCAGTTAGCAAACACCTAGTGGGGATCCTAGATTTCCACATTCGCCCAGCTGTACTGAGCTGTACCCTCTCCCTCCCTCTGCTGGGGAGGTGTCAGAGAAGGTGCAGTGGGGAATCCTGCCATCCCAACCCCCCTCTATTGTTTCAGTGGAAACCCTGTAGAGATTGGCAGGGTACGTTAAAAAAGCACCAGCCAACTGTATATTGTCTCTAAGAGACTCACTTCAAATATATGATATAGGTAGATTGAAATTTAAAAGACAGAAAAGATATACAATGTAAACATCAATCAAAAGAAAGCAGAAGTGGCTATATTACTGTCAGATATTGTACACTCCAAGGCAAAGAAAATTTATAGGAACAAAGAGGGACATTACATAAATGAAAAATAGGTCAACTCCACCAAGACGATACAGAAATCCTAAATGAGTATGCACCAAACAACACAGTTGCCAAATATATAAAGCGAAAACTGACAGAACTGAAAGGAGACATAGAAAAACCCACACTTACAGCTGAAGACCTCAACACTTCTCACTCAGTAACTGATAGAACTATATAATCAGCAAAGATACAGAAGAACTCAACACCACCACCAACCAACAGGATGAAATAGACATTCACAGAACACTCACCCAACAACAACACAATGTATATTCTTGGCAAGCGCACACAAAACGTTTACCAAGATAGACAACATCCTAGTCCACAAAACAAACCTCAACAAATTTAAAAGAACCAAGATCATAGAGAATATGTTCTCTGATTATAAGAGAATCAAACTTGAAATCAATAACAGAAACACAACAGGAAAAAAAAAACCCCAAACACTAGGAAACTAAACCACAAACTGCTAAGTAATCCATGGGCCAAAGAACATTTAGAGCATTAAATGTTTACATTAGAAAAGAGGAAAAGTCAATAATCGAAGCCCTTATCTTAAGAAACAAGAAGCAAAGAAACCCAAAGTAAACAGAAAGAAGGGCATAATAAAGAGAAGCGCAGAAATAGATGAAATTGAAATCTGAAAAACAGAGAAAAACCTATGAAACAAAAAGATAGTTCTTTGTTTTTTATTTTAAAAGATTTTTCTTTTTTGATGTGAACCATTTTTAAAGTCTTTATTGAACTTGTTACAATATTGCTTCTGTTTTATGTTTTGGTTTTTTGGCCATGAGGCATGGGGGATCTTAGCTCCCCGACCAGGGATTGAACCTGCACCCCCTGCAATGGAAGGTGAAGTCTTAACCACTGGACAGCCAGGGAAGTCCCCAAAACATGGTTCTTTGAAAAGACCAATAAAATCAACAAACTGAATAAACCAACAGAAACAAAACAGAGAAGACACAAATCAACCAAATTAGAAATGAAACAAGATGTTGTACGGACACTGAAAGGAAAATAAAGTAATACTATGAACAATTTATTCACATAAACTTGACAACTTAGATGAAATGGACCAATTCCTTGAAAAGTACAAACTACCACATCTCACCCAAGATGAAAGATAATCTAAATAGCCTTGTAACTATTACAGAAATGTAATTCATAATTTAAAAACTCCCCCCAAAATATGCTTCTAAGCCCAGACAGTTTCACTGGAGAATTCTACTAAACATATAAAGAAGAATTAACACCAATTCCACACAATTCCTCCTAGAAAACAGGAGGAAACCTTTCCCAACCTGCTTTAAGAGGCCAGTATTACCCTAATACTAAAATCATAGACAGTATAAAAAAAGAAAACTACAGACCTATATTCCTCATGAACATAGAAGCAAAAATCTTTTAAAAAATATTAGCAAAAAGAATTCAGCAATATATAAAAAAGATATACACACTATGACTAAGAGGGGTTTATTTCAGGGATGCAAGCATGGTCCAATATTCAAAAATCCATGTAATCCATCATATTAATGGGTAAAAGAAGAAAAATCACATGTTCATAGCAACAGAGAAAAAGGATATGACTTAATAATTTTATTGTGAATAAACACCCATTCACAATAAAACCCCTCAAAACACTAGAAATAGAGGGAAACTTCCTCAATTTGGAAAAGAGCAAGTATAAAAAACCTACAGCTAACATAAAATTAAACAGTGAAAGGCTAAACGCTCTCCCCGAGATAGGAAAAGGACAAGAATGTCCGAAATCACTGTTCTTATTCAATAAAGTACTCAAAGTCTTAGTAAATGTAATTAAGTAAAGGAAATTAAAGGGATGCCAATTGAAAAAGAAGAAACAAAACTGTCCCTTTTTGTAGAAGATATAATGGTCTATGTTGAACACCCCAAGAAATCTACTAAAAAAATCCTGCTGGAAATAATAAGTGATTCAGCAAGGTTGCAGGATATAAGATCAACATACAAAAATTAATTCTATTTCTACAGAATTCAGTGAACTTGTGACAACTGAAATTAAAAATGCAATACCATTTATAATTGCTAAAACAGAAAAATACTTAGTTATAAACCTAACAAAGTATAGGACCTGTATACGAAAAACTATAAAATGCTCATTAACGAAATCAAAGATCTAAACAGATCATGTTCATGATATGCAAATTAAGACCCACTGAGATCATGACAAACCTGTTAGAACAGCTAACCTAAAAAATGACAACACCAGGGCTTCCCTGGTGGCGCAGTGGTTGGGAGTCCGCCTGCCGATGCAGGGGACACAGGTTCGTGCCCCAGTCCAGGAAGATCCCACATGCCGCGAAGTGGCTGGGCCCGTGAGCCATGGCCGCTGAGCCTGCGCGTCTGGAGCCTGTGCTCCGCAACGGGAGATGCCACAACAGTGAGAGGCCCGCGTACCGCAAAAAAAAAAAAAAAAAAAAAAGACAATACCAAATGCTGGTTAGGATGCAGAGAAACTGGATTTTTCATCCATGGCTGTGCTTGACATTCTTCATGGCTGAGGTGCTGCGGCCCTCACTGCACAGCCTGGTGTCAGAACTCAGCAGATGTCTAATAAACACTTACAGAACTCAACTGGCCTGAATGAGATATGGTGCCATTTATTTTCCCTATGTCCATGTTTACACTGGGAAGAGAGAAGAAATCTTAGAGACTGAAGTCAAGTATTGGTCTAACATAAATTTCCCAGTTTTAAACTCTTCTTCGAATGGCGTCAGTGGTATCAAAAGATGCCCTGTGGTATAAGAAAGACCAATGGACTAGAGGGCAGAAGGTTGTGGGTCTAGATTTGGCTCAGCCACTTTATGAGACTTTAAGGAAGTCTCTTCACCATCTGATCAGTTTCCACAGGAAAAAAGTGAGGTAAAACGTGTCTCCAAATCTCAGAAGTGATATTCTAATCCTAAATCTCATATTATTTCTATAATTTTCTACATAATAAGATAAGGTACATAAGGAGACAAGGCAACATAACTGAGAACCAACAGAAACAACAGATAACAGAAACAAATCCACAGAGATTTTAGATATTGGAGTTATCAGATACAAACAATGAAATAGCTGAAATTTCCAGTATTCAAGAAGATAAAAGCCAAGCTTGAAAATTTCAGCAGGGA
The DNA here is from genome assembly GCF_039906515.1 of Pseudorca crassidens. Lineage (NCBI taxonomy): Eukaryota > Metazoa > Chordata > Mammalia > Artiodactyla > Delphinidae > Pseudorca > Pseudorca crassidens. The sequence continues at coordinate 14,121,290 of NC_090310.1, forward strand.
ACTGGAAAGGATACAGTGTGATATATCATATTTGAAACAAACAAAACAAACAAATTATTTAACTGAGAAACACACTATCCAAAATTTTAAAATTGGTGTGGCATTTAATAGCATATGAGACACAGCTGAAGCAAAAATTAGTGACTTGGAATACAAATCAAAAGAAACTGTCCAAGTGAAATAATAAATACAATGACACATGTTTAACTGGAGTTCCAGAAGAAAAATACTGGGGAAGAAGAAATATTTAATGAAATAAAAGCTAAGACGTCTTCAACCAATGATGGAAAGTATCAACCCACAAATTTATGAAGCCCAAGAAGTCCCAAAAAGGAAAATAAAAAGAAGTTCACATCTAGACACATTAGAGCATAAAACCAAAGGGAGAGAAAAAGAAACCAGAGGGAAGAAAACAACAAATCACCTTAAAAGCAGCAACAAACTAATAGCTGACTTTCCATCAGTGGAACTTAAAAGACAGCGGAATATCTTTATGGTGTTGAAAGGAAACAAATGCCAACCTAGAATTTGATACCCAGCTAAAATATACATTTTTGGACAAAAACTGAGAGTATGCCATCAGCAGACCTCCACTAAAGGAAATTTTAAAAGGTGCTTTTTGGGCAAAAAGAAAACAGTCCCAGATGGAGGCTCAAAAATGCAAAAAGGAACAGAGAACAAAATCATGTTTAAAATGCAGGTAAATCTAAATAAATACTGACTACATAAAGCAATTAACAATACTGTCCTTACATTTATAATTAACATACACAACAATGACAGCATGAGTTGGGAAGGGAAAAATGGAGGTTGTGTTCTAAAGTCCTTGCTTTGCACAGTTACAGAGTAAAAGTATTTTAACACTAGACTGATCAGTCAAGTTTGCATGTAGTAATTTCTAGTGCACCCACTAAAAGAATAGAAAAAGTATATAATTCCCAGCCTAACTGGAGGAAAAATAAGACCTACTGTGGCTGAGAAAATGAAAGAAGTGCAGAAAGAGAAGGAAGAGGGGTTCCAGAAGAAGCTGGAGAGGCAGACAGAGACTGATCACATAGGACCCTAGGGGCCACATTAAGGATTTTGATTTTCATGCTAAAAGCAATGGGAGGTCAATCAAAGGCACCTAAGCAGCAGAGATCTACATTCTATAAAGACATCTTTGGCTATGGTGTGAAGACCTTATGGAAGAAGAGAGAACTTTACTACCATTGTCAGGACTATTTCCAGAGCACTGCCCCTCCAATCAAATAATTTGTTTTGAAGGTGCTACCTTACCTAAAAAAGTAACAATGAATAAAAAGCTAGAAAATAAAATTCAGTTTTGGCTTTAGTTTTTAAGATTTACTTTGTAAGTTAATTGTCTTTGCAGCTACTTTACTAACGTTTCAAATACTAGGTAGCCTTTATTTCTTTGTTCCTTAATGCTCCCAGTACATATTCTTCTGTCTAAATATTTAAGTCTGACAGATCATTAGGTCAGATATATACCATCTAATTGGCACCAAGGCATGAGGGCCTTTTAACCTCCTGTTTGTTTGAGACTAGACCACGTGAAATTTTAATTGAGTGATTCTAATATTATTAAATATCATTAACCTGCAAAGCTGTTCAGGAAGCCACTTAAGTTGTGGAGGGAGGAAAAAGTGAGATTCGTGTTCAATTAAGCCTGACTTTACTTGCATACAGAGCATTTTTATAAGAAAAGGTAGCCCGTTCTTTATTACCTTTTTGGTATTAATTTATCTTTACTGTGATATAATTCACAAACCATAAAATTCAACCTTTTAAAGTATACAGTTCAGTGGTTTTTAGTACAGTCACAAAGTTGTGCAACCAACACCACTAAATAATTCCAGAACCTTTTCATCACTCCAAAAAGAAATCCCATACCTATTAGCAGTCACTTCCCAGTCTGCTCTTCCCCCAATTTCCAACAACCACTAAACCACATTCTATCTCTAAGGATTTACCTATTCTGGACATTTCATATAAATGGAATCAAACATTATGTAGTCTTTTGTGTCGATTTTTCATCTAGAATAATGATTTCAAGGTTCAACCATGTCCCCTTTTTTAAAAAGCACTTTTAAATGGAAAGTTTGAACAGGAAACTAGGCAGAGGAGTAAAACAAACCTCTGTGTACCCATCATCTAGCCTCAACAACCCTCAACCCATCTACACACCCACATACTTCTTACTTCGTACCATTTTGAATCAAATCCCAGACACTATATTATTTCTGTATAAATATTTCTGTAAGGACATATCATTATGATCACTACTCGAACACTGGCCTTCTGATTGGGTTTTTTTCTTTTTAATGGCCTACCTCTACTAAAAACTGAATTTCTCCTTTGCTAGGCATTATTTACTTAAAAAATACATTAGATTCAGGCACTTGTTCTGTCTAATAAAAACACTAAAAGGGAAAAAGAAAAACCAAAATCCTAGAAATATTTCTGCAGAGGCCAAGATTCAAAGTGATCTAAAATTTGATAAACACCTCAATATTTCTTCTGACAGTCAGAAACACTCATATGGGGGTTGTTTACTATTTTCACTTTCCCTTGTCATTCTGGGAAAGGACTAGAGGTTATTACAAGGGTGTTTTGTTTTGTTTCTCAGTACACACCAATTACAAGCCAGAAAGCACTTCAGGTGCCTTGGTGAGGGCTGAAAACAAAGCAATCTCACACAGAAAAGACAGTTTATGAGTCCAACAGACTGAATTCGGGGCTTTCTTAATGTTTGTTTTAGGAAAGGTAGCAAACAAGTAGATATTCATTATAATAAGGTGAGGGGAAAATAAAGAGAAAAGAGAGCAGGAAGGACAAGGGTGATGGAAGAATGCATACCTGACTGGTTCTTACCTTCTTGTGAGCTATCAGGAGGCAGTTGGAATGTTCGTGTTCACAAGCAATTTCATAGTCGGGGATCAGATCCACCAACTCACAGACAAAGCGCACCACTTCTTCGTGCCAGGGCACGTTGGCCATGGTAAGACTGCTTGCCGAACTCTCTCCACAGTAGGTAACACCCTGTGGAAACATTACAACAGTCAGAGACAGTTACAGACCTATTTAAATGTCACAGAGGAAGAGCTTCAGAGCCAGAAAGGCTTCTACAGGTTAACCAATCCAATCCAGGCCAAGCCAAGCCACATCTTCAAGTGAAGAAAGCAGTACAAAGATGACAAAATTTGCTTGGAAGCTCATACGAGTAGCGAGTGACAAAGACAGCACTGGAGCTCCCAGGCCAGCGCTCTTTACACTCTGACAATCCTGATGCTTCTTGGGTACTTGTGCTTTGTGCTACATCACCATCTACACTGTCTACTCACAATAATGTATCTGAACTAATAACATGTCTTTCCATTCAGATTCATTTGTGCACCGTAACAGATCAATCCTCATGGGATTATAATCCCCTAGTACAATAATGGAGCTATAGTTGACACCCATAAAAATTCAGTGAATAATTTACTGACTGGGAAAATAAGATGAGCTCCTATTTTCTAGTATAATTTAGATTTGAGGTTGATAAACATTCTGTAAAGGGCCAGATAGGGATCCCTTTCAAATTATTCTTTTGGAATCATTCTAAGGAGATCACTTTGTAATGCATTTTTTATGTGGATATGTATAAACACAGAATCATGCCAAAATGAAAATACATGTATAGAAATACATATACATATATATATATATATATACACACAGATATGTGTATATATATATACCTTTACACACACCTACATGTACATACGTGTATCTACCCCCTAGAGAAATTCCCATTCAGTACAAATGCAGTAAGATAAATTGGTTTTTAACTCTTTTTAATTCTACCTGACAGCCCAGGCATGTAAGACACAAAAGTTTTATAACTAAGTTTTCCATTTGGTAAGTTACATAGTGATAAGTGATTAATGATAATTTTCAATACTGACTATCGTAACTCTGTAGGCTCTGTAAATACCCAAGAAATCAAACTTTCTTGAAAAAAGACTCGAATAGTCTAGATGTGCTACTAAGTAGGGAATAACTAAAATAGAATGAGGTTCTCTCTCACTCGCGCTCTCTCTCTCTCCCTCTCTCACACACACAGACTGGAGGGGACAGAATGACATTAAATGAAAAGCCTACAATGAGCACTGCAGAGTGACCCTGACCCTACAGATGGCAGTGCTGGGAGGGGGCCAAAAACTCAGATGAGTTCTGCAAAACCCTCTACTCCAGATGGCTGTTCAAAGACTACTTACTGGTGTACTACACTGAGATGACCTTTGCTGAACATAAACTAAAGGAGACCCAGCTTAATTACAATAATCAAGAGAAGCTTCTCTATTAGCCCACTGATTTACAGAATTCATTAAACTGAATTTGGGTTTTAGCTGAATAAAAAAAGCAAATAATACAACAGTTTAAAAAATCTTTAAGAAAGCGTGGCTGAAAACTTGTACTAAACTTGCCCAAATACATGAAAATGATTTATTCATAAGTCAAATTAGTCATAGAAATGAACTTTACTTCACTTTAAATACTGTTTATGAGGGACGAAATATATGAACAACCATGTAGATACTGCTTAATTCAAAGGAATTTATTTTTTTAATAATACTTTTCTTATTTATTTATTTATTTATTTATGGCTGTGTTGGGTCTTCGTTGCTGCGCGCGGGCTTTCTCTAGTTGCAGCGAGCGGGCGCTACTCTTTGTTGCGTTGCGCGGGCTTCTCATCGCAGTGGCTTCTCTTGTTGCAGAGCACGGGCTCTGGGCACGTGGGCTTCAGTGGTTGTGGCACGTGGGCTCAGCAGCTGTGGCTCGTGGGCTCTAGAGCACAGGCTCAGTAGTTGTGGCGCACGGGCTTAGTTGCTCCGTGGCATCTTCCCGGAATAGGGTTCGAACCCGTGTCCCCTGCATTGGCAGGCAGATTCTTAAGCACTGTGCCATCAGGGAAGTCCCAGGAATTTATTTTTAATATTTAAAATGTTAGTTCATTGAAGCAGAGGTTTTAGGTAAGCTCTTTTTTTTTTTAAATTTATTTTAGCTGTGCTGGGTCTTAGTTGCGGCACGTGGGCTTCCTGGTTGCGGTATGTGGGATCTAGTTCCCCGACCAGAGATGGAACCCAGGTCCCCTGCATTGGGAGCGTGGAGTCTTACCCACTGGATCACCAGGGAAGTCCCTAAGTAAGATCTTATATTCATGACAATGGCTTTGGAAAATAATATCGATTATTCAGCAATAATAAAGCATGAAATGCTAAGGAGAGATTTGGCTTGGAAGGGAAATGAGAGAATGATTGCCATAGGTCATCACTATGCCTTCACATTATACTTCTCTATACGTTCGCATGATGCTTTACCGTTAACAAAGCAATTTTCACGTAAAACTTCTCATTTTAGCCGGACAAAATCCTCGGAGGTGGGGAGTGTGGGTAACTTCCTGAGCCGACTGCGGAGGCCGAGCCTGCGCGTGACAGAACTGCCATGGGTAGAAACCGGCCTTCCTGAACGGCCTCCCTGAGCCCTCCCTCAGCTGGGCTCCTCAACACCTCCCTCCGGTCCTCCCCCCTCTACATGGGCTGCTTCATTTCATCGCACACTGCGGTCTACCGACGACCCGCCCAGACTGGGTTCCTGATCGCACTTGCCCCTGAAGAGTCTAAAGACGTTGCGCTTTCCCTCACGTGGCAGCTGCCCGCCACCTTCTCATCCCAGCACCACCTTCCACTCCCACCCTGTTTATCACCAGCACCAAGTTCTTGCCTCACAACTTTGGAAAAAGTGTCCTCAAGAAAACAGATGGGTATAATGTGGCAACTGAAAGCACTCATTCCAGAATTCCAGAGGCTGAGAGGTGACAAGAAGACCCAAAGAAAGTTCCTGAAGAGCAGGACCACTTATGCGTCTTCCTGTTTGCAGTGAAAAGCACAACCCACACCATCACACTGGTGACTTCTGGATGGACCACTGGGCTCCAGGACATGGGGGCCATCGGGTCATTTTCACGGGCTGCTTACAAAGTCTACCTGGGGATTCAAAGTCTGTGGGAAGAGCTCTTGATATTCTAATTAAACTGACTGGTTGTCAAAAGACTCCCGGTATGATTGTTTTTGTCCCTGATAGTTTGAGGAGAAATGTCTTCACAACTTTTTGCAGCAATACATGTCACTCCTTTATCTTAAAAATGCTCCAATAGCTGTCCCCCCCACCAAAAGACCAGCCCACGTTTCTCAGCCTAGCACCTGAGGCCTTCTGACTGGACTGCCCCACTCCACATCCAGTCTTTCCCTGGCTAAATTCTCCACCATCTCTTTGATCTTCGGCCAGGAACTCCAATCCCATCTAATCCCAATCTCATCATACCCTGTGCATCTCTCTTCTCAGACAACTGGCATAACTTTGATGTGTCTAAATCCTGAGCTCTTAGAGGGTGGGGGCCACACCCTATTCTTCTCTGTACCCCCAACTAATCTGTTCTAAAGAGCAAGTCACATGTTCCTCTGACATTAAACTCCAGAACTCTTTTCTGATCTAATACAAAATTTAATTCATATTTTTCAAGATTTTTCTACACTTCAATGATTATGAACCAACTGATAATCACTGGTTAGGTATTGCTACATACATGAACAACCGGTAATACTCCCTACATTTGGGTGCAGAAAGAGATTGAGACTATGCTGACATTTGTTTTGCAAGATGCATTCTGCAAGGATTGAGTTCTGTAGACAGTCACGGTGCTAATGCGAAGAGAGTTTTAAATCATTTGACAACAAATAATTACTGAGCACTTACTCTTCTCAAGGTGCAGTGCTAGGCAGAGAATACAAAGACGGTATTTCATTTACAGATGGATTGTGTTGTGAAAGCTTTTCAATAAGGCAGATGTTTACAACATGAAACACATTTTCACAAACAGGTAAGCAAATAACGATGGTTAAGCTTCCCAGGCTAGCAAATATAGGTCTACTTAAGCCTAATGAAGCTAAAATACATGTTAATTTACAGAGAATGGAACAGAGAAATATTTTACAAGACTAGCAGTGAAAGAAAAGAGAAAATCAATATAATAGAGAAACAGCTTCTATTGATTCATTTTTAAATAATGTGCTTGATGGAAAGGGATCTAAACATTTACTGAACCCAGGCATATGTTATCCCCTTGAATTCTCAAAACAAGTCCATTAAATTGATATTAGTATTCTAATTTTAATACTGAGGAAATTTAGGCTCAAGGAGGATAAGTAACCTGTCCCAGGCTAAATGAATACATTTTAGGAATGTATCAAAGCTTGCACAACTTCCCCACCTGAGACTATGAGAGACCCGCCCTGAACCCTCCACACACACACACACACATCCAGGAAATCCAGGAAAAGGATATAAATGGATCCGAGAGCCTCAGGTATTTCACTAGCCCAGGGTCACTTTGTATTATCAATTTCACATCTTCAGGGCATTTATGTGACCTTGAGGTACTATTAAATTTTAACACCAACCCCATTTCAGGGTTAGGCCCCGAGAGACTTTTTCTTTTTACTAAAAGCATAGGTAAGGGATAAGCCTCCAAGTACCACTCTGTGTCAGTGGGTGAATTTTTTCCTAATTTGTCCTTTCACTAAAGGTGAAAGGGCCTAGTCTTCTGCCACATCCTGTCTCTACTGGAGCTGCAGAGTACCACCAGGCAATCTCCCTTTTTACAGCCCCTAAGGAATGCCCTTACAGACCTGACAGACTATTCTCTCAAAAGTATGTTTACCGTAACATTTACTTCTAAGTGTTTGCTTCTGGAGGAATCTGAGGTTATCTTAGGCTGCCATATCGCTAGCTCTTACCAAATGTTTTTTGCAGAGGCTTTATTACTATTATTTTTTAAACGCTTCCATTTTAGAAAATTTTACTTTGATTAATAAGACAACAACAACAAAAAGCTGCCTTTTCAGACGTTAAATAGTTTAACTCTACTGAACAGGAAAGCATGCCTTCTCCATTTACGGATTTCATTTCAATCATTTGAATTATAAAAGTAATGCATGCTCACTGCAACAATTCACACAACACAGAAATATGAAAAGTAAAACAAGCCTTTCCTTCCCCTTCTCCCAAATCGTACACTGTTAATGATTTGATATGTATCCTTCCATACTTTTCTTATATAAATGTATCTAAACATATACTGTTAAAATTTGATCAAGTAATAATTATTCTATAACTCATTTTGTTTCTTAATAGTATACTATTTTCTGTAAACATCCCTTTTCCTACTTCAGTTTAAGAGGAAGATACTTCATTAACTTGCTGGACAAATGAGAGATGAATTTAATAAACCATGTGATCCTCAAAGGCCCAGGTACTTGATATTACAGGTCTCCTACCAGAGACAGCTGATCGTCCCATGCTTTCCCCTGATACACACAAACTGTTGTCTATTACCTTATATTTTATAATTTAAATAAGACATTTAAAATTGTGATTAGGTTACACACTTCTCCAAGATTTTTCAATTAAAAAAATCTCTCAAAGTAGTTCATTTTACTTCTGTAGATTTTGCCTTGTTCAATAAGACATCCATTTCCCAAACAGCAGATCCAAATTTAGAAAAAAGATTTGTACCTATGATGCTTTGACGAGGCCTGGCACATGAAGACAGCTCAGAAATATTTGTTAAATGCAGGGATAAAATAGTAAAATGGAAATCTTGTTTGAAAGAAACTATGTCATTATAACATCTCAGCTATAAGTAGAAGGCTTCATCTGTTTCCTAGTTAATAGTTTGTCCGATTACAAAATGCCCATCAGAGAATTACACTGTTTACAAAGTAGCCATCTTTCTTTAAAATTTGGTTGATTCTTTTCAGATTACAAAATATCTTCTTCATTATAGGAAACATGACTGCAAAGAAAGAAGGAGAAAAAAAGGTGACAGTGCGATCCAGCCAAGTTAATAATAGAGGTTTTACTGCAGCATAATTTGAAGCAGCATTCTTTAATAGCTAAACCATAAATTAAAACACCACTAATCGCTGATGTTGGCAAGGGTTCCTTAAGCCGATGCGTATATTTAAAGTGTAGCTTGTCTCTCTGCATCATTAGAGTTCTTGCCAAGAGTAGCCTTTTGAAATTAAGAGCAATTTTAAAAGAAAAGTGTCTTGACCTCACTAGAGGCTGCTACACACTCAGCAATATTTCATCTGCTCCTCTCACCTCCCCATCCCTCCAGAGGAACGTAATGCAGAACGCTGAACTTACTAAAAAAAGGCTGTAAAGCTGAAACATGCTCTGATGTGACAGTGCATCCAGCTTCATAAACGTAAACTGAAGAGTGGAGCTTTGAGAGACTGGGTTAATTTTCTGGTCACTTTCTCTCATTCTGTATATTCTTAGTTGTCCAAGAAAGCTGTCTGCCTCTGAAAACTCTATAGCTGATGACTTCCAAATCATTACTGTCAGGCCTGTCTTATCCCCAGAACGCCAGGCTTACAGAACCTGTGGCTTCTTTGAACCTACACTTTGAACCTACACTTGGATTATTTAAAAGCTATCTCAAAGTATTAAGGTCAACATAGAACTCATGCAATTACTCCCTAAATTTGCCTCCCTTCTCCACTGGTCTTTTCCATCTCAGCAAATTGTTCCACATCCACACGATTGCTTAAGTCAAAAACCCAGGTGCTATTCTTGATTCTTTTTGTTCTTTCATACCCTACATGTCCTCTAACAACAAGTTCTGTTGGATCTACTCCCAAAATAAATCACAAGTGCACCCAGTCCTCTCCAATGACCTTCCCCACGCCATCACATCTCTTGCTTGGCAAAAGTTTTTTTACCGGTCTACCTACTTCTACTACTGCCCTCTATAATCCACTCATGGCAATGGCAGGGTGATCTTTCAAAATCATAAATCAGATCGTATCACTCTCCAGTTTAAAACCCCTTCCTAGCACACCTAGTTTTAAAAAAAAGCCCATCATTAAACTTAGTATAAAATCTGATTCTCTCATCCGTGCATGAAAGGCCTAACAAAATCTGGCCCCAGCCCACCACTCTGATTCATCTTGTACCACAGCCAACTCCAACTACCCCACGGAGATCATGTAGGACCTCTGTGGACCAGCTGTGCCATCTGCCCAGAATGCTCTGACCCCAAGCCTTTGCATGTTGTGCTGCTTCTTACTATTCAGTTATCAGTTTTTAAAGGAGTCATCTCCTCAGAAAAGCCTTCCTGCTTTTGAAATCTAAAGCAGCCAACCACAATATCTAGTAAAACAGCATATGCGTTTACCCTCTGACACATCAATCCACGTACAGGTATCTAACCCAAAGAAACACTGGCAAAAACATGACAGTGACAACCAGACATTAAATGGCTCCTGCTGGAAGCATACACTACGACCAATGAAATAATCTTGAAATGCAAACATACACACACACACACACACACACACACACACACACAAATCTGATCAATCTTATTTTGATCTAACTAACAATCCACGGGAAATCTAAGGGGCAGAGCAACATGCAATCACCAAAATCTAAAATATAAATATGGGGAACTAACCAGGATAAATGATCCATTTTTTCCAACAAAATAAATTACAAGGGGGAAAAAAAACACATGGAAGAGGAACTAATAGATTAAAAGAAATTTAAGAGAGAAATAATCCAATTCTGACCCTTATTTGGATCCAGATTAAAAAATACTTTAGACAATTGGTTTAAGAAGATGTGGTATATATACACAATGGAATATTACTCAGCCATAAAAAATAATGAAATATTACCATTTGCAGTAACATGGATGGACCTAGAGATTATCATACTAAGTGAATTAAGTCAGAAAGAGAAAGGGAAATATTATATGATATCATTTATGTGACGAATCTAAAAATGAGTACAAATGAATCTACATACAAAATAGAAACAGACTCACAGACATAGAAAACAAACTTACAGTTACCAAAGGGGAAAGAGAGGAAGGGAAGAATAAATCAGGAGTACTGGATTAACAGATAAACACTACTGTACATAAAATAAACAACAAGGATTTACTATATAGCACAGGGAACTGTATTCAACATCTTATAATAACCTATAATGGAAAATAACCTGAAAAACTATATATGTGTGTGTGTGTGTGTGTGTGTGTGTGTGTGTGTAAATAAATAAATATATATTAAAAAAACTGAATTACTTCACTGTATACCTGAAACTAACACAATATTGTATATCAACTCTACTTCAATTTTAAAAAATACTGTTAAAATAACTGGTCAAGTTGAAACCTTATATGTTCCAATATATGAGATTATTGTTAGAACTGTTTAGTAAGAACAGTATTCTGAATAAGTGTTTAAAGTGACTGCATATCTTTTAGAAATACATACTAAAACAGTTATGGATGAATGGTATAACATGGGGATTTGCTTCACAGGTAAGGGCAGGAAAATGGGTAGGAGTACAGCTGAAACACGAGCTAGTAATTTTTGAAGCTGGTAATGGATGGATGGGGTTCATTACATCAGTCTCTCTACTTCTGTATATATTTGAAGTTTTCCATAGTAAAAGTGTAGTTAAAAGCCAACCAATTACTCACTATAACAGTATTTTATTTCTCAGCATATTAAAGTTACTATGCAGTGAGCACTACATTCATTTTCTGTTGACGGTCTACCTCTCACTAAAATATAAGCTTTTCATATGTGAGAGCAAATGCTTAGTCTTTACTGCTCTTATCCCCAAACTTAGAACAGTGCCAGGAATCTTGATTAATATTTCTGACTGAATAAATAAAACATCCGGGACCTCCTGCAGAATTTTAGAAGATTGTAATTGCACTGTGGCCAACAAAGCATAATGAGAAGGTGCCCAACACTAGCCGGCAGGGGCTTACCTTCACCTCGATGAAGTCAGGGTTCCCCAGGGACACCAGCTTGGCATAGGCCTGGAGTTCATCCACGTTCCATGCTTTCACCAGAGTCAGCCTATAGACAGTACGTTGTTGCTAAAACAGAGGAAAACACAACTTTGTTTTTATCACCTAGGAAGATTTTCAAATTTCTTAAACCCATAGGTGAAACCTGGCATGAACTTCTATTTATTGAAGTTGCATTTTGTAGAAAGATGAAAAAAACGTAAACAATGTCAAAAGACTCCCAGAAGCCTTATAAAGGCACAGATATTGGTATATTTTTCTTCTCTCACTTACAGTATCGAACACTAGATAAGACACCCAAAAGGTTCTTAACAAATACCCTGAATTCCATTTAGTTAGAAATAGTAAATTGACCGAACAGTTTAGATTGGTGAAAATTAATTCACATAACCATCAGGCTTTCAGGTATCAATTGCTCAAAGTTATTTACAGTAAGAATTTCTAATCACTCTTGTCCTCTTTCCTGCTTCCTCATTATTTAATGATCTCTACTTGGCAGAAAAGGCACATTGATGAACTGTCAATGTTGCCATTTGTTTACCATGTAACAAAAGAGGTATTGATCTTCTGAAAAGCCATTAGACAACAGTCATGCAAGCCTTTAAAAGCTTTATACCTTTGACTTTGTAGCTCCCTTCCAGGACCCTAGACAAATTACTAAAAGTTCAAAGACTTATTCAAACATCTCAAAACAACATGATTAATGATAGTTTAAAATCTACAAAAAGAGTGGGGGCAGAACCTGTGACTTGCCTTTAACCAATAGAATATGGCAAAGATGATGTGACACGTGTAGTTATGTACACATGATTACATCCATCTGTAGCAAGTTCCTGGGTAGTATCCATGCTGCTAAACCGCAAACCATGCTTTAAGTAGCAAGGCTCAAAATACTCAAGAGAAAAACAAAGTGAAGTAAGACGTGAACAAAATGATACCAATCTCTCTCTACATGCACCCCAGTGTTCACAGCAGCATTATTTACAATCGCCAAGATATGAAAGCAACCTAAAGTCCACCAACAGATGAACGGATAAAAATGTGGTGTGTGTATATATATATATATATATATATATATATATATATATATATATATATACACACATACACATACACACAATGGAATACTACTCAGCCATAAAAAAAAATGAAATTTTGCCATTTGCAACAACATGGTTGGACTTGGAGGGCATTATGCTAAGTGAAATAAGTCAGACAGAGAAAGACAAATACTTTATGATATCACTTATATGTGGAATATAAAAATTACAACAAACTAGTGAATGTAACAAAAAAGAGACTCAGATATAAAGAACAAATTAGTAGTTACCAATGGGGAGAGGGGAAGGGGGAGATGCAAGATAGGGGTAGGGGATTAAGAAGTATAAACTATTATATGTAAAATAAGCTACAAGGATATATTGTACAACACAGGGAATATAGCCAATATTTTATAATAACTATAAATGGAGTATAACCTTTAAAATTTGTGAATCACTATACTGTACACCTGAAACATATAATATTGTACATCAACTATACTTCAATTTAAAAAAATGTCGGGCTTCCCTAGTGGCGCAGTGGTTGAGAGTCCGCCTGCCGATGCATGGGACAAGGGTTCGTGCCCCGGTCCGGGAAGATCCCACATGCCGCGGAGCAGCTAGGCCCGTGAGCCATGGCCGCTGAGCCTGCGCATCTGGAGCCTGTGCTCCGCAACGGGAGAGGCCACAACAGTGAGAGGCCCGCGTACCGCAAAAAAAGAAAAAAAAAAAGAATGCCAATCTCTCTACTTTTGCTCATGTCTGAAGATAACCTAGGGATGAACAGTATTAGGCAGCCATATCAGAAAATGTACTCAAAACTTATTTTTAAAATGCAGTGTATAATGCACAAAAAGAAATCTTCCAGATTCCCTTCACATAGCTAGAATTCACCCAATGCCAAAACCTAACAAAAATGGTAGAGAAGTGCAGGCCAATCTCACTTGTACTTATATATGCAAAAATCTTACAGAAATTTTAGCAAATTAAATTCAGCATTATGTTAAAAATTCTAGAAATGCAAAGATGATTCAATATTAGACTATATAGTAATACAATTCATCACGTCAATAGCTCAACACAGAGAAGTTATATAATCATCTTATAGACACACAAAGACATTTCATATCATTTAAAGCCCATCCCTGATTTTAAAACAGAATGAACAACTGAAAAACCATTTGGTAAACTCAAAAATTAAAAAACACATCCTTAACATAAAGAAAACACTCTCCGGTCAATAGTCCATGTCATTCTTAGAGATGTAAAAAATAGAGGCATTTCTATTTAATCAGAATAACAGCAGAATGTCCACTCTATTATTTTTATAAACACTTCCCTGAAAGTTAAAATCAAAGCAATAAGGCAAGAACAAGAATAAGTGGATAGGGCTTCCCTGGTGGCACAGTGGTTGGGAGTCCGCCTGCCAATGCAGGGGACATGGGTTCGTGCCCCGGTCCGGGAGGATCCCACGTGCCGCGGAGTGGCTGGGCCCATGAGCCATGGCCGCTGAGCCTGCGCGTCCGGAGCCTGGGCTCCGCAATGGGAAAGGCCACGACAGTGAGAGGCCCGCATAACGCAAAAAAAAAGAATAAGTGGATAGTATACAAAAAACAATTACTTGCAAATGATATAGCTGGCTTCTTGGAAACCTAAGAAAATCAACCTAAGAAAATCAGATTAAGTACAATTGGTCAGTTACCAAATAAAAATAGAAAAATGAGCAGCTTTCCTAGCATAGAGCAGTGGGGTAAATGTGGACTCTAAGCCCAGACTGAATCCCAGACCACATACTAGCCATCTTTAACTCTGTCTCAGTTTCTATCTGTGCAAAATGGGAGTTTACACAGGATTAAAAGTGTCCATCTACATAACGCTTAGAACCATGCTGGCAGCAGTAAGTCTTACTAAGTATTAGCTATTATATGCCATATGTATGGTACATATATACTATATGTACAACTACAAAATGCAAGGCAAAGAAAATTCTACTTCAACTCTAAAATACATCTATAAAATACTTGATGATTATTTATGAAATAACATAGAGAGTGAAAAAAGTAAATATTTCTGAGACCATAAAAAACTAGCCTACATGGACAGCCATGATAGATTTCTAAATATAATGTAATTCCAACGGGAGTTTAAAATTCCTTTCAACAAATAAACTGGCAATGATACCAACAATAACAATAGCAAGAGTTAGCAATGAGTCAGCCCTTACTATGTGCCAGCTGTTGTTGTGTTTAACATCTTAGCAAAGATTCCAATATTTGTCTCATCTTTGCAACAAATCTTACAAAATAGGTTTATTAGCTTCACATTACAGATATGAAATAGAGGCCTAGTGCTGCTAAGTGAATTTCCCAAAGTTACACAGTTGGAAAGCAGCAAAGCTGGGATATGAACCCAAGCAGAATGAATCCAAGGCAGACTCTCTCTCTCGTTGCTTAACCTTTTCAAATTGAGAAAGAAATCATACAAAGAGAAACATACATAAAACACGAATGGACAACCCAAGGGATTAACACAAAGAAAATATTCATCACCCAGTCATCATCCATTGCCTTTACCCCAAAGCTATCTAATATCCTGACTTCAACATTAAAGTTTAGGTTTTTGCCTGTGTTTGAAATTTATATACATGGAACCATAGACTTTTTTGCATCTTGCTTCTGTCATACAACACTGTGTTTATAACGTTCATCCATGTTGCTGCATGTTGAGATTTGTTCATTTTCTTCGTTATCTAATATTCCATTATATAAATATACAATAATTTATTCAACCGTTCCCCCATTGATAGACATCTAGATTATTTCCAGTTTTTAGTTATTATAAAATGCTGTTCTCTCTCATAACACTAGAGTTTAGTTCTTCCTGCTTTAGGGAATTTTATGAAATGCTATTATGACATATTCTTCTATGTCCGGCTTCTTTCACTGAAATTCTTTCACTGAGTTTGATGGTGACTTTAGCTTCAGATATATTTTTGCTGCTGTTTAGTACTCCAGTATATGAAAATACTTACATTAGTGAAAGTTGTTGGTTCGTTGGTTTTTTTCCCCAGTTTGGGTCTCTTACAAAATAGCATTGCTATGACTGTTACTGTACCTGACTCCCGATGGATGTTTCTTGAATGTTCCTAAGAGTGGAAATGCTGGATCACAGGATGTGCAGATATTGCTAAATTGGTTTCCAAAGTCATTTCACCATACTTCCACCTGCAGTGGATCAGAGTTCCAGCTGCTTCTCTTCTTCACCAACACTTGTTGTTAGTCTTTTAAACTTTAGCCATTCCTGCACTGTCCTATTTTGTATTTGCCCGTTTACTGATGAAGTTGAGTATGTTTTTGGCCATTCTGATCCTTCTTTTGTGAAGTACTTGTTCAAATGTTTTGAATATTTCTTTCTTGGGATAGCTGTCTTTTTACTACTGGGTTTTTCAAATTCTTTATGTATTCTGGCTGTAAGAATGCTGTTATAATTGTATTAGAAATATTTTCATCCACTTGATGGCTTTCTTTTCTGATTTCTTCATATCTTTTGATCAACAGATATAACTAATTTTAGTACATTTACCTTTTATCTATTGCCTACTAATGTTCAGATTGTTAAGGACAAAGAAAAGCACTATGGGGTTACTAAAAAAGAAATGTCATTAGATTTTATTTCAAATTATCAAATTCACATTCTGGGTTTCACTGTGTCTGTAGGGAGCCTGCTCGATAGGATGGTTTTGGAGACTTTAAAGTCTGTTTAAAATTAGTTAAAGCAGTTCCTAAAGTCTATAGAAGAAAGTTGTGTTATACTCCAGTTAGATCAAATTAAAACAAAAACTGAGTACAGATGTTGCTTGAGAGGTGAGAGCTGGAATTTCCTTTGCAAAGGACATACTTAACACTTTATTTTATCTTTCTTTTAGATTAAAAAAAAAGAAAGAAAAAATTGGAGTACAAACTGGATTGTATTGTAGTAATTTAATTTGAATAAAACCTATTTTCTTCCCCAGTTTGGGGATTTAGTTAGTAATTTTAATTTGCATAGGTTCTGGTCAGTTGTTACTGCAGGATTTTCTGAATGTGGCATATTATCTAGTAGGGACAGGGTTTGTGTAATACTACAGAATACAAAAATGAAGATGAAAGTATCCAATTCAGGCAAAAAGTTTAGCTACTTTCTGTTCAGGCTACAATGTGATTTGTAAAATGTCACAATGAGATTTGTAAAAAAGTGTCAAGTAGCTGGCATGTTATAATTTCATGTATTTTCTGTTTAATTTGAGAGTCTAGGACTTTTTTCCCCCAGTGGTAGTAACAAACACAATAAAATGGGAGGGAGGGGTGGATCTGAAAGTAACATCACAATCAATGTGCAGCTAGGCTGTGCAGCAAGAAACCTAGACGTTAACCTCTAGAATTCAGACCAGATCTCTGTGACAGAGTTTAAATTTGGGTTTTAACTTATGTTTGTTTCTTAGAGGGAAGCAATACACGGACTGAAAATATTGGGTTGGCCAAAAAGTTCTTTCGGGGTGGTACGGAAGAACCTGAATGAACTTTTTGGCCAAGCCAATACATGGAGTGAAAATTGAGGTCAAAATTCCAAAGGTAAATGTTAAATGCTTATCAAAGGGAAGTGAGGGAAAAAAGGATTAAGTACAAAGTAGAAAAAGTCTGAGTAGTTAGGAAGGAGGAGAGAAAAGAGGAAAAAAGTATAAGACGAGGAAAAGAGTACATAGTAGCAATTAAGCTACTGGGCTCTGGAGTCAGCTGTGTGAGCTCAGGCATGCTCTCTGTGCCTCTGTAAAATAGGAAGAGTAACAGTATCTATATCT
Organism: Pseudorca crassidens; assembly: GCF_039906515.1. Taxonomy (NCBI): domain Eukaryota; kingdom Metazoa; phylum Chordata; class Mammalia; order Artiodactyla; family Delphinidae; genus Pseudorca; species Pseudorca crassidens. The sequence goes on from NC_090310.1 coordinate 14,139,108, forward strand.
CATAGTATTGCTGTAAAATTAAAAGAACTAAAACAAATAAAGAACTTAGAACACAGCCGGGAAGATAGAAAACTATGAATAAATTTCAGCTACCATCATCACCACCACCAGCAGCAGTTACACAGATTCATTCATTTGTTCACACAGATATCAGTTCAACCAACAGTCACCAGGTCCCACTGTACACCAGGTGTAATACTAGATGCTAGAGATACAGCAGTGAACAAGCAACCAACGTACCGACTGTTGTATAATCTACATTTTATTCTAGTAAACGAACAAAACCAAAGTCAGAAAAGAAATTAGCAAAAATGGTTAATACCAAAAGAGGAAAGGAACCAGGAAACCAGCAAGGTAAGACTCCACCACTCCTGCCTGGCTCCTCAAAGGGAAGGAAATCCAAAAAGGAGGGGATGGCTGATTCACTCTGCTGTACAGCAGAAACTAACACAACACTGTAAAGCAACTATATCCCAATTAAAAAACAAAAAAACAAATTGAATGCTGACCGAGTCATATCATGCTTGTCAAAGAATTAATTCTAAACTCTTTAAAACAAACAAAAAAACCTTAAAATTGAAACAATCCCTCACTGGCGACCACTGTTTCTAAAAGCAAAGGAATATGTATTGCCTCTACTAGAAATTGGGCAATGAATCTTTCAAAGTCCTTAGAAAACATACTTATTCTTAAAATGGCTTTAATTAACTAAATTTTTTACTGTTCGTGGGAGACAAAACAAAATGTGTCAATCTGATATGTCAAATAAGCAAAGAATTAGAAAATAAATTCAAAGATATAATTCATCATGCAGCCAAATGAAGTATTCTTTATAATCAAAGAAGACAAGCAGGAAAATTATTATAGAATTACTTCCAAAATAAAATAACTAAGTAACCAACCAAATTAAACTGTAATGAATAACTGAAAATGTAGATCAAAGAAAGAGGGCAAAGACAATGTTATAAGACTCAGTGAAGAAAATCCAACCCAACAGGAAAAGAAATCATAGAAGGAAACACATCAAGCCATTAATAGTGCTTACTTCTGAGGATGAGAAGTAAGAGAAGGGTTGTAGGTTTGTTATTTACATTTCTCTTTAAAGACCTGTAGAACACCATGAAACGTTCAACATGTTCATTACGAAAATCTCAGGAGAGAGAAAATGGCAAAAAATAATATTTGAAAACAAAATGGCCCAAACTTCCAAAATTTGATGAAAAACATGAGTCTACACATTGAAGAAGCACAACGAACTTCAAGTGGGATAAACTCAAAGAGATGCACACTGAGATATATTATAATCAAACTGTCAAAAGACAGACAGAATCTTGAAAGCAGCAAAAGAGAAGTGACTTGTCATGTACAGGGATCCTTGATAAGATCAGAGCCTATTTCTCACCATCAACCGTAACAGTCAGGAGACAGTGGGATGACATATTTAAACTGCTGAAAGAAAAAAACTATCAACGAAGAATTCTACATCTGGTAAAACTATACTTCAAAAATAAAGGAGAGGGACTTCCCTGGTGGCACAGTGGTTAAGAATCCACCTGCCAATGCAGGGGACATGGGTTCAAGCCCTGGTTGGGGAAGATCCCACATGCTGCGGAGCAGCTAAGCCAGTGCGCCACAACTACTGAGCCTGTGCTCTAGAGCCCGCAAGCCACAACTACTGAGCCCACATGCTACAACTACTGAAGCCCGCGCTCCACAACAAGAGAAGCCACCGCAATGCGAAGCCTGCGCACCGCAACGAAAAGTAGCCCCCGCTCGCTGCAACTAGAGAAAGCCCACACGCAGCAACAAAGACCCAATGCAGCAATAAATAAATAAAGTCATTTCCAGATAAACAAAAGCTCAGGGAGTTCATCATTAGCAGAACTGCCACAGAAGAAATGCTAAAGGGAATGCTTCAGGATGACATGAAAGGACACCAGACAGCAACCTGAAACCATGAGTAAAAAACTGTGATAAAGATAACTAAATATGTAAATGTGAAAGCCAGTATTTTCTATTTTTGGTTTCTAATTCCTTTTTTTATTCCTATGTGATTTAAAACACATATACCTAAAACAATAATTATAAATCTATGTTAATGGGCATGCAATGTATAAAACGTAATCTGTGAAATTAACAACGTAAGGAGGAAGACAGAAAATGAGGGGCTTAAAAAAAAAATAACTTATAAGCTTTTGCAGAGCAAAAGAAACCAGAAACAAACCAAAATGAAAATCAAAACTACAATGAGGTATCACCTCATGCTGGTCAGAATGGCGATCATCAGAAAGTCTACAAATATTAAATGCTAAAGAGGGTGTGGAGAAAAGGGAACCCTTCCACACTGTTGATGGGAATGTAACGTGGTGCAGCCACTGTAGAGAACAGTATGGAGTTTCCTTTAAAAACTAAAAATAGAGTTACCATATGATCCAGCATCCCACTCCTGGGCATATATCTGGGAAAGATGAAAACTCTAATTCGAAAAGATACATGCACACCAATGTTCATAGTAGCAGTATTCACAATAGCCAAGACATGGTAGCAACCTAAATGTCCATCGATAGACGAATGGATAAAGAAGATGTGGTATCCATCTTATTGAATGGATGGAATCCATAAAATGGAATATTACTCAGCCATAAAAAAGAATGAAATACTGCCATTTGCAGCAACATGGATGGACCTAGAGATTATCATACTAAGTGAAGTAAGTCAGACAAAGAAAGACAAATATATGATATCAATTACATGTGGAATCAGAAAATGTAATACAAATCAATTTATTTACAAAACAGAAGCAGACTCACAGACATAGAAAACAAACTTATGGTTACTAAAGGGGAAAGGGGAGGGGGAGGGATAAATTAGGAGTATGGGATTAAAAGATATAAACTACTACATATAAAATAGATAAGCAACAAGGATACATTGTATAGCACAAACAATTATAGCCATTATCTTGTAATAACTTATAACGGAGTATAATCTACAAACATACTGAATGACTCTACTGTAAAACTAAAAAATATTGTAGGGGCTTCCCTGGTGGCGCAGTGGTTGAGAGTCTGCCTGCCGATGCAGGGGACATGGGTTCGTGCCCCGGTCCGGGAAGATCCCACATGCCGCGGAGCAGCTAGGCCCATGAGCCATGGCCGCTGAGGCTGCACGTCCGGAGCCTGTGCTCCGCAACGGGAGAGGCCACAACAGTGAGAGGCCTGCATACCGCAAAAAAATTATATATATATATATATATATATATAAAAAATAAATCAACTACACTTCAATATAAAAATCCTATTAGAAAATTTAAAAATATACGCAAAGTGCTGGGAGGAGGCATTCCATTTTTAATATGTCCTTATGCGTTAAATACACAAGTATTTGCGGATAAAATGATACTATTTATCTGATTTGAAATATTCCAATGCTTCCCCACCCCCCAAAAATTGGGAAGACAGATGAAACATGAAATGTAGAATGCTGATAACTGTCAAGCTGATAACTGCTTACACAGGAATTCCCTCCATTATTCTCTCTTCTCTTGAATGTTTTAAAAATCCATAATAAAAAAGTTTAAAAATATGCAGTTATGAGTTAGAATTCTGCCACTTCTAATTAGGCAGCTTTCAGTGTTACATATTCTGGATGAGGTTATTACATCCGAGGACTACAGCTCTTAATTTCAACAATTTATCTTGACAGTTGCAATTCAAGACGAACTCGAGTTGAGGCTGTGTCAAAACAAGAAAAAATGGTCTCCTAAAATATGGTTCTGAGTTACTAGTAATCAAAGAAATGCAAATTGAAGCAGTAATGAGGTACCATTTTGGCTTATCAGATTGGCAAAGATATTTTTAAATAGCAATATTCAATACTGCCTAGAGAACAGCAAGACAGACACTCATTCACTGATGATAAAAGCATAATTCAGTACAAACATTTTGGGAATTACATGGCAACATGATTAAAGAATCTGAAAAGTATCCAAATATGTTGATCCAATAACTGCATTTCTAAAGATTTTAAGCCTTTGGAAATGATAAAATTTGTGGACAAATACTGATGAATAAGAATGTTCATTCCAGCTTTATTTATAATAATGAGATATTATAAATATGTCAATCCCAAGAAATAGCTATATGTTCAATCCCAAGAAATAGCTAGATGATTTATGATACAGCTATTTAACTAACACTAAAGATGATTATTTCAGAACAGCGGTTATGAATTCCAACATGGCGGAGAAACACATTCTTACCAATAAGAGAGCTCAATGCAGATGTGATTCTCAGAAAGGGGAAGGAAGGGGGTGGGAGACCTGTTTTTTTCTATACCCTTGCTCCCACTGAGAATAATTGTTTTAGAAGAATGTTTAATAATGAGGGGTAATTTTTATGTAATAGCATTGAATTTTTAAAAAGCTAAAAACAAAACTGTACACATACCATAGTATTAATGACATAAATACATATACACAAAGGAAACACAAAAGGCTGGGAATGAAATACAAGAAAAGTTGTGGGGTCAGAAAACCTGTACTCATGTGCGCGCGCGCGCGCACACACACACACACACACACACACACACATTTTTTAATAGTACTGACTCTTGAGATGAGAATGGATCAGTTTAACAGTTTCTTGATATGCCTGATCTCAACTATGCTTAAACAGATGCCTTAAACAAAATTCTCCTGCTCAAAGACCAGAAATCTGGTAAAGGAAGTAGAAAAAGATTTGTCTTAGGTTCAGCAGAACCTCAGAAGACCATGCAAATCAACTTGAATATGAGACAGAGTGTGGCCAGAGTTTGCAGAGTCATGGACCTCTATGTTACCCACAATAGCAAAAAGAAAAGAAGGGCTTGACATCCTCCTGGTAACATGGTTAATACCCAAGAAGATGTTGCTTGTGTGAAGGAGTAGGAGGAGGGTGAGATCACACATATTTGTAAATACAACTATAAATGCTATGCAAACAGTTGCCTTCCAAGGCAAATTTAAGTTTTCTTTTTTGTGTGTGCAGTACGCGGGCCTCTCACTGTTGTGGCCTCTCCCGTTGAGCACAGGCTCCAGACGCGCAGGCTCAGAGGCCATGGCTCACGGGCCTAGCCGCTCCGCGGCATGTGGGATCTTCCAAGACCGGGCCACGAACCCGTGTCCCCTGCATCAGCAGGCAGACTCTCAACCACTGCGCCACCAGGGAAGCCCTAAGTTTTCCTTTTTAAAACTCTCTGGAATTTTTTTTTCCGAATATTTTCGATCCGTGGTTGCTTGAATCTGTGGATGCGGAACTGGTGGATATGGAGGGCCTACTGTATGATCGACGTACGGTCAGAGGGCTACTATAAGTTCATCTATTGAAAAACCACAAGAAGAGGAAGCCGAGAAGTGCAAAATGCGAACACAATAGAGGCTAAGAGCACTGGCAGCTGTATAAAGACAAGCTGTAAGTAAACACTCAATAGCAGGAAAAAAAAAAATCCCCACTACAGGATAAAAAAAAAAAAAAGCCAGCAGTATTTACACGTCAGAAAAGCAAAGGAGTAATATGGAGCGGTGTTTCTCCATCCTTTGGAGGTTGGGAGAAAATAGAAGAGGTAAGGTTCTACTGGCATTCTGAACAGGACAGCTTTCACAGTGTAAAAATGACCATTACCCTGAGAGCCATGAACACAGAAATTTTAAATATGGAAATGCAAGGAAAAGGAAAGAAATGAGAACAAAGAAAAAAAAAGAAAAGACGATTAATAAGGGAGACAATGTAAAGAGCTAAAGACAAAACCAAAATAAATAAAAGATCATAAATAAATGGTAAGATTTCTAGAGGAAGAAAGGCTTGACTACAAAATCATAGGACCGGTTTCTCTACTTTTCATGTAGGAGATCTAAACTGAGAAGTCTAAGGCCACCAACACAAGATAAATGAGAGAGGTAGCCTATCTACATAAGAGTAAGTAGAAGTCAGAGGAATGATGTCATACAAATCAATAAGCACAAGATTATGTTACAGCCTGCCCCAGGGTGCAAACACGGATGGCAGTCACCTAAGCAGCACATCGACCTGGAAGTCCAAGGATATTGACAAAAAAGTAAAATATCTGGCAAAGTTCCCTCAGGAAACAATCTCTCCATCATCCTGCAGCAGACAAAAACAGACAGAAACACTGGGACACAAAATGTGCAGAAGATGTTATGAGAAGGGCATCTTGATATACCCAGAACACATCTTACAAAACCACTGAGACAAAGTAAATTTGAAAGGGATAACGGGGCAGCCAGAAACCACACAACTCTAACATCAATAAATCTGATAGATCTATTTCTCCAGAAATATTACTTGTAACAATTCACAAGTTCAAGTCCCAAATATTAAAGAGTAAAGGCTCCCTTCCTGGGTGATCAACTGTCCAAATGCATATGCCTTGTAGTCAAGGGACGTTCAGGCTGTCAGTAAGCCACTGTTAACAACCTCCTTGTGCCTAAGCTTGGCTCTGCAAAAAAAAAAAAAAAAAAAAAAAACCCCACACACACAAAAAGCAAAACCAGACTCATTAGAAGGTGACTCAGTTCTTGAAGTAAGCCTATAAAGTTTCCTCCCTGGAAAGCCTGTTAGTGACAAGATGTGCCTGAGTGTACAGCACTTTACCTCATGTCTGACTCATAAGAAAGTGAATCTGGAATGACAGGAAGAAGAGCCTGGAAGAAGAAGGAGGATGTTCGGTACTTGCTATACAGACACAAAAATGCCAAAAATTAAGCCTTTAATTCCAAATCCTTATCTGATTTGCATAATTTACCAAACCATACATTAATGAATGTACAGTCAAAGGGGTACCTTAAGCTCATCTCTTGAGCCATCCCCACTGCAGTGATACATAGATGAAATGAAAAATGAAAATCAAATAAACCTGGCTAAAAATATACAATGAAACAGCCTCGGGACCAGGAATTGGACCTAGCCGCCTGTTAGAGTGCACATGTGAGCAAAAACAACCACCTACTCAAGAAGAGCCTGCAAACAATTCCAAGAGATGTGTGGAAATGTAACATTTCACAAAGACAGCCAACAGAATCTACAATTAGAAGATAAATTTCAGTCAAAAAAAATTAAAGTGACAGAACAAGCAACTTTCAACCAAAGACATGGCTTCATAAAGATGGCAATTTCCCCAAATTAAACTGTAAATTCAATGCAATTCCAATCAATATCCCAAAGTTATGTCTGTGTGTGTGTGTCTGTGTGGGAGAGAAAACTGACAAAATGATCCCAAAATAAATATGAAAATGTATTAAGGGGCTAAGAATAAGCAAGACAATTTTGAAGAAGGAGGGGTCTTTTGTACTAAATATCAATCTTATCACAAAGCTATAGTAACTCAGTATGGTAATGGGGCAAGACAGAAAAATTAATCAATGTAACAGAGTAGAAAGTTCAGAAACATCCATGAATACAGGAAAACTTGATTACAACAGGCAGTCATTACAAATCATGGGGTAAAGGATAAATTATTCAACAATGATGCTGGCTCAATCAATAATCCATAAAGGGGAAAAAGAATCCCTGTCTCGTACCATACTTAGAAAAATATAGATACATACATATATATGTTTATGTGTGTATTTGTATATATACAGAAAGAGATCCTAAGTCCTTAATAAAAAGCATTTGGAAGTCAATGAAAATCACAAACATCTCAAAAGAAAAAAACAGTTGAACCAAAACAGCACAAACTTCCGGTTATAAGTACTAGGGATGCAAGGTACAACCTTAGTTGTACCCAATACTTAGTTGTTCCCAACAGAATAGTACCCAATACTAATTAAAGATTTGTAAAATGTTATGAACATAATGAACACTGCTGTACGTTACATATGAAAGTTGTTAAGTAAGTAAATCCTAAGAGTCTCATCACAAGGAGAAAATATTTTTTCTTCTATTTCTTTAATTTTGTATCTATATAAGACAACGGATGTTCACTAAACTTACTGTGGTGATCATTTCATGATGTATGTAAGTCGATCACTGGTTCCTTGTTTGTAAAATCCTACCACTTGGAGATTTATTCCTGTATATATTTTCCTTTGCTGTGAACATTTAAATGAGAATGGACAGGGATTTTGAATCACTACTCTTGGAAATGTTAGAGAAAAGAGATCTCGGTATTAGTGAGAGACAAAAAAGGATAGAAAATAAAAGGTAGAGCAGTGGAGGTTTTTGGAGTATAGTCATGAGTAATCATTAAGAAGACAAAACAGGGCTCCCCTGGTGGCGCAATGGTTGAGAGTCCGCCTGCCAATGCAGGGGACACGGGTTCGTGCCCCGGTCCAGGAAGATCCCACATGCTGCGGAGCGGCTGGGCCCGTGAGCCATGGCCGCTGAGCCTGCGCGTCCGGAGAGGCCACAGCAGTGAGAGGCCCGCGTACCGCAAAAAAAAAAAAAAAAAAAAACCAAACAAACACAGGCCATAAAAATGCACCTTAGAACCTACCAGGAAGCAGGAAATTCTAATTGTGCCATATTCTGGTGAGGTCCGGTCTAGTTACCTTGGGTGGCACTACAGGTAGCTAACTCTGTGTTAAGGAGAACATTTTAAACTATAATAAACTAAATAGATTAAATAAAATTTATCCCCAGGCTTTTTTTTTTTTTTTTTTTGCGGTACGTGGGCCTCTCGCTGCTGCAGCCTCTCCCGTTGCGGAGCACAGGCTCCGGACGCGCAGGCCCAGCGGCCATGGCTCACAGGCCCAGCCGCCCAGCGACATGTGGGATCTTCCGAGACCGGGGCACGAACCCACGTCCCCTGCATCGGCAGGCGGACCCCCAACCACTGCGCCACCAGGGAAGCCCTCCCCACAGGCTTTTAATTTTAAGCATCAAATTCTCTGATTTCTTGAACTACAGTGAAAACTAAAAGTCAATAATTTAGTCATGGGTCAGACAGGAAAGAAAAAAAAATGCTTCATTTACTATGCACAAACAAACAAATTTGCAATTGTCATGTGGTTGCTGTAGGGGAGTCTGAAATGTTACTGCAGGCAAGGTACAGAGATGTAGAAACTAACGGAATAGTACCCAATACTAATTAAAGATTTGTAAAATGTTCTCTGTATTCAGTACAATTTCCTTTGTCCTCCTATTTAATGAACATAGTATTTAGAAGGGATTTCACTGTAATTCCCAACTTCAATCTAAATTTTCCTTTAAGTGCTAAACTCTTCAAACATGCCTTTTTCTACTGCATGGTTTTTTTTTTTTAGGATATAATCTTTACTTTCGGTAAAGAAACCACTGTGTTCAAAACACAGCTCCACTAAATGGAACCATCTAAAAACACAGGAGGCGGTTTGTGTACCCTGTTTCCCTCTTAGGGGTTATGAGGAGTAACTTCTGGAAATTAAGATGGTCTCCATCCTTTCTCCTATCCTCGTCCTCAGTCTCTACATCCTACCACTCCCAGAAACTGGCCATCAGGAGTGTAAAAACTAATCACTGCCCTTCCCCTGGGGAAGATGCACTTGAATTGTAATTGGTTATAAATATACAAATAGACCTACAACTGAAGGATTCTCCAGCGTCTTCAGTGTCTACCAGATATTTTCAAAGTACATATAGTCAAAAGAAGATAATTTTCTAGCATGAACCAGAAACAGGAAAAAACTAGAAACGTTCTTTACGGTAATATAAAATGGAAGCTTCCTTCAGTCACTGGACCAGGACAGGGTCTCCCACATCTTGAGATGCATGCGGTTCATGAGTTAGGAGGAAGATGACTGACGTATCCCCTTCGAGTTTTTTAATACAGGCAGAGAGGGGTTTTTTGATTTCAGGGTTTTTTGTTTGTTTCACAAACTCCAAAGCTAGAAGACATGTCATCAGAAAGACTCAAAAACTAGAAGAGATAAAGTTATTAAACTCCAAGGGTTGCTCAAATTCTATTTACATGATTTTGAACATTTCTAACTTGTCACAGGCAAAACACATTTTCCCCCCACTGTGTGGCTGGATGAAGGGGAGGTGCAAATGGCTACATATGATTTCAATCCAGTATCTCAGACTATGAAGGAACTAATGGCATAATTTCTTGATTCCTGTGAAGTGGGCAATGAGTTTCTGCCACACATACTACCTTCTTCTGGGCCACGTCAAAGGAGCAAGCTATCTTCACATTGCCATAAGTCAAACAGAACTCATGGTTTCCACTATCTTCATTTCCCAAATACACTAAAAAGGGTCTTCAAATGTCATTTTGAGAAAGTGCTTCCTTCTTTCCGCGTTCAATAAGCAAAAGAAATTAGCTTCCGACCATTCTTTTTAACACCCTTTTTCTCCACACTCTTTTCATAAATCAAACACAATGATTCTCATAAAAAGGTTCAATTCTAATGTCCAAAATAGCAATACCGAAGCTAAAATTTTAAAATAAGCTTTGAGATGAATGGCCTTGAATAAGTCCATCTGGAAGATATTAAAGAGGAGGAGGAGGACATCTATGAGGTGACAGGAGAAAACGCCCACTGGTCTGTCAGTGACGGGGGGCTGATGACTTCCTTGATTTGTGGCCGCAGATCTCAATCACATGTAACCCCAAACCACTTTCAATAAACATGAAAAATTTCCTTCAATGCTATTTGAAATGTCAAAGCAAATATCACTAAAAACAAATTGAAAGTGATGGTCATTTTTGAAAATGTCTGTTCATACCACCTGGGTGTGTTCCCCACCCCCAGCCCTTTACCAGAAGAAAATCCATGATCTGTGGACACTAGCACAGATATACCTACCTCGCAAATAAGCCTTGGTAAGCACCTCAGTTCCAACTCGTTGTCCGGGACTAATTTTTTTTTAATCTTATTAAAAACACTGTGCTGAGTAAGTATAACACATATACCACAACAACTCAAGAATCCTGAGACACTGACAAAACCATTATTCTAGAAAATCGAAATAAAACATACCTCTCTCTGAGAGGTATATAAAGAATAACTATCTCTTGCATCTTCCTTTCTACCTACATGTTCGTGTTCCGGCCTCCTCCACTTCAAACCAAGGAATAAATAACAACCCCAAACAAACCCCAAATCCTCCTTCTGTCTCCCTTCCAAGATGTTGTTTGTTTTCTGTCCTTACAAATGCTGTGCAATCCACCTTCCATCTCCACCAAACCACTGAGATTACTTTGATGATGGGCATCAATAACCTTCCATACATCCTATATTTAGGGGGTTTTTAATCCAAATTAATTGATTTCTTCTTTTATCTTGATTACTTCCTTCTTCCTAATAGGCTTATTTTATTGTTACTTGTTTAACATTTGAACTTAATGCTTAGTTCATTGATATAGATTGCTAGTCGCCTACCAATACCCATTCACCCCTTCTTCCTTATAAGCACAATATCTGAACTATTTGGGGACAACAATATACTCAGCTAGAAGATTACATTTCTCAGCCTCCCTCCACAAGATGTGGCTAAGGGACTAAGTTCTGGCCAAAAAGATGTAAAAGGAAGAGTTGTACAAATTATCTTAGAAGGAAAAAGATGTGCTCTTCTAATACCTATCCTTGTACTGCCTGCTCAAAATGAAGGCTGGAATACCAACATGATGGCTGGAGCTCTAGCAAGTATTCTGGACCATGAAGTAAACTTCAGAATAAAAGTCATTATGTTGAATGTCAGATAGGAACCTGGGTCTCTGATGACACTGTGAAAATACTGAAAAGAAAAAACTCACACTCTCTCCTGTGTTTCTCCTTTACTTTCCCACTACTACCATATTCACAACACTTCTGACACCAGAGGTATGGGTTTTTTCCCCCACACCAAGCAAGAATGTGACACCGGCTGAGTATCCTCCAATTCAACTCAGTTCTGACACTACCTACCTGGAGATAACATCAGATCCCTAAAGTGAAGGGCTCAGTGCCTCCAGACTGCCCCACCCCCACTTCAGATGCTAATTTCAAGTTCAGGTGGTTACCTGTGCTTCTGATGGGCGAGTCCCATGACCTCCTCAGGTGCAATTAATTTTCTAGAACGGTTCACAGAACTAAGGAAAACAGTTTACTTACTATATACCAGTTTATTATAAAAGGATATGATAAAGAATACGGATGACCATAGAGATGGAATAGCAGAGCAGGCAAGGTATGTGGGAAGGGGTAAGGAGCTTCTACGCTCTCTCCAGGCACCACTCTCCCAGCACCTCCGTGTTTTCAGTAACCCAGAAGCTCCCTGAACGCTGTGCCTCTGGGATTTTTATGGAGGCTTCATCATGCAGGCATGATTGATCATTAACTCAATTTCCAGCCCCTCTCCCCTTCCTGCAGGATATGGCTATAGGGTGAAAGTTCCAAGCTTCTAAGCTTGACTTGGTGTTTCTAGTGACCAGTTCCCATCCACAAGGCCACCAAGAGTCACCTCATTAGAACAAAAGACACCCAGGAAATTCCAAGGGATTTAGGAACTCCGTGTCAGGAACCAGAGTCAAAAACAGTATTAGAACAAAAGACACTCTTAACTTAGGAAATTACAAAAGTTTTAGGAGATCTGTGCCAGGAACTGGGGACAGAAACCAATACATGTATTTTCTACTATCTCACAGCCACCATATCAGTCATTGGTTCACCTTTATTTGGGCTTCTGTGACATCAGAAGGAAAAACATTTCTAACTTGATTATCCCACTCACTATTTGGGAGTCTCTATGTGTAGTTAATCTGAATCCTACGTGATACAATTCCCCTTTGGTTCAATTCTGGATATTGTTATGCAGTATTCTGACTTCCACTATTTTACAAATATCTGTAATTGTAGTTTTGATTTCCTTTTACCTAATGAAAATTACAAGTTACTCTTCTGAATTATCAAGTGATTGGGCTCTGTTTACTTAAACTTTTGTTGGTCTTACCACATTATGTTCGGTGGCCTATAAATGGTACATTTTTATTTATCTATTTGTTTTCTGTCTCTCCTACCAGAGAACAGGAGCCTTATGTGCCTTATTTACTGATTTGCAGTGCTAGAAGAGTCCTTACCAAATATTTAGCAATATCTATACTTGCTGAATGAATGAATGCAGTTTGTGTAGTTTAGATCTTTTAAACATTTGTTTATGATTGAGTATATTAAATTTTATGCACACATAAGAGGGAATCATAATAAAAATAAAAATACAAAGGAAGACTGCTAAGTATTAGAGGGAGGCAATCCATCATTATCAGTGAATAGTAGAGCAAGATTATATCACAGCATGGAAAAACACTTACGTTGCAAAGGAGACAAAGTTATACATATAGTATGATTACAGCTATGTTACCCAAAACTCAAAACTTATGCCTAAACAAGAACTATAAAGATAACAAAAGAGAATATAAGTCACGCATCCCTGAATAAATCTGAAAAATGCAATTTAAAATACAGTGGGCAGCAGAAAGATATCCAGAGAAAAATGACTATAGGAAACACACACCCAATACATTTCAAGAGCCATCATAATCACTAAATAATTAAAAATAATGAAACTACAGTAACACAGGCATCTCCCAGCTAAGAGTAGTAATCTGTTCCTGAAATCTAACAGCATGCATAAAAATGCTAAGTGAAGCATATTTCCCATTATTTTAAATGGGAAAAATTAAAATGTGTTACACATCAACTCAAAGCCTCCAAAGACTTGCTTAAAATGAAACTAAAATAGGGTAAGATGCTCACAAATGTAACAACTATTACGTTAGCTACCAAATGTATAAGACACTACTTCCTGACTTAACCTCCGAAAACAAACAAGGTTAATGGCAGCTGCTCAGTAAAGGCAAGTGGCCTCTCCATGCCGGCACCACGGAGAAGCAAAGCTCCCTCGGTTGACATGGTGAGCTTTTCAAATCGTCTACACCTGACTCTGATGATCTACCAATTGTATTTGGAATGCCATTCAAGATTTTTCTTGCATATCGTTTTGCTTTAAATGCTGTATTCAGTTTTGGAAAATAAGTAGAAATTTTGCCCTTGTAAACATCAATTTAAAACACTGTACTGAAAGGCTTCTATGCTGTATGTGTTTGGGTATTAAAAACAAAAAGGTGTAAACCAACAACTGACAGGGAGATGGTCGGTAGGGTGTGCCTGTATTTGGAAGAGATGTCTCTTGCTATATCCTTCAGCCGATCTGATAACATGAATCGAAGGTCAAAGGGTAGATAAAACCCTATTAACTTGTGGATAACCAGATCTTTAAAACCATTTCTCATTTTTTGAGCTGCAGTGTGTCAGTATCATTCACTACTATTCAAGCCACAATCTCCTCAGGGCTGACCTCAATACACAGCCAGCTTCACGTAAAAGACACTTTCGCAAATAGAAAGAAAGTTTTGACCCTGAAAGTCATCCACCCGAAATGAATACTACTCTGTGTACTTGGCTTAGGCCATCAGGATCTAGAAACGTCTACTGGATAAATTAGCCACTGCTACATTAATGACCTATATAAAATTACAGAAAATTTTAAAGATAAAATATAAATTGTTCCTCTCTGATATTATCATAGATTTTGTTTATTTTTTAAAAAACCTGGAAAACATGTTAAATGTCACCCATGACTTCACAGTTATACAACTATTATTAATGTTTTTGTGCAATATAAGTCAAAAAAAGTAATTAGTATATACTTTTCCAGCTTCAGTTAAATGACTAATTGAATGTTTTTAGAACCACAGAATTATTTAACAGATTTTTTAAAACTCTGTTGGTGTGCTAGGCATTATTAACCTGTGGAGAGCTGGCTCTTTAGGACTACTTCTTATTTTTTGAGTAATACAGATCCTTCCCAACTCTGATCCCAGTGTCTCTCCTGACCGTGTGCGTGCTCCTTCCCCAGCACTTGTCTCCATGTGCTGAAACTGTCTGTTTATCTGCCTATAGGCAGACCTCAGAGATACCGCAGGCTTATTAGTTCCAGACCACTGCAATTTTGGTTTCTCAGTGCATATAAAAGTTATGCTTACACTCTACTTTAGTCTATTAAATGTGGTAGCATTATGTCTCAAAAAATGTGCATACCTTAACTTAAGAAATACTTTATTGTTAAAAAATGCTAACTGTCATCTGAGCTTTCAGCTAGTTGTAGTAGTAACAAAGATTACGGATCACAGACACCATAACAAATATAATTGTAATGAAAAAGTATGAAATAGTGCCAGAATTACCAAAACGTGACAAAGAAACACAAAGTGAGCAAATGCTGTTGGAAAAATAGTGCCAATTAAGACTTGCTCGACACACGGTTGCCACAAACCTTCAATCTGTGAAAAACACAATATCTGCGAAGCACAATAAAGCGAAGTGCAGTGAAGTGAGGTATGCCTGTATTTGTCCCCAGGACACTGCAACTCTTCTACGGCTCAGACTACATCCTAGATATAATTATATCCAGGGCCTAGCACAGGACTTGAAATATAGTAAGCTCGAAGTAAGAGGTGGCTGAAATGAATGCAGTAAAAACAGTCTCCAAAGTGTTGAGGATCATTTGTAACCAAAAATTATTTTAAGAGGCAAATGATCACTACTTAGATCAGAACTAATTTTTTTAACAATTTATAGCACTAACACTAATGAACCCATGTCCCAAGCAATGTACTAAGAGTTTTACTTGTATTATGTCATTTAACCCCTCAACACAATCTGGTGAGTCATGAACTATCAATACTCTAATCCCGCTTAACTGGTGAGAAAACAAAGGTTACAGAGATCAGTAGTTTTGCCGAGGTCACGAAGCTGGTATGGTGCCATGATGGAGTCACATACCTCCACTATGCTCACTTTCCAAGGACTATAAAGACCCCCATGAGGTTCCAATCAAATACTTTGACTAAACACTAACTACAGAAAAAAATCACTGCCTGAAAGCTTCTAATGGGTGGAAAACAAACAAAAACAACAGGAGATGGAGTATAAAATTTTTTGGGGGGGGAGGGCCACGTTGGCACGTGGGATCTTAGTTCCCCAACCAGGGATCGAACCCGTGCCCCGTGCAGTGGAAGCGCCGAGTCCTAACCACTGTACCACCAGGGAAGTCCCAAGAACTCAATGTTTTTTAGTAAACATTGTATCAAATGGTGATCAAATAACATGTTTAAGATGACTAATTACTAGTGTTAACTCTTGGGAAATTATATTACGTGTTGGTTAGAATAGTTAGGAAAAACAAATATGTGTAATGTTAATGAAATAAGAGCTCAAAATGAAAATGTTTGTACATGAGACAATTAAAATACCCACTCTCTATAACCCACTATGATCTGACATCCATCAAATTTCTGCTCTCTGCTAGGGGCTTTTTAGCTTCTATCCCACCATCTCTGCTTTACTCAAGTTTCAATAACGTCTGTTACTACTAGAAAGAAGAAGAACATAAAAGTTTTTAAAATTCTCTTCCCTAGAAAAAATTATCTTCTTGGGGCAGTTCCTTGATGGTTATCCTTTTTGAAAATAAGTAACACTCTGAAAAGGTGCAAAGAGGAAAACAGCCAAAGAGCTCCCTCTACCTCCAGACGCTCAAGTCAAAAAGAATTCAAATGTATAGGTGCATATCGTAATTTATTTAATTGGTTCTCTACTGATGGATATTTAGTTTGCTTCCAATCTTTTGTTATTATAAGTAATGTCACAATGAATAATCTTCTATACATTTTACTTCATGTGGATGGAAGTATGTCTCAGGGTAAATTACTTGATGTGAACTGCTCATTCAAAAGGCAAATGCCCTTTTTATTTTAATAGACAGCATACAAGTGTCCTTAAGGGACTTCCCTGGTGGCACAGTGGTTAAGAATCTGCCTGCCAATGCAGGGGACACGGGTTCGAGCCCTGCTCCAGGAAGATCCCATATGCCGCGGAGCAACAAAGGCCATGCGCCACAACTACTAAGCCTGCGCTCTAGAGCCCACAAGCCACAACTACTGAGCCCGCATGTCACAACTACTGAAGCCCATGCACCTAGAGCCCATGCTCCACAACAAGAGAAGCCACCGCAATGAGAAGCCCGCGCACCGCAACAAAGAGTAGCCCCCACTCGCCACAACTAGAGAAAGCCCGTGCGCAGCAACGAAGGCCCAACACAGCCAAATAAATAATTAATTTCTTTTTAAGTGAAAATATTTTTTTTAAAAAAAGTGTCCTTCAAAGGTGAGATTGTACCAATTTGTACTCTCACCAGAAATATATGAGAGTACTTTTTTCCTTACTGTTATTTTTATTTGTATTTAAAAGCCATTTGCATTTCATGTTCCATTAAGGGTTTTTATCTTTGGCTTATTTTTCTATTGTTTTATTGGTCTTTTTCTTAATGATTGGTAGTAGCATTTTCATTAAATTCAGTACTTTTTAAACTTTCCTAACTTTATTCACTTTATTACCTTTATTTTAAGACTTCATTTAAAAATCTTTTTTTCAGAACTATCCTTGTCCCAAAATACACATTATACAACTGAGAAATATTTAAGGAAAGAAACAAGACGCTTGACTAGTATTTTTATGAGGTCTACAGGCAAAATCAAGGGATCTTATCACTCTAACATTAACAGATCATGAAGCAAAATGATGATTCATGAAGATAAGTCTAAGAGGGAAACAGAATTTTTTTCATATGGTGATCATTACAGTTTCCAGTGTTTGGGAACTTACATTTTTTTATTTGAAGCTACTGCAAAAAATATATATTTTATATATACATACTTTATACATATATGTAAATAAATATGGAGATGCCACCAAAATATATATGCACACACATGTATACACATATGTGTATGCATGTGTCTATATATACTTGCTTCAAGTATTACCAATATTTATTCCATTTTAAAATTCAAGATAAAAAATGATCCACAGATAAATACATATGAAGTAAGGCAACAGGGAAGATGATGTACTACAGATATTTGTATCAAAATCATTTTCAGAACCTCCCTTCTGCAGGGAAGTTCTCCTGCTTAGAGAGAGTTACAGAGTTAAAATAAACAAACAATTTCTGGTCTTGAGAATAAACATTCAAAGCAGAGACCAAGTAAACTCAGAATACTTTAAAATGTACATACTCAAAACAGATATAAATTTAAGTCAGCTGAATAATTTTTATTTAAAAGAATATATATTTTAAAAACTGAGGACATAAAGTCCTCAACATGACAGATTATAAATTCTCAGTAAACCATCTTGGAGGCTTATAAGTAAGTTTTCATTTACTAAGTCTTACTCTGTTTTATAGGCCATTCCAGTAAGCACTTTCCACAATAATTCATTTAATCCTCAAAACAAGCCTATGAGGCAAGTGCTCCTTTACCCCCATCTTACAGATAAAGGAACTGAAGCACAGGGATGCTGCGCCTAAGATCACAAAGCTCTGAGGGGTGGACCCAGAATTCAAACACAGGCATTGTGGCCCCAGCACGCAGTAGGCCACGTGTGTATTGTCTAGGTAGTACTATCGATGCTGAGAATCAGGATGGACTCTTGCCAGTGAAGGAGTTTACTATAGCAAGAGCATCGGACTATCCAACTAATAACATCTTCCACACTTTACCACCTTGAACACGTGCTGCAGCAATGGCCCACCGGAGAGCGCTCTGCCAGGTGCAAGGTGACCAGGGTTACAGCCAAGCCTGCAGGTGGTGGAGGACATCCCACAGATATTCACCCCACTAAATAGAGGAACGTAAAATAAAAACCACAACTCCTGATGGATACCAAGTCATATTCATCAGACTGGCAAAACTTAAAAAAGCATGACAATACATTCAAACTTAAAAATGTTAAAAAGCTGAGTACTTTGAAAAAAATCTAGTTAAATGGAAGATGTATATATCTTAAAAGCTGACAATACCACGTATTTGTGAGGACAGAAAATGGAAACTCGAATACACTAGTCTCCAAAGCCACTCTCCTGAGTACTTTGAAAAAATCTAGTTAAATGGAAGATGTGTATATCCTACAATCCAGCAATTTTCACTCCTAGGTATGGACCCTAAAGAAACTACTGCATGTGTATACAAAGAAAACTTTCAGTAATGTTCACTGCAGAGTTGAAAACTTCAGAAAAACTCAAATGCCCATCCACAGGAGAATGAATAATACATTGTAGAATATTTATAAGATGGAATGCTTATAGAGCAGTTACAGTGTCTCAAAAGCTAAATGTATCAGCATGAGTAAATCCACAAATATAATATTAAACAAATAAACAATAAAAAAGGCGGTGGGGGGGGCAGGGAATGGGGAGTTATTGCTTAATGGATGTGTAGTTTCAGTTTGGGAAGATAAAAAACTCTGGAAACGGACTGTGGTGATGGTTCAACAACAATGTGAACGTTCTTAATACCACTGAACTATACATGTAAAAATAGTTAAAATGGTAAATATGATTTTTTCTAATGCTCAAAACAAGAAGAACTTGCAGAATGCTATGATGATACTATTATATACGGTTTTAAAATATGAAAAACAGCTCTGTTGTTTACAAAGTTGTAAATATAGAGTGAAGTATAAAAATAGCATAGAATGATAAACACCAAATACAGGACACAGATTATCTCTGAAATAGAGGGAAGGAAAGGAAATATGAAAGAAAAGAGGTTCATAGGGACTGCAACTGAATTTATAATGTTTTATTCCTTAAGCTAGATGGTAGTTATATTGGTATTTACCATCTTATTTACTCTATTTTTTACATCTCCAAAATATTTAATCATACCTACAAAATTGGGGATAGAGGGCATTATACTTTAAAACATAAACACAAGCAGCCCATGATGTTTTTAGATGTTTCTATCTAGACCTTATGAGGTCAGCACTGCTATTAACCCCATCTTACAGATGAGAAAACTGAGTCTCTTGACTAATATTAGTCAGGAAGTGGTAGAGACAGGACTCCAACATGAGCAGTCTTATTTAAGAATCCCAAGCTCTTAACTGCTACACAAGACAGACTGTTGGTTAACGATGAAATATACATCAAAAGGAAAGGAGATAAATCTAATTTGCTCATTCACCAAACATTTATCATGTGGCTATTGTGTGTCACACTGTGATAAGAGCTGGGAGAGCAAAAATGACATGACATACACTGTGCCTTCTCTCTGGGACCTTTCAGTTTGCAAGAAGAAAGACAATTAACTAAGCAATCACAACCCACCGTGGTAAGCACTATGATGGCGTGTTACAAGATAGCACAAGGCACCGCTGGCACATAAGTGCTGGAAACAGACTACGGGGGAGGAGGAGGAGGAGAGAGAAAGGGAAAGCCACCAAAGACAAGACCTGCAAATTAAATTGTTAGACCCACAGAATAAGATAGTACCCAGACAATAAGACCAGTGCTGAAGTGTTACATGTACTACTGTGGAAAAATGTCTGTGACACACTGTTAATGGAAAAAAAGGTCAAAATCAACACATATAGCATCTCCTTGGAATGAACTGGCACTGATATAAGTTTCAGTATACAATAAGCTTATCACATCAATGCATAAAGGATGAATTATTCAATAAATGATCCTGGATAACTAAATAAAAGTGAATACAAAATTGTATCCCAGTTGGATTAAAGAGTCAAGTTTTTTAAAATTAGGCCATGAAAGAACAGGAAAATATGCATAAATATTTTTATAACCCAGGAGAGGTGGGTGAGGACTTCTCAAACACATCACCAAAGGCAGAATTCACAAAGAGAAAGACGACTAGATCTTGAAGGAAAAAGCTGGAAGACTTAGAGTACCTGATTTCAAAAGTTTAAATTAACCTTGACTTGCTACGTTATACCATATATAAAAATGTATCTGAGGGTGACACCACCAAGAGGGCAACAGAGGTTGTTCCTGACTTCACTCCCTCTCAGAAGAACTACTAACGGAGACACTGGTGCTGCCCGAGGTAGGAGGAGGCCGGTCTGGTTGTCTGGCGGCCAGCTATGAAGCCGGTGAGTGGGGACGGGGATTGGAGGAACCGAGCCGCAGGGATGGGAGCGGCCCCGATGCGACTTACTGAGCCCGGGGACAGCCCCAGCCTGGTCGCAACACGACTCGCGCAGTAACCGTCCAGGGAAGGGGAGGTGGCGCTTCCCGGAACCTGCAAGAAGGATGGCAGCGAAGGAATAGTGTCGGAGGTGGGCGAGGGGAAGACAGACATTCGCTGTGCGCCTGTTGTGGGCTGTGAGTTGTCGCATGCAGGGTCTCCTAAGCCTCACGACAGCCCTGCCAGAGAGGGCTGAGCCCCCTTTTACGAAGGAACTGAGGCATAGAGAGCTTAAGTGTCTCCGTGCATCATTCAGCCTGATACCCCAGCCCCAAAGCATATCCTGGGATGCCCTGGGCCCCCTGGGGAGCAGTCCTCTCCGCGGACAGGGAAAACTTCCTGGAAGATGATTAACACCCCTCCAGCTTGTGGGTGTGTCACCACGGCCACCATTCCACGGGGCCACCTGGCACTGTGTCCCTTTCCCTGGAGTTAAGAATCTCTGGGCTTGGGGAAGCGGAAACATCCAACTCTGTTAGGATTTGTAAAGCTGGCTGGGAGAGCCTGAGTGAATGGGCCATGCAAACAAACTCTTGAATCATCAAAACTGCCTTAAAGAAAGAAAAAACAGGCTTAAGGATCTGAAGCCCCACCTGACTCACATCACCTACCGACAGAGCTAACAACCTGTTGAAGGGGCTCCATTTGAGTTGAGTTGATAATAATAATACGGATAGATCCAAAGCAACTCAAATCCATGGCCTAAATTGGCTCTGTAAAGTGATCTGGTAGTTACAAATAAGACCATTATAGAATAGAATATAGCTTCAGAGCTAGAAAAGACATTAGGCAGTTACACTTGCTAATCCCCGTATTTCCATGTGGAGGGACATCAGCTCTCCTTCACTCCTGGCCTCTTTTCTACACCTGTCCCCAGAAGGGGAAGAGTGAGTGATCTGATCCCTGAGTTTGGGAGGAACTGAACACAAGTAGCTGTGTTCCTTCCCTTCTCTTTGCAGAGAGTACTATCTGGGGTGCTCTCTGCCACAGGGGAGCTACGGGTTGTCCATCACTGCCTGTGCCTGGGTGGATAAGTCCAATTCTGGAGTGAAGAATTGACAAGCCCACTTGACCTCAGCTTTAAAGCCACATCCTCCATCCTCCACCTGACAGTCAGTAATAAAACTGATATATTGATCTCCATTTGCCTCTCCAGTGTCTCATCCCTCAGTTGGTTCCAACTAGGAAGTAGAAGAAAGGTGTGTTTTTTATTGGTCCTATAACACATCTTCCATGTAGAAATGCTTCCCACGTGATTTTCAACTCCTTAGATCAGCACACAAAGTTCATCTCAGTCTCTCTAGTCCAGTGATTCACAAAGTTAGGGACATGTTATTCCACCTGTACTCCCACCCACCCACCAACCAAATTGCTAGGCTGTTTGGGGGTTATTTATTGAGAAATGGGGTAGAGAAAACTACTTCTTTAGCTTCCTCTTCTCTGCTCTGATGTCACAGTTCCTGGATACAGTCAGCTCTCGGTGTCCGTGGATGCAGAGGACCAACTGTCCCATGTTGGTCCGTTTTATGTAAGGGAGTTGAGCATCTGGGAATTTTGGAACCCGCGGTTGGGGGAGAGGTCCTGGAACCAACCAATCCCCCCCACCCCCCGCGGACACCAAGGGAATATACTGTACAAAGCCCTTTCTCTTTTTGCCTTAATTGCCTTAACTTCTCTATCTGCTTAAAAACCTCCTGCTCATCCATCAAAACCCAACTAATGGATCTCTCCTCTGTGAAGCTTTCTCCAGCTGCCTAAGCAGTCAGTCACTCCCTTGTCTGCTCTGAAGGGCATAGTGCCATTTTAGCACTTCTAACTTTTTTGAATCTATTTACACATTGTCTCTCCAATTATACTGAAGGCAGGCTGTTTATTTTATGGATCTTTGCATCTCCAGAGCTTGGCAAATGAAGGTGTCCAAGAAATGTTTGTGAATGAATGAATGAATAAATCTCACTTTATAGTTTTGGAAAACTGAGATCCAGTAGAAACTGACATCGCTTGTCCAAGTTTATACAGTAAGTGGCAGAGCCAGGACCAGAAGACAGGTTTCTTGGCTCCCAATCCAACACTCTTTCCACTACATGGGGCTGTAATTATTAATAGGACAGTAAACAGCAATAGCTTATTATTGATATTGCTGATCTCTCTGATATTCCAGGTTTGAGTGAATTGCAAATATGCATCAGTTTGTCTTTAAGCAAGGATCAGCTATACTAAAACTATATGTAAATATTCTTTAAAGTTATTTAACATAACTGATTTCTTTTGAAGCCTAGTTCAGTGCAAACAAGTGAGTTTGACTCATCAGACGAAGAGCCTATTGAAGACGAACAGACTCCAATTCAGATACCATGGTATGTTAACCTTTCTGATCAATGATGAGCTAAAATATTTGATGTGTACATAATAATCTTTGTAGGGTTTAGTCTGCATATTGAAAATGATTCTCTTCTGCTGATTACATAATTCTTATCTTTCTTATCTATGGTAGAATAAAGCTTTTTTTGGGGGGGGGGTAAGGGGAGTGGTGGGAGTTCCTTCCTTATACATTGAGAAAACCATAGTAGAAACAAGGAGTTAAGATTTGAATGAGCTCCCATTTAGTACCAAAACCTTCTTATTCTTTTACGACAAAAGAATAGTGTACCAAACATAGGATGAGATATCCTATGTTATCATTTATTCCAGTCCTAGAACTACTTGCCACAATAATGCATCTATCAGCAGACCCTGTTTCAGATAAAAGCCACATCACCATAGATACAATAACAAAAACAAATGTTTTTATATAAAATCAAAAAAAAATAAAATAAAATAAAAAAAAAAAAGAAGAACTACTAACAACTACTCAAAAACAAGACACCACTGAGAGAATTCTAGAACACGGGGGTGAGGCTGAAGCACCCCCTGCACCACAGAGACCAAGACAGACTGCGATAGAAGGTAAGAGAAGGGGCTGCACGTTGACCACACTGCCCCTACCCCAGGGTAGTGCAGCAGCACACAGAGGGGTCTCCTAAGTCTCCAGTTCCTCCAATAGGAAGAGAACCCAGCGGCGACAGGCAGCATCCTCCCTGCCCCCAGCAAAATGGGTCGCTTTGTGGGAGCCCTTATTCTGACACTGCACCAAGGGGACTGCAGGGAATCTTCGGGCGCAAACACTCAGAATCTGACTGTCACAGAGAAGCGGGGAGGGGCCTGCAACAACCAGCATGTGGATCTTGGGAGACTGACTTCATACCTGCAGTGTCCAGGCAGTGACCCCAACCAGCGGCTCTGCTCACCTGCAGAGCACCCAGGGTGCGCTCTGACCAAGGAACTTGGGGGAGGGCAGATCTGCCTGATTCGGATCCTCAAACAAGGAGTTTTGCCGCCCTAGAGCCCAGTTTGCCTGTGCCCAAGCGAGGAGCTGAATCACAATCCCATCCACTGTGGACAGTGTCCTCCAGCCTCATCTGACCAGAAGGGCTGGTGACAACACCTGGAAGCTGTGCAGTCCAGAAGGACTCCAGCAGAGAGGTGGGCAGGCAGAGCCGAGAGCCTGCAGACCAAAGCCAATGGCCCTGCTCAGTCAGGAAACCTGGGGTGTGAAAACAAAAAGCTTTACCAGTTTTAGAGCTTCTTCTCCCGCTGCACCCAGGCTGGGAATCTAATTCACAGGCCCACTTATTGCTGAATACAGCCTTCAGCCTGTCCAACCAGGGAGTCTGACCAGAGCACAGGGGAAGCTGCACAGCCCATTCAATGGCCCTATGTACAGCGGCACTGAACAGAGAGCACAGCCCATGCCTCCCTGACCTGCAGAACAAAACCGATGGCCTTTCCTGACCAGGAAATTCAGTGCACACTCTGGCCTGATTCAGGCCCCCAAACAACCAGCTATACGGGACCTGGATCCCATCTGGCTGGCCTGCCAGGGCAGGGAAGCTAATTCACAGCCCCCATCTACTACAGAATATAGTACACAGTCAGGACCATTGAGTAAGCCTGATCAGAGGATCCAGGCAAGCATGGAGCCCCTCCTCCAGCCTCACTTGTGTGGGGAACCAAGCCAGCAGCCCTATACAAACTTCTCAGGCAGTGGCACTCTGCCCCATCCCCATTCTCAGAGCTCAAACAAGTGCCTCACCCAAAACAGACCAGAATAGCAGGCCCCAGCTGCCCAAGGACATTACTAGAAGATACACCCAGAAACCCAAACTGAGCTGCCTGGTGAAGAACTGTCTCTGCCAAAGCAAACCTGTGAAGTCTGGAAGAAGAGCCCAATTACTCAAATGCATAGAAAAAATATGTAAGGAACCAAGGATCGTCAAAAGTCAGGTAAATATGAAACCACCAAAAGAAACTAATAGCTCCAACAACTGACTCTAAAGAAATGGAGACTGATGAACTATCACACAAAGAATTCAGAATAATCCTCTTAACTACAAGAACTACAAGAAAACACAGAAAGACAACTAAACAAAATGAAGAAAACAATGCATGGACAAAATGAGAAGTTCAACAAGGAAACAGTAACCATCAAAGAAACCCAAACAGAAATCCTAGAACTGAAAAATAGAGTAACTGAACGAAAGAATTCAATAAAGAGTTTCAAAATTAGACTCACCGCACATTTAAAAAAGAAAACAAAACAAAATAATAAGCAACTTGGAGGACAGAACATTGGAAACTGTCAAAGGAACAAAACGGGGAAAAAAATGAAAAATTGAAGGAAGCCTACAGGAATTATGGGATACCATGAAAATAAACAATATTCGCATTATGGGAATTCCATAAAGACAAGAGAAAGATAGAGGAACAGAAAGTATATTTAAAGCAATAATGGCTGAAAACTTCCTAACCTCGGGAGAGAAATGGACATCCAGATCCATGAGGCCCAAAGGACCCAAACAGGTTGAACTGAACAGGATCACACCCAGACACATTATAATTAAACTGCCAAAAGTCAAAGAAAGAATTTTAAGAGTGGTGAGAGAAAAAAGAGAACTCACAAGGGAACTCCCATGAAACGATCAGTGAATTTTGCAACAGAAACTTTTCAGGCCAGGAGAGAATGAGCTGTCATATTCAAAATACTGAAAGAAAATAACTGTCAACCAAGAATTCTATACCCCGTAAGGCCGTCCTTCAGACACAGAAAGAGAGAGAAAGATTTTCCCAAACAAACAAAACCTGGGGGAGTTTATCACCACCAGACCCGCCTTACAAGAAATGCTAAAAGGCCAGTTCTCTGAGTGGAAGCAAAAGAATGATAATTAACATCATAAAAACATAAAAAGATGGATGTGGCAAACATTTCACAATATATGTAACTCAAACTATCAGGCTACAGGCCTTAAACTGATACAGTGATATATGTCAATTATTTCTCAATAAAATTGAAAAAAATTTTTTTTCCTTAAAAAAAAGAAAAAGGTATCCCCAAGACAAGACTTTGTCCTTCAGACCCTCAGCAGAATTGCCCCAAACCACTTACTCCTTCCTTTGGGCTGTACTTTGGTCTAGCTAGGCCTCCCCAGGTCAGAGAATCCCCTCAAGAAGGACCAGCTCCCAGCCTACCTAATCCTCATCTACCTATGGGCAAAAGCATGAACAAGAGTTTTGAATTAACTCTTTGCTCCCTCTTACCAAAACTGTATCCCCTAAGAGCTTTGTCCAGAAATATGCCCTAAACTTCTATCAGAATGCAAAAACGGACAAGGGGAAGCTTAAAGCTCTCTCCACCCAATATTTGGTAAGTGTCAGCCACTCATATTAGCAATCAATCCCCCTGTTGTTGGACACCTGTGCGGATGGTAATACTCTGGTGCTGCTGGCCCCAGGATCCTTGGCACAATTCCAATGGTTCCTCTATTCCTTCCACACACTTTTATAATTAAGGCCTTACTAAATAAACCCTCCTCAAATTACCCTAAAAAAATTAATTTGAGATGATTCATAGTCCCAAATGTGAAAGAAAAATAAAGCTTTCACAAAAAAAAAAAAAGAAAATATCTTCATGACCTTGGGGTAGACAAAGATTTCATAAACAGGACATGAAAAGCACTAACCATAAAACTTCAACAAATTAATAAATTGGGCTTTGTTAAAATTAAGAACTTCTGTTTATCAAAATATATCATTAAGAGTAAAAAGGCAAAGACAGACTAGAAGGTATCTTGAAAACATGTACCTGACAAAGCTCTTGTATCCAGAATATATTTTAGAACATCTACAAGTCAATAAAAAATCAACAGTAATCCAAATAAATAAGGAACAAAAGAATTGAACACATAATTCACATAAAAAGGATAGCCAAATGGCCAATCAGCATCTGTAAAAGTATTCAAATTGAAAGGTATTCACTGGGGAAATGCAACCTAAAATTACAGTGAAATATCACTAAACAACAATGAAGATGGCTAAATTTTAAAGTGGGAGGGAGGTCAGAGAATGTAGAACAACTGGCCTTCTCACACACCGCTGGGAGAAATATAAATCGGTACAATTACTTTGGAAAACTGGTAGTGTCTACTAAAGTGGGATGTACACTTACCCTGTAATCTAACAATTCCGCTCTACATATTTACCCAAGAGAAATGCAGGTATATTTATATATCTACAAGAATGTCCATAAAAATTATTCATAATAGTGAAAAACATAAAACAATTCAAATGTCCACCAATGGTAGAAACACTGAATAGTTTGTTGTATAGTCATATACTATATAGCAGTAAAAATGAATGAATTGTTGCATATAACGTCATGGAGAAATCTCAAACAGGGTACTGAGCAAAAAAAAAAAATCAGACACAAAGGAATACATAATAAATGGTTCTATTTGCATAAAGTTCAAAAACAATCAAATCAAAAATAAATGTAAGGGGCTTCCCTGGTGGCGCAGTGGTTGACATTCCGCCTGCCGATGCAGGGGACACGGGTTCGTGCCCCGGTCCGGGAAGATCCCACATGCCGTGGAGCGGCTAGGCCCGTGAGCCATGCCGCTGAGCCTGCGCGCCTGGAGCCTGTGCTCCACAACGGGAGAGGCCACAACAGTGAGAGGCCCGCGTACCACAAAAAAATAAAAACTAAATAAAATAAATAAATGTAAAAGTTCAAGAATGGGCAAAATAATATATGGTGACAGAAGTTGATAGAGCTGTTCATGATATTTTAAATAAAAAGTACAGTTGTAAAAATATGTAATGATCTCATTTTATAAGTAAAATACACACACACTTACATACACATAAATTAAACTCTGGAAGAAAAACAGCACTATAGTAATAGTATTTTTACCTTTGAATTCTGGTAGCGTATAAGTCATCTTATTTTCTTCATTATGGGAATATTTATTTTCTAATTTGTTTTTAGCAGATATGGTTATCTAATGTTTAACCTCATAAAAGGAAATGTCTTTAATTTCTTCTTTAAACAATATTATTGCTCTGGGTTCAAAAGGTTAATATTCATTACATTGATATCTTTTGTTCACTCTCCCCACTTCCATCCTTCCATTCGACCCACTACACAACGGTTTCTATGCAAAACACTATATTCTACTTCTTTTTGACACAGTCATTAGAGGCTAACTGGTAAACCAAGTTTCTTTTTCATCACCCCTTAACCTTCCCTCAATATCTTCATGAAAACTCATTGTTTCTTTGAATTGTATGTAATACACAATACTTGCATGGGATTGTACCAACATCATTATCAAATTCTTCCCAGAGTCACTCTCTATATACACTCTTCATCTTGAAAGCTTGAAAAGTTGTCTTCCCTAAGCTTCCTTCTTTGGCCCTCTTTAGACACTTCTTGGATAATTCCATCCACTTTCTTGCCTTCACCTGCAATCTACTGCTACAGAGATGACTTCTAAATCTATATATTCACACTCCAACATTCCTCTGAGTCCCTAAGTCATGTAAGCAATGATCTACTAGACATCACTTAATGTCTCAACATGAACCTAAGATGCAACACGTTCATCTTTCCTTAAAAAGCTTAGGCAGAAGTCAGGTCTGGAGAAAACCTATTTACTAGGGAATTTCCTGGGGCTGGGGGTAGCCAAACACTTCGTAGGCACTGGCTTTGGAAAACACCATGGGAGAGATCAAGGTCAGCAGTCTTGGTCTGATTTCAAAAGTGGCTAAAACCAGAATATCCTTTTAGCCAACCAGAGGAGGGTGAAATGGCATTAAACCCAAGATGGGTGGAATCAACAACCTGGAAGATCCATGCCTACAGAGAGGGTACACACAGGTTAGATAAAGGTAAAGGGCAAGATAAAGCCTAAGAAAAGATAATAATAAGAAACAAATATCCAGACCACAGCCAGATGCACTAAGGCTCAAGAGAAGCCTTTGGCATCGATAAGGGGAGGTGGAAATAAACCAAATAGATCAATAAGCAGGGGAACCAGTCAGAATGATGGAGGGGTGATTAGCTTGTCCTAAAAAGGAGGGAAGAAGACAGGCTATTTCATTGACTCTAAGATATTCTAGATGGTAAGACACACAATTATTTTATGTACCATCATTTTATGTCTCTCCTTTATGAAAGTAACAATGCTAGCAATTAAATATGACATGCCATCTCTGGCTATCTGACTTTAGAAATGTCAGAAAGTAACAAACTGTGCATGCTGCAACTGGAGAGCAGCAGAGGCACAAGGCCCCCTCTCAGGTGTGCTCAGGACAGGAACCTGATTTACACTCAGGCCTCCATGATATGGAGAAGTAGGCTGGAACACAGTCTTGCGAGACCCTGATACTGGCCAACAAGCAGGAAACTGAGTGAGAAGGGAAAAACCCAGTCTTCTCTCCCATGTGTCTGCTTTACCACTCACACACAACACTTCACTTCTGACACCTCTGGTCACCAAATGTGCGGGGGATTTTCCCTCACCAAGCAATTCTCTGCAACACCAGCTGGTGTCCTACAAATTAACTCAATTCTGAGACTACACCCTACTGGAGAGGCCAGTCCCAAGTCTAGGTTATCACCTGTGCTTCTGGCTGATGGGCTCTAAATCAGAGGTTCCCATAACCCCCTCCTCTGGTTTGATTAATTTGCTACAGCAGCTCACAGAACTCAGGGAAACACTGACTTAGGTTAACCAGTTTATTAAAGGGTACAGATGAACGACCAGATGAAGAGACACATAACGCGAGGTCTTGGGAGGGTCCTGAGCACAGGCACTTCTGTCCCCATGGAGCTGGGGACACACCAACCTCCTGATATGTGGATGTGTTCACCAACCTGGAAGCTCCCCAAACCCCTTAGTGGGATTTTTATGGAGGCTTCCTCTCGCAGGCACAATCAATTATTAACTTCATTTCCAGCCCATCTCCCCTCTCTAGAGAGGGGGTGTGTGTGTGTGTGTGTGTGTGTGTGTGTGTGTGTGTGTGTGTGTGTGTGTGTGTGTGTGTGTGTGTGTGTGTGGCAGGGGGATGCTGAAAATTCCAAGGTGCCTTATTAGAATAAAAGACGCTCCTAATGCTCTTATCACTTAGAAAGTTACAAGGGCTTTAGGAACTCTGTGCCAGGAACTGGGGACAGAGACCAATATATGTATTATCTCACACTGTTACTGATGAAAAACTATGCTGTCTTTAACCTGAAGGTCATAGAGAAACTTTAATAGCATGCAAAACTGCTCATGACCTGATGTTAACAAATAGCAACATATAAAATTGAACCATATATGCAAAACAAATCACTCTCTCCCCCTCAAAGGATTAACTAGAAGTACTACTTCCAAATGTCAGTAGTAGCTGCCTCAAGGTCCTGGAATTATAGGTAGCTTCTTCATTTGTTCCTTTATATTTCTCTTTACTTCCCCCCAAATTTCTATATTCAATGTGTAATTTTTATAATCAGAGATAAGGTCAAATATTAGTTTTTTAAAACCTGCCAGTTGTGGGTCACATGGATACTTTGGTTTATTTAAATATTAGATATAGAGCCATCTCATTCATGTATAATAAGCCCTTCTTAACAGTGAAACAACATTCCTCCGATAACATCAGGTCAATGCATGCTCACATCCACAGAACTAAGTTCATTTTGGATACCCCAAAATATGTAATGCGGGAAATTATTTTTGTCTTTCCAACATGAGGTTTCAAGAATATCAGTATTATTGCTCAAACGTGGAAAAGGATTAATTACTTCCATTTCCTGCTGGATCTTCAACTTGGCATAATAATGTGCCAAGAGAAACACATCTGGTCACACTTCTGATAAAAGTCTACTGTCAGGGCTTCCCTGGTGGTGCAGTGGTGAAGAATCCACCTGCCACTGCAGGGGACACAGGTTCGAGCCCTGGTCCAGGAAGATCCCACATCAGCGGAGTAACTAAGCCTGTGCGCCACAACTACTGAGCCTGTGCTCTGGAGCCTGCAAGCCACAACTACTGAGCCCACGTGCCACAACTACTGAAGCCCACGTGCCTAGAGCCCGTGCTCCACAACAAGAGAAGCCACCGCAATGAGAAGCCCATGCACCGCCAACAAAGAGTAGCCCCTGCTTGCAGCAACTAGACAAAACCCGCGTACAGCAGCAAAGACCCAACGCAGCCAAAAATTAAGTAAATGAATAAAGAAATTTATTTTAAAAAAAAGTCTACTGCCAAAGGTAGGCAGTGCTGTCTTGCACAAGACGGATTTCTTTTTTTTTTTTTTAAAAAAAGGACTGTTCGACAAGTAGCTGCCATGTCTAGAAATTGAAGCTAACACATTTTATGCTGTGTTATCTTGATGGAATTGCTTTTTAGCCCCACATACTCAAATACCAATCTATTTCTCCCCTCATATTTGAAAAGGAACATTTAGACAAAGGATAAAAATCTTGAAATGTAACCTTTATACTTGCCAAGAGTAATAAAACAAAATATGCTACCTTCTTCTACTTTGGGTGGTACTAGATCATACGTAGGCTGAAAAGTTTGGGAAAAATCGGATTTCTTTGTTTATAAAGTTTAAGAAATTCTTTCTCTTCAAATGTCTTTTCTTGCTCAGGTATACTTAAAGCTCAAACAAGTAACAGAAGATAACAGTATGGATGTTCTAATTGAAACATCTCAAATATCACTTTTATTTCAAAGTTTTCATTGAAAAACTCAAATGATTATCAGATGACAGTGATCATATATTTGACCCTAGCTAGTAAGTATAGTCACAACATAAATGTCTTATTTT
This sequence comes from Pseudorca crassidens, assembly GCF_039906515.1. Taxonomy (NCBI): domain Eukaryota; kingdom Metazoa; phylum Chordata; class Mammalia; order Artiodactyla; family Delphinidae; genus Pseudorca; species Pseudorca crassidens. Next base: position 14,171,361 of record NC_090310.1, read on the forward strand.
TCAGTATTAAACAGCAGTAAAGTCGACCTTTCTTAATAGTATCTAATATACCAATAATATCAGACATTCAAAAGGAAATAACATAGCTTGAGTTAATTTAAAGAAAACTTTTTATTTTGACAGCAGCTTCCTGCTGCAGATCTTTCTTAAATGACAGTGTAAACAATACAAGAATGAGAAACATAAACTCATTGCTACAAAATGCTTAGAGAGCAATTGCCCTAATCTGGGAGCAGCTAGTTTAAACAGCCCAAGGAAACTTTTTCAACTATTGTTACGTGGACACAATTATGATATTATATGTAAGAAGCTCATGGGTTAGAAAATATTGTGGAACTTTAAGTTAGTGCGTTACTATCAATGAGTCAATCCAGAGTACTTACAACTGAACTGGACATCCAAAGGCTTACTTGTAACTTCAAGATACGAATTCATTTTGTGGAAAATTTTGGCAAAAAGGAGCCTATTGAGCCATTCTGCTAATGCCTATTTCTCATCTTCCACATTCCGACTCAGGATATGGTCTAGATAACAATCTCATATGTGTTTGAGACTGCCAGCCCCTGCTGTTTACTTCCATCTAAATCCGTTCTGATTTTAATGCTATGTATCTCCTGTCTCAGCAATAAGCAATGAGGATACAGCTGAAGGTGAAGTCCAGAGACGAAGAAAATTTAGGAACCAAAAAGCATCTGACTTGCTAGCTTTATAAATAATCCAAGACAGATCAGAAACCAATGCCTATTTTGAATGTCTTAAATAATGTCAGTGTTAATCACCAAAAAAGGCACAGATTTAAATTCTCAAGCTTAAAAGCAGGGGGCGGGGGGGGGGAGGTGCAAGGCGGCTCTGATCAGCTGAAAAGTCAAGAAAATGGGTAGAGTACATCTCACTACTACAGAGCTCTGGGTGAGTCTCCACTCATTCATTCTTTTAACAAACATTTATCAAATACCATTAACTATGTTGTGTTAGAATTCAGACATGAGTAAGGAATCCAGTTGGGGAGAGAGAAGCTAAGATAAAACAGAGGAAATGAAGTGTATTTACAGATATAAAACTTGGGAAGGCAGACAGGGACAGCTATTTGCAACTGAAAACGGCTTCGCAGTAAAGGTAATAATGAAGCTGAGACTTGAAGGTTGCATAGAATTTCTACAAGTCAAAAAAATGGAAAGAAAGGACAGTCTAGGTTCTGAGGAGGTAACCAAGGACTCGGGACAAGTGCTGGGCACACCTGCAGAAATAGCAAGACAAGCAGGGCTGTGTAGCATTCCTGGGGAACATGGTGAAGAATGAGTCTGGAAACGTTCACTGCAGCCGGACGGCGACGGGGTGGGAATGCCACAGTAAGTGCCGGGCAAAGGAGAGAAAGGCAGGTTTTCTGGGACAGTGACTTCCATATATTTGGCTGCACATCAAAAATCACCCGAGATGTTTAAAATGCGGATTCTCAAATCCCCCTAGGAATAGGAAACTGTAATTTTTTAAGCTCCTGTAGTGACTGTCAGTATCAGTTAGATTTGCGTAAACCAAGAGGAACTGCAGGGTAGAAGCAAAGAGAACAGAAAAGGGGAAAAGGCTACAAGAGAAGAAGAGGTAGAACTAACAGAAAATACCAACTATTGACATAGGGGCCAATGGAAAAGAAGAACCAGAAGGTACCTTAGGTCTAAAAGAATAGGAAGATTTAAGAAGGGGCAAGTGTTTGCAGGAAAAGACATTGGGGTTGGACATTCTGGGGTTGAGTTCCTTATTGGGTAGGAAATTTTGTTCTAGAAATTCAGGAAAATTAACTTCATATTTAAACATATACTATTTGCTGACACCTCTTCTAGGATTGCTATGTACTGCGCTTACCCGTGTTTTATTAATTAGCTTTGGGAGTGTGCATCTCTCTCCTGAAATACATGAAGGACATATAATATATATAAGGCAGGGTGCTAGAAACTTAAGAGGAACTCGATAAATATTTACTGAATAATAAAAGTGGAAGTCTAGAAAAAAGTTGAAGATTTTAGTCTTTTTTTTTTTTAAAGGAAAAAAAAATCTTTTTTTTAAGATGTCATGATTCTTACCTTTGCAGCCAAGGCTTTTAAACTGTCGAGGAATCTTTGCCAGAAATCCTTGAAGAGCGGGCGGTCAATTTTCTTCAGGCTCTCTTTGGTGCTGGCGTCCACACTGACGTATAGCTGGGTAACTGGTTTGAGGTTCCTTGATAATTTAAAATTTAAAAAAAAATACAACAATAGAAGAAGAAAATTATGCCTAAGTCGGGCTTTTCATGATGTTAAATTTACAATCTGTAATAGATGTGATGATTAAACATTTCACTGGGGTCTAGAGGGTTCTGCTTCTCCCAGAAGATTGAAGCCATGATTTTAATGTGACAGAATGGGATGTCAGTTGGTTATTTTTTAAAATGACTGGACACCATCCCTAATAAACTGAAAACATTGGATTACTTAAAATTAGTCTCTCTTCAAACACTACATTTTAGTGGAAAATAAAACAAGATCAGGCTTTAGGTCTGGCACCATCAGCTCAGCACAATTACAAGGGGTTCTCAGACCAAAGTTTCTGCATAAACTCTGCCACTTAAGACTTCTACAGGGGTCTGTGCTGACGGGCCACCTCCCATCATCAATTTGCTGATGGATGTTTTCTAAGGCACAAGAACAAGGCTTCTTTAAGGGCACAGAGCCACACCAATGCCTCACCTATGCCTCTGAGAGCAGGAGTGGGTTTAAAGTCAAGCCCTGTGTGGGCGAACAATGACCCATATCAGGGAGCCGTAAACAATGCAGAGTTAGAAAAAGAGCAGCCAAGCACTTACAAAAGAGCACAACCCAGAAGAAAAATGTATGTTGTAGGTTCTTATCTTTCTTTGCCTTCTTAATCCGCATCCATGAGTACCACTCATTCTACACTTCGCTCAAATTCACTGACTCATTTCACAATGTCATCATCTACCAGATTTCTTGCCAGTTATGTTTTAAGCCCAGATTGTACGTTTTCCCAGAGCCTCTCTGTTCTCCCTTCAAATAGGTCTCATAATTCACTCTCTTCAATGAATTTCGAAGTAGAAAGAAATTCCCCCTTAATAATCCTCTGACCAAATTCTCCCATTTTTAATTTGCTATAACTATTCCATAACTTGTATTTACCCCTAGAATGTTATTTATACATTTTTTGTTTCAAAGTCTAGGCATTTAAAAACTGCCACATAATTCACATGCCATAACATTCACCATCAAAGCGGTTGATGAGCTTTTTATATCTATCAGTATTGGCCTTACCCATCTTTGAGTGGAAGACCTTGAAGGACAGGAGCTCTATTTTTCTTTTCATCCAGCCATACAGGTAGACACTTCAAGCTACTTTTTAGTGGATACTGTTGACTTCAGCTGACAGAACTTTTAAGGAAATGTAGGCCAAACAAATGCTTGTAATCATCTGGCTTAGTGACATATGGAAAAACCAGAAGGGCCTAAACCCAAAGCTGTTAAAAGTGGAGAAGCTCTGACCAAAGTTAGGAAAGAATGATTAAAACACTGGCAGACTCTCACTGCTTTAATCCCTCTCCAATACTGATATAACGGAATCCTTAAAAGTTCAATAATGCGTCACTACTGAGCAAAGGACACCAATTACTGGAAATGCAAAACAACAGCATACTGTAATGGCAGCATTTTGTCTCACCACCCCTTTTGCTGGGGGCCTCTTTAATAACAGACAAGCTACTTTAACTGGATTTCATGTTTTACAAACATAAAAAGGATTGTCTTAATGAATACGGCTGGCTATCATCGTCTGATACTCACAGGACTTTGTCATAAAGCTGCCTGATGCAAAATGGGAACCGGCCTGACCTTTTCACTACACCTCCGTAACTACTTCAAGAGTATGAACAGTAAATTCCAAAGGCCATAGATGTCTTACAAACCACCACCATTTTGCAAAAAAAAAAAAAAAAAGTAGTCCTGGACATTGACACTAGCAATAAGGAATTTTTGACATTACTAAATGTCTGAGATGCTATAATCAGGAATTTTATAGCTCTTTGGCCAGGGATCAGAGGAAGAATGGAGAAGAGGAAAACCCCAAGGAACTGTAGAGCTCATTCCTAAGGGGCTCAAAAGGAGTAAAAGGACACTGGAGAGATTTTCTGAGCCTCAGGGATCTTATGTCTGCCTGCTATTGGTCTCTGTTCCCCGTGACGATGAGGGTCCAAGCACAGTCATTTGTCTGTCTCCATTCTATTCAGAGACAGGATCATTTTAGTTATATCCTTAAAACCATCATCATAATTCCTGTGTCTCAGAATCTCACATTGCTGTTGAGAACAATTAAAAAGGACTATACAATAAAAGGGATATATAACTCTGAGCCCAATCCCCAGTGAAAATACCCTATGAATCTTGATATGATTTTTGTGATGACCCTTCATCCGGCTAATTTTAAATCTCTGAGTTATAAATGATCATATATAGAAAAACATTGCAATTGAACATAAAAATCCCTCTCCCTTCTTCCCTTCCTGAAGAGATTAGGCCTCATTCTACCCAGAATAATCAATAATCATATCAAGATCCTACCTACAATGAAACCTCCTCATCTCTACAGAAAGGAAAAAAGGGAGAGAGATTTATGTTTTCAAGAAATCTAGAGGTTTCAATAGTAACTCTGATGCGCCTATTGGACAAAAAAATAACCGAAGTGACCCAAATATCCAATACTTATATGTGAAATCTATCCAAAAAAGGGACAGTTTCTATTAGCTGTTTCCTTCCCTGTGTTATGGGCCACAGTCTCTTGTTTCTGTGTCTAGTTCATGTTTTTTTTTTTTTTTTACGAAAGCTGGACATTTTAAATAATATTATTTGGCAATTCTAAATCAGGTATCTCCCAACCCAGGGTTTTTTTTTTCTTTTCTTTTCTGTCTGCTTGCTGTTTTTGTTGTTACTGAACTAATTTGGTAAATTCTGTATTCTTGGTTGTGTTTAACCGCTAAAATCCCTGTTTGATTAGCTTAGTGGTCAGCTAAGGATTAGACAGAGATATCCTTAAATGACTTCAATCAATAAGTCTCCTAGGGCTTCCCTGGTGGCGCAGTGGTTGAGAGTCCGCCTGCCGATGCAGGGGACACGGGTTCATGCCCCAGTCCGGGAAGATCCCACATGCTGCGGAGCGGCTGGGCCCGTGAGCCATGGCAGCTGAGCCTGCGCTCCGCAACGGGAGAGGCCACAACAGTGAGAGGCCCGCACACAGCAAAAAAATAAAAAATAAAAAAAATAAGTTTCCTAGCCCTTGCTGAGGGGCTCTATGTGTGTATATTAGGGCAGCCTTCGATGTCCAGGCAGGCATTCGACAACTGTGCCTTAGCTTTCACTGTCTACCTGCTCAAGACATCAATGTATCAAGTGGAGGTGGGCAAATAGGGCCTTTTCAAGTCTTCCCTGGCATACCCACAGCCCTGCCCGCGTACATGGTCTTCTAGATTTCCAGGAACATGCTGGAGCTTCTCAAAGTCCCCTACAAACATCTCATTCCCTGGCTTTTCCTTTTAAGTATTTGGTTAGCTTCCTGTTTGCCCCAACGGTTACTGCTGCCTCAGGCAGCTGTGAAGTTAAACAATTACTGATAATTGCTTATGAGAAACACCGGAGAGAAAGGCTTTCAGTGCTGGACAAACTCTGAGTCACTTGCAACAAACACAACCCCCTTAAGTGAGAGTTGCCAGGGAACTGCCACACATACCATATAATGACAGTTCTCCAGGAATGGGACTTTGAAAGAGTTCCAACTCTGTTTTGTCCCTTCCCCTGGCTGCCAGGCTACTGGTTTTTACCACGACTGTAGGCTACTAGTTTGCAGAGCTGGAGAAGTTGGAATGGAATAAGGACATGTTAACACATCACAAATCTTACTGTTCATATTGCAATTCAGCTAATTTTCTGAGGAACAGTGGGTTTCCACCACAGCCTACTTTAACCCATTTCTAAGCTAAGTTTCAATCCTGAGCCTTAAAAGACAAATCTTTTTTTAATTTAACTTAGTTGTTTTTTGCTTCCTCTTTACTGTACAGAGCCTGGATCCAAAGAAAAAGGGCCATCCCCATACCCACACATACCCCTCAACAAAAGCCTTCAGTTTCTACTTTAGCCACTGGCTTCTCAGAATCCAAAAATCAAATATTCTAGTGTACTGTTGCAAGAAGTCTTGGGAGAAAAAAAGACCACTGCAGTATTCAAAATATTTTTGTATTGTTAATGCATATCATAGAAACACTCTTTTTTCTTTTTAGCCACGCCACGCAGCTTGCAGGATTTTAGCTTCCCCGAACCAGGGACTGAACCCAGGCCCCCAGCACTGGAAGCATGGAGTCCTCACCATTAGACCACCAGGAAATTCCCTAGAAATACTTTTTTGACATGAGAATAAAAATACTATTTACTGGGGGCAAAAAAACGTTCCTCAGATTGTTGCACACCTCTGATTAAGAATTTGATTCTGACAATTTTTGCTGGTATTCTCACTGTTTTTATAGAAGAGTAGGTTTTGAAGGTCTGTACTCTGCTATTCCTAATAACCAACAAACAAGTTTTGTTTTTATTTCCATCACAATTCATCACAATATTCCTTCTTTGACCCATAAGCAAATGAAAAGTGCATTGCTTAAATTATAAGCATATTGGAATATTCTAGTTATCTTTTTGTACTGATTTATAGTTTAATTGCATTGTGTTCACATAGCATGATCTACATGATTGCAATACTTTCTTGTAACTTGCTATAATGCCCAGCATATGGCCATTTGGTAATTTTTCTGAGAGCAACTTCTGTGCTCTTAAAAGGAATTTATATTCCAAAGTTTCTCAATTCAATACTCTATTTCTGTAATACACGCTAAATTTGTTAATTTAGTTGTTCAGATCTTCACTACTATTCCTGATTTTGATTTGCCTGTTTTATCAGTGTGAGAGAAATGTGTTAAAAACTTACTATTTCTCCTTATTTTGAAAATCTCCAATTTTGAGATTATGTTACTGATTGTTGAAAAATTTTGAATTACTGTTTTACGTTCCTGGTAGGTTTAATATTTTATAATTAAGAAATGTTCCATCTTATCTCAAGTAATGGTTCTTGCCTTAAAGTATACTTGACCAATATTACTTAGCCTACCTTTCCAAGGTGCTTTTCATATATTATCTCATACACTAACAATGCCACTATAAGGTAGTCATTATTATTGCAATCATTTTACAGATGAGGAAACTGGGCACTGAGAGGTTACCTTCCCAGTGTCAGAAAGACAGCAAGAGATACAGTCAAGATTCAAACCCAGGTCTCTTCTAGACAGAGCACAAGCTCTTCATCACTTCACTGTGCTGCCTGTCTCTCTTTTTTTTTTAGCCCATCCAGAAAAGCATAGTTTTGAAAAGTGTCCCATCAATTCACAGACACAAAAGAAGACTATATTTTAAACTTAATACAAACAAAACAGGCTGGGAGAAAAAAAAAAACTTCTATTGAAAGGATCAGGTAGTATTTATAATCAATCTTCATTTCATTGTAACTGTTACCTATAGCCACGTAGAGCTGATACATACAAGAAAACTTTATTTTTATTAAAATTAATGTATTTCTTGATACATTTTACTAACTAATATGTGAAGAGATGTCCAATTTATAGAGGTTCTCTAACACATATAGTGAATATCTTAGCAAATACTAGAGAAAACAAAACAGAGCAAACAAAATAACAGAAATACAAGTGGAAGAAGTAAGAGAACAAACAAAGTTCACACATAGTTTCAATGAAGGTGCTCAAAAGTAAACGTACACGGGGACAAATTCTGTGGTGGTGGAGGAGGTAGGTGTAGGAAGTTAAATGTTAATCGTGTCATAGTTAAAAATGGAACACAGCTCTGTCTTCTTATGATAAGCCTGCTAGCAGGGAGAAAGCTTTGAATTAACTATACTTATCGCAAAAGAAAAAATTTAAGATTTTAAATGTAAACTTAAAAATAATATGAAATAGTTAAGAAAACCGTGTAGAAGAGGGGTAGACAAAATAATTAGCTACTAAAGGTATCAGAAAAAAGCCTGAGAAAATCTGGTTAAAATGTTAAACCTTGTATTGCTACTGATGGGAGTAGTTGTTTTTATATCTTTTAAAAATAATAAAAAGATTCTGCGAAAAAATTTAAAAAAAAGAAAATCGTGTAGAAGTGAACTAAAGATGAAGCTAAGAGTGAGCCAGTCGACAAAGGGCTGAACATTTGACTCTAAATCTTCTCATGCTCATAAAGAGACACAGTTATAGGATTCAAATGTCCACAAAGTAAGCACAAACTAGGTTCAGTGTTTCTCAACAACTTCCTTACCTTACAACATGGTCTACTTTTAGCAAGATGTCTCACGTAGGTCTTTGACATCTTAGCACAGAACAATTTACAGGAAGTAATGACAGGGAGTGCTCCAGTGGGACAGTGATACCCAGGTGTGATGGGCCTTTCTGACTGCAGGGCTGAATGCAAGCATAGATCATACAGTCTCAAGAATAAGAGTCCTAAACTCACATGTCTGCAGGAACCAAGTATGATATAATGTGAGTCAACCAAGACACTTTTTTATTTATTTAGCTATTTATTTAATACATTTATTTATTTATTTTTAAAAATTTGTTTATTTTATTTATTTAATTTTGGCTGCATTGGGTCTTTGTTGCTACGTGTGGGCTTTTCTAGTTGTGGTGAGCAGGGGCTACTCTTCGTTGCGGCGCGGGCTTCTCATTGCAGTGGCTTCTCTTGTTGTGGAGCACGGGTTCTAGGCACGTGGGCTTCAGTAGTTGTGGCGCACGGGCTCAGCAGTTGTGGCTCACAGGCTCTAGAGTACAGGCTCAGTAGTTGTGGCACGTGGGCTTAGTTGCTCCGCGGCATGTGGGATCTTCCTGGACCAGGGTTCGAACTCATGTCTCCTGCATAGGCAGGCGGATTCTTAACCAGTGCGCCACCAGGAAAGCCCAAGCAAGCCACTTTTAAAGGAAAAAGAAGTTCTTTGGACACCAAAACACAGACTACATGTGAAACATTCAAGAATATTCTTTCCTTACTCAAAGCAAGATGCTTCCCATTTTTCTTGTATGTGGTACTCTGTCTCCCTTTCGTTGTTTCATGTCTGTTAGAAATGGCGACAGAAATTTCTCTGCTGTAAGAGAATCTACAGTGCGATCCCTCTGACAGGTGGCAGATGAGACTCAGCCTCAGGGCTGAGGAGACAGTAAAATGGTGGAGAGCGTGGCAAACTGAAAAGCAGAGGCTTTACAGAAAAGACAGCCGTTCCTTGCTGTGATATTGTCAGACAATAAGGAACACACATGCAGTCTTTGTCCCTAGTTCCTGGCACAGAGCTCCTAAAACTCTTGGTATTTCCCGAGTGACAGAGGTGAGAAGTGCCTTTTGTTATCTATAATAAGCCCCTTTCAACCATACAAGAATTTATATTAATGGGGTAACTCCTGATGCGCCCATGGACACATTCCAGAGAGGGGCTGGTGCCCGAAGAACCGACCACGTGATTAGAGGGTTGGCACTTTCAGTTCCCCCTGCAACCTCTAGGAAAGGGAGATGGGCTAGAGGTTGAGCTAATCACCAATGACCAATCACAATGATTTCATCAATCCTGCCTATCTAATGAAACCTCCATAAAACCCTCCCAAATGACGGCTTCAGAGAGCTTCCGGGATGGTGAACACACTGGGTGCTGGGAGGGTGATGCGTCTGGAGAGGGTGGGGAAGCCCAGGGCCCTTTTCCCCACATCTTGTCACATGCAACCCTTCTATCCAGATGTTTGAGAGTTGTAGTCTTTATAATAAACTAGTAACAGTAACTGAATTGTTTTCCCCAAGCTCTGTGAACTGTTCTAGCAAATTATCAAACCCAAGGAGGGGTTGTGCGACACCCCAATGTACCGTCGGTTCATCAGAAGTACAGGTGGCAGCCCGGGACTGTGACTGGTGTCTGAAGCAGGGGGCAGCCTGGGACTGAGTCCTGACCCTGTGAGGTCTGTGCTAACTCCAGGGAGACAGTGTCAGAATGGAACTGAACTGCAGGACACCTAGCTGGTGCCTGCAGAGAATTAGAGGACTGCTTGGTGTGGGGAAAAAAACACACATCCGGTGTTAGAAGTGTTGTGAGTAAAAAAACAGATAAGAGTGAAGTGTTCTGGTGTTGTAAAAACAGCACTTCATACTTGGCTCTTGACAATTTTTGCCAGATTGTCTTTTTCTCCAAAGTCAGAAATCTCTTTTATGAAAAATTTCTGGATTTTAAATGTTGGCTAAAAAAAGAAAAAAAAAGTTTCTAAACATGCTACAGGACAAATAAAACCTACTCCTTATCAACTGCCAGTTTGAGACTTCTGGTCTCAAGAACTCTCCAAGCTTTCCCACATGATTAATTAAGTTCCTGAAAAAGACCGAGTCCTGGTACGTTCAAGGTTATCCTCCTTGTACAAAGCACAGCCTGCTGTGCTATTCGGTAGAGTACAAACATGGCCATAAACTCTCCCTCTCCTTGTACCCATGACCCTTTGCAATGTAGCTTTGAGTGCCCCTCACTGACTCCAAGCTTGGCCACGTGACTTGCTTTAGCCAAGGAGAAGTGAGCAAACGTGACACAAGCAGAGGCTTGAACGATGCCGGTGTGTTGGAGTTTATCCTTTCTTGCTGTTCACTGAAACCCTGCCACCACGTGGTCAACTTCAGACTTGCTGGAGGATAAGAGGCTACACGAATAGAGGTCCCAGTTGTCCCAGGCAAGGCCATCATAAACCAGCCATCCCAGCATATCTGCCAACTGACTAGACACATGAACAACACTGAGACCAGCAAAGCCAGCCAAGATGAAAAGACCTCCCAGCCGATTCACAGAATTACAAGCTAAATGAATCGTTGCTAGTTTGACTGACTCAGTTTTAAGGCAAGTGGTTACAGCAAAAGATAACTGATACATGCTACAGTGTATCATATATCAGTTTTACGCCGATCAAAAATACCATTACAGGGGCTTCCCTGGTGGCGCAGTGGTTAAGAATCAGCCTGCCAATGCTGGGGACACGGGTTTGAGCCCTGGTCTGGGAAGATCCCACATGCCGCGGAGCAACTAAGCCCGTGCACCACAGCTACCGAGCCTGAGCTCTAGAGCCCGCGAGCCTGTGTGCCACAACTGCTGAAGCCCACGCACTCTAGAGCCCATACTCCACAGCAAGAGAAGCCACCGCAACAAGAAGCCCGCGCACCACAACAAAGAGTAGCTCCAACTCGCCACAACTAGAGAAAGCCTGCACGCAGCAACGAAGACCCAACACAGCCAAAAATAAAAATAAAATTAATTAATTAAATTTTAAAAAATACCATTATAAAGGCACTTGCTTTTGTGGAACTAAGAAGGCTTTTTCTCAAGAGAAAGGGGTTTTTTTGTGTGCAATCACCACCAGATCTATCATTAACATTAAGTGTCTTACACATTCTTGTCACTTTTATTAATTAGCCTCTACGTCAACAAACAAAAACATAAAGCTACCTAGAATGCAAAAGCTTTCTCATTTGCCTAAGGTGTCTGCTTCTATCTTCAACAAATCCTCGAGGACCACTCACTGTGAAAACTCCCTTCAGTGAACTGTCAGCAAAGAGCCATATGCTTTAGAGCTGGAGGGGAGACTGAGATCCTTTTAAAGCAAAGTTAAGCATCCTGAAAAGGCCACTAGCCTGAATGTAATGCTTGCATGTCGGTCAAGGGAAGGCTAGTTGACAAAGTCAGGATCTTCTTCAAAAGATACCAAGAGTATGGGTTAGGCACTGTAGTAATTTAGAAATTTGTTATTAAAAAAAATAATTAGTACACAGCCAACCACCCAGAGAACATTATTACTTCCTAGTGTATGCTCAAAGATAAAATGGTTGCAAGAGGTTCATCTAACAGCTGATTTGAATGAGCAAAGTGCATCAACATTAGAGGTTAACTTCCAAAATTTACGATCTCCGTGCTATATTAGTAAATCCATAGCCTTGTTTTTCGTAGGACACCAGAGACAATTGGTATTTAGAGTCCTCCTAATTCACGGAAATAAAACAATATTATCTGCACCTAGGAAATTTCTCTTTCCATTTTCTCTTGGACCACTTTCAAGTACATATCTTATTTAATTCTCTATCATTTTCCTCAATCCATGATGGCATTCACAAAGAATACCACGTATTATCAAACAATGAATCACCCTCTCTGGTTATTAGCTTACATGCCACTCCTGGAACATTCAATTCTTTTTAGGCATTACAGGAGGCCCTCTGTATCTGAGGGTTCCACAACCACGGATTCAACCAACTACAAATCAAAAATATTCTAGGGAAAAAAAATTCCAAAAAGTTCCCCAAGGCAAACCTTGAATCTGCCATGTGCCAGCAGCTATTTACAGAGCATTTACAATGTATCGGGTATTATAAATAATTTAGAGATGATTTAAAGTGTATGAGAGGATATGTGTGGGTTATATGTAAACACTATACCATTTTATAAAAGGAACTTGAGCATCAGTGGGGTTTGGTATTTGCAGGGAGTCCTGGAACCAGTCCTCCTCAGATACCAGGGACGACTGCATGTCTTAAATTTGGGATAGACTCCTTTTTTCTGCGTGTGTGTGTGTGTGTGTGTGTGTGTGTGTGTGTGTGTGTGTGTATCCCAACACCACTCTATCTGAACCCCGCCCTCATGAGCCATTTGAAAAGTCAAAGATCTTAACATAAAAATTTAAAAAAAGTAATAGTAACCCTATGCAAAATGTACACACTGACTTTTTTAAAACCTTTCCCTTTTAACTTTTTATACAACTTCAAAAAGTAATATTTTAGCTATCTTTGTGACAATGTTACTGATTTTCACTTTACTGCCTGGTAACTAATAATTTTAATCAACTCTTTGATTTCCTATGATGCTAAATTCTAAACCAAGCACCTACAGTGTGCCAGGAATTATACTAGTGGCATAAAGATAAATAAGCAGGGGTCACTGGCCCAGGGACTCACAGTCTAATGAAGAAGGCACAAGTAAATAACAACCAAGTAAAAGTTAATGTTTTTGGTACTGTAATATGTGTATAGTTCAAGTATAATGCAAAATCAGGTCATTTCCAGGTCCCAGGAGATGGTCATCTCTACCTGGAGAGCCCTCCGAGTCATCCAAACCAACCGCATCATCTTACCTCCTAAACCCGCTTCTTCCTCACATGATCCCTCGACTGTTACAGGGCCCCACAGTCCTAGCAATCAACATGGCTGGAACTTTCCGAGTCACCAGTTAAGTCCTCTTCTGTGCAGGGCTCACAGAGCCATACAAACAGTATGCCAAGCTTATCATGCCTCAGTGATACCTTTTTTAAGACTCCTCATTCTCTTACTTTCATCCTTTTAACTCTTACCTAAACAAACGTATAATCTGCTATCTAGTTTCCTGCTTCTTGGCTCACCCACTTTATACCGTGCTGGCAGACTACTCTGCAGAAAGCAAGCTCTTTCTAAAGAACAGCATTTGAAGTCATCTGCAACCTTGTCCCAACCTTTCCAACCTGGGTTCCAGCTGCCAGTCTCTTTCACACACTCTGTGGTCCTAATCAACTATATTTACATAATGGTATCCCAAATACCCCAACTCTGTAACTTTCTCGGACAGTTCTTATTAAAAATCCACAGTTTCCTATCTCCCCAAGTACCCATCCCAGCCATACTTTAAGATCCAAATTTAATGAAGCCTTTTCTGAGAAGTTTTACCCTGCTTCTCTCATCTAAAAAAAAAATTGCTTTCTCTTTTGAATTCCCCCAGCAATTTATTTGTGCCTCTATTTCTTAAACTAATGTTATCTTCCCCGATAGAATGGATTTTTAAAAGCAGGAGCTCTGTCCCCTCAAAGCCAACATTTGTATGTACTTAGTAATCAGTAAGTCCTTTCTGAATATATTAATGCCTGTTAGTTTTACTTTTCAGTCAAACACAGAGTCAAGCAGCAGTATCTTAACAAGCTGGACCACTCACCTGATTTCCGCAGGGAACTGTGCATTTGTGACCAGGAAACTGGAGATTTTTCGCTCGTGGAGTAGCTTCAAAAACCTGTTGATTTCTGGGTACATGATGGGTTCTCCCACAAGGGATAATGCACAGTGCTTTACTGTCATTCCTTCCTCAAAGCGTTCCTCTCTGACACCTGGCACTCCTGGAGAACATGGTGGAAAGGAACAAGCTCAATAAGGCACAGATAGAGGACATCACTTTTATTTTTCTTAATTAAAAATTTAAAAATTTTTCTTAATGGTTCTTTGATTTTAGAGGGCAAAATTACTTTTGATACCAACCAAATACTACAAAACAAGAGCCTGGGGGCGGGGGGCAACCCTAACATTATTAAACCAGAAAAAAAAAACCTAGAATTATTATATCAGCAATCTCATCCTTCCTTTTAGTATTAATTAAACTACATCAATACAAGCAGGCAAAACTAACTTTGTTATTAGCTAATTATTTGGAACACAGAATGTATTACTTTCCATAATCTGCTTAGCTCTGCATTCTTTCATGTTGGTCTAAGACAATGAACTCAGTATATAGCTGCATAAGGAAAGCCTCTCCTATACCAATCACTGCCGCCTTCATTCCTCAGGTATTTTGAATTGAGAAACGAAACGCAGTCAGTCCAAAAGAAGAGAGGAGAGAAAAAGAAGCCTGCAGTTCTCACCTTTGGCTTCATATTGGAATCACCTGGAGAGTATCGTAAACTACAGCAGCCTAGGTCCACTGCCAAAGATTCTGTTTAACTGGAGTGAATGCAAGCCAGAGTAACGGGAGCTTTAAAAGTTCCTCAGGTGATTCTAATGTGCAGCCAAAGTGAAAAACCACTGCATAAACCAGAAGCCCCCAAACTTATATGCCAACTAGAATCACCTTGGAACTGTCAACGTTCCAAATTCCAGGCCACAGCACAGACCAATGAAATCACCATCTTTGGGGGAGGGGCAGGGGCATCAGGAGCTTTTTGAAGCTCCCCAGGTGATCCCAATATGTTTGGGGATCCACTGCCACACTGCCACACACCACTGGTTCTCGACCCTAGTTAGACATTGAGAAATAACCCAAAGAACTTTAAAAAATCCCAGTGTCCAGGCAGTATCCCAAGCCAATTAAATCGCAACCTCTAGGGACGAGAGCCTGAGACATCCGTATTTTTTAAATGCTCCCCATGTGATTAGAGTGGACAGGATGGGTTAAGCAGCACTGCTCTAGACTCGATGTACTGTAGGAAAGCATGCATTAAAAAAAAAAAATAGAAAGCATGCTTGAAAGTCCCTCAATCTAACACACAGTTTGAAAGACTTGGAAATTGCTTAAAAAGGCAAATAAAAATATATCTCCTTTACTTCAGATATTTCTATCCATTACGCTAGTTTCTTTTTGAAGAACACATTCTCTCTAAAGGATACAGATTCCTCACCGAGATTGGAGGTAGGAGGAAACACGTTCATATTCCCTCTCAGTCATTTATGAGCCGTCTCTGAAAAGTAGTTTTCTTGACTGTAAGCAGTACTTAGCCCAAAGAATGTTTCTTAGAATTAAATGAGATAATGCATGGAAAAGCTTTAGAAGAGGGCCTAGCACACACAAAAAACATTCATTAAGGAGTTTTTCTTCTCATCACCTTTACCCTGGTTTCTTAAAATGATTAAATCCCAGTCACTATCACCTTAAAGAACAACAACAACAAATCTGGAGAAAATAAAGTTAGCTCTCACTGCTTGCTTGTGCTTTAGTTTCCAGGAAGTGACTTTATTTTACACACACACACAGGCACACACACACAATCTACTTGGAAACAAGCAAGGGCAAGTAAATACCCAAGACATCAAACCAACATAATGCCTGCTAAACTCAGAACAATCTAAAAGTGGCAGCTTTTATCTTCTTTTATGACTACCTAACTGCAATTCTAAGAATGTATTTCATGTCAGTATTTGGGGGATGAATAATTTTTTAAGTTATTGAAATCTAATATCTTAAGTGAATCAAGGTTTTAAATGAAACTTGATCCGTAACGCAGTCTGTGTTACCAAGACAACTCAGCATTAAGTATAAAATTTCCTTTTTGTTAAAAAAAAAAAATCAGTAACTTTAATCTCGCTGGGAGATGAGTAGAAGGGCAGATTTAATCAGAACTGCAAAATTAACCTAAAACTCAGAAAGCAGAATGACTGAGCAGTGGCCGGGCCCTAACCACTGGAAGTCAGACACACTAGGTCCAAATTCTTGCTCTACCACTAGGCTGGTCTGTCTCCTGGGTCAAGCCACTCACCCCCTCTACACCCATTCCCTAATCTATAAGATAGGAATTTCACATGCACACAGTTATAAGAATTCAACGAAATAAGCCACATGAAATAACAGGTCTGGTACCAGGCCCAGCACATAAGCATTCAAAAAAATCTTATTTTTATTATAGTAATTATTTCATGAATTGAAATAGAAATTCAATTATTTCCATTATTTTAAATAAAATGGTAATTCCATTCAATTCAACATACAGTTGACCCTTGAACAACAAGGGCTAGAACTGTGCAGGCCCACATATATGTGGATTTTTATATATATGTGTGTGTGTATATGTATATACACACACACACACAGGAAAATTTTTTGGAGATTTGTGACAATTTGAAAAAACTAGCAGATGCCCCCCACAGCACAGAAATATCCAGAAAATTTAAGAAAAACTTAGGTATATCACGAATGCATAAAATATATGTAGATACTTGTCTATTTTATCACTTACTACCATAAAATACACATAAATTTTTTTTTTTTTTTGGCCAGCCACACGGCATGCAGGATCTTCCCCGACCAGGCATGAACCTTGGGAGCTCGGAGTCTTAACCACTGGACCGCCAGGGAAGTCCCAAATACACATAAATTTTTAAAAAGTTAAAATGTATCAAAACGTACTCACACAAACACTTAAGGACCACACATAGCACCATTCCCAGTGCAGAGAAATGTAAACAAACGTAAAGTTGCAGTATTAAATCATAACTGCACAAAATTAACCGTAGTACCGACTGTATCTCAGTAATAATTTCCTAGGATCTCCTGTTGCTACCACACTGGGCGCAAGTGTTGCAAAGTATCTGCTTGAAACGCCACGCCACGTGAGGCTCATCATCTCCACGTGAGCAGTTCATCTCTCCAGTCAATTGCAAATTGCAGTAAAAGGCAATCTCTGGCAGTTCTCTGGTAGTTTTCATCATGTTTGTGCAATACTATGAACCTTGAAATAACACCACGGGACCCACACGATGTGCCATTAGTGATGCTGTAAGTGCTCCCAAGAAGCAGAGAAAAATCATCACATGACAAGAAGAGGGTGAATGGCTTGATATGTACCGCAGATTCAGATCTGCAGCTGCCGTTGGCTGCCACTTCAAGATAAATGAGTCCAGTGTAAGGACCATTGTTAAAAAAAAAGAAAAGGAAATTCATGAAGCTGTCGCTGCAGCTACACGAGCAGGCGTGAAAACCTTGCGCTTTTTGCAAAATGCCTTTGTATCTCATATTGAAAATGCAGCTTTTATGTGGGTGCAGGATTGTTATAAAAAAGGCATACCTGTAGATGAATATGAGTCAAAAGGCAAAATCATTATATGACAACTTAAAGCAAAAGGAAGGTGAAGGATCTAAAGCTCGAGAATGTAATGCCAGCAAAGGATGGTTTGATGATTTTAGAAAGAGGTTTGGTTTTTAACATGTCAAGGTAACAGGAGAAGCAGCTTCTGCCAACCAAGAGGCAGCAAAGGAATTCCCAGCAAAGAAAATCATTAAGAAAGGATATCTGCCGGAAAGGGTTTTTAATGTAGTCAAAACTGCTCTATTCTGGGGTGCAAAAAAAAGCCTCAAAGGACATTTATTAGTAAGGAAGAGAAGCCAGCACCAGGATTTAAGGCAGGAAGGGGTAGGCTAACTCTACCGTTCTGTGCAAATGCAGTAGGGTTTACAATCACGACTGCCCTTCTCTATAAAGCTGCTAACCCCTGAGCCTTGGAGAGAAAAGATAAAAACCAGCTGCCAGGCTTTTGGTTGTACAGAAAGAAGGCCTGGACAATGAGAACACTTTTTCTGGACTGATTCCATGGATGCTTTGTCCCTGAAGTCAGGAAGTACCTTGCTGGTAAGGAACTGTCTTTTAAAGATCGTTTGATATTGGACAATGCCCCTGGCCATCCAGACCCCATGAGTTCAACACCAAAGGCGTCAAAGTGGTCTCCTTGCCCCCACACACAACATCTCTAATTCAGCCTCTAGATCAGGGGGTCAGAAGGACCTTTAAGGCTCATTACACATGGTAGTCTACGGAAAGGACTGTCAGATCCTTGACAGACAGAACATTAGGAAAGTCTGAAAGGGTTACACCACTGAAGATGCCATCCTTGTTCTAGAAAAATGTGTGAAAGCCATCAAGCCAAAAACAATAAATTCCTGCTACAGAAAACTGTGTCTATTTGTTGGGCATGACTTCACGGGATTTACAACAGAGCCAATCAAGGAAATCACGAAAGGGATTGTGGATACAGTTAACAACAACAACAACAACAACAAAAAAGGTGGGGCTTCAAGATATGGGTCTTGGAGAAATTCAAGAGCTAGCAGACACCACACCAGAGGAGCGAACAGAAGATGACTGCATGGAGATGAGCGCTTCCTAACCAGTGCCAGACGACGAGGAAGAAGACAGAGAAGAAGCAGTGCCACAAGCCAATGGACACGAGGCAATCTCAGAAGCGTTCGATTATTCAAGACTGCTTTTGACTTCTTTTACGACATGGACCCTCCTCCTATGATACGGGCACCAAGACTAAAGCAAGTGGTGGAAGAAGGACTAGTACCATATAGAAACGCTTTTAGAGAAATGAAAAAGCAAAAAGGTCAGACAGAAATTGCTATGTATTTACATAAAGTCACACTGACTGTGCCTGCCTGCCTCTCCTGCCTTCCCTCCCCCACCCCTGAGACAGCAGGGAGATGCTGACATGTCCATGGAATCTGAGTAACATGGATGGCCACGGCAGGGTTTTGAGAAGGGTGGCCTAAGAAGGGTGGATCACATTGGGTGCTATGTTGAGAACAGAGGGGCAAGCAGAGAGGCTAACCTGCCACAAGGATATTACATAATCTAAGCAAGAAATGATGGTGGCTTGGACCAAGGTGGTGGCAGTGGAGGTGGCAAGAAGGGCTTATCAGCTGGGCCTATTTCAAAGGTATAGTCAAAGGCTCTATTTTGAAGGTAAGTTTGAAGGATTTTCTAATGGATTGGATGTAGGTTATGAGAAACAGGTGTCAATGATTTCTATAAAGTTTTTGGACTAAGCAAGAGTCACCATCAATTGAGACAAGTTGGCAGTAAGAAAGCCTTAGGGGTAACATGGGGGTAACAAGTATTGGGGGGGTGGAGGTAGATACCATGTGTTCAACTTTGGACACGTGAAGTTTAATATGTCTGTTAGATAGCTGAATGTGTGTCCAACATTCAAGTTTGGATTCTGGGAGAAAGGCCTATGTGGAAATAAACATTTTTGCGAAATGGATGGTATTTCTATCCAAGGGCCCGAAGCAGATTACCAAGGCAAAAAAGGCAGTTAGAGAAGAGGACCAAGGACTTAAGTCTACGCAATCACATATCTGAGGAAAGAAGAGGGACCAACAAAGGACGTTACCAGGGAAGAATGAGGAAAACTTACAGGCAAAGAGATCAACTGCTATCTTCTCGGAGAGCTACAGCTAATAAATATCAGACACCTACGAAAACAAACAAAAACCAAGACCAAGAAAAAGCCTGTGGGTAAGGCTTTAAAAGAATAATTCTGGGATTTTAAAATATCCTAATTTTCTCAAAAGTAAGGCACTGAGAATATGTAAAAGCTTGGTTCTCTCCTTCAAGAAGCACATTTCTATTTCATGCTCACTGTCAGAGGCGATTACAGTGCTCCTCCAAAAACAAGGCCCTCAGGGACTCAACCTCATGCTGTCTTTCACCGTCCTCAAAGAAATATGTCAGAAAATAAGACATCCTCCAAATTTCTAATGGAAAGCAGTCCTGGGGCCGGAGGACAGCCCAGGCAACAGCAGACACTACATTTCAGTAGCAAATCTATAGGGATATTTCCCACTGTGTGTCTGTCTGTCTCTCTGTCTCTCTCTCTCTCTCTCTCACTCACACACACAGAGCCTGTTCACTTCATGTTTCCCTAAACCTTATCCCTTTCACCTCTAAACTCTGCTTTGGTTTTGTTTTGTTGTTGTTGTTTTTGTTTTTCGGTTTGGAGGTTTTTATTGTTGTTGTCGTTGTTCGTTTTCTTTGTTTTTGTTTTTTCTTAAGCAAGTTTTGTGACATTTCTCAGCCTGAACAGCGTCCTGATCCTGAATACTCACTACAGTCATCATATTAACTAGGAAGCACTCCTTACCTCACTGAAAGATGCCAAAGCAAAAACTTAAGATTCCAGAATTTTTATCCTAAGGTCATAGCAATAAGCTGAATAACCCAGAAATAAAAATGATATAAGGTTTGGGCTTCCCTGATGGTGCAGTGGTTAGGAATCTGCCTGCCAACACAGGCGACATGGGTTCAAACCCTGGTCCGGGAAGATCCCACATGCTGCGGAGCAACTAGGCCCGTGCACCACAACTACTGAGCCTGCGCTCTCAACCCCGTGAGCCACAACTACTGACCCCACATGCCACAACTACTGAACCCCACGTGCCTAGAGCCGGTGCTCCGCAACAAGAGAAGCCACCACGATGAGAAGCCTGCGCACCACAACGAAGAGTAGCCCCCACTAACCACAGCTAGAGAAAGACCACACGCAGCAATGAAGACGCAACACAGCCAAAAATAAATATTTTTTTTAAAAAATGATATAAGGTTCAATGTAGAGTATTCCTATTCCTTTGGGGGTTGATTAACCCCCCCCCCATTCTGAATACTTTCTTATGCCTTTTTTTAAATTGAGGTATAATTGATATGTGTGAGTATTCCTCTTTCTAAAGATTGGACCAATCAGAAATAAAACATTTTCTTCTTTCTTCTCAAATAACAATATAGCTCCTGGCCAAAGATGTTCCTAAGAACCCCTCCTGGCTGAAAGTCATATATAATATATCTTTGATACAGCCACTTCTACTATGATGTTTATTTCATAAATAAACTTCGGAAAACAATTAGCAGGCGGTGTTCTCTTCCCCGCCTCCCTGACATTCCTTTTGGATGTATACTTCAGCACACCTCGTTCCTGAGGACCATCTATTGGAGACCCTTTATTTTTCGCATTACTTCACTTCTAGCTTAAACTATAGATTAAAACATCTAGCAACAAATGATGTCACCTTCACATTTGCACCTTCAGCACCGAGGACTTTCCTCACAGAGAGGGTTCACTCACTTGATGTCAGCTGAACTGATGGGAAGCTGAGCTAAAGAAACCTGAACTCCATTCTCTGAAAACTATTTCTCCCTGCCATGGTGGTATTTAGAGGGCGGCAGTGAGCATTCTGAAAAAAGGCCGAGTTGCACTGTAATTCTGACCTACTTGTAATCAATGTAAAGTTAATTTTGCATGCATATAAAGGGGAAAGCTAATAAAAGTCATGGGAAGAAAGCTGCTTTGATGATCGATGAAATAACTGAAAAGACAGTGATTGCCCTTGGAATTGAGAATAGATGCATGAAAAGGGAATGTTTAAAAGATGAGTATATCTTCAAAGTGTGCTCAAGGCTGGCCACTCAGCTAAAGCTGGACACTCAGAGGCAAAAACAACAGTACGCACAACAAGTCTCATCCTACGCAAAAATAACGATCATCAAATGACTGAACCAGACCCATAGGAGAGAGCGGGTGATCATCATGGGCTAGGAAAGCACCCTGTAAAACAGGACTCCAAGCTAGAGTAAGGGAAATTATTAATGAGTGACCTCTAAGGAAAGGCTAAAGTGGAGATACCCAGAAAATGACAAACTAAGAAGGAAATGGAACTAATCATATTGTGGTAATTATTTCACAGCCTGTCTATATATCAAATTGTCATGTTGTACATGACACAATGCTATGTATCAATTGTACCTCAGTAAACCTGGAAGAAAACACAATGCTTACACAATGCTATATGTCAACTGTACCTCAGTAAACCTGGAAGAAAACAGTCATGTTAAAAATAATAATAATTTTATTAGCTGTGATAATGATATTGTGTTGATGAAAAAAATCTAATGTTTAAAAGAGATTCATACTGAAGTTTGAAGGCAAATGTGATACTTGGGATTTGTCTTAATTACTTCAGCAAAGAAAAAAGGGGAGATAGAGAAGTAAGTATGCCAAAATTTTGACAATTTTTAAATAGGGGAGAAAAGGATATGGGGGTTTATTGTGCCATTCTATTTTGTGTATACTTGGACATTTTCATAATACGATTTTTTAAGAAGTTTAGATTAAAAAAGAAATCACGGCTTCCCTGGTGATGCAGTGGTTAAGAATCCACCTGCCAATGCAGGGGACATGGGTTCGAGCCCTGGTCCGGTAAGATTCCACATGCTGTGGAGCAACTAAGCCCACGCGCCACAACTACTGAGCCTGCGCTCTAGAGCCCTCGTGCCACAACTACTGAAGCCCATGCGCCTAGAGCCCGTGCTCCGCAACAAGAGAAGCCACCGCAGTGAGAAGCCTGCGCACAGCAACGAAGAGTAGCCCCCGCTCACCACAACTAGAGAAAGCCCGCATGCAGCAAAGACGACCCAACGCAGCCAAAAATAAATAAATAAAATAAATAAATAATAATTTAAAAAAAAGAAATCAGATCAATTCAGGTTATTAGTAAGGAAAAATAACCATGGTATATTAAAGGGTAAAAATAAAGCACTGTAAATTTTAAAAAGGGAATAAATGTGGAACTAGGAAAAAATAATAGACTCTCCACCAGGGGCTGATATGAAATCTAGAGTTAGTTACGTTCCTGCATCTTTACCATCCAAAAGTAGGATGTGTGTCAGAGCTGCACCCAGGTGATGGCACTCGGTTCAGAAGAGGTAGAGTCACTTGCATTAGTCTCACCATCCTCACCCTGAAGCTGACTATCCAGAAAGGAGGGTGACCTGTTTTATTTATACCCTTAAGGATGAATAAAAGATAGAATATAGAGATTTCACTGATTGCAGGAGGAATTCAGGTTCATTAAAAAAGAAAACTTTAGATTATAACCATTGATAAAGACTGAGTGAAGTTATAAAATCTCACTGCCAAGTTGAATGCCCACAGTAAACAACCATCAATTTGAACACCAGATTACTTACTGCCAAGAGCCAAGAACATAGAAAACATAATACTCTGAAATATTAAAATTCTATCATTTTGCCAAAGTTATAATAAAAAGAAAAAAATTAACATTTTTGTATCGTAGACCACCCCAGTCTTCCATAAGAACTTCGGATTCTTACAAATTATGTATTTCACCCTTTGGTAATTAGTTTTTTTTTTTTTCCTTTTCTAATACTATAGTTTCACAGCAGGATTTGCTTTGGTTATGATAGCAATGAGAGAGATTTTCAAAAAAGTAATGTCTTGATTAAGCACAGAATAAAGTAAAAAGCATTAACAAATAGTCACCACCATCCAAAAATTGGAAACTAAGGAAGTTCTCATCTTAGTGAAAATATAATGAGAGCTCCTTTATGCCCATGTGCCGACCTGTCTACTGCCCATCACACCTTCAAATATACACCTATTTTCTACTACTACTTTAAAGAAAAACTGCTTTGGTACCCTGAAGGGTGTCAGTGTACAAATATCAACCAGTTCCAATTTGGAAACCTTTCTAGAAAATTTATTGTCGATTCTATAAAGACATGACTTGCTGACATGGTAACATTTTGTCAAGTCAATTAATTAAGGTATGCAAAAAGAATCCTTTGTGAGAATTACAAGGGCAAAGTAGATACTCTATCAAAGCTATTTCTAAGGATGAAATGAATGGCAGTTGTTGAATGTTTGGTGGTCACCCTCACCCCCTTAGGCATTCTCACCCCTACTCAGGATTCACTTGTTCACAGACATGCTCTTCCTTTCTCCCTGCAATCCTGTATCTGTCCTCCCCCTACAAGACTATATATATATATATATATATATATGTTTTAAAACCCTTTTGTCTCTTACACCATGGATACCTAAAGACAAACCATCTGAGATACCTACTGATTAAAGCAAGCACAAGGTGGGATTTCCCTGGTGGTCCAGTGAGTAAGACTCCGCCCTTCCAATGTGGGGGGCGGGGGGAGCCCGGGTTCGATCCCTGGTCGGCGAACTAGATCCCGCATGCATGCTGCAACTAGGAGTCCACACGCCTCAACTAAGAAGTCTGCATGCTGCAACTAAAGATTCTGTGTGCCACAACTGAGACCCAGCGCAGCATAAATAAATAAATAATAAATAAAAATAAATATTAAAAAAAAAAAGGCAAGCACAAGGTTACTAACCAGGTATACCTTTCTGCACCCTCCAACAAGCTAGGCAGACAACAAAGACTAGTGTTCACCGACCTCACCTAACACATGTTATTAACGTGAAGAAAGGCAGCCTCATGATTTATTCATCTCTTATTTCCATTTAAAGTGCACTTGCAAAAATACTCCTGTCAGAAAAATTACCGTCAAAACTCAGATTGTCGTTCTGTATCAAGGACATCTCGGAATGGAAAAATGAATGTCTACTCCTCAGGACTGCTTCCTCCCATACAAATCCCCTGGGACACAGTTTATTCAGGGAGATTCCCAGATGTCCAGGAAACACACATCTTCAGCCATCACCCCATTATTTAAGGGTTCAACTGACTCTTTAGGCACTAAACCAAAAGAAACTGATTAGACTCTAAAGACAAATTACTGGCATTTCCCTGCTTCTGATATTATTACCAGGGATGATTCATTTTACCTGTCAACTTGGCTGGGCCATGGTGCCCAGATATTTGGTCAAACATTATTCTGGATATTGCCATGAAGGTGTCTTTTGGATGAGATTAACGTTTAAGGCAGTGGGCTTTGAGTAAAGCAGACTGCCCTCTCTAATGTGGGTGGACCTCACCCAATCAACTGAAAGCCTTAAAAGAACAAAGGCTGACCTCCCCCAAGCAAGAAGGAATTCTGCCAGCAGACTGCCTCTGCATCTGAACTGCAATTCTTCTTAAATTTCCAGCCTGCTGGTCTATCCCAATGGATTATTTTTAATCTATCTTTTTGATTGGCCAAACCTGCACGATTACATGATCCAATTCCTTAAGCCAATCTCACTCTATCAATCTATATCTATCTATCTATCTATCTATATATATACACACACCCACACAGTGGGTGTGTTGACTCTGTTTCTCTGGAGAATTCTGACTAGTAACTATCCAAAAGAAAACAAGACTTTGCCTTGAAATTTATTTAAAAGGCATATGGTTTATTTGAAGATCAACAATCAATAATATTAACTAAATCAACAAACAGTCTAAGAAAAGCTAATAAATTCCTGATGTGGAGACTTCCTAGTTCTTCACCACACAGTTTCATTTAATTTTCCAAAAGACTGGTAAGAGACACTGCTTTATCCAAATAAGAGAAAATGACTTGTTCAAAAAAAAAAATGCTTGAGACTAAAAGCCAAGATGAAATATTAAAATATTTATTAGCATCTCTGAAGATGTACAATAGGTTAGCACATACACAGACACACACAAATATGTACAGGGCAACTTTCCCTAGAAAATTCATAAAGAATAAAATAAAGGTATAACTGACTATCCTTTATAAATTATTATTGATCTTGAATCATTATTTGCATTGCTTTCCCAACTTCTCCTAGGAAATCAGAAGAGTAATAAGAAGTACCGCGGTAAAAAATAACAAATAGATTTGGTCTTTGTTCCTGGTTCCCCACACAGAGCTCCTAGAACCCCTGGGATTTCCTGAGTGGTAGGAGTGTCTTTTGTCCTTCATAAGGAGACCCCTTTGAGCATACCTAAATTTATGCAAATGGGGTGACATAGGGCAGGATCCCTAAATAGCCTCAGGCTGGGGCTGGTCACCAGAAAGACCAAGTGTTTAAGGGACTGGAACTTTCAACCACACAGACCTGTGAGAAAGGGAAGAGGGGGCTACAAATTAAGCTCTATAGTCTCTTGAACAAGATCTGATGAGCTTCTGGGTTGGTGAACATGCCAGAAGGGTGGCCAACTCCATGGCGACAGAAGCTCCTGGCCTTGGGACCATTCCAGATGTACTTCTCCACCTGGCTGTTCTTCTGTGACCTCTATATATCCTTTATAATAACATGGCAAAAATAAGTAAATGTTTCTCTGTTCTGTGAGCCACTCTAACAAACCAGGAATCCAAGGAGGAGGGTGTGGGAACTTCCAATTTATAGCCAGTTGGTCAGAAGCACAGGTAACATCCCAGACTTGTGATTGGCAGCTGAAGTGGGGGGCAGTCTTATAGGACTGAATCCTTAACCTGCGGGGCCTGATGCTATCTCCAGACAGTGTCAGGATTGAATTAAATTTGTCGGACACCCAGGCAGTGTCGCTGAGACCTGGAGAACTGCTGGGTGATGTTAGGAAAACAACATCAGAAGCACTGAGACCTCAAGAAGCAGTGACCTGACCGAACAAATTTCTTCGCATCAAAGAATCACCTGATCTTCAAAATGCTAATTACTGGGGTTTATAAAGACTCCCATTGATGATGCTAGCACCACAAGAGGGCCTATGTCAAAACAACCATGGTTGCAATTCATCTTTTTTGTTGTTGTATATGAAAGGAAAGGATAAAGAGGAGAGGACTAACAAGTGGCAGGTGGAGACAGAGGCATGCACATTTAACAGGGAACCTAATAGATTTATTTCAGTTGATCATCTGCAGCTGTCGTTATATCACTTTACAAGTCCTCCACATCTATCTACGGTAGTGGGTCTCAAAGTATGGTCCCCAGTTCAATAACATCGATACCACCAGGAAATCTCAAAATGCACATTCTCGGTTGCTACCTCAGACTTACTGAATCATTCTCTGGGGAAGGAGACCAGGAATCTCTACTTTAATGCACGATTCTGATGCACACTAAAGCTTGAGAACCAGCCATCTCCAGTAGAGTCAAATACTTTGAACTATGAGACACAACTGGATCAGGAAATTCTAGAAACTGAGTGGCAGAATTCTACACATCACTGTGGATCATGTGGAGGAAATCTGATTAATATTAACCCTCCTTTTTTGTAAGGCATTTATTCAAAAATGCTTTCCCAATACCAACTGATATTACTTAAGAATTTTCCAGTGCTCTAAAATTCTCAGTCCATCCACAAGGCTGCTTTGTACCCAACAAGACAGAACAATAGCAGAAGTTTTTAGGAAGAATGAGGATATACTCCCAGGCAAAACTCACAGGCTGAGTGTACCACATTATAAATAGCTAAGCTTTGAATTAAGTTTTTTAATTCTCCCATCATATAAGATATAAAGTTATTAGTAAAAACTAAAAAGGCCAAGACATATATAATATTTCTACAAAGTTTTCACTTTCCTATATGAGAACTGCCAGCAAGGACAAAATCCTGCCAAAGGAGGCAATTCCTCTGCCAATTTAGTTCAGGCTATTAGCATCCCTTTGTAGAGGGATAATAAATACCTCTAAACTGCTTCATCACGTTCTGATGGTTTTCAATGGCTTCCTTTAAGATCATTTCAGGCTGGTCCATCTTCCACCGCCATTCAGTACCCACTGGATTGGTGTGGTGCCTAGAAAAAAGAGGCAGAAGTTCTAAAGGACTCCCTGCATTAAACCTCAGCTAGTTACCTCCTATGAAGGAGTCCATATAATTATAAAATCAGGGTTGGTTTCCTACAAAAAGCTCAGCTATTTATAGCTGTAGTTTACAACTTATTTTGAGTCATGACACCTAGCAGAGAGGGGTAGATGGCAAGTGCCTGGCCAAGACTGAGACTTACTCGGGACAATATAAAACGTGCAGCCCTCTCGCAGCCATACAACACCAGGCCAACAAGCATCCAGTAACGACCACCAGTAGAATATTGTTGCAAGACCCTCTCTGAGAGGCAGTGCAATGGGAAGACCTAATTGAAATCCCAGAAAGGAACAAAGCAGAAAAAAATGTAGAAAAATTATGGCCAACAATTTTCCAAAGTTAATGAGAAACAATTAACCACAGATCGAAGGAACTCGCAAAACAACAACCAGGGTATTTTGAAAACAGCCTAGGGCTTCCCTGGTGGCGCAGTGGTTGAGAGTCTGCCTGCCGATGCAGGAGACACGTGTTCGTGCCCCGGTCCGGGAAGACCCCACATGCCGCGGAGCGGCTGGGCCCGTGAGCCATGGCCACTGAGCCTGCGTGTCCGGAGCCTGTGCTCCGGACGGGAGAGGCCACAACAGCGAGAGGCCCACGTACCGCAAAAAAAAAAAAAAACAGCCTAAAAATACAGTATCTAAACTAATGAAAACAAAAGAAAATAAGAAAACCTTCAACTTAGAGAAAAAGGACACACTACTTAAGAACAAAGGTTAAAAATTATTTCTGAAAACTCATCAGAAAACAAATAAGCCAGATGAAACTATAATGACACCTGAAAGAATGCATAAAGGAAACAAACTTGTCAACTCAGAATTCTATACCCAGTGCAAATATCTTTCCAAAAATGGAGTAATAAAGACTTTTGCAGGACTTCCCTGGTGGCTCAGTGGTTAAGAAGCCACCTGCCAATGCAGGGGACACAGGTCAAGCCCTGGTCCGGGAAGATCCCACATGCCGTGGAGCAACTAAGCCCACGTACCACAACTACTGAGCCTGCGCTCTAGAGCCCATGCGCCACAACTACTGAACCAGCGCTCTAGAGCCTGCAAGCCACAACTACTGAGCCCGCGTGCCACAACTACTGAAGCCCACGCACCTAGAGTCCATGCTCCACAACAAGAGAAGCCACCACAATGAGAAGCCCACACACCGCAACAAAGCGTAGCCCCAACTCACTGCAGCTAGAGAAAGCCTGCATGCAGCAACGAAGACCTAATGCAGCATCTTTTAAAAAAAAAAAAAAATTGGCAAGCCCCTGATAAAACTGATCAAGAAAAAAAACAACAAATGCATAAATATAATATTAGGAATGAAAAAGGGGATTAATTACAGAAACAACAGAGCTTTAGGTAAATCTGAGTACAGTGTTGGGCAGAAATTGATTATTACAGATCATCACATATTTGGTCACCATGGCCATTCATTTTTACGTACCGCCAACAGAAGACACATTTATTTGCACACGCCAAGCTCGGGGTAGTTTCCATGCAACGATGGCTTTCAATGCCATAGAACGTATGTTTATAGCAACCTCCTCTCCCTCGGAGCATGGACTGTGAAAGTACAAAACAAACGATAATTTGAATAAAGTCCTCACAGCAAGGAAACAAAACACCAAGGCATCATTTTAAAGAAGAAACCATGCGTTTCGTAAGCATAAGTACCCCTACTGGTAGCTGCATGAGGCAGAAAATTAACATTAAAGCCTTATAGTGTTTTGATGGTGTTTGGGTTTTGATACTGCTCTGGGTTTTCTACAACCTAATGAGATAAATCTATGATTCATTAACTCTGAAAGTTCTATAGGGAGGACCATGGATGCTTTCATTTTCAAATCCACCCAACTGCCTCAAATATTAGTACAATAATATATAATGCCAAAGGAGAGATAAGACAGGCTCTCAGAATAGGGGGGGCGGTGTAGCGCTCATCTGAAAGAGTATCTCTGCATTTAACAAAGGAGGGTGGGTTAAGGAATGCAACCTGGAGCATATTCTATGTCAACCAAATGGTAGAATTTGAATATACTGAGACTGTTGAGGGGGCAAACAGCATGTACACAAGAAACAGATTATTCCAGAAAAGAACACTATTTAATATGTGATTGGTAAAACCACGGGAAGTGCAGTAAGAAAGGTAATTTGAAGAAACACTGCAGATCAACTCAGGGTTGGAATCACAAGATACTATCAAGCTTCCTGAGGTATCATCAGAAAGATCCGTCTAGGAGCTCTGTGCAAGATGGGCTTGATTCAGTAAAAGTGAAACCTGTGAGGAGGTTATGCAAGAAAGGTCATGGTGATTTGTCTCAAAACATTAGTGGAGGAAACAGGAAGGGTACTACAGAGGTACAATCAGTGCCATCCCCAATTAGAGGGGCAAAACAGAGGAAGTCATCCAAGATAACTGAGGTTTTGAGCCTAAGTGACTGACATACTATGGAACTAACAATGGGAACAACAGACGAGGAGACATAGATGGAGAGCCTTTACACATATATATCAGTGTATAATATACATCAGTGTACTGATATTACAATGCTGTCCACATAAAATCTACCAGCTTGCTACTGTGTCAGTTGATCACAAAGTCTTATTTTTTGGTCCTGATAAAAGGGGTTCCCCTGTCCATCTCACTTAGTACTTACACTAAGAAAAATAGAGTGAAGGAAAAATATTGTTCAGGATAACTGTTTCTACAAACTCTCTTCCAAGTTCCCAATAAAATATTCAAGAAGGCAAACAAAATATTTATATCTTGCAAGTAACACTGAAAACTACAAAGTCCACCACATGCAAAAGTCACAGAGTAATTACCACTAAATATCAACCTCACGCCAATGGAGAAACCAAGTTGAAGACTTGCATGTTTCACTCATTATTTAGCAATTAGTTAATGTACTTCAAGCATGCTGTGTACTGAATGTACAATGACTAATAAGACAGAGCCCCTACCCATGATCTGTTTGGAGGAAATGGCAAGTAAGCAAGAAAAATGTGCAATACTATTATGACAGTCTGATTGAATCAATTACGATTCTTTTGCAAGCAACAGAAACGGAGTCTGGCTAAAGAGAAAAAGAATTTATTGAAAGGATTTCACAGCTCATAGACCCATTATAAAGGCAAGAACGAAGGAAGGCTGGCAGCGGGACCACCACTCAATCCCCCAGAAGCCATATACTACAGACACCACCCCTCTCTGGATACCATCACCAGCACCACCCCTGAATGGCAGATGCTGCTGCCACCAGCACAAGAATGAGTTCTCCATGTCCCAGTCCCTTTCCATCACTCACTCCACACTCAAAGTCTCCGGCTGAAAAGAATGACTATCCTAGATGACACTTTTATACCCAAGTTGCCACAACGTGGTACCAGGAAACAGTATGTCTTCCTTAGCTTCTGCAGCAGGCAGTGGGCCCTCACATCAAACAAAGCCCATTTAATGGGAAATTCCCCAAACATGAAAACACTCAGATGCTGGGCAAGCAGAGAAAAGGCAAATGTCCAGCATGGTATTACTGGAGCCCATGGGACAGATGACCAACCAGGCTCAGCCTTCCAGGACCAGTGAGAACTCCTCAGAGGTGAGATGCCCAAACTGAATACTGAAAGGCTAAAAGGATAAAGGGACAGACACATGTGAAAAGCATGGCATGTTTTTCTTTTAAAAACTTTTCTGGGCTTCCCTGGTGGCGCAGTGGTTGAGAGTCCGCCTGCCGATGCAGGGGACATGGGTTTGTGCCCCGGTCCAGGAGGATCCCACACGCCGCAGAGCGGCTGGGCCCATGAGCCACGGCCGCTGAGCCTGCGCGTCCAAAGCCTGTGCTCCTCAACAGGAGAGGCCACAACGGTGAGAGCCCCGCGTATCGCAAAAAAAAAAAAAAAAAAAAGTTTTCTGTAAGTTTTACACTTTAGATTTAAGGTCCTGATCCATTTTGAGTTAATTTTGATGTATGTATTTTATGTATGTTTGTGTGTGTGTATGTGTCAGTGTGTGTACTTTTGGTGTATGTGGTTTGGTGGTAGTGGGGTTTTTTTGGTTTTTTGCCTATGGATGTCTAATCTCCCCAGCACCATTAGTTGGAAAGGTTATCCTTCCTCCAAGGAATTGCTTTTGAACCTTTGTAAAAAAATCAATTAAGCATATTTGTGGGTTTGTTTCTGAGATCTCCATTCTGTCCCATTGATCTATGTGTCCGTCCCTCCACCAACACCATACCGTCCTGATTACTGTAGCAATACAGTAAGCTGTAATATCTGGATATATGGTTCCTCTCCTTTTATTCTTCCTCAATGTTGTTTAAGCTATTTTACATTCCTGTGCCTTTACTTTTAAATTTTATAATAAGTTGTCTATTTCTACAAAAACCTTCCTGGGATTTTAATAGGAATTGCATTAAACCCACAGATCAATTCAGGCAAAATTGATGTTTTACAATATTGAGTCTTTCAATCCATGAACATTTATTTCGATTTACATTTAGATTTTTATTTACATTTACTTAGATTTTCATTGGTTTCTGATTTGAGATCTTTCCTCATTTCTAATATAAGTATGCATTGCTGGAAATTTCTCTCTGAGCACTGCTTGAGCTGCATCCTATACATCGATATAATTATTTTTTTTTTACTATCATTCAGTTCTATGTATTTTTTCATTTCCTTTGAGACTTCCTCTTTGACCCAAGGCTTATTCAGAAATGTATGTTTAATTTCCACATATTTAGAGATTTCCCTTTTGTTTCTATTATTGATTTCTAGTTTGATTCCATTATGGTCAGAGAACGCACTCTGTATGATTTTAATACTTATAAATCTGCTGAGGTTTGTTCTATGGCCTAAGACATGGTCTATCTTGGTGAATGTTCCATCGGCACTTGGAAGAAACGCACATCCTCCTGTTGCTGGGTGGTATGTTCTCTATATGTCAACTAGATCCTACTGGTTAACTCTACTGTTGAGATTTTCTAGAGCCTTGTGATTTTCAGTCTAGTACTTCTAGCAGTTGCTGAGAGGCAATTTCAAAGTGACCAACTATAACTGTGGGTTTGGTTTCTTTTGTTTTTTTTCTAATTTCTCCATTCAACTATGTCAGCTTTTGCTTGATTTATTTTGAGCCTCTGATGTTTGGTACATATTCATATAATGTAGATTGATCTTCTTATCATTACAAAATGTCACTCTCTGTCTCTAGTAATTTTCTTTGCTCTGAAGTCTACTTAATCTGGTATTAATACAGGCAATCCTGCTTTTTGGATTACTGTTGGCATGGTATATATTTTTCTATCATTTTACTCAACCTACCTGTGTCACTGAATTTGAAGTGAGTTTCTTGTAAACAACTTATATTTGGGTCATTTTTTAAATCCACTCTTCCAACCTGTATCATTTGATGGATATATGTAGAATATTTACATCTGAAGTAATTATTTATGAATTAGCCCTAAAATAGTCTACTATTTTATTATTTGTTTCTTGTTCCCTCTGATTCTCATTCCTATTAGTCTTTTCTTGATTTCCTACAGGTTACTTAAACATTTTTAGGATTCCATCTTAATTTTTTTTTGTTTTTGAGTGTATCTCTTTGTATAGTTTTTGTAGTGGTTGTTCTGGGTATAAAAATATACATACTAGTAGACCTATGACAGTCTACCAGTAAAAACATTTTACCACCTTCAAGTGAAGCGTGGAAACATCCCTTCCATTCAGATCTCTTTAATTTTCCCTCTTTTAAATTAAATATTATTGTCTTGAGTATCACATGGTGTTATAATTTTTGTTTCAATCATCAAATATGATTTATAAAAGTTATAAGGAAAATGATCATTTACTGTTTGTACCCATATTTCTGCTCTTTCCATCATTCTGCCTTCCTTTCTGGTGCTCTAAGAATCTTTTATCACTTCATTAGGTTGAAGAGCTTCCTTTAGCTGGTCCTTAAGAGAAGATTTGCTAGAAACAGATTCTTTCAGTTTTCTTTCACCTGATAATGTCTTTATTTAATCTTCATTCTTGAAGGATAGTTTTGCCAGTCACAGAAATCATGACTGACAGTTATTTTCTTTCAACACTTGAAAACCATGCGCTGCTTCCCTCTGGCCTCCATGATTTCAGATGAGAAATCTGACATCAAATTGATGTTAGTTCATTGTTTATCTCTAGCATCTTTCAAGACATTTTTCTTCTTTAGTTTTCAGATCATTAATTTTAGGGTATCTCCATGTGGATGTCCTTGGTTCTATCCTGTTTGGAGTTGGCTCTCTCTGCTGTTCAGATTGGCTAAATTCTTTTGACTTGTCCTGGTCACAGATCATTCTGTTATTTGGTAAGGTCCCTGACTCTATCCTCTGTCATCTCCACTCTATTACTGTGCCCATTCAGTGAGTTTTTATTTCTGTTATTGTATTTTTTCAATTTTATAATTCCTTCTTGGTTCCTTTTATAACTTCCATTTCTTTGCTGAGATTTTTTATTCTTTCATTTGTTTCAAGAGACTTTGTAACTGATTGCTGAAGCATTTTTATGACAGCTGCTTTAAAATCCTTGTCAGATGATTCCACCATCTGATTCATCTGGTGTTGGTTTCAGTTCATTATCTTTTTTTGCTCAAGTTGTGATTTTCACGGTTCTTGGAATGACAGGCGATTTTTTTTTACTGCATCCTAGACATTTTGTCTACTATGTTAGGAGGCTCTAGATCCTATTTCATTCTTTCATTTTAGCACCAGGCACTTTGTTTAGGTTGAGCCTGCAGGTCCTGGACTATTTTTGTATGCTGTGGCTCCAACGGCAGTTTAATTTTCAGAGGCTTTGCATTGAAATTTTGCTTGGGCTCCCATTGATCTCCGCTGGTAGCATCAGAGTGGGTGAAAGAGGTTTCTCCAGGGTGACCCACTAGAGGTCTCTCAATGGAGGAGGCGAGTCTCAGGCCAGCAGGCTTCCCAGAGCAGGCTGCTCGTGTGGCAGAGTCCCTCTGGCCAATGGCCCTGGGCAGCCCCAGTAACTCTGAGTGGGAGAGGGAAGTCTCCGGACACACAAACAAAGAGGCTTGGCTTCCCCAGATGGGCCACTTCTTGTGGTGGTGTCCCTCTTGCCAGTGCCACGCAGCCACCATGGTATCTCTCAGAGGGGGAAGGGAGTCTTTGGCCCAGCAGGCATGGAGAATATTTCACAGGCCAGGTCGACTGTTGCAGGAGTAAGGTGGTAAGGAGGAGTCTCTCTCTTTCCACTTGTACTTGACCGCCTGGTATCTCTTAGCAGGAGAGGGGAATTTACGGTCCAGCAGGGAAGGAAAGCACTTGTCCCAGCTGCTTATTGGTGGGGCTCCCAACTGATCCCCTTTGCCAGTGGTTCTGGGCTCACTTGAATATGTCAGAGGGACTCCCAGTCCATACTAGGGAGAAACAAGCCTAACTGAGTGGCCTTCTATTGCTAGATTAAGGCTCAGTAAACACAGGGTCTGGGCTGCCTTCTTCTTTAGGTGGAGGGATGTAAGACATCCTGCTGCTCTGTTGTTCCTGCAGTGCTGGGGTCCCAAACCAGTCAGCCTTCCTCTTACCCCATTCCAGAGTTCTTGTTTGGTTGCCTCTTGTGCTTTCCAGGGTTTAGAGTTGTGCATAGCAGGAAGGAGCAAGGAGAAAAAGGTTTATGCCATCTTGTGCAGACTGGAAGTCTTTAGACATTATATTTTGAAAGGAAATGCTCCCATATCTAAAAATTAGTAGATAAGCTGGGTGCAAAAAGAAAACACATGAGAGCAATACATGCTTAGAACCAAGTTTTCATGTTATGAACCTAGGAGAAAAAGATTATAAATAACCTCAGATTCATTAATTCATGAATTCTTATCCTCGAGGCAAATAAGAGCAATACAACCTCGAAAATACAACTGTAGCCCAGCAGATCCACACTGAATGAATGCAAGATACCACTGCTAGATAGGCTCTGCGTACATCAACCTGGTGGGGATGGAGGTGGGGTGTTGGGAGGCAATGCTCCATGGGTCTTTCTCTGAATGTCCTGCAAGCAGAGGCCCTGACTGCCCTTTTTCTAGACTACCTTTTCAAAAAGTTTTACATAGTGAATAGCCTTGGAAGATACAGTGTCTCCCTCTGGGGCAAATGATGGGTATGTTTACTGCTCAGTATAATGAAGATGTGTCCTTCTAGGGCAAAGGTCAGGCAGGATTACTGCCAATTATAAAAGATTGATGTTCCCTAAGCCTGGGGCTCCTCTCCTACAATGTATGTGCAGATGTTACACCTGGCCTTCCTAGTGCTGCTTTATGGGAACCGGGGCTCAGGAAACAGAGCAAATGATAATATTCTGGCTACTGCTATTACTATGAGTAATAAACTGTACTTGCCTTCTGCCAGCATCCATGAACCTGTGGCAGGCTAACTTGCTAGCCTGCAAGTAGGGTAAAGTTTCAGACTCTTCCATTTTTGACAGGGGATGGAGAGTTCAATGCAGAGGTCAATAAACTGCAGCCCATGGGCCAAAGCCAGGCTATTGCCTGTTTACTATAAGTAAAGTTCTGCTGGAATACTGTCACCCATATCTGTTTACTTACATCTATAGCTGCTTTGGGGCTACAATGGCAGAGGTGAAAAGTTGCAACGAGATCGTATGACCCACAAACCTTATAAAGTCACCATCTGGCCCTTTAAGAAAAGGTTTGCTAACCCTTGATTTAGTTATTTATTTCATACAACAGAGCAAAATAAATTCTAAACTGGTTAAACAAACTGTTAAAAAAGTACAAACAGGAGGAGGATTGAGGAAAGACAAAGGAGCAGGAAGCAGCACAAATCTGTCTCCGCAACTGGACATGAATCTCAATCTGCCTGCTGTGCTTTGTCTTTGACCCAGGAGTCCTGGGTCCTCCACCAACATCTATGAAACTCTGCCAGGTGACTTGTTGGCTTGTAGCTTGAGAGAGCAGACTCTCCACAGTTAACACTAGCCCCTGGCTCCTTTGAGCATCTCATGCCACAGAAACAAATTTTGTCAAGAACCAAGGGGATCTCTGGAACATCTCTTTAGTATTCTCATTTACAGTAGGAGAACTTCAGAAAAGCTTGCAGAAGGGGCCAGTACCGGCTCAAACTCTTCATTGACAGAATCACACACCTGATAAGGAAGCATTACTGATAGAGCACAGAGGAACATGGCCTGCCCCGTGGAAGAAGGAAGGTATAAATACCAACCATGACCAGTTGACCAAGTGTGAATA
The DNA here is from genome assembly GCF_039906515.1 of Pseudorca crassidens. NCBI lineage: Eukaryota > Metazoa > Chordata > Mammalia > Artiodactyla > Delphinidae > Pseudorca > Pseudorca crassidens. Next base: position 14,208,579 of record NC_090310.1, read on the forward strand.
TGAGCAGAGTTATAAATATACACATTATCTTCCTTGTTTGGATATATATAATTGTTTCTCCTCCCCTCCAACTGTTTTATATAAGATGGGTCAGTGGTGGTTAACCTTATAATGTCATCCTTAGGTTAGAGGATCTCAAAAGAGAGTCTCAAAAAGAGGATCTCAAAGGAGAGGGTGAGTACATCCTTCCTTGCATGAATAACAGTTGCAACAGGTTAGGCACACACAAATGTTTTATTTATATTATGGATTGAAAACATAAATACAGGTAGAAGGGTGTGTACAGATGCTGAGTATCCAAAGAGGTAGACCATGCTGTTAATCCTGAGTCCTGTGCCTGCGCTTCTAAGCAGGGGGTAAGGAGCCCTAACACCCTATTTCTCAGATTCCCTTGCCCAAGGGGTTCTGATTTAGACTCCACCAAGAAGAGGCATTTATGCAAGATTTAGATGGCAAGAAAGGAGAAACCATTATTCCTCCCTGGCAGCAGCTGGCAGACACAAGGGCATACAACAAACACTGAGTCTGCAGCAGCTTCCAAGCAAGCTCCTGGGAAACATTTGCTTTAATGTTGCCAGCATCTCAGGTCACTTCCAGCAGTGTCCTGTGAGTCCAGCACTTTTCGACTTTCTCAAAGCAAGCAGTTCTCTCTGACCTTCACTACCCCAAGCCTTTCAGTGGCTTTGTAAGCAGTCAGTTAATTTACTTTATTAAATCTGTTCTTGCTAAAATACCCAGGATGGTTTCTGTTTTCCTGACTGGTACACATGGGTAGGATTCAGTCAGGTGGAGATCAGAGCAGGGAAGAGAAGCAGCACATGATGTATGAAGGTTAAAACACAAAATAAAACTGAACAAGTAGATCAGAACTACACTAAGTAGGGTCTTCCTCGGGTTCAGGGCTTTATATAATTCATCTGACAAATGTTTACTACATGCCAGGCTCTGTTTTTGGTATTGGAAAGAAAAACAAAGACTCTTAGGTTGGGGAGGACCTGAAAAGGGAAGGGAGGAGACAGACAATAAACAAGATATAATCTATTAAGTGGTAATAATTGCTATGGAGAAATTCCAAGCAGTGTAAGGGGATAGGAGGGGAAGGTTGTTACTTTATATCAGGCGGTCAAGGGAGAGCCTCTCTGATAGAGGCTCACTGAGCAGAGATCTAAGTGAGCAGACAGAGACCAAAAAGCCACAGAGGAGTCTGAGTTCAGTGTATTCAGGGAACAGCACGAAGGCTAGTAAGGCTGGACCAGAGCATGGCAGACCAGACTGAGTGAGATGGGAACCCCTGGAGGTTCTGAGAGAAAGAGTGAGACATCTGGCTGCTGTGTAGGGAACAGACAGTGGAGATGACAAGAATGGAACCAGGAAAAGCAGGCAGGAGATGACTTAAATAATAAAAGGGATACATGACAGTGACTTGGACCAAGGTATAAGAGTACAAGAGGTGAAAAGTAAGTAGTTGCATTCTGGATATATTTTGAAAGATTTGCTCACAGAATAGATGTGGGAGGGTAAAAAAACAAACAAACAAAAAAACAACAGAAGAGTATAAATGACTCCCAGGTTTTTGGCCTGAGCAACTGAAAGGATAGCACTGCCATAAACTGCTGGAGTGAAGACTGAGGGGAACAGATTTAGGAGAGGATTCAGGAATTCCGTTTCTGACACATTAAGTTCAAGATGCCTATTACACATCCGAACTGAATACTGAGTAAGAAGTAATGAAGAGCCATCATAGGCTCTGAAAACGGAATGGCTAAATGAGAACTGAACTTGAGATTAACCTGGTTAACGTCAGATAAATTGAGCGGGGGAGGGGGAGGGCATTCACTGGAAGCCAGAAGTAGAGGGAAAAAAGCTACCTGCAACGTTCAAGAGGACAACCTGAACTTCGAGGCTGGCAATGAAAATGGATTGGGGCAGAGGTTCTCAATGGGGCCAACACTACCCCGGGGGGTATTTTGGAAATTTGTGGAAATACTTTTGTTATCAAAATGGTTGGGAGGCCCTACTGGCAAAAAGTAAGGGAGGGGTCAAGTGTTTCACATCTCCTGCAATGCTTAAGATAGTCACACACACACACAAACACACACACAAAAAGTGTCCTTTAATCCACTTCCTTTCAAATGACTCACCAGACCTCCATACTTGTGAAAAACCTCTTATAATCATCCAAGCTTAGATTCCAACTTCATTTTACCAATGAAGTATCTTCTGCACATGTTACCATACACTGAATTTTCCAGGAATGCAGCTATTATGTAAAATGAGGAAAGAAAACACTTTCTTTGATGCAAAGCTTTTATAAGAAATTTCAGCATTTTGAAAAACCATGTCACAGAGAACAATGCTGTTTCTAGTATTTAAGTCACCAACACAATACCTGTATCCCATGTTACATTTGTAGGTGTCACCTATAAATACATTACAGAAGAGATTTGAGATGCTTTTGGTAGACTTGGAACCAAATATTAAGTTAACAGACATATGAAATGCAGGATTCTCACTAATCAAAGTTGTTTAAAAAGTTAGTGTGGTCATTTTATGTATTAATTTTTATAGCACAATGATGAGAAATCTATCTTGCAATAATTATTTGAAACTGAACTTGTTTATTTTGGGAGTGCCTGTCATCTTTAAATCTTACTCTGAAAGTGTCACCAGAGGTCCACCTCACTTCCCTCAACCACTCTTACTACCAGTTCTGTTTCCAATCTACCCACACAGATCAAAGGAACAGAATAGAGAACCCAGAAATAAACGTACGCTTACACAGTCAACTAATCTACTAAGGAGGCAAGAATACACAATGGGAAAAAGACGACCTCTTCAGTAAATGATGTTGGGATTACTGGACAGCTACATGCAAAAGAATCAAAATCAACTATTTTCTCTCACCATATACAAAAATAAACTCAAAATGGATCAAAGACTTAAATGTAAGGTCTGAAACCATAAAACTCCTAGAAGAAAACATAGGTGGCATGCCCTTTAACATCAATCTTAGCAATATTTTTTGGATCTGTCTCCTAAGGCAAGGGAAACAAAAGCAAAAATAAACAAATGGGACTGTATCAAACTAAAAATCTTTTGCACAGTGAAGGAAGCTATCAACAACAAAAAAAGCAGCCTACTAAATGGGAGAAGATATTTGCAAACAATATATCCAATAAGGGGTTAATATCCAAAATACGTAAAAACACATACAACTTAATAACAACCACCACCAACCAACCAACCTGATTAAAGAATGGGCAGGGGGGCTTCCCTGGTGGAGCAGTGGTTAAGAGCCCGCCTGCCAATGCAGGGGACATGGGTTTGATCCCTGGATTGGGAAGATCCCACATGCCACGGAGCAACTGAGCCCATGCACCACAACTACTGAGCCTGCACCCCAGAGCCCGCAAACCACAACTACTGAAGCCTTTGCGCCTAGAGCCTGGGCTCTGCAACAAGAGAAGCCACCGCAAGGAGAAGCCTGCGCACCACAATGGAGAGTAGCCCCCGCTTGCCACATCTAGAGAAAGCCTGCAAGCAGCAACGAAGATCCAACGCAGCCAAAAAAAAATAATAAAAATTAAAAAATAAAGAATGGGCAGGGGACCTGAGTAGACATTTTTCCAAAGAGGAAGTGCAGATGGCCATCAGACACATGAAAAGATGATTAACAACACTAATCATCAGGGACATGCAAATCAAAACCACAATGAGATACTACCTCACATCTTTCAGAATCACTATCATCAAAAAGACAACAAATAATAAGTGATGGAGAGGATGCAGAGAAAAAGGAACCCTCATGCACTGCTGGTGTGACTGTAAACTGGTGCAGTCACTATGGAGAACAGTATGGAAGTTCCTCAAAAAAATAAAAATAGAACTGCTATATGATACAGCAATTTCACTGCTGGATATTTACCCAAAGAAAACAAAAACAGTAGTTGGAAAAGATATATGCACTCTGATGTTCAATGGAGCATTATTTACAAAGCCAAGATATGGAAGCAACCTTAGTGTCCATTGATAGAGGAATGGATAAAGAAACTGTGGGGGGGGGGGTGCGCACGCACGCACAATGGAATATTACTCAATCATAAAAAAGAATGAAATCTTGACATTTGCAACAACATGGATGGACCTTGAGGGTACTATGGTAAGTAAAATAAGTCAGAGAGAGAAAGACAAATACCACATGATCTCACTCATATGTGGAATCTATAAAACAAAACAAACAAACAAAACAAAATGAAAACAGACTCACATACAGAGAATGGGTCATTGCCAGAAGGGAGAGGAGAGAGGATGGACAAACCAGGTGAAGGGAATTAAGAAGTTCAAACCGCCAGCTACATAATAAATACATCACAGGAATATAATATACAACAGAAGGAATATGGTCAACAATATTGTAATAACTTTGTAGGGGGACAGATGGTTACTAGACTTATCGTGGTGATCCTTTCATAACGTATGCAAATGTCAACTTATGTCATATATCTGAAACTAACAATACTGTCACTGTATTTTCATTTAAAAATAAAATAATTTTTAATGCTATCTTATTTGTGCCCATAGGATTTTAATTTATGGAGGTGACTGAGTGCCAACATAGGCCAATGCTATTGAAGGAATATATTACTTACATATCCCAAGAGAAGGGTGCACACCACACCACACAGGGTTTGTTCAGGAGACAGAGGAGCGAGGGGGAAGCCTGGGCCAGAGCTTTTACTGGGGTTTCCTCAGGAAAGGAAAGGCAGAGCAAAGTAAACAGTGCAGGACTGGCTAGTATGAATTATTCCAGTGGGCTTTGAGCTACAAGGCTATCTCCAGTTTTCTGGTAGCTGGGCCTGGGATGATTTAGGACAGGGAAAATATTAGCTTGGTATGTGAGAGAGTTAGATAAGGAGGTAGCTGAAAGCTACAGATTCAGAATTACATATGAAAGGCATGCTCGAGGCAAGCTGCTGTTAATCTTTAGGAATTGGCCCCGGGGAGGGGCAGTCTCTATACGACTGCAGAGCATCAAGAATGCAGAAAATAAGAAATTACAGTTCATGTAATTGACCCTGTGGTGAAGAGATGACAAACAGACAAATATAGAATCTAAGAAAACAGAACAAATACAAACAACAGAAATTCACAGGCTGATCCTAAAATGTATATGGAAATGCAAAAGGCCCAGAAGAGGGGAAACAATCTTGAAAATTAAAAAACAACACAGAGAACTTACACTGCATGATTTCAGACTTATTACAAAGCCAGAGTAATCAAGACCATGTGGTACTGGCTTCAGGATAGACAAACACATCAATGCAACAGCATAAGAGCAGTCCAGACACAGGCCTACCCATATAGTTGACTGAATTTTCTACAAAGTCCTAAAAGTAATTCAGTGGTGGAAGGAAAATCTTTTTCAACAAATGATACTAAAACACCCGAATATCCATATAGGGGGCTGGTGGTAGGAAGGAACAATCTTGACCTTTACCTTATACCATTCATAAAAATTAATTCACAGACCCAAACATAAAAGTTAAAACTATATATGAAGCTTCCAAAAGAAAACACAGACTATCCTTGTGACCTTAAAGCTGACAAAGATTTCTTAAAATACAAAAAATATTAACCATACAAAAAAAATGATAAATTGGACTTTATTCAAATTAAAAACTTCAAAAGAGGGACTTCCCTAGTGGCACAGTGGTTAAGAATCCACCTGCCAATGCAGGGGACATGGGTTTAAGTCCTGGTCCAGGAAGATCCCACATGCCGCGGAGCAACTAGGCCCATGTGCCACAACTACTGAGCCTGCACTCCAGAGCCTATGAGCCACAACTAATGAGCCCACGTGCCACAACTACTAAAGCCCACGTGCCTAGAGCCCATGCTCCGCAACAAGAGAGACCACCGCAATGAGAAGCCTGTGCACCGCAATGAAGAGTAGCCCCTGCTTGCTGCCACTAGAGAAAGCCCGCACGCAGCAAGGAAGACCCAACACAGCCAAAAATAAATAAGTTAGTTAATTAATTAAAAAAAAAATTTAAAAGATACCACTAGGAAAATGAAAAAGGAAGCCACAGACTAGGAGAAAATAATCATACTGAACATCAGGCAAAACACTCATATCCACAATATATAGAGAACTCCTACGAGTCAATAATATAAAGTCAGACAACTCAACTTGGGTAAAATATCTGAACAGACACTTCACAACTATGAAAGGCCAATATGCACATGAAAAGGTGCTCCTCATCGTCGATAGTCATCAGCAAAATGTAAATTAAAACCAAAATGGTACCACTTCACACTCATCAGGAAAAAGATGTGTAATCCCACATGATGATGAGAATATGTAGCAACTTTCATAAATTGCTGATGCAAGTATAAAATAGTACAACCACACTGAAAACAGACGGGGAGTTTCTTATAAAGTTAAATGTATACCTGCCCTACGACTTAACAATTCCACTCCTAGGTATGTACCCAAATGAAATCGAAACATACGTTCACCAAAAAAACCTCTGTAAAAAAAACACATTCATAGCCGTTTTATTCATAAGAGCCAAAAACTGAGAACAACTCAAATAACTATCAACAGACTGAAAACTATGGTATGCTCATACTACTGAATAGTACTCACCAATAAAAAGGAATGAACTACTGATACACATTACATATGGATAAATCTCTGAAACCTTATGTTGAGTTTAAGAAGCGACTTGCAAAAAGCTACACATTATATGATCCTATTCATGTGAAATTCTACAACAGGCAAAACTAAACTACAGTGATAGCAACGAGAACAACTGTTGCCTGGCTGTGGAGGAGGGGGTATTGACCAGAAATGGGCATAAGTGAATTTATCGGCGTGAGGAAAGTAGTCTATAGCTTAATTCAGGTGGTGGATAAGGGTTTTTACATCCATCAAAATATGCTGAACTTGGACTTCCCTGGCGGTCCAGTGGTTAAGACTCCACGCTTCCAATGCAAGGGCCACGGGTTTGATCCCTGGTCGGGGAACTAAGATCCCACATGCCATGCGTCGTGACCAAAAGGTTAAGAAAAAGCTAAACTCTTAACTAATTCATTCAAAATCATTACATTTTATTAAATGTAAATTATACCTTTAAAATGGTAAATTTGTTGCATATAGTAGCCATATAAAAGTTGCATAACACAGAAATAATATTTGAATAAAAACAAATACCTTTGTCCACCTGCAAAGCTTCACCCCAGAGTGGCTCCCAATCAACTGATAACCTGAATGAAAAAACAGGGAACACAAAGTTGGACTGATTCAAAACCTCATATCAAAAAGTGATTATAAAACTGTAGCAAAGTCATTTTTCTTTGTTTAAATAATGATAGACAACAATCCAATGCCACTAAGGTTTAACTCACCAGGATGATAATACAATTTAAAAGATGTATGCATCTAATAACATGGACTCAAAATACATAAAGAAACAATAAGCTAATCCAAAATCACAGGGAGATATTTTAAGATCTCTCAGTATATAACAGATCTCACAGATCAAAACTCAATAGAGCTCTAAGATCTGAAGCAACACAGTAAACTCAATCAAGGACATAGAGAGCACTGCACTCAACAACTACAGGATGCACATGTTTTTCAAAGACCCAAGAAACACTTATGAAAATGAACCATGCACTGGACCATACAGCAAAAACAACTAACAGTATATTTCAATACAATGAACGACTGGGGAACTGTCATCAATAATCTTCAAAAATAAATAAAGAATCAGATGGGCAACAGGAGATTAAAATAAATATTGCCCCCAAAAGTGGGAAAAATCAAATTCTAGGAACCTGACATAAATTCTCAGCACCGCTCCACAACCTATTTAAATATTTTGACCCACGTAAGACACGAAAAGCATGGAAAAGCCACGCCAAAGCAATCACATTTCCTTATTTTAACAAACTAGTAGAGCAAACAAGTAGAAAATTCTGATTTCAGAAGACATTTAATAAAGTTTCTCATGAGGCTTCAAGTAATAAGCCACAATTATCATGAGTCTCTTGCGCAAAAAGACTCTTGACTTGCAGATAAACGAGGTAAATGGAGAAATACAGTCTGGATGATGGCATAAATGGATAAGTGGCTGGTTAAACATCCATATTCATAGGGTGATGATTAATGGAACAAAGTCAATTTGGATTACAAGTCTCTAGTGGCAACATTACAGGGCTTTGTCTTCTATCCTCTTCCACATTTATGTAAACATCTCACATATAAATAAAGCACTGCTTATCTACTTGAAGATGGAACCGAGTCCAACTGATCAGCTAATCTCAGATACAGAATAAGCATTTAAAAGATCCCCAGAGAAAATTCTAGTTCTTTTGGACTCCTACATTATATGTTGCTCATACCACTATCATAGAAATCACACTGTATTATATTAGTTCTTTATATCTTTCTCTCCCAAGATACATAGGATTCTACAAAATTCTGCATTTAGGTAGGTATGAAAAGACTGCACAGTATAGGATGGAGAGCCCTGTAGCTGACCACAGTACACACAACGCAGTTACTAAAATTGCAGGGTAGGATTCTGCTTGTAACCAAGATGGAGTAACAGAGTAAAGATTTACTCTCCCACCTGAAATACCAAAAGCTGAACAAAATACATGAAACCACAGTTTTCAGAATACAAAACATCAGGCAACAAAGGAAGATGATCCAAGAGAGATGGGAAACAAACAAGGCTGAGTCCTACCATTACCCAAGCTTACTGCCTTGAAAGTTGCCACGCTGTGCAGCAGGGAGAGATGACACAAGCAGAGCTCAGTATTCTCCCCAAGTTGAGGACACGGAAGTAGAGAGGGGAGCCCCTGTGGCTAAAGTTTGCAAGACTGAGTACTGGAGAGACAAAAGCTACACAGAGATTGAACTCAAGGGTCTGCAGAGGATTCCTGTAAGTACTTGCTTGAGTACTGCTTAGTGCATACGTGAGAGAAAAACTACCCAGTAATGGGAAGGAACCATCTGAAAAGATTAAAGGCATGCCTGGTACTCACAGCCAGCTGGGAACTGTGCCTGTTCCTACCAGTCAGACAGAAAACCTCAAGATTCCAAGGCACCGGGCAGAGTACACAGAAGTGTTTTGCCTCAATGGTGGGGGAAAAAATTAGCTGTAAAGTGAGCCAGCTCTGGTCTCACCCAACAAATCATAAAAGCAAGATGAAAAGGCTCAAGCTGTTTCCAAGTAATTTATCTTCATCCCAGAACAAAGTTCAAGAATGTTTATAGGAATTCAAAAATATCCAGTACCCAAAAACATAAAATTAGAGCTGGCATACAATCAAAGATTACCACGCATGCAAAAAAGATAGGAAAACGTGATCAATAATGGAGAGAATAAACCAGCAGCCAAAACTGACTCAGAAATGACATAGATGTTAGCAGATAAGGACATTAAAAGTTATAGTTGTATTCCATAAGCTCTGAAAGTTAAGTAGAGACATGGAAGATAGAAAAAGACCTAAACTGAACTTCTAGAGATGAAAGCTACATCTAAGCTGGAAAAATACGCTGGATAGAATTACTAGAAGATTCAACTTAGAGACGAAAAGATTACTGAGTTAAACTTGAAGACAGCAATAGAAACTATCCAGTCAGGTAAAGCAGGACAGAAAAAATAATTTTAAAATATGAAAAGCACATCTGTGAGCTATGGGTCAAATTCAAGTGGCCTATTATACATGTAATTGGAGTCCCCAAAAAGAAGAAAGAGAGGGGGTGGCAGAAAAATATTTGAAGAAATAATGTCCAAAATTTGTCCAAATTTGATTAAAACTATACATCCACAGAACCAAGAAGCTCAACAAATCCCAAGAAGCATGAAGAAAACTACACTGAGACATATTATAATTAAAATCATTCAAAATCAGTTGTTAGAAGAAAATCAGGGGGTAAAAAACATTACATTTGAAAGGAACGAACAAAAGACGACTGCAGAGCCCTCATGAGAAGCACCGTGATCCAGCAGACAGTGGAAGAACACCCTTAAAGTGCAAAAAAGAAAAAAACTGCCAATTCTAGACACATCAAAAAACTAAAAATCCTTCAAAAATAAAATTAAATTAAATAACAAAAAAATCCTTCAAAAATGAAGGCAAAAGAAAGCCTTTTTCAGATATACAAAAGCTGAAAAAATTCATCATCAACAAACCCACACTACAAGAAATGCAAAAAGGAGTCCTTCAGGCAGAAGGAAAAGGCCATCAGACAACACGGACTTATACAGAGGAATGAAAAGTACCAAAAGTAGTAACTACATGAGTCAATATATAAAATTTTTTCCTAATTATTTAAATCTGTAATAGATAATTGTTTAAACCAAAAGAACAGCAATTTAGTACAGGGCTTAAAACATGTGTAGAAGCAAAAGGTATGAAAACAATTGCACAGAGGTTGAGGAGGGCAAAAACAGAAGTACTGAAGGTTCTTCCACTTTACGTGAAGTGGTGTAACACCAAGTGAGGATATACTGTGATACAGGATAGTATAAAACCTCAAGCAACCACTAACCACTAAGCAACCACAGTGCTATAGCTAATAAGCTAACAAAGGATGTAAAACAGAATCATCTAATTTAAAAAACTATCTAAAAGAAGGCAGTAAAACAAGAGAAAGGAAATCCAAGAACACGTGAGACAAGTAGAAAACAAACAGCAAGATGACAGATTTAAACCTATTATAAAAATCACTTTATTCCTATATGAATGAGACTTAATTTTGCATCAATACTGACAAACTGAACAGTAATCAGAAGTATTAAATATGATTTGATGTAAAAAAAAAATCACTTTATTCTACTCTAATGAAAAGGGATATAGGGCTTCCCTGGTGGCGCAGTGGTTGAGGGCCCTCCTGCCGATGCAGGGGACACAGGTTCGTGCCCCGGTCCGGGAAGATCCCACATGCTGTGGAGTGGCTGGGCCCGTGAGCCATGGCCACTGAGCCTGTGCGTCCGGAGCCTGTGCTCCACAACGGGAGAGGCCACAATAGTGAGAGGCCCACGTACCGCAAAAAAAAAAAAAAAAAAAAAGGCATATATATTTCTATGTAAAAAAATCTGTATATTTTTGTCTGTCTCCTCTAATAAGCTGAGAGCTCCTTGAAGGAGATACGTCAAGTATCTTAAGTTCCTCTGCATTGCCGGAACTGTCACATAAAAGGATCTCAATAATTATAGAAAGAGGGAGGGAGGGAAGGAAGTCAGTCTACTCACCCCCAGTTTATTACTCTTTCTTCTACAGGAAACCAATATCATTCGTTCATTCAACTGCAGCCTTCTTCATAAGGTAGGACCACAGAAATCCAGATATACTTCTACATAAAACACTTCTAATTAACCCAGCCTAATATCATATGAGGTTTAATAATTTCCCCTTAATAAACAGTGACGTGTAAAGAATCCAATGATTGCACCTTCCATCTGCATACCTGAGCCTCAATGATGGTAAAGTACCATCCCAATAAACCAAGCAAAGAAGAACCCTTGCTGGTCCAGGCAGCCAACACACAAGTGATCCACAGAAACAAGACCGTGACTCCTTAAACAGCTACAGCTGCCACGACCACACAGCAGCTGAGCCAACTATAGCGGGACTTCCTTATCTTTGTTCCTCCTGGCAATCCCTATTTTATGGTCCCTCTTTTAGAATGCTTAAGAGTGTAGAATTATAACAGTTCTTGAGGACTTTCACCTTGTTTAGTAAGGGCTTCTCGGAGAGCAGGAGTTATCATAGCTCTTCTTTCACTGGCTTCATTCTTCACTGTGCTCCTGATCAAACTAGTTTCCCCTTCCTGCCGCTCCTTTTCTCTCTGTATTAAAATGAAAAGAATGAAACCCAGAATTGGTAATGGGCAAGTGAAATAACAGCACGACAATCATACACACGTAGCATGGATAAAAGGGTTCATCACGAACCACACAGCCCATAAACCTGTTCTCTTCCAAGTGATCACATTTCCAGTCACACACTGCGCTAAAGACACACAAGGGGCTTTTTTTCCCCCAAAAAAAGTAACTACATATTCAAACACATACATCCACAAAACATAAATCAATAATCCACTTATCTAGATGTCAAATAGTTTTCACAATCTGAGCACAGACAGCTGCCCAACTTCAGCAAGTTATTTCTCTAAATTTCAATTTCCTCACCTGAAAAGAGAGAAAAGGAATATCTATGGAGCAGAACTGTGTTGAAGATTAAATGAAACAAAATTACCTGGCACAATGCCTGATACATAATAGGACTTCACTAAATTATAGTAGTGCTGGTTATAACATCTGCAAACCCCAAAAACAAGTCAAAAAATTGCTCTGAGCTGCCCAGCCACCTGCTCAGAACCCAAGTCACTCCACCACCTCCACCTGTAGCCCCAAAGGCTTCTTACAGAAGATCCCATGGTGAAAATCTGTCTTCAGTGATAGAAATAAATCTGAAGGATAATATAAAACTGTGTTTCCTTTTGACTTTGGCCACTAGAAAATTCACAGCACAACTCTGATCACTGTATCAGGCCTTGCATCATCCTTGTCTTATATTCTGTCAGTGACGTCATATTACAAGATGACCACCATTCACCGTTCACATTGATTTCTTCCTCTCTTTTTAAATCTCATTACATGTATATATATTTTAAAGTTACCTCAATACCTTTTTGGAAGACGGTTAAAGTGCTAATTAATCATTTTGAGACAACCCACAAAGTCTGTGTTACACTTCAGAGGAGACATTCATCAGATCTTACTGCAGAACCAAAATAAGTCACCTGAGCAGGAGCCCTACCACCGAGCCCTAAACTACCCTCAGTGCCTGTCCATTTTCAGTGTCTAGACCCCAGTGAATCAATGAGCAGACTCAAAACAACGCCCTTTCTACCTAAAAATGACAACACCTCACAGATGACATGATGTGTTGGGTCTGTGTCAAACTAAAACAGAAAAAGGAGGATGATCCATGTTTGAACCTGGGCAGGAGGTGAATAGGGATTTGCTGTCCCACCAGGGACTTCCCTGGTGGCACAGTGGATTAGACTCCATGCTCCCAATGCAGGGGAACTGGGTTCAATCCCTGGTCAGGGAACTATATCCCACATGCATGCCGCAACTAAGAGTTCGCATGCTGCAACTAAGGAGCCCACCTGCCGCAACTAAGACCCAGTGCAACCAAATATTTTTTTAAAAGAAAGAAAAAAAAAAAGAATCCTATGGCTTGTTCTTTTTTTTTTTTTTTTTAAGTCTATTTCAGACCTAAAAGCAAAGATGTGAGCTTGAGTTCCAAGGAAGTCTTGTGGTGGAGCAAAGTGAACTAACCTTGACCTTGAGAGCATTTAAATGTCTGAAGTAATTCCGAAGCAAGTTACTGTAATTCCCTACTAATCATGCAAGAATTGATAGTAGGTGGCAACATCTGCCCTCAAGGGGTTCCCTGGTGGCGCAGTGGTTGAGAGTCCGCCTGCCGATACAGGGGACACGGGATCGTGCCCAGGTTCGGGAAGATCCCACACGCCGGCGGAGCGGCTGGGCCCGTGAGCCATGGCTGCTGAGCCTGCGCGTCCGGAGCCTGTGCTCCGCAACGGGAGAGGCCACAACAGTGAGAGGCCCGCGTACCGCAATAAGAAGCCCACGCACCACAACAAAGACCCAACACAGCCAAAAATAAATAAATAAATTTATTTTTAAAAAAAAAAGAATGGCCATGGAACACTGTCAATGTCCCAACACTAGAGAAATTATCTATTATAAAATGTGAGTGCAGCTACTCCAGATTCAATCATCTGGACACATAATTCACATGGAAAGAGAGCAGCGGCTATGATTAAAGGTCTTGGGTATTCAGGGCAAAATTTTATCATTCTTTCCCTCTATGACAGTTTAGTCCTATCTTGCATATGCAGCAGTAACTCCATTTCTGAAAAGAAATACAATGGTTCACAGCACTCTCCAAGGAAGTGCAAAGCCCCATTCAAATTCTAATTCTAATCTCCTATCTGCAGACATTTTCCCGTTTGCCCAGAATATAACAACATAACAACTGACATAGGACCCGTGTATTTTTATTTATTTTTTTATAGCCATTACATAGTCTAAGCAGAAATAAATGAAGATCCCAGAACTGGTCAATCTGGATTCCTTCCTCTCCTGCACACCCATTGGGCAACGCGTGACCAAGTTCTAAACTTTTAATTCTCAACGTATGGGTTCTCTCCAACCACAATGCCACTGCTTTTGCCCCCAGCCTTGGTTTCACCTAAGGGACAACTGCAATAGCCCTGTCTCCAACCTTCCACCCCTCCCCAACTCCCAAACCCATCACACTTGTCTTGAAAGAAAACGCATGCCCTCTCCAAGCTGCTATTTTCTGATACGCAAAACGGAAAACTGATTATAAGCTCACTTCCTAGGCACTTAGGAAAATGACTATAAATAAGTGAGAAGTTCTTTATAAATAGACGGAAATATATGAATCTGCTGTAATAATGGGAGCCAAAAAGTGGTACCAATTCTCTTAAAAAAAAAAAAAGAAAGAAAAAGATATTATACAATATCACCGAATTCATTCTCACACCTTCATCCCAGAAACCACAGTACCACCCCAATATTGCCTAGGATAAAAACAAGACAAAAGGGGATTTGTTAAAGACTTTAAGGTAAAACTTCCACCTAGTTGGTTAAGTGCCAACCTTGGGGTTGAAGAGACGTCACCTTACATTTGAGGGTGAATTTAACACTTAAAGCCTTAAAAATAATTATGAAAGGAGAACCAGCTTCATGCTGTTACACTGCAGTACTATGCAGCCTTATAATCAGAACTGGACACACCAAGCTCCTTTTGTAGACTGAAATGTTTCTCTGGTGAGTAATTACCAAGCATCCACCTTTATTTCCAAAACTAATGATACTGATACCACTGTTCGTCTGCTTAACCAGAACATGCTGTGGGGAGTATTTTAGCAACATTTATTTACTGCAGGAAGAAAACAAGTAGCAATCTGCTTTACATTTAGAAGCACAACACGAGAGAAACAGAAAATAAACAACCTAAGCCTTGGCAGGCTCTTCCTGACTCCTTGTTCTCTCACCAAACTCCTCAGCTTCCCTTCTGGGGAAGCAGCAAAGGGGAGTGAGACAAAGAGATGGAGCCTGGGCTTGGTCCCACCCCATCCGACTCTGGACAAATTGCTTTGCTTCTCTAAGCTTGTGTCCTGCCCTGTAAAATGATAAAGTGGAGGTGACAGTACAATACCAGGGTCTTTGTGAGGACTGAATGAGATTATCTAGTGTACTTGACTGCTCCTAATCGTCTGAACCTACCCTGGAGCTCTCTCTCCCCACACCTCCAGCCCACTCATCCTATTCAATCAATTCACATTGCTTCCCACTGCCTTTAGGACAAAGCTCACACTCTCCTGACAGAGGATGAAAAGGCCTCCAGGATCCTGCCCCTGCCTTCCTTCTCTATTTCACCTCTCCACACATCCCCACCGCACTCCACTCTTAACATACTAAACTGCTTAGAGAGTTCCCCAACCTTGCCATATTCCCCTAACACCCCATCCCCTCAGCACATGGCATGTGCAACGTTTCAAACTCTAGCTCTCTTGTTCTCAGTTCTCACTCCCACCCTTCAAATTCTCTTTGGCCCTAGAATTACTGCCTTGCTGCAGAGGGAGGGGCGTAGAAACTATGGTGGTGTTCTAGTCAGACCAAACATATCCCATTTGAAGATATCTCCTTAGACAATAATCGTTTATTAGTTATCAAGGACATACTATGTGGCAGGCAATAAAATAAAGGCTTTAGATGGATTAACTTATTGTATCTTCAAAACAACTTTATAAAGCAGTTACTGTTATCGTCTCCCACTCTAGCACACAGAGTGAAATAACTTGCCCAGACACACAAGCTGAGATACTGTGACACATGAAAGTTAGTGAATATCATTCAAAAGAGGTCTTACAGTAGGAGTGCTCTGGCCCAACTCTACAGCTGATGCTTTTAGGTATTAGAGCGTACTGCTTCCTCTGCAGTAACAACTAAGGCAATTAATGTGATGTAGAATGATGAACAGGCAGAAAGCAGCTCAGGAATCTGCCTGGATGGACCCCAAAGAAAATGCTCCCCGGAGATACGAAAAAGAAGAGCCAAGCAGTAATAACATCCATCACTGAATTTTAGTATACTGTCTCCAATATCAAATGAACACACAGGACACATCTGGAAACCCTGCTGTAACCTAAAAATAATGAAAAGCAAAAAACGGGGCCGTTATTTTCATGCTGCACTGAAGTTGGAAATATATATATATTTTTTCCCCTAGATCTGATGATTTTATGAGTGATTTCTATGAGAAACCTGAAATATCATAAGCCAGCTGCTTAAAGTTCATAAAGTCCAAAATCATTTTATTTCAAAAAATAATTTACATGGACATCCAAATTTTTCCTTAGTGCTTTTTCTCCAGTGCCCTCTAATGGACATAAGAGGAAAAAGCAAAGGAAAAAAATGGACCCGCAAACTATTCCAAACTTTTACAGTACATGTGAAATTTGCTGAAAGTACATCTTGTGTGTTCTCAGCGCGCACGCACACACACACACGCACACACACACACACACACACACACAATGTTAGCAATATGAAGTGGGGATGTGTGGGCTGTGGTTAAGCATTGTACACACATATCAAACGTCACATTATACACCCTAAAAAGAAACCACATTGTACAACCCAAGTACATAAAATTTTATTTGTCAATCATATCTCAATGAAGTTGGAAAAAAAAATTGTCCCAAACTCTTCACCCACTACAAATAAAGCTATAAATATCTTCTCTTAACTTGGAAGATCCAGAAATCTACCTAAATCAGGCATCTCATGCACTGAAATCTATCCCATTTCAAGACAGTTTCACCTTTTAAAATCACTCAGATTTTTATTAAGAGTCATACAATTATATATTTGCTTTGACCCAGTATCTCAACTTGGGGAAAATATAAACCAAGAAAATATCAACACTCTCTTTTAAGTAAAAAAGGTCTCAGACCAGTGCTAATTACAACAGCAGAAAACCTGAAAACAGACTAAATGACCAACTCTAGCAGAATGCATAAGCAAATTTAAAATGTCTAAGCATATTTATTTCTCATTTTAATCTCTCAGGCTCTCAGAGACTGTAATGCATTTTCACGCACAGTTCTTATCTGACTCTCAACAACGCTGTGAGGAAGGCAGAGGTTACGGTCCACGTTTCTCAGACACGGGGATTAAGGCCAGAGAAGATTAAGCTTTGCCCTAAGAGTGCCAAGTTACAAACTGGCTGGCCCAGGCCCTGAACCTACATCCCACAAACTTGTCATTCTTAACAGCTCCTCTGCCAGGGCTTCTAAAATACAAAAGCTACTAAAAGTGACAGCGACAACACTAACACACAGACAAAGTATTAGGAAATAAGTAACAAAATGCTGCAACAGGAACAATCATAATTTTAAATTCGGAAAATAATTTTGGATTCTATGGTTTAGTTTTACACTCATAGAGTATTTTTGGGTTATGATCTCTACAAAAGGAACCAAATATCCCAATATAAGAACGGGCATAGGACAGTGTGTAGTAAAGAATTTGGCCCTGCCCAAAGAGGAGTCTGGCCTCTCCCCAGTTCCTGGAAAGTAACCTCTAACCCCCTGGAACTTCCTGAGTGTTGGGAGTATCTTTATTCATGGTGGGCCCTTCAGAGGCACTTGACAGTTTATGCTATTAGGGTGACTCATGCCAAATTTGGGGGGTACTATGCTGTAGGCTGGATTCAACCCCATGGGCAATCAATCAATCAGGTATGCCTACATAATGAAGCCCCCATAAAAACTCTGGACACCGAAGCTCAGGTGAGCTTCCCAGGTTGGCGATGCTCCACGTGTCATGTCACGCATCCGTGCTGAGAGGGTAGCACATCCTGAGGACAATGAATGAATGCTTCCCAGACTCTGCTCTGTGCATCTCCTCCTTTGGCTGCTTTTTCTGTACCCCTTCCTAGCAATGAACCGTAATCATGAGGGTGACAGCTTTCAGGGAGTTCTGTGAGTCTTTCTAGCAAATGACTGAATCTGAGGGAGGTTTTTAGGACCCCCCCCAAACTTGCAGTTGGTGTCAGAAGTGAAAGCAGTCTCAGGAACTGTGCCCTCAGACTTTGTAGTCTGTCTAACTCCAGGCAGACAGAAAGAGATGCTTCACAGGAAAAAAATACATTCAATCTCACTCAAAATTAAAGAAATGCAAATTATTATTTTTTAAGGTTATTATTTTTCACCTTTCAGGTTGGTAAGATTTAAAAGATTGAGAACACCTGGGGGTTGGCAAGGGTTTAGAGAAACAGGCATTCTCATCTCTCTCTTATGCAGTAAGAAGAAATAAAAATGTTTTCAGCTTTTTACAGGGCAATTTAGAAATATCATCAAAATTATAAAATTCTCTTTGATCCAGAAATTTCAATTTTACAAATTTACTCAAGATAAATTTATCAGTCATGAAAAATATAAGAGCAAGAGTGTTCATTATAGGGAGTTCCCTGGTGGCCCAGTGGTTAGGATTCAGTGCTGTAATTGCTGGGCCCAGGTTCAATCCCTGGTCAGGGAACTCCCACAAGCCACGTGGCACAACCAAAAGAAAAAAGAAAAAAAAAAAGTACAATTCAGGAATTAAAATAGGTTTTTTTTAAAAAAAAGAGAGTGCTTATTATAGAAATCAGGAAACACCTAAATGTTAATCAACAAGAGTCAAATAACTATGGGACATAATTGTGGACTACTACATAAACATTAAAATTAATTAGGCAGATCTCTATCACAGGACTGGAAACCTGCCATGTTAAATGGAAAAAAGTAGTCTGTAGACTTGGAGTACAAAATTATTCTGTGTAGCCAAAAAAACGAAGTTATACCAAAATGCAGGTGTGTTTGTAAAGGCAGTAAAATACCTGGAAGAATAGTGTCAAAGTGTAAACTGCACTGAGCTGTGAAAAGTACATTTAAGAAGAATAGGGACAGGGGACTGTATTCTTTGAGTTTTTTAAACATATGTAAACAGGGTATTAAATTAAATGAAACTCCAAAGAGAGGGTCAGATCAAGTTATAAATTTTCAAAGGATGGGACTTCCCTGGTGGTCCAGTGGTTAAGACTCTGCGCTTCCAATACAGGGGACATGGATTCGATCCCTGGTCGGGGAACTAAGATCCCACAAGCCATGCAGCACTGCCAAAAGATAAATTGGAAAAAAAAAAAAAATTAAATTTTCAAAGGAAATATCTGAGAACAAGTTTAAGAACTTGAAAAGTGCCTCCCTGACATCAAGGATGTGAAAGGGTAGAGAGTACGGAGATAACAAGAGAGGAGTTTTGAGGATTTCTTCAGAGAATATTAGAAAGGTATTTTGAGCTCCTTCATCTGCCTCAAATGAAGAGATGTTTGGGGGTGGAGGGCTGTGTTCTCACCTCAAACCCCAGGAACCTCAAAGAAGCCGCTATGTATCCTCTGCACTCAGACTGGTGAATGCCTCCTGCCCAGGAAATCCAGAGAGCAGAAGGCCTGACTAGTTGCTTTAGCAAGTGAGCACTGTTGCTGGAGAGGAATCAGCCTGTGCTCCCAGAATAAAGAACTCAGGAGCATTCCCTTGGGAGCGGGGTAGGGGTGGGGGAGATCTTCGATCCTGACCCACTGGGCAACCAGAGAGAACAGACGAAAGACCTCAAAAGAGGGGAAACCAGAGGCACAGGGCCCCGAGGAAGGAGTGAGGACCAACGGAAGCACACTTCTCAGAGTACACGTGCTCAGGGCAAGGCGCCAGGTGTGGAGACAGCCACGGACAATGTCTCCAAAGGAGTGCTAAACACGCTGCCTGGAAGAAGAGCCAAGTTTAAACACCTGACAACGAGAGAGCACAAAGTCGCCTTGTGACAGTGCCAAGTAAGAACTTCCCCACTTCTCTTTATCTCCTGCTTCCCCCATCCACACCCCAAACCCTAAGGAGATATTATAAAATAGCTACTAGCAAATAGGCCAGAGAGCAGACAATAAGGAGGGGAGAAGTTTCACTCTGAATTAAACTGGAAACTTGGACTGCGTTTATTTAGTATTACTTAGTATTACATAGGACTGGACATTCTACCGCCAAATTAAGACTTTGTACCTTAAAGTGCCTGTCATACTTTATGACCAAAAATGACCAGAAAAGTCATGGAGTCCACCAGAGTTTTCATCCCAAGACAGGGGAAGGGGTCTCCCTCCCATGCAGGTTGAAAAAGGACAGTAAAACTCAAAATAAAGCAGCTTTTACAATATTTCCCAAAAGTAATCCTTGTTGTAACATAGACTATACCAGTATTTATTACTTTAGAAAGATTTTTCTGCAAGATTTTTAAAATAAGGTTATAAAGACTGTCTGAAGAATATGATATTTTTATAATAAAATAGAGATTTAGGGACTTCCTTGGTGGCGCAGTGGTTAGGAATCTGCCTGCCAATGCAGGGGACACGGGTTTGAGCCCTGGTCCAGTAGGATCCCACATGCCACAAAGCAACTAAGCCCGTGCACAACGACTCAGCCTGCACTCTAGAGCCAGCGAGCCACAACTACTGAGCCCGCGTGCCACAACTACTGAAGTCCATACACCTAGAGCCCCTGCTCCACAACAAGAGAAGCCACCGCAATGAGAAGACTGCACACCACAACGAAGAGTAGCCCGTGCTCTCTGAAACTAGAGAAAGCCTGCACACAGCAACGAAGACCCAATGCAGCCATAAATTAATTAATTAATTTTTTAAAAAATAGAAATTTAGGTGCATATAAAATAAAATTTAAATAAATATTCCAATATTTATTTAATTATTAATAGTGATTTTTAAAGAGGAGATGGAATTACTGGTAGGTTTTTGCCCTTTCTCTATTTTCCAAATTTTCATTATTACAAGTATGTTAATTTATAGTGAAAAAACAATTTTTTAATTTAATTTAATTTAATTTTTTTTGGCTGAGCCACTCAGCTTGTGGGATCTTAGTTCCCCGACCAGGGACCGAACCCACGCCCCCGGCAGTGGAAGCACAGAGTCTTAACCACTGGACCACCAGGGAAGTCCCTATAGTGAAAAAAATTTTTAATTTTAACTAGTAAAAATTAAATAAATAATCGTTAAATTTGTTTCCTTAAATTACCATTTGCTATGGTATGAGTCTACCCAGAGTAAAATTAGAAGGTCTTCATGTTTTACAGATATAATAAGTACTCAAGACTTTTATATAATTCAAAACTAGTTATTCACCAACTAGTCCTATCAAAAAATGGTAGAGGGGCTTCCCTGGTGGCGCAGTGGTTGAGAGTCTGCCTGCCGATGCAGGGGACGTGGGTTCGTGCCCCGGTCTGGGAAGATCCCACATGCCGCGGAGCAGCTGGGCCCATGAGCCATGGCCGCTGAGCCTGCGCGTCCAGAATCTGTGCTCCGCAACGGGAGAGGCCACAACAGTGAGAGGCCCGCGTACCGCAAAAAAAAAAAAAAAAAAAAAAAAAGGTAGATCTTCTCATATGGCAATATCATAAATAATTCATAATCCAGTTGATACTAGTTTTTTTTTTGTTTTATTTTGTGGGCATAGGGAAATAGTTCCCCTGACACTCTTTATCTTGAAAACTTCAGAAAAGTTGAAAGGTACAATGAAGACCCACATTCCCTTCACCTAGATTCACTACTTTTGCTTGACCAATATCTATCTATAAACACACACACACACACGTTATGCACATGTATGTATGTGTGTGTTATGTATAAAAACAAAATTTTGCTAAACCACTTGAAAGTATGTTGCAGACACCACAGCACCTCACCTTTAAATTACTGCAAAATTCAGCTCCAAGAAAAAGATATGAACCTATAGAACTACAACACCATTATTACAATAAGAAAAATTAACATAAATCTAATATTACCCAATAGAAAATTCAATTCAAATGTCCCCAATGTCAAGACAATGGCCTTTTCTCTTTGATTCAAGATCAAAGTTTATACAATGCATTTGTTTATATTTCATTAGTCTTTTAAAATCTTAGAACAGTACCAACCCCAAGTTTTATTGTTGCTGTTACTGTCTACAACATAGACTCTTTAAAGAGCCTGGCCTGTTGTCTCCTAGACTGTCCCACATTCTGGATTTGTCTGATTGTTTCCCCATTAGATTCAGGTTAAACTTTTTTGACACAAAATTGCATAGATGATGTCGTATATACCTTGCTACAGATCATATCAGGAGGTACATAAGGTCAAGTTGTAACATAAATGATGATGCTAAATTTGATTCTTTGTAAACGTACATTTTTCCCTTTATGCTTAGTAAATAATCTACGGGGAATTTATTTTTCCACACTGATTTATTTATTTTTGGCACGTCTAAGTGGTTTAGTTCCTGGCATGATGTTTTGAGACTATGTCAATATCTGTTGCTCAAAGACATTTCACCTAATCCTTGCTTAAATCAATTATTACACTAGGGACTGCAAACAGGTAATTTTCTAATTCTATCATGCCCTCTTTATTTATAATCTGTAAACCTTCTGTAAAGACTTTCTCCTTACAAGAGACACGGAAGGACACTACATAATGATCAAGGGATCAATCCAAGAAGAAGATATAACAATTATAAATATATATGCACCCAACACAGGAGCACCTCAACACATAAAGCAACTGCTAACAGCTATAAAAGAGGAAATCAACAGTAACACAATAATAGTGGGGGACTTTAACACCTTACTTACACTAATGGACAGATCATAAAAAATGAAAATAAATAAGGAAACAGAAGCTTTGAATGACACAACAGACCAGATAGATTTAATTGATATTTATAGGACATTCCATCCAAAAACAGCAGATTACACTTTCTTCTCAAGTGCGCAAGGAACATTCTCCAGGATACCTCACATCTTGGGTCCCAAATCAAGCCTCAGTAAAATTAAGAAAATTGAAATCATATCAAGCATCTTTTCCGACCACAATGCTATGAGATTAGAAATGAATTACAGGGAAAAAAATGTAAACACCACAAACACATGGAGGTGAAACAATACGTTACTAAATAACCAAGAGATCACTGAAGAAATCAAAGAGGAAATCAAAAAATACCCAGAGACAAATGACAATGAAAACACGACGATCCAAAACCTATGGGATGCAGCAAAAGCAGTTCTAAGAGGGAAGTTTATAGCTATACAAGCCTACCTGAAGAAATAAGAAAAATCTCAAATAAACAATCTAACCTTACACCTAAAAGAACTAGAGAAAGAAGAACAAACACAACCCAAAGTTAGCAGAAGGAGAGAAATCATAAAGATCGGAGCAGAAATAAATGAAATAGAAACAAAGAAAACAATAGCAAAGATCAATAAAACTAAAAGCTGGTTCTTTGAGAAGATAAACAAAATTGATAAACATTAGCCAGACTCATCAAGAAAAAGAGGGAGAGGACTCAAATCAATAGAATTAGAAATGAAAAAGGAGAAGTTACAACAGACACCACAGAAATACAAAGTATCCTAAGAGACTACTACAAGCAACTCTACGCCAATAAAATGGACAACCTGGAAGAAATGGACAAATTCTTAGAAAGGTATAACCTTCCAAGACTGAACCAGGAAGAAATAGAAAATATGAACAGACCAATCACAAGTAATGAAATTGAAACTGTGATTTAAAATCTTCCAACAAACAAAAGTCCAGGACCAGATGGCTTCACAGGTGAATTCTACCAAACATTTAGAGAAGAGCTAACACCCATCCTTCTCAAACTCTTCCAAAAAATTGCAGAGGAAGAAACACTTCCAAACTCATTCTATGAGGCCACCATCACCCTGATACCAAAACCAGGTAAAGATACTACAAAAAAAGAAAATTACAGACCAATATCACTGATGAATACAGATGCAAAAATCCTTAATAAAATACTATCAAGCAGAATCCAACAACATATTAAAACGATCATGCACCATGATCAAGTGGGATTCATCCCAGGGATGCAAGGATTCTTCAATATACGCAAATCAATCAATGTGATACACCATATTAACAAATTGAAGAATAAAAACAATATGATCGGGCTTCCCTGGTGGCACAGTGGTTAAGAATCTGCCTGCCAATGCAGGGGACACGGGCTCGAGCCCTGGTCTGGGAAGATCCCACATGCCGCGGAGCAACTAGGCCCGTGAGCCACAACTACTGAGCCTGCGCATCTGGAGCCTGTGCTCCACAACGGGAGAGCCCACAACATTGAGAGGTCCGCGCACCGCAACGAAGAGTGGCCCCCGCTCACCACAACTGGAGAAAGCCCTTGCACAGAAACGAAGACCCAACACAGCCAAAATTAAATATTAATTATTTTTAAAAAATGTTCTACATCAAAAAAATCTTAAAAAAAAAAAAAATCCATATGATCATCTCCATAGATGCAGAAAAAGCTTTTGACAAAATTCAACACCCATTTATGATAAAAACTCTCCAGAGAGTGGGCACAGAGGGAGCCTACCTCAACATAATAAAGGCCATATATGACAAACCCACAGCAAACATCATTCTCAATGGTGAAAAACTGAAAGCATTTCCTCTAAGATCAGGAACGAGACAAGGATGTCCACTCTCACCACTATTATTCAACATCGTTTTGGAAGTCCTAGCCATGGCAATCAGACAAGAAAAAGAAATAAAAGGAATACAAATTGGAAAAGAAGAAGTAAAACTGTCACCGTGTGCAGATGACATGATACTATACATAGAGAATCCTAAAGATGCCACCAGAAAACTACTAGAGCTAATCAATGAATTTGGTAAAGTGGCAGGATACAAAATTAATGCACAGAAATATCTTGCATTCCTATACACTAATGATGAAAAATCTGAAAGAGAGATTAAGGAAACACTCCCATTTACCATTGCAACTAAAAGAATAAAATACCTAGGAATAAACCTACCTAGGTAGACAAAGGACCTGTATGCAGAAAACTATAAGACACTGATGAAAGAAATTAAAGATGATACAAACAGATGGAGAGATATACCATGTTCTTGGATTGGAAGAATCAACATTGTGAAAATGACTCTACTACCCAAAGTAATCTACAGATTCAATGCAATCCCTATCAAATTACCAATGGCATTTTTTATGGAACTAGAACAAAAAAACCTTAAAATCTGTATGGAGACACAAAAGACCCCGAATAGCCATAGCAGTCTTGAGGGAAAAAAACGGAGCTGGAGGAATGAGACTCCCTGAATTCAGACTATATTATAAAGCTACAGTAATCAAGACAATCTGGTACTGGCACAAAAACAGAAACATAGATCAATGGAACAAGATAGAAAGCCCAGAGATAAACCCACGCACCTATGGTCAACTAATCTATGACAAAGGAGGCAAGGATATACATTGGAGAAAAAACAGTCTCTTCAATAAGTGGTGCTGGGCAAACTGGACAGCTACATGTAAAAGAATGAAATTAGAACACTCCCTAACACCATTCACAAAAAGAAACTCAAAATGGATTAGAGACCTAAATGTAAGACCGGACACTATAAACCTCTTAGAGGAAAACATAGGAAGAACACTCTTTGACATAACTCACAGCAAGATCTTTTTTGATCCACCTCCTAGAGTAATGGAAATAAAAACGAAAATAAACAAATGGGACCTAATGAAACTTCAAAACTTTTGCACAGCAAAGGAAACCATAAACAAGACAAAAAGACAACCCTCAGAATGGGAGAAAATATTTACAAACGAATCAACGGACAAAGGATCAATCTCCAAAATATATAAACAGGTCATGCAGCTCAATATTAAAAAAACAAATAACCCAATCCAAAAATGGGCAGAAGATCTAAATAGACATTTCTCCAAAGAAGACATGCAGATGGCCAAGCACATGAAAAGCTGCTCAACATCGCTAATTATTAGAGAAATGTAAACCAAAACTACCATGAGGTATCACCTCACACCAGTAAGAATGGGCATCATCAGAAAACCTACAAATAACAAATGCTGGAGAGGGTATGAAGAAAAGGGAACCCTCTTGCACTGTGGGTGGGAATGTAAATTGATACAGCCACTATGGAGAACAGTATGGAGGTTCCTTAAAAAACTAAAAATAGAACTACCATATGATCCAGCAATCCCACTACTGGGCATATACCCAGAGAAAACCATAATTCAAGAAGACACATGCACCCCAATGTTCATTGCAGCAGTACTTACAATAGCCAGGTCATGGAAGCAACCTATATGCCCATCGACAGACGAACGGATAAAGAAGATGTGGTACATATATACAATGGAATATTACTCAGCCATAAAAAGGAACGAAATTGGGTCATTTGTTGAGATGTGGATGGATCTAGAGACTGTCATACAGAGTGAAGTAAGTCAGAAAGAGAAAAACAAATACTGTATGCTAACACATATATATGGAATCTAAAAAGAAAAAAAAGGTTCTGAAAATCCTAGGGGCAGGAGAGGAATAAAGATGCAGACATAGAGAATGGACTTGAGCACACGGGGAGGGGGAAGGGTAACCTGGGACAAAGTGAGAGAGTGGCATGGACTTTATACACTACCAAATGTAAAACAGATAGCTAGTGGGAAGCAGCCACATAGCACAGGGAGATCAGCTTGGTGCTTTGTGACCACCTAGGGGGTGTGATAGGGAGGGTGGGAGGGAGATGCAAGAGGGAGGAGATATGGGGACATATGTATATGTAGAGCTGATTCACTTTATTATACAGCAGAAACTAACACACCATTGTAAAGCAATTATATTCCAATAAAAATGTTAAAAAGAAAAAGTCCAAAAAAAAAACTTTCTCCTTTGCCTCCCTTTTTTTTTTTGAGTAGCACAAGGATTGATTTTTTTTTAATTTGATGTAATATAATCCATTATGTTCATCATTATGTTGATTTTTGATGTTCAAACTGCCCCATATTTGGCCTGTGAGAAACTCCTCAAGCTGGTTCCTATATCCTTTAGACACTGAGGACCTACCTACTCAATAAGACATCCCAGGCTCATCTGTTACACTCCCTTCCCCAACCCTGGAATCAGCCATTTCTTCAAGGAGCCCTAGTTCCTTTTAGTAGGGTAATGATTTTAGAAAACAAGATCTGAGTGCTTACTCTGTTTGTTTCTAGGTCTGTGGCACAATAAAGAATACATCTGGTCTTTGTCCCTAGCTCCTGGCACAGAGCTTCAAAAAACCCTGGCATTTCCTAAAGAGACAGAAGTGTCTTTGTTATGCTAACGAGGTGACTCACAGTGGGCCCCTAGATAGCTTCAGGAAAAGAGCTGGTCACCAGAAGACAATCACATAATGCAACTTTGGGCCAGCTGGATCTCCAGAGACATGAGGGGGAGGGGAGGCTGGCTGGAGATTGAGTTCAAACACCTAGCCAATGATCTAATTAATCATGCCTACATAATGAAACCCCAATAAAAATTCTGGATGCTAAAGCTCAGTAGAGGGCTTCCCTGGTGGCGCAGTGGTTAAGAATCCACCTGCCAACACAGGGACATGGGTTCGAGCCCTGGTCCGGGAAGATCCCACATGCTATGGAGCAACTAAGCCTGTGCACCACAACTTATGAGCCTGCGCTCTGGAGCCCACAAGCCACTACTGAGCCCACGTGCCACAACTACTGAAGCCCGCGCGCCTAGAGCCGGTGCTCTGCAACAAGAGAAGCCACTGCAATGAGAAGCCCGCACACCGCAATGAAGACTCGACACAGCCAAAAATAAATAAATAAACAAATAAATTTATAAAGTAAAAAATAAAGCTCAGGAGAGCTTCCTAGGTGGTGAACACATGGATGGGGTGGGAGGGTGATGTGCCCAGATTCCACGATGAGGGGGCATAGAAACTCTGGGTCTCTTCCCCAACCCTCCACTCTCAGATCTTGCCCTATGCTTCCTTTCCATTTGGTGGTTTCTGATTTGTATCCTTCGCTACAAAACTGTAACCATAAGTCCCTGACTTACAATGGTTTGATGTTGTGAAAGCGATACAAATTTAGTAGACACCTTACTTCGAATTTTGAATGTTGGTCTTTTCCCAGGCTACCCATATGCAGTACAATACACTCTTGTGATGCCAGCAAGCCAAGGCTCCCAGTCAGCCACACAATCACAAAGGAGCATAAACAACCAATACACGCAAAACCATTCTGCACCCCTATAACCACTCTTTCACTTTCAGTACGTTATTCAATAGATTACATGAAACATTCAACACTTCATTATAAAACAGGCTTTATGTTAGATGATTCTGCCCAAATGTAGGCTAATTTAAGTGTTCTGAGTATGTTTAAGGTAGGTTAGGCTAAGCTTTGATGTTTGATAGGTTAGGTGTATTAAATATGTTTTTGACTTACAAAATTTTCAACTTAAAATGGGTTGATTGGGACATAACACCATTGTAAATCAAGGGAGATTTATACAGTGCTTTCAGTGAGTTGAGTCATCCTAGCAAATTATCGAACGTGAGGGGATTGGACATGAGAACCCCCATACTTATGACCAGTTGGTCGGAAGTCCAAGTGGACCCTTAGACTTACAGCTACCACTGAAGTGGAGACAGTCTTGCACAGGACTATGGGGGGTCTGACACTAACTCCAGGTAGTGCCAGAACTGAATTGAACTGCAGGTCATTTGAATTAACTGGGTGTTAGTTAGTGTCAGAACATGAAAGGTCCTTTCAACAAACACAGCCACAAAATATTATTTATACACACACACACTTAAATTATAAATTTGCAAATACAACATGACAATAAACGTACATTTTTAAAAATCTTAAGTTCGTATCAGCCTCCACATCATACCACCTGGAAATCACATTAATGCACATGGATCCACTTTATTATTTTTCACAGCTGTACAACAGTATTATACTGTGTGGGTACATCATGCTTTTTTCAGCCAGTATCCAATAGCTGTTTGTTAAACTTGCTGCAAGGTATAACCTCGTGCAGATGCTGTTTTGTATTTGTGAAGATGTATCTTCAAGGCAAATTTATACATCTGGGCCTGCTGGATCACGCGTAAATGCGTGTGAATTTGGTAAAGACTGCCCAAAGCCCCTGCATACGGGTATACCATTCTGGACTCCCATCAGAAAGGTATGGGTGCCTGTTTCCACAGAGCCTCACCAATTGTGCATTGTCCAACTTTTGAATTTCTGCTATTTTTCTAGGTGAGAAATGTATATCAGTGTAGTTTTAATTTGCATGTCCTTTATTACGAGTGAATTTGAGGATTTTTTCATATGTTTAAAGTCTATTTGTAGAGGTTTTTCTGAGACTCGCCTATTCATGTGTTTTTCCTATTTTTTTCTACTAAAGTCTTTTTTTTTTTCATTCAATTTTTAAGAGTGCTATGTATGGTAGAAAAATTAACTCCTTCTTTATAGTATAAGGGGCAAATATTTTCCCTCACTTTATCATTTGTCTTTTGATTTTGTCTATAGTTATGTGAATTTTTTAAAAAATCACTGATATTCAATGTTTTATTGTTTCCAGATTTCAGATCATATACAAAATCTTTTTTCAAGTTTTAAATAATGCATCTAATTCTATTATTTACGTATTTTTCAACATTTATATCTCTGATTGGTGATCTACCTCAGATTGGAGTTTATCCTAATGTATGTATGAGCTTCAGAGCCAATTTATCTTTTCACGAGTAGCTAGCCAATTGTCAACATCATTTATCTTAAAAGTACATCTTCCCCCTGGGGAAAAGAGACACCACCTTTATCATATATGAAATTCCCTATATTCTTGGATCTATTCCTGGAATTTTATTCTGTTGCATTGGTCTGTCTCATCGGGAGCCAGTACAACAGGGTCAGTTACAGATGCCTTGTAGTAAGTTTAAATACCTGGTAGGGCGAGCCTTTCTCATCATGACTTTTGCCAAAGTTTCCCTAACTACCCTTGCATGTTTATTTTTCCACATGAATCAACCAGTCTAGCTCCAAAAAAAAATACCTTACTGGAATTTTAATGGGATTGCATCAAATGCATGTATTAACTTAAAAGAACTGACAGCGTTACAATACTGAGTCACCATATCTAAAAACGAGGAAGCTCTTTTCATTTGTTCAAGGCACTTTTAGATCTTCCAGGAATGTTTTAAAGTCTTCCTCGTAGAGATTTAAGATTATTTCTTCAGAAGTGTATCCCTATGTGCGTGCTTATTTTTTATGTAGCTGCTGTAAATGGGGTCCTCTCCCACCACAGCTTCTAACTGGTTATTATCTGGGAATATAAAGGGCGTTGACTTTTTACCTTACTATGGCCTGCTGCCTTACTGAACTGTTTCATTTGAGTTTGTGTTAATTTTATCATAGGCTTTCCTGGATTCTTCCACAGTTTGCTTCTTTTGTTTCTAAGACTTATGCAATCGATACATTTTTACCTTAGGATATTCTCATTTCCCAAAACTCACACATAAATTGAGACTTTATATTTTTATATTATTGTATATATAATGTTATTTCATTTTTAGATCATTAGACTCTGCATAAAACCCTACTACACCATACATTCTCTTACTCTTCGAGTAACTAAGACAATGACAACCTAGATGAACATTTCCTAGATTCCTAGGGCCTCCACCTAAGCTGACCTCAACACCCACAGACCACCGTGCCATCCCTAAGCGCAACACCACTCGGTCTACGACAGGGAAGCACTTTTACATGAGGGTTCCACTGGGAATATCAACACCAATCTTATCATGCTGCTCAGCCTGTCATCTTCAGCCACAACACTGAGGGAAGTCCCTCTAACCATCTACCCTTTCCTCAGTTATGTCTATTCTACTACGGGCTCATTTCCACAGGGCTGAGAAAGATTTTCATGTTATAATGGCCAAAAAAAGTATAAAACTCTCAAAACAGGAGGCAAAGAACTAAAACTGTCCAATTATGAGCTCAGATGGACTATGCACCAATACAGATGCTAGATGTCAACCAACTGTCGGATCCCAGCTCACCATTTCCCAAAATTACAGTACCTTTTCTTTCTTCATACGATCCATAATCTTGCCGAGGTCTTCAACATCAATGACAGATTTTAGACTCTGATGGTCCTCAGTACCAGACTCTTCCTCACTGGTGCTCCCAAAGGGCTCTTCCTGCTGGAACATCAATGCTTCAGAAATACACTGTGCAAAGTAGCAAAGTATCTAATATTCATTCCCAGATTGTAAGTTCACTGGATGGACTTGAGATATTTTGGGCTAGAGGCCAGCCAGCCTCAGGCCAAATCTAAAGGAGCCCATCATTTATACATTATCTATGGCTACTTTCTTAATAAAATGACAGAGCTGATAGCTGCAACAGAAACAATATGGCTACAAAGCTGCAGTGGAACCATGGAGTCTTAACCACTGGACTGCCAGGGAAGTCCCTACATTTTAAAAGCATAATTTTAAACGTATTATGGAGTTGGCAAAAACGTAAGGAATCCAAAGAGGACAAATATGAACTAAAAAGGGGAATCCTAGGAGGTAAGTGACAAATGGAGCTGAGAGTATCTGCTGAATCTGTAGAAACTATTTTGACAGCAGGACAGGACAAGGGAAGAGCAGGTAAAGTTGAAGGGATGATACGAGGAGGAAATTCTCACACAGGAGACAAGAGTCAAAGCTGGGGACCCACAAGGCTGCATACTTGGTGTAAAGATAAACTAGAAAAAATGTTCTGTACAAGCAGAGAAAGCAAGAAAAACACGCACAGAATTTGGGGGAAAGAACGGAGCAAAGAATAGATAGTTAGAGGGATTTTATTTGGAGGTTTTAAGGTTTCTAGGAGGGGTGAAGAAAGATTATATAATACAAATTCAGAACCAAATTAAACTTGGGTTCCACTCCTAACTAGAAGACAATGGATCATGCATTCCATTTTATGAAAGAAAATAACTCCCATCTAGAATTCTATACGCAGCCAAAGTATCAATCAACTGTGAAGATGGGATAAAGACTCACAGATATGAAAAGTCTGAAAATTCACCTTTAAAACACCCTTTCTCAAAGAGCTACTGGAGAATGTGCTCCAAAAAACAAAAGTCAGTAGAGAGATAAGAAGATATGAGACACAAGAATTAGGGAACCCAAGAAGCTGGCGAGAGGAAGGCTGTGGATGGAAGACACAGGACTTCAGCTGCAGCAACGCTTAGAGGGCAGCCACGCCACAGTGGAGCAGAAGGAGAGGGCACACGAGAAGCCACCAAGAATCAATAACAACTACAGAATACTGAAAAACAACTTTCAGTTCTGTTAGTTCTGGAATTAGTGATGGTTATAGAGAAATCAAAACATATGTAGCAACAGGGGACTTCCCTGGTGGCACAGTGATTAAGAAGCTGCCTGCCAATGCAGGGGACACGGGTTCAAGCCCTGGTCCAGGAAGATCCCACATGCCACAGAGCAACTAAGCCCGTGCACCACAACTATTGAGGCTGCACTCTAAAGCCCGTGAGCCACAACTACTGAGGCTGCGTGCCACAACTACTGAAGCCTGTGCACCTAGAGCCCATGCTCCATAACAAGAGAAGCCACCGCAATGAGAAGCCCATGCACCACAACGAAGAGTAGCCCCCACTCGCCACAACTAGAGAAAGCCTGTGCGTGGCAACGAAGACCCAACGCAGCCAAAAATACAATATAAATAAATAAATTTATTTTTAAAAATGCAGCAATAATCTTAAGGAGAATAAGTGTATAAGAATGAAAATATAATAATCTAGTATATAGGGCAGATACACAAATACGTACACAGTTACAATAATGACAATGAATAATGGTTCAACCAGAAAGTGTGATACAACCATACAAGAGGAAGGGAAGTGATGCTGTGTGTGTGTGTGTGTGTGTGTGTGTGTGTATGATTTTGAAATTTTTAAAAAATCAATAGCAAGAAGGGACTATTATTTAAGAATATAAATGAAAAAGGTAAAAGAATTAAAAGTGGCTGCCTTGGGAAAATAAGAATTAGATAGAAATAGACAAGGAAGTACAGTGTTTAATTATAAGCCTCTAAGTACTATTTGAAGTTTTATATGTACAAGTGTTACTTTTGATTTTAAAAATATTTTTTAACTTAAATTTTTTTAATGTTAAAAACTATGAGTGGTATCAGCAAAAACGCCAGAGTAGGTAACTCCAAGGGCTTGTTCCCCCACAGACACACCTAAAAATTAAGCAAAAACCAACAGATGTCATTTTGTCAGAACTCTGAGAATTAGCCAAAGGCTTACAAAAACCAAGTAAACACGGAACCAAGAAAAAGGAAAATTAAAGTCAGGTATATAGGTTAAATATAAAAGTCAGTATTACTGTAATTTTTGATTATAATTCCTTTTTCCCTATATGATTTAAAAGACAAACGCATAAAATAACTAACTATAAATCCATGTTAATGGGCACACAACATGTAAACTCATAATTTGTGACAACAATAACATAGAGGGGACGTGACAGAGCTGAATAGGAGCACAGTTTTTGTATATAAAGGTGATGCTAATACAAAGAGTGGTGTAAGTCAAAGAGGTTAACTGCAATCCCCAGGGTGACTACCAAAACATAACTTAAAAATGTACAGAAATGAAAATGAGAAAGGAATCAAATTGGTACACCACAAAAAAAAACAATAAAACACAAAAGGCGGCAGTAATGGAAAAATTAAGGAACAAAAAGATGTAAAATATATAGAAAGTATAATTAAATGACAGAAGCGTTTGCTTATCAGTAATTATTATAAGTGAAAATGGGTTAAACTCTCCAATTAAAAGGCAGAGACAAGTAGAATGGATCAAAACAAAGAAGAAGGAAGGGAACCAATTCCACTTTGTCTACAAGAGACTCACATTAGCTACAAAGATAAAAACAGGTTGAAAGTCAAAGGACAGAAAAAGATATTCCAGGGAATTCACTGGTGGTCCAGTGGTTAGGACTCTGTGCTTCCACTGTAGGGGGCCTGGGTTTGATCCCTGGTTGGAGAACTAAGATCCTGCAAGCCACGTGGCATGGCCAAAAAAAAAAAAACATAAAAAAAAAGGAAGAAAAAGATATGCCATGCAAATAATAACCAAAAGAGAGCAAGGGTAGCTATACTAACATCAGACAAAATAGACTTTAAGCCAAGAATTGTTACAAGAGACAAAGGATATTATATATTGATAAAAGTATTAACCCACCAAGAAGACTTAATGATTATAAACATATATGGACCTAACAGAGCCCAAAACATATGAAGTAAAAATTGACAAACTGAAGGGAGAAAAGATAATTCTACAACAGTTGGAAACTTCAATACCCCACTTTCAATAATGGATAGAACAACTGGATAGAAGATCAATAAGGAAATAGAGGACTGGGACAACACTATAATCCATTAGACCTAACAGATATATAGAGAACATTCCACCCAAAAACAGGAGACTACACATTTTTCTCAAGTGCACATGGAATATTCTCCAGGACAGACCATACATTAGGCCACAAAACAAGATTAAAATCAACCAAAGTATCTTGTCTGATGACTGTGGAATTCAATAGCTTCTAATGGAATAAAATACGTAAGAAAAAATTTAACCAAGGTAAAACACTTGGACACTGAAAACTCAAAATATTGCTGAAAGGAACTAAAGACCACATAAATAAATGGAAAGCCCATGTTTACAGACTGAAAGACTTTATACTGTTAGGATGACAATACTATCCAAAGTGATTTACAAACTCAATACAGTCCCTATCAAAAGCCCAAGAATGTGTTTTGCAGAAATGGAAAGACTGCTTCTCAAATTCATATGGAATTGCAATGAACCCAAAATAACCAAAACAACACTGAAAAAGAACAAAGTAGGAGGACTCCTGATGTCAAAACTTAACTACAAATCTACAGTGTGGTACTGACCTAAGGAGAGACATACAGATCAGTGGAACAGAATCCAGAAATAAACTCACACATCTGTGGACAATGGACTTTTGACAAGGGTGCTATCCATTCAGTCGAGAAAGAATCGTCTTTTCAACAAATGGTGCTGGGACAAATGGATCTACACATGCCAAAGAATAAAACTGGACCCTGACCTCACACCATACACAAACATTAACTCAAAATGAAGCAAAGACCTAAATATAAGAACTAAAACTATAATATTCTTAGAAGAAAACATAGAAATAACTCTTCATAACCTTGGATTTGGCAATGGATTCATATATATGACCCCTACAGCATGAGCAACAAAAGAAAATATGGACAAACTGATCTTCATGGAAATTAATAACTTTAGTGCATCAAAAAACATGACCAAGAAAGTGAAAAGGAAGTCTATATGGGAGGAAATATTTGCAAGTTATATATCTGGTAAGAGATAAACAAAAAGGACCTACTGCATGGCACAGAGAACTATATTCAATATCTTGTAATAACTATAAGTGGAAAAGAATCTGAAAAAGTATATACACATATGCGTTTATATATATAAATATATGTGTGTGCATATATAACTGAATCACTTTCCTGTACACATGAAACTAACACAGAATTGTAAATAAACTACACTTCAATAAAAATTTTAAAAATTAAAAAAATAAACAAAAATTAAAAAACCCTCAAGGAGACATCACTTCACACTCACTAGAACGGCTACAATTAAGAAAAAAAAAAAGTGTTGACAAGGATGGGGAGAAATTGGAAGCCTTGTACATTGCTGGTAGGAATGCAAAAAGGTGCAGACTTGGGGCTTCCCTGGTGGCGCAGTGGTTGAGAGTCCGCCTGCCAATACAGGGGACGCGGGTTCGTGCCCTGGTCCGGGAAGATCCCACATGCCACGGAGAGGCTGGGCCCGTGAGCCATGGCCGCTGAGCCTGCGCGTCCAGAGCCTGTGCTCCGCAATGGGAGAGGCCACAACGGTGAGAGGCCCGCGTATGGAAAAAAAAAAAAAAAAAAAGGTGCAGCCACTGGGGAAAACAGCTTGGTGGTTCCTCAAAAAGTTAAACATAGAATTACCACAAGATCCAGCAATCCACTCCTAGGTATATACCCAAAAGAACTGAAAAGTTACTCAAACAAACACCTGTACATGAATATCATAGCAGCACTATTCACAATAGCCAAAAGGTAGAAAAAACCAGAATTCTCATCAACAGATAAATGGATCAACAATTCCATTCAATGGAATATTATTCAGCCATAAAAAGGAATGAAGTACTGACACATGCTACAACATGGATGAAACTCTTTTATGCTAAGTGAAAGAAGTCAGACAAGAAAGGTCACATATTAATGATTCCACTTGTATAAAACATCCAGAATAAGTAAATCCATAGAGACAGAAAGCAAAGTGGAGGTTGTCAGGGCTGAGGGAAAGCGAGTGAAGAGTGACTGCTTAATGGGTAAGTGTTTTTTTTGAGGTGATGAAAAGGTATTGGAACTTGATACAGGCAGTGGTTACACAAAATTGGGAATGTACTAAATACCACTAGATTGAATGTATTTTAAAATGGTTAATTTTATGCTTTGCAAATTTTACCTCAAATTTTTTTTAAGTTTTTTAAAATGGTAGGAGCCAACTGGAGGGAAGATAAACAAATGAAAGCAAAGAGACTGGCTAGAAAAAGAGCAGAAAAATGAAACAGCAGCTGAAAGGCACAGAACAAAGGAAAGGCTTGTTTCTTATTTGCTTTCTGTGTTTGTTTAAACGCAGGTAATTCCTGTGTTTAAACAAACGTGTTTAGAGCACGTTTATGTATTTCTGGGGACCACCTAGGAGAGAGAGAGAGATTAACAGTGCAGGGGAGAGACATACAATATATGAAGGAACAAAGGGAACAAAGTCCTTGATCCCAGAGCATGCACAGAGTGGGCTTGACAGGAACTAGATACTTAGTCTCTGTGGCAGAAAAGATGGCAGGATTTGTAGACAGCGCGGGGAGGCTCTAAGAGAATTCTCTGTCGGCTTCCTATGAGAGCTGGAGGAAGGGGTGGGGGAAAAAGAGCACTGAACAGTGGTCTCGGAGAGTGAGAGGATGCTGGAGACTGGGGGCAGTTCTGGCTGCACACTTGAGACCGTGGTCACCAATCTGTGGTCAAAGAGAAGACAGACAGGTTCCAATCTGGCTTGGGGCTTAGCCAACTGGGTTGGAAGAGGGAGTGGATGGCAAGAGAATTGAAGATGTTTTTAAGAGAACGAGTATAAAATTCAAACTGGGTAAAGACAGAAGTGAAGTAAGCAGTTAGCACTACCCTGTGAAAAAAACGTGGGGTCCAAAGAACTTTAAAGTAAGAGCACCAGAGAGGGCTCAGAGTTCAGGTCATAGGGACATGAAATGTCAAAGGTGAGCACGGAAGTG
Source organism: Pseudorca crassidens (assembly GCF_039906515.1). NCBI lineage: Eukaryota > Metazoa > Chordata > Mammalia > Artiodactyla > Delphinidae > Pseudorca > Pseudorca crassidens. The sequence continues at coordinate 14,246,076 of NC_090310.1, forward strand.
GGAGGCCGAGGTCACTGGAGAAAATGGTTCCTGGGGGTGTGAAGGCCAGGAAAGGGACAGGATAAATCATCTATGTGGATGGCTCACCCACAAAGAGGAATGACAGGAACAAGGGTGGCGAGAAAGACAGGGAGTCAGAATGTCAAGTTGTTCCCAAATGATGCAAGCGACCAGGTGGCCCAAAAACAACAGTAGTGATATAGCCTGATGTAACACGAGCTTCAAAGGAACTGGAGTATCTGAAGAAAGAGAAATTTTTAGAATGTGAGGGATGAAAGAAAGGAATCTGGGATGACTCGCAGCCTTCAAGTTTGAGTGATTAATGGAGGTTAAAAGAGGTTGGGAGGAATATGTGGTTTAGGGGTAAAAAGACATGAGCTCAGCCCGGGACATATTCAACTTCTCCAGACCCGTTTCCTAACCTGCAAACTGGGGTAGAAACCTACTGGATTCCAGCAATGCAACAATTAAAGAACATATTTAGGAAAGCATCCAGCACAACATAGCTTATCCTAAGATCCCACTCTCTCTAGAACATCCCCACATGAGTTTCAGCTCTTCCTTCTAACCAGAGGCCAAGGAAAGAGCTTCCCAGGACAGAGGAAAGGTTCAGCACCTCCAAATGCAGGAGGAAAACAGGGAGACATGGACACGTGGGCTCCGTACCTCAGCGTCTCTCTGATGGAATCCCTCTTGAGCGTGAGACCCTGGCTCCATTGCCTCTGAGCCGTGCTGATTAGACTCGCACTTGCCTTTCTTGCAGTTGCCACCACAGGGTTTTCTCTCTCCTTTACAGAGCGCCTGTAGCCGGGAGATGAACCTAGCCTTCCACGCTGTGAAGTCGGCCTCAATGCTGCCGTGTTTGCTTTTAACCACGTTGCAGTCACCCTCCCCTCGGGACATCACGCGATGGGCGCCGAGCATCCAGAGCCACTTGTCCACGTCCTTCCCCACCTGCAGGAGAAAGAGACAGGTGAGCTACAACAGTCCTCCAGATCCGAGGCTGGCAGCCTGCTCTGCGACAGCCTGGGGTTCCACTGGGGCCCTGTTCCCGGCCGCTGCTAGGAAGAAGGAACTGCCCAGTCAAAAGGGCTTCAGGCCCTCCAGCCATTGATACGTTCAGGTAAGATTCTGCGGAAGATTTTTTTTTTTTTTTAAATATAGGGACCGACAAATTATTTTGTTAACTAAGGGTTAGTACCTGATGAAGAATTTGAAAACTAGTCTTCTAAATCATGGTCAGAATGAAATCACTCAGTAGCAAAATCAGTTCCTTCTAAAATAAAGCCTCTGGGGTCAAAGACCATTAAACAACAAAGTACAAACGGAGCCCATTTGGCAAGACTCATGATTTCATAAGCCAGAGATGCATTTTATTACAGTATGAAGCACTTAAGCTGAGGCACAGGAGTTATCAAGAAGTACAATTAAGAGTTCAAAAACTTAACAGGCTTCCTAAGTGGCAAGGCAGTAAACAAAATATTTACATATCTGAATTTTACCTTGTGTCTACTTTCTTTGAAAATATGAGGGGGGGGGCAGGCACAGAGAATACACATCTTGATAGAACAGCTGGATGAAAACAACTTTTACAGAAAGATCTCCACCTTCATCTTTCCTCACGTTCTACCAAAAATAGGTGAGCCGAGCTGGGCTCACATCTGGGGAGAGGTACACGTAAAAAAATTCTGATCACTTTTCAGAACCACTAAGAAACTGAGAGCCTCCACATTTTTCTTTTTTTTTTTTTTTTTCGGTGGCGGGCCTCTCCCATCGCGGAGCACAGGCTCCAGACGCGCAGGCTCAGCGGCCATGGCTCACGGGCCCAGCCGCTCCGCGGCATGTGGGATCCTCCCGGACCGGGGCACGAACCCATGTCCCCTGCATCGGCAGGCGGACTCTCAACCACTGTGCCACCAGGGAAGCCCACACATTTTTCTTTTTTAAAGTATAGAGAATGCAAAGGAAAAGGAGCCAAGTTAATTTCACTCAGAAAAAAGGATCCAGGAGAACAAAAGAAACAATTAATATTTTATTACATAAAGGGCAGTGAATGTTTTTCTTCTATTTCATCACTTTACAAAGTAATGATTAGGGACTTCCCTGGTGGCGCAGTGGTTAAGGCTCCATGCTCCCAATGTAGGGGGTCCAGGTTCGATCCCTGGTCCGGGGATGAGATCTCACATGCATGCCGCAACTAAGGAGCCTGCCTGCCACAACTAAGGAGCCCGTGTGCCACAACTAAGGAGCCCACCTGCCACAACTAAGACCCAGCACAAACAACTAATAAATAAATAAAATTTAAGAAGAAAAAGAAAAGAAAAGTAATGATTAAAAGACAAGTTAACTTTGTGAAGAATTAGTTTGGCCAGTAAAGGTCATTCCACAACAGAACAGGTAGTTGAGAAAGTCCAAAGAATCAGGGACCTTCCGTCTACAAGGTCCTGCCTGGGGGCAGGAAGCTAGACTCTGGCCATGAATACAAGCCGCTAAGACGCTAGACAACAGGAGGCATTTTCATTCATTTTATTCAATAAAAATTTACTGAGAGCCTCCTATACAGTAGCAATTCCCAGCGATAAAAAGAATAACACAAAAAGTTTATTAGTAAGTACCAGAGAGTACAGATTGTCTCACATACACCCACATATATGTACCTGTGTAGGTGATTTTTTTTTTTTCACTTAAGAGAATGTATCCCTACAATTCAACACGTACCTACCTTGTACCTACCTTGTTGAAGTGGCTCACGTATGCAGAATTTCCCAGGCCAAACACTGCGTATCTCACACCCTTCAGGTACGTTTTGCCAAATCGAAAGTCATTGGCTGCTTCCTCTAGCCACCTGCAGAACCACTCTGCGCTCTCAGTCGGCTGACCGTCAGTGTAGGTAGCAACCAGGAAGGCAGAGACATTTTTACTGGTAACCTAACCAACAAAGTCATTATTTCAGAAGAGTAGCCAAGATATAAAGTTATCTCAATGAAGAAAATCCTTTTTGAAATGCTGACATTCATATCACACTAACCTCTAAAGACAAAGAGTGCTTTTAGAAATGTTACTTATTTTCAAAAGAGAAAGCAAACAGGGCCAGGACCCTGCACAGGGGAGAAAGCCCACCACACCTCCTGGTGCCCTTCACCATGTACTTCATCCCATTTCCCAGACTATAAATTCCTATCAGCTCCTGCTTGTCATATTGGAAACAAAAGCCAAATCAGTCAGGAAGAAATACAGAAAGATCTCTAAAAAATGCCCTGAAAAATCAAAGCCATAAAACGTTAAATGTAAAGTGACTTAACACTTGGCACCATCATCTCCACGGGAAACAAAACACATCTTCAGTCCTGTGAGCCACAGTATTTCATCTGCTCGAGTGCATCTTCACAGTTCCAAGTCAGGAGGTAAGTTATAAGTAATCCCTTATGAATAATTAAGTATCCAAGCTTGCTAATAATTTTTTTTTTTTTGCTAATAATTTTTAACAAATAATTTAGAGCAGATTCAAGCTCACTCACTTGTACTCCAACGTTTTCTTGGGGGAGAAAGAAATGCACATTTACAGCTAGAGGTTTATCCACTAAGAAGGGACTGGCAAATTACAGCCCGCAGGCCCAGTCCCACTCACTGTCTGTTTTTATAAATAAAATTTTATTGGAACACAGCCACACTCACTCATTTACATACCATCTCTGGCTGTTTTGTGCCTCAAAGGCAGAACTCAGTAGCTGCGTGGCCCACAAAGCTGAAGATATTTACCGTCTGGCCCTTTATAGAAAAGGCTTGTCAATGCCTGTTCCACCTGCTTCTCCAACTTTAGCTGCTTCAGAATCACCTGGGGCACTTGTTAAAACACAGCCCCACATCCAGACTTTGATTCCGTGGGGCTGGGCTAGGACCTGAGAATCTGCATTTCTAACGAGTTCCCAGGAAATGCTGATACTGTCGGTTCAAGGACCACGCTTGGAGAACCGCTGTTGTCAGGCCAACTTCCCTACCTGGGCATGGCTAGAGGAGGGGGCGGGGCATTCCTCAGGTGATGAAATGAAGCTCTCACAGATATGACGTTACACCTGGAGGTCACACAGCCAGTTAAAGAGATTTCTCTAACTCCAAAACCCATACTGCTTCTGGCACCCAAGTGGCTCCTGACCTTTCAGCAGGCCTATACGTGGTTCACATGCCCGGCACATGGCCATCAGTGACAACCCTCTTTGATTATGACAGTCAAAGCAGGAGGGAACTTCCAACCACCCAAGCTTTCAGTCTAACACCCCAGAGGGGCCGGCCCCGCATCACTCACGCCCGAGTCAGCACGCCACCACACACTCAGCACCCCTGACTGACACTGAACGCTCTACCGACTGGAATCCTTTAGCGTGAAAATTAAATTTATTCTGAAGAGTCTTTTTATCCCAGAACACAGGAGATCAATTAAATTTGAAAGTTGTGATTGAAGGGAAAATAAGACAATTACCAACCTCTTCTACTAGATGGTCATCTGGGTCATATTCCTTCAGATTAATAAGTGCCACAGGCAGACCAAGGGAGCTAACTGCTTCAGCAAGAACTGTCGCAAATCCCTGATAGGAGGGAAAAAAATCAAATAAAGTCTTCAATAAGCTAAATAAATGAAAAATACAGTCTTCATTTATTCCTGTTGGCAAGGTAGTGAGGCATTTAGCATGAAAAGCTTTTCCGGTGACTGACATGTATCACCATAAACACAAATTCTATTCTCATTTCTACCATTTTCTCAAGCATCTTTACAGAGATCATCACTCAGCTGTGTTGTTCTCCCTCTACAAGTACATATGTGGGATTATATGTACTTATTATATGTACTGGTAGACATTTCAGCTGTTTGCCCCACTAGAATAAACATATAGATGGAGAAGAAATACCATAGTGGGAAGAGAGTGGGGAATATGAGAACTGTGAGCACATTTCTGGAAGACAGAAAGCAAAAAGCAGCAGGCTGACAGACAGAAGCAAGCCTCGGGGGACACAGAAAACCAGAGGGGCTCTGGGATCAGTCAGTCACTGGGGCAAAAATGGGAGGGAGGGGCTTCCCTGGTAGCGCAGTGGTTGAGAGTCCGCCTGCCGATGCAGGGGACGCGGGTTCGTGCCCCGGTCCGGGAAGATCCCACATGCCGCGGGGCGGCTGGGCCCATGGAGCCATGGCTGCTGAGCCCGCGCGTCCGGAGCCTGTGCTCCGCAACGGGAGAGGCCACGGCAGTGAGAGGCCCGCGTACCGCAAAAAAAAAAAAAAAAAGGGAGGGAGCAGTGGGCCAGAGAAGACCCTGTGGAATACAGAGAATCCATATTATGTGGTACCAGCGCACACAGAGCCTTAGCGACACTCACCTTTTACCCCCAGGCAGACCCCTGCCAGCCTCTTCTCCAAACAAAATGAACCAAATGGCTGGGGAAAGCTACAACTTCTAGCCAGATGTTGGTACCCCAGGAAATTCTCTTCCTCTTTCTGGCTTGGTAGCCTAACACTTGGCTCGCCACCTGCCAGGACTAAAGCTAAGCCTGCCCTCGCCATTTACTGGGCATCCACCAGGCCAGTCTCAGCTCTGGGCGATATTACCCAACAGGAAACAAGGCACACATGTTCCCTGCCCTTAAGGAGCATCAGGGAACATCCTCAAGGAGATATTCTAATGGACGGAGAGAGAACAAACACACAAATGAGAAAATACACAGTATATCGCATGGTGACCAGTGCTGTGGAGGAAAAGAGGATAAGGCGTAAGAATACGGTATTGGAGGCATGGGGAGAGTTGTTATTTTACATAAGGAGGGCCAGGACAGGTGTATATAATAAAAAATAAATATTTGGTCTTTGCCTCCAGGGAGCTCCTAGAGCTCCTAAAATCCTTGGAACTTGCTGTCTTTGGTATGTTAATGAGATGACTCATTGGGGTTGCGGTGGGGGACTAGATGGCTTCAGGATGGGGGCTGGTCAGCAGAAAACCAACCCTGGGATTAAAGGCTTAGAACTTTCAACATCTTCTCTCCCTGTGGGGAGGGGAGGGGAGGGGTGGCAGGAGATGAAGTTCAATCAGATGTGGTCGATGATTTAATCAGTCATGCTTACGTAATGAAATCTCCATAAAAAACCCTAAATGACAGGGATTGGGGGACACATTGATATGCCGAGGAGGTGGCACGTTGAAATAGGACTCAGAAGCTCTGTGCCGCCCCTCCCCCCAAGACCTGCCCCATCATCTCTCCCATTTGTCTCTTTCTGAGTTATATTCATTGTTATAAACCAGTAGACTAATCAAAGCAATTCCCTGCATTCTGTGAGTCATTCTAGGGAATCAGCAAACCTAAGAAAGAGACTGTGGGAACCCCTGAATTTATAGCTGGCCAGTCAGGAGTACACATGCCCCGGGACTTGTGACTGGTGTCTGATGTGGGGACAATCTGACAATAACTCGGGTAGACAGTACCAGAATCGGAAAACAGGTGTGGGAAAACAACTATTTGGTGTCAGAAAACACTGCCACAGGCCTCAAAAATAAAGACTTGAGCAAAACCTGAAGGAAATGAGAGAGCAAGCCAGAGGCTATCCCCAGCAGAGGGACGTGTAAGTGAGAAGGCCCAAATGCGTGAGCACACTCGGCAAGGAGATTAATAAGACTGGAGGGGGGAGACCAAGGACATGAGGTAAAGGAGATGCTGGAGACGCAGAAGTGAGGGCCTCTCGGCCACCATGGGGGCTTTGGCATTTGCTTTAAGTGAATGAGGGAGTCACTGCGCGGTCTTAAGCCAAGATGATTAACACCATTTTGCCTAAGTTCTCACAGTCCCTGTGGTTGCTGGGATGGGCTGAATGAAGGAGGCTGAGGATGAGATGACCACATTAACCCAGACAAAATATGAGGGAGGCTGGCTTAGGCCAGGGCAGCAGCAGTGAAGGCGGTAAGAAGGGACTGGAACCTGGATCTATTCTGAAAGTAGAACACACAGTATGTGCTGACAGACTGGATGTGGGTAGTAAGAAAAAGAGAGAAGTCAAAGGTTTTTTTGAACTGGGCAACTGGAAGGATGAAGTTGCCATTTATCGGAATGGGAAAAATTAGAGGGGGAACAGGTTTGGGCACAAAATTGGGAGTTTAGTTGTAAGCACACTAATTCTGAGTCGCCTACTACACATCCATCCACAGGAAGATCTAAGATAGGCAGCTGGGGATGAGGGTCTGGGGTTGAGAGGAAAAGTCAGATTAGAAACATAAATTTAGAGGCCACCGTCTACTACAGGGATCAGCACACTGAGGGCTGCAGGCCAAATCCGGCCCTCTGTCTTTATAGGTAAAGGTTACTGGAATACAGTCATGCTCATTTATTTACACATTGTCCATGGCTGCTTTCACACGACATCAGCAGAGCTGAACAGCTGCAACAAAGGCCATACGCCTTGCGAAACCTGCAAACCTAAAAAACATATGTAAAATAAACTATCTAGCCCTTTACAGAAAAACTCTGTCAAATTCCAATAAATAGAACTGAAAGCTCTAGATAACAAGATCCCTTAGAGAATGAAGTGAGTGCAGATAAAGACATAGTCTCAAGAACTGTGCCCTGGGATGCTCCTATCTTTGGAGGGCAAGAAGATGAGGAGAAATCTGCAAATGATAGTGAGGCAGACTAGCCTCAGCAGAGGAGGAGAACCTAGAGAAGAGTGTCCCAAAAGTTCAATGGAGAAAGTATGTCAACAAGGAAGGAGCTGTCGTGCAGCTAAGAGGTCAAGTAAGATGAAGACTGAGAATTAATTAGCGACATAAAAGTCACTGGGAGCAGGCTGGGGCACACAAGCCTAACTGGAGTGGGTCAAGAAAGACAGGAGTAGAGAAATTAGAGACAGCAAGCACAGACAACACTTTCAAGGAGTAATACTATAAAAAATAAAATAAAATTGAGGTGGTAGTTAGAGGGAGATGTGAGGTAGATAGGTCACCTGGCATACACTGACCCACCTTGCACACAGCATACAGTGAGAACTTACAACTAGAGAAAACAAGTCTATTTACACAGTTAACAGAGAAAATCCACGCCAGCTACCCCATCATTCCATCCTAAATATGAACAGAAAACCACGGATCACCAAGACCATGATGAGAACAAGTGACAGGAAAGAGAAATAGCAGCAGCAGAAACATGCAGGAAGCAGATAGATCAGGGAACCGAAAAAGGAACTCACTGAAATATATTCTTAGATTATGAAAAAGATGCAATAGAAATGGAACAGAATGGCATTTTTGCAATTAAAAACATTATAGCTGAACTAAAACATTCAAAAAAAAGGTTTGGAATTGAAATCCAAGAACCCAGAACAGAAAGAAAGTTACTTTTGTATGAGAGAGGATTTGAGACACAGGAGACCATCCAAAAGGTCCAACATCCAACTAACCAAGTAGAACAGAGAAAACAGAAGGGAAAGAAGTTTACCCAAGGAATATTAGCAGAATTAATGCACACGAATTTTCAAAACAAAACAGCCCAAGTATACAATACAATGGCTGAAAAAGACCCAACCTAGACACCATCTCACAAAAGCTCCAAACATCTAGGACAAAGGGATGATTCTAAAAGCTTCCAGGGGGCTTCCCTGGTGGCGCAGTGGTTAAGAATCCATCTGCCAATGCCAGGGACACGGGTTCGAGCCCTGATCCACGAAGATCCCACATGCTGCGGAACAACTAAGCCCGTGAGCCACAACTACTGAGCCTGCGCTCTAGAGCCCACGAGTCACAACTACTGAACCCGTGCACCACAACTACTGAAGCCCGCACACCTAGAGCCCATGCTCTGCAACAAGAAGCCACCGCAATGAGAAGCCCACGCACCACAACAAAGAGTAGCCCCCTCTCGCCACAACTAGAGAAAGCCCGCATGCAGTAACGAAGACCCAATGCAACCAAAGTAAATAAAATAAAAAATAAATAAATTTATTAAAAAAAGACAAGGATGTGATGCCCTCAAAGTTGTAAGAAAAAAATTCTGCCCGAGTCTTCTATACGAAGCCAAATACGAATCAATCAAATGTGAAAGCCAAATAGAGAAATTCAGACGGTACAGCTTTAAGAAGGGGGGGCCAGGGCTTCCCTGGTGGCGCAGTGGTTGAGAGTCCGCCTGCTGATGCAGGGGACACGGGTTCGTGCCCCGGTCCGGGAAGATCCCACATGCCGTGGAGCAGCTGGGCCTGTGAGCCATGGCCGCTGAGCCTGCCCGTCCAGAGCCTGTGCTCCGCAACGGGAGAGGCCACAACAGTGAGAGGCCCGCATACCGCAAAAAAAAAAAAAAAAAAAAAGAAGGGGGGGCCATTTAACTCATATCAACAATGATGTGGGCAACAATATTAAGCCGCTGAGATGTGAGGAACTGACAAATACGAGGAGTCAATAACTTTTATCTAACTTGATAAATCTAGAAACATGGCAGAAGGAGGTTCAAGAAATAACCCTCAGAGGAATTAAAAACAGAAATATCAATAGCTAAAATAGATTCTCTGAAGAGTACTTTTCATTATGAACCCTCTGTACACCTGGATTTGTTACCATCTGCAAGTATTAATTTGATCTTAAAAAAACGTAAAAGCGGGCATAAAAGAGAGGCTAGGAATGAGATCTTCTATGAATAACATAAAAAGACTTTGTTTCCGCAGCTCAGATACCTTTCTAACGTTTCTTCCAGTTTCCTGCCTCTGCTGCTTAAGGTTGAACTTAATTATAAGTGACCTTCAATTATGACACACACAACAAAATACTGAAAAAACCTTTTAAAAAGTAGTATTCTACAAAACATCCACGAGAGGGCAGTAGAACCCTCTTTAATACTCTACCAAAATAATGACAAGGAATTCTGTTTTTAATTCATTTTCATGTTAGTCTTAGAATCTTTTCCTAGAAAGCAATAAATAGCTGTGACCTTTATAATAAAGAAGCAAGCAGCATCTAGATACAATTAAAGCATCTTTCAGCTATATATCTGCAGCCGGTATCTACACAGTATTCAATGTATATCATTAACACTTTTAACACTATGAGAAATCAAAATACATTTCATTAAATAGATGTGTGAAGTTGTGAACGTCAGGGCCCATACTGGACATACTGCTGCCACTTTTCACTATCTTCCCTACTTCTATACCCAGTAATGGACTTGGAAATCCAAGTCTCCATTCTGCTGAGCAAGAAGCAAGCTTCAGAACAAAGACCCCGCATGACAGTGACCACCAGACACCCCCAATCAGCTGAAATGGAGATGAAACTCACCCACCACCCCAGAAAGGAAAAATGTATGCTGTAAAAAGGAAAAACAAAGATGAAAAAAGATTAGAAGACCAATTCAGTTCACTGCTAAAGAACACTTTTCAGAAATTTTCTTAAAAGATCAGGAGACCCAATGAAAAGTGTCATTATAAGTTCTTACCTTTGCTGTGCCAGTCTGAGAACCATAGAAAATCTTCACTCCAGACACAAAGACTTCCTTCTTTTGAAGAGAGATATAGCCATTTGTCATCAAATCCCGAGATGCTTTCGGAACGGTTTTCTCCTGTGAGTTTTTGTTCTTGAAATAAACACAAAATCCATCAAGTTTGAATATTTTCCCAACTTCATTAGGAATGAAAATTATCAACCGCTCAGATACTGACCCATTTTATTATTCTCTTAATTTTTCAATTGTACTCCTCAAATATTAACCCCTTGGTATAATTAGGTCCTTTTAAAAGCAGGGCCCACATTTCTTAAGACTATAATGATTCCCATTCCTTCCAGGATAGAACTACACGTACTTTCACCCATAATGTGTTGTAGTGGAATAATAGTAGAAACTTATTTTCTGATTCTTAATTACTGGAAGGAAAAGAGAACACTACTACCCCTTAAGGGTGCTAAGCAGATTTGGGGTTTTTGCAAAAGTTTAATTTTTCATTACAAAACCTTCCTGTATCTTAACAATGAGACTTCCACAGCCCATCAAAGAAAAGGTAAATAACTTAGTCTATAAAAACTGACAAGAAAAATTTTTTGGCATTGAAAAACTATTTCTAAAGACCAAACATAAAAGTGATCGAAAGTTCCTTTTAGAATTTCTATATTTTTCTGGAAGCCTTAGAAAATCTGCACTCTGCATTGTCTATAAAATTTGATGCCAAATACTCTCCTAGAAAAAGTAACTCCACTTGGGTTTCCCTGGTGGCACAGTGGTAAAGAATCCACCTGCTAATGCAAGAGACACGGGTTCAAGCCCTGGCCCGGGAGGATCCCACAGGCTACGGAGCAACTAAGCCCATGTGCCACAACTACTGAGCCTGCATGCCGCAACTACTGAAGCCTGCGTGCCTAGAGCCCATGCTCCGTAACATGAGAAGCTACAATGAGAAGCCCGCGCACCACAACAAAGAGTAGCCCCCACTCGCCGCAACTAGAGAAAGCCCACACGCAACGAAGACTCAACACAGCCAAAAATAAATAAATAAATAAATATTAAAAAAAAAAAAGTAACTCCACTTACCTGCTTTCTGATGACAATCTGGAAACAAATCCAAAGGCTAAAGCCAAAGGCAAAGCCCAAATATATGTAAAACCTGTTTATCCATAACGATATTAAAGATGAGAAGTCCCACATATCCAAAGAAGGATCTAAATTTAAAATGACACATATAAGTAATTTTATTTGAAGTTACATATACAATGATATCCATTCTTATTTAAGAAAAAAAAGAAAAAGAAAAACCAACCTTCATATTCAACAACCCCGCTAAGAAATCTATAAAAAGCAACTCTAATAAAAACAAGACACTGTGATATGTAATATAATTGTCATGATAATGCTAATTCAAAACAAGAATATAAAATTTTATCTTCATTTGAATATAGCGTTTGGAAAAGAAGGGAACATAAAGTCAAAACACTTTATGTGGAATTATGAGTTAATTTTGCTTTGTTACGCTGCTCCATAAGAAAAATAATACTAAATGTATTCCTCTTTTTTTTAATTTTATTTTTAGAGACCCACATCTACTTGCAAAGGGTTCTCAAATAATTGACCTCAAGTCCCAGTTTTTTTTAAGGGAGATATGGATGGACCTGGACTCAAATGCTGAACCTGGGGGTAATTTCAAAAGGCGAGGTCTAAGATTTGAGGTTTACAGGTGCTACTCCTGGAAAGGACCAAAAGTCCTCAACACACGTGGGTAAGGGGGAGAAAGTTTTCTCTGTCTTTTGCTTGAGGTTAGAAGCATAGTTCTAAACTCATCTCCTAGCCTGAAAAGGCAAAAGCCAGGTCACGAGCAGGGATCAGTCCTCCCTTGCCCCCAGCGGCACCGGTCCCGGGCTGACAAGGGCAACATACTCTGGAAGAAGGGGCCCGAGGGTCTCAGAAAAACGGTTTCCTCCCTTCCCACCCCACGAACCTTACCCGCCTGTGGACCTTACCCATTCTCCTCAGAGCCCGAGCCCTGCGGCCCGACAAGACACCAGGACTGCGGACCTAAAAAACTTATTGTCCGGCGTGGATACTGGGAGACCACCAGAAATACCTCACAGCATTAGCTGGGCGCCCACAGTCGGAGGACCTGGGGGCAGCCATGCCACTCGCAGACCTGTCCGGATTGGCTCAGAGGCGGAAGGGGGCGGGCCCAGAGAAAAGCACCGCCCAGAGATCCCGGCGAGGAAGCGGGAGTGCTGCCTGCGGCTCAGGAATCCGCGCTTGAGAGTTAGGGGCGAATCTGGAGAGAAGCAGGCAAAAAAAGGGGGGGGTGGGGGAGGGAAAGTCGGCGTTAAGAAACTAAGGGCATCGCCAACCGAATGCAATATGTGAGCCTGTTTGAATCTCATTTGAAACACACCGACTGTAAAAAGGCATTATTTAGGGGAAATTTGATTATGGACTAGCAATGAGACGCTATTAAGGAATTATGGTTAATCTCGTTGGGTGTATTTGTTAGGAGTTTAGACTGAAGTATTTAAAGCTAAAACTTTATGATGATTTGCTTTAAAATACTCCAACAAAAAAAAAGAGGGAAAATGAAACAAGAACGGCAAAATGTTGATAATTGTTGAAGCGGGGTGATGGGTACATGGCAGTTCATTACACTTTTTTCTCTACGTTTTTTGTGTTAAAACTTTTCTATAACGAAAGGGTAATGTGGGCGTGGCCCGGAACTCCGCGGAACTGTGAGGTGCCCGGCACTGAGTTTCCACCCGGTCACCAAACATTAGCTCCACCAACCAATCAGAGCTCTTTCGTTCATTCCGGAAAGAAAATTACGTCAAGGAAGAGACCCACTCTTTCCGGGCGTGGAGCAGTGTCGTAAAAGCCACAATGCGCAGGCGTTCTAGCTCCCTCCTCCTCGCCCGGTTTTCTTAACACCTGACGCCTGCGCAGTAAGTTGCGTGGGTGGATCGTTTCGGCCGAGTTAGTAACGGCGCTGCGCAGTCTGCGGGCGTTACTGTGCCACGCGCCGCCGGGTGGTTATATCGAGGCTCAGTTAGCTCTCAGGCCGGCAGCGCAGGTTTGCCTTGGTTCGCCGGACCCAAGGTCTGTGAGCGGCCACGATGTCGATCTTCACCCCCACCAACCAGATCCGCCTGACCAATGTGGCCGTAGTACGAATGAAGCGAGCCGGGAAGCGCTTCGAAATCGCCTGCTACAAAAACAAAGTCGTGGGCTGGCGGAGCGGCGTGTGAGTGACACTCTCCCTCTGGGCCCTGGCCGGAGCTGGTAGCCTCAAAGGCGGCCTCGTTTGGTCGTCTAACGAATGGGCCTAGCTGGTGTCTCGCCAGGGAAGGAAATGGGAAACCTACTCCTGCTGCCCGGGCTTAGGGTCTAAACCAGACGTTCCCTTTTTTTTTGTTTGGTCGGTTTGGTTTGGGGCTTGGTTTTACTTTGCTTCCCGGGTGTCATAAAAGCCACAGCCAAGAAACCCCCATAACTGTGGTCCTTTCGTCAGAATAATGATAAAGGCAAAGGGCCTAGTTTTCCGTGTGCTTCTATAATTCGTGCGTTTGTCACAGATCTCAGCCCAGTAGTTGCACCGAAGTGCGTATAAGTTCTTCACTGCTGCCATCTAGGGGCTGGAATTCCTTGGCAGCAGCCGGACCCCACCCTTCAGTGATGGCACACAGACTCCCGCGACGTTTTTCACCTCTGAGTAACTGCGAATACAAATGGAGTTCTGGGTTACAAAATGGTCCCCTGGAACCGAGGGTCATTTAGGAGTATTTGTTGTTTCTTACTATTCATATCGACGCCTTCTTGTATTTAAATGTGAATGAACTTCGAAGTTTCAAGCATACTCACTTAGGACTTTCTCTCCTGTCCTCCCAAGGGAAAAAGACCTTGATGAAGTTCTGCAGACCCACTCAGTGTTTGTAAATGTCTCTAAAGGTCAGGTTGCAAAGAAGGAAGATCTCATCAGTGCGTTTGGAACAGATGACCAGACTGAAATCTGTAAGCAGGTGGGTTCTAACAGTTGCAGCATAATTGACCCTAATATCCAGTAGTATTAGATATTAGATTACAGGTATGTTAAACTTTAAAATACTATTTTTTTGGAGTGAACAGTTACTGTGCAATAATTCGATCCGTGCAGCATCACTTTTAATAATTCAGGACTTGGATTTTTTGCCAAAGCCTCCAGAAATCAGATTTCCTACTAAGCTGCATTATTTTGTTCATTTATATATTTTTAGTGTAATATACCTGAAAATAGAATTCCTTTTCAGGTATTTCATCATTTACACCCTCTGCTAAGATTACCTTTACCCCATTCCCCATCTAAATAAGTTAAGATTTTGGAACAAGATAATCCCTTTAGGCAAAGCTCAAGTTATTACCAAATATCAGTAGCTGAAGAGGATGAAATTTAATTTTCTCCCCAGTTATTAATTCCTGTGGTTAGTTAACAAGTAGTGTGGAATAAAGATATTACTTTTCTTAAACTTGTTGGGTTTTTTAAGATTTTAACTAAAGGAGAGGTTCAAGTGTCAGATAAAGAACGGCACACACAGCTGGAGCAGATGTTTAGGGACATTGCAACTATTGTGGCCGACAAATGTGTGAACCCTGAAACAAAGAGACCGTACACCGTTATCCTTATCGAGAGAGCCATGAAGGACATCCACTATTCGGTCAAACCCAACAAGAGTACAAAACAGCAGGTGAGTTGTTTTTTAATGTCAAAAAGTGTCCATGAAAATCAGTGTTCTCTGAGGAAAACATTAAAATAGTTGGTCGGTAATAACAAAATGGCACTACTTGGAAGCAAGTGGGAGGAGGTTTTGGGTACAGGGGAGGGGAACGATGGAGGTTTTAGAGAGAAGTGATGGAATTTGTTTTAACTAAACACAAATATACTAGGACTCTCATCTTCCTATCCAAGTCAGACTTTAAAGATAAAACTTGGATTCTTCCAACAAGGACCTACTGTATAGCACAGGGAGCTTGGCTCAATATTCTGTAATAACCTAAATGGGAAAAGAATTTGAAAAAGAATGGATACTTGTATGGGTATAACTGAATCCCTTTGCTGTACACCTGTAACTAACACATCATTGTTAATCAATTATACTCCAATATAAAGTAAAAAATGTTTTTACAAAGATAAAACTTGGATTTTTAAAGCATCATTTTAACCCCAGTTGTTAGATTTTTCTTTAATATTTGTATAATACATACACTATAAAAGTCACCCATTTAAAGCCTACAGTTCAGTCGTATACTCACAAAGTTTTTGCACCCTTCCCTGCTACCTAATTTGAGAACATTTCATCACCCCAAAATGAAACCCTGTACCTGTTGGCAGTCACTTCTCATTCCCCTGTCTCGTAAGGAGGGAATAAGGCAACTGCAAATTTTATTTCTGTTTTTATTGACTTGTCTATTCTGCACATTTCATATAAATGGAGTCATACAGTATGTGGCCCTTTCAAGGTTAATCCATGTTGTAGCATCTATCAGTACTTTTTTCCTTCTTAGGACTGAATAATAGTTCATTGTATGGAAATACCACCTTTTGTTCATTCATCAGTTGGTGGACATTTGGGTTGTTCCCACTTTTTAGCTATCATGAATAATGCTGCTATGAAATTGATTACAAATTTTTGTGTGGACGTATGTTTCCATTTCTCTATACCCAGGAACAGAATTGCTAGCTCATATGGTGACTGTATTAACCTTTTGAGGAATGCTCGGCCGGTTTCCGAAACAGCTGAGCCATTTTACATTTCCACAATCAGTGTACAAGGGTTCCAGTTTCTCCACATCCTCAGTGATGTTTGTTATTGTCCGACTTCTTGATTATAGCCATCCTGGGGGTATTGTTCTGGTTTTGATTTGCATTTCCCTAATGACTGATAATTTGCGCATATTTTCATGGGCGTATTGACCCTTTGTCTTCTTTGGAGAAATCACTCTTCAGATCCTTTGACCATTTTTTAGTTGATTAGTTGTCTCTTCATTATTGAGTTGTAAGAGTTCTTTATATATCTTGGATACTAGTACCGTATCAAATGCACGATTTGCCAGTATTTTGTCATATTCTGTGGGTTGTCTTTTCACTTTCTTGATAGTTTTTTGAAGAACAAAAGGTTTTAATCTTGAAGCCCAATTTATCTATTTTTTTCCTGTGGTTGCTAATGTTCTTCATGTCATCTAAGAAACCATTGCCCAGTCCAGCTAGGTGGAAACTGCTTTGTTTTGAATACCTTCTGCAGTAATGCAGCAGAAGAAGCAAAGAAATTACAGACGTTTTTAATTTTGTCTTGATAGGCTTTGGAAGTGATAAAGCAGTTAAAGGAGAAAATGAAGATAGAACGTGCTCACATGAGACTTCGGTTCATTCTTCCAGTGAATGAAGGGAAGAAGCTGAAAGAAAAACTCAAGCCACTCATCAAGGTTATAGAAAGTGAAGACTATGGTCAACAGTTAGATATTGTAAGATTAACATACTCTTGTTTCTTTGCTTCCACGTTACCAAAATACTTCTCTAGTCATAAATCTGTCACATTTAGAAGGTGTGAACAGTAAGACATTTCCAGTAATGTCTTAACTAGAATTAGGTAAGACAGTCAAGGTCTCCGTAGAACCAAATTGTCATTAAGAACACTTACACTTTTTGTTTGCTTTTTTAGTTAAATTATTCATGATAAAATGATTTTGGTCAATGCTCATTTTCGATGAGAATATATTTTACAGTGAGTCTTCTATTAATGAGGAGATTGGAACTAGGACTAAAAGTTTGTCAGTCTCATTTACCACAGAACATTTTAAAGAAGCAGCAAAAACATCATGTCTTTGGGTCCTCACCCTGCAGCTTCAGACATCGTGTAAATTCAGCTGTCTGCAAACCCACGTCTTAGAGCTTTATAGCTTCTTGACAAATAAATGAGCTCTAGAGGACTGTTGCCCTTTCCACTGTAGATGTAAAACAACACATCTGACACTCTGAAGTTCTAAAATCTTTGCAAAACTTTGCACATGGTTTCTAAATAGGCCTTCCACCTCTTTTTTTTTTTTTCTTCAAATGTGGCTACAAAGAGATGATTTCATTGAACTGTAAATTTTAACGCTAAATTTTAGTATGAAAAGGACCATAGCCTTCTAATCCAACCACTTCGTTTTACAGCTGAGGAATCTGGAAGTCCTCAGTAGGGAGAATAATGCCTTGTCACAGAGGCCTGCGTGCATACCTAAGGGCAGAGGCTGGACCAGAGCCCAGCCCACCGTCCTGTGCGTTGTCTTATCTGTGGTTGTAGAGAGACCTGGAATGTATGGTGTGTTTGTCTCATATGAAGTGAAAGCTGTGTCCATTCTATGGTACTGCTCTTCCTCATGTGGTCAACAGCTGTGTTCAATGTTTCAGGTGTGTCTCATCGACCCCGGCTGCTTCCGAGAAATCGATGAGCTCGTAAAAAAGGAGACAAAAGGCAAAGGCTCTTTGGAAGTACTCAGTTTGAAAGACGTGGAAGAAGGAGATGAGAAATTGGAGTGACAGTCATCAGTCTCTTCAGCTGTCAAACACTAAAGCGTTTGCGTTTCCCACAGCCCTGTTTTCTTTCTGTGATCTGCCAAATACTTGCTCAGATGAGTTGACACTTTCCATCTTTGTGGCAAACATGTACACAAAAAGACTTTCCTTCGTAAGTATTATAATGTGGGATTCATTTAGTTTTAATTATCAAATAGGGTTTTAGGCAAAAGTGAAATACAGAGTCCAGAGTAGCATTTTGTTACTGCCTCATGCCTTTGAGCTTTCCAGGGTGAAAGTTATTTGACACAACTCTTGTGGATAAAAAATAAGTTTTGTACATTATAAGAAAACAACTTTGGGAGGATATATCTGTATGACAGAAAGGGAGGATTTGCCAAAAAAGAAAATGTGTAATGTCTTATTTCTACTTAATGAAATGTGTGTATAGGGGTAACTGTCTCATGACCTAATACAAAGCTTGGATGATGACTTCTTGATTTTCTGAAAAATAGATAGATGATGACTGTGCAGGACTTCAATAATGTTCATCAAACATGCTGCCATAGCCTAGATTATTCTTGGTAAAAAATACAGCCATTTATTCTAATTCTTAAAGTTTATAATATATATTACTAGAGTTGAAAATATACGTAATCAATAAAACCACTGTTTATTTTTGTTAAACTATGGCTTGTATTTCTAGACAGCTTCCTACCTTTTTCTTTTCTCTGCCTCTTGTCTGGTAGGATGGGAGAGTTCTTAGCAGGATTAAACAAGTCAGGAGGAGGAGTGCTCAGAACAGGGCCTGTTCTGTTAAATACCTGATAAACCTTAGAGATATTATTTGGGATGTAATTGAACTTGAGTGTTTTAGTATTTGAACACTTAAATAGACAATGTGCAAGTTTTTTTAAATCTACTTATCCTCAAAAGAGATAGTCTAGAATACAAAGTAGGGTTTCCCTCAAAATAAACATACAGATGTATTTTTATTTTTTATTATTATTATTTTTTTTTGTGATACGTGGGCCTCCCACTGCTGCGGCCTCTCCCGTTGCAGAGCACAGGCTCCGGACGCGCAGGCTCAGCGGCCATGGCTCACGGGCCCAGCCGCTCCGCGGCACGTGGGATCCTCCCGGACCGGGGCACGAACCCGTGTCCCCTGCATCGGCAGGCGAACTCTCAACCACCGCGCCACCAGGGAAGGCCCCATACAGATGTATTTTATGCACAGAAGTTTTTAAGTGAAAAAGAGTTCTTGACTTGAACAGTTTCTGATTGGTTGATTGAAGTCAAACATTTTTCTCATAGTGTTGGAAGAAATATTCTTAAGACACACTTTCTTTAACGGTGAAATTAAACTACTGTTCAGATACAGTCTTCAAGATGACCCCCTCACTGATTCCATTTTACTTACATAGTTTGTTGTTTTACAAAAATGATCTAAACTTGAAGTCCCAGGAAATTATTTTAACCAATGAAGTTTACACTTTATTTCTAGCTTAAACAGTTAAAGCAACGTTTCAGGTCGAAAGTCATAATTACTAAAAATGTTCAAGAGCTGCATCTTGAATAGAAAAAAGATAAATGTTACCATAACATTGCCTTAAGTTTTTTCCCATTCTCATACTCATTTCTTCTAAAAAGCTGGAACTTCAAGAATTGTCAAATGTAAATCAGAGTCATGTTTCTGAACCTATAAAAAATAAAAAATTTTCTACCTTATATTAATCTCATTATTCAGAAGTGGTTAAAAAGTTTGGTTCATGATTATCTTCCCAGTAGCACTGCTATAATGGATTACCTTAAGGATTATCGGTTTATTTTGCTTTTTCAACGCAAGCTTTATTGTGTACATTTGGCCAGAATGACGTTTCAGAATTAAACCTCTCCATTAGCATGTATGTGGTATGTAACCTCATACCACTTTGAAATTCCCTGGTTGACCTTGATTTTTGCCCTACCTTGTGTTATAGAGAGCTGCTTAAACACCTTCCTGGCACGCTAGATTGTGAGCAGCTCAAGGGCAGGAGGTTAGCCAGCTATGTGTATCCCTCCATGGTTTGGACCTGGTAGTTGTGGAATAAGTGTCTGTGGAGTTATAAGCATCCTCTCTCGGTGGGGGTCCATGCCATCAGAAGTGAGGACAGGTAATGACTTTTTCAAATCCATCTTTAAAGCTTGACTGAGTTTTTGTCAGCTAAGCCAGAGCCTCCCACCGTTCATACCCATGCATGCTGCTGTGCCGCTGGTGGTTTGTGTCTGCACAGATCCCCTCAGTCCTGAGGGCTTTTATCTCTGCCTGCAAGCAGCCACTCACATTTACCCCAGGGTGTCATACGCACATATTCTGTGGGGCTGTGATAGGGGAAATTGGGTAGCAGCACTCATTATTGTAAACAGTAGCCACACATGATTTTAACCTGCATGCTACCCTTAAGCCCACATCATGAGGTCCCTATGATTTTGGTAGTAGTGCATTTCCTTATTTAGAATTTTTTGTGTACTTGCTCTTAAATTACTGAAATTTCAAGGTATTGATTATTTGAAAATACATTTCTGCTGCAGCATATTAGAGGTGATCGTGGATAAATAGTTTGCCACTAACAGCATTTAATGTCTGGGATGATGAAGGCCATTGATTTTCATCTCCACATGTATATTAATGGTACCTACAAAATTAACGAGTCTAAATGTAATTTTATAGCAGCAACAGTTCTTCTGAGCTAAAAGTATAGTCCTGACCTAACAGTTTTACAACACTCTGAGCACGTGTACTTGAATGGCCCAGGGCCCCCTTCCAAACACCCCAGAGGAAGAGTCACCAGTTTCACCAAATTCCTACATATTTTTGGTTGGTAGAGAATGGAGATAAATGGGTTGTGGAATTGAAAAGAACAGAGTCATTTTTACTGCAGAGAGGAACAGAGCTGTCTTCTACACTCAGTGCTATTCATATCTTAGGAGATTTTTCCATCTGGTGATACACTTGAATGCCAAAAGTTTCTTGAGTGGCACTCTTCCTGTGGCAGACGAGCATAGTTGGCATACTTTTCAAGGAAAAAGGGCCACAAGCTTATTTATTACTGTCGTGCAGAGGTAGGATCAAGACTAGGAATCTTGCATGTAATCAAGGTAAAATAGTTTGTGGTTTTACAGTTAAAACTTTGCAGATTATAGAAAGATTTTGGACATGTATTGGCATGACAAAAGGGAATAAAGAAAGCATTTCTTAGTGAAATTTGTATAAAGAGATAATTGTGTAAAACTTGAATGATAACCGCCTGATTTTCTCAGAGATATGGTGATAGTTCAGGTGTTCAATAATTGTGTTGAACATGCTGCCATAATTAAGATTTCATAATAGTATAGAATATTATTTTTTAAAGGGCTCGTCATCACTGCATTTGGGATTTTTCTTTTGAGTAAAAAACAGTTAAAAGGGGCTTCCCTGGTGATGCAGTGGTTAAGAATCCGCCTGCCAACGCAGGGAACACGGGTTCGAGCCCTAGTCCGGGAAGATCCCACATGCCGCAGAGCAACTAAGCCCGTGCGCCACAACTACTGAGCCTGTGCTCTAGAGCCCGCGAGCCACAACTACTGAGCCCGTGTGCCACAACTACTGACCCTGCACTCTAGAGCCCACGAGCCACAACTACTGAAGCCCCCGTGCCTAGGGCCCGTGCTCTGCAACAAGAGAAGCCACTGCAATGAGAAGCCTGTGCACCGCAACAAAGAGTAGCCCCTGCTCGCAGCAACTAGAGAAAGCCCGCGCGCAGCAACAAAGACCCAATGCAGCCAAAAATAATAAAAACAAATAAATAAAATAAAGGAAACTTAGATTTTAAAATAATAATAAAATAAAAATGGACAAGGAAAGCAGAATGAGTGGCTCAGAGAGAAGTAAGGATGGGAGAAGGGGCAGGAGAGATTTGAAGCGGGATACTCACCCACTATTGCTGGCGTCGAAGATGGAGGAACGGAACCACGACCCAAACAACGCAGGCAGCTTCCAGAAGCTGGGAAGGACCCTCAGCTGACAGCCATCAAGGAAATGGGGGCCTGAAAGGAACTAAATTCTACCAACAGCCTGAGATAGTGAGGAAATGGATTCTCGCCTAAGAGCTCCCAGGACGGACACAGCCGACCCCGTGATTTTAGTCCAGTTAGATCTGAACCCGGCTTCCGACATACAGAACCATAAGGTAACAAGTTTGTGTATTTTAAACTGCTAAGTTTGTGCTAATGTGTTACAAAAGAAGTAGAAACTGTAGATTATGGATGTTTCAATACGATGAGCAAAAAATGGGTGATTCGCTCAAAGACATCTGTATAATTGGCTATCTGTCTAATAGAGCCAAACTCCTACATCATAACATAAAGAAAATTAATTTTACATGAATTATAGAGCTAAGTGTAAAAATAAAGGCATGAGAAAATATAGACAATAAAGTGTTCAAAAATATAGGAAAATATTTTACCCTAAGAGTAAAAGAGGCTTTCTTAAGGAAAATAGAAACCTGGAAATTATAAAGGAAAATACTGAAGGATTTAACAACCCAAAAAAGTGAAATTTCCGAATGACAAAAGATACTTCAAGAAAGTTCAGAGAAAATATGATTGAAAGAAAATACATGGAACATTTAAGTCAGGTGGAATGCCAGCAAGTCAGGACAAACCAATAAAATAGTCTTATGCTCAGCCCCAAGCACTAGAAATAAATGCAAAATAAGATGGTCACCTTCTCTCAGAGAAATGCAAAATAATGAAAAATAATTTTCTATCCATCATATTGAGGAAAAGTTAAAAAATTCTGATACTGGCAAGGATGGGGGCGGAGGGACCACCACTTTCACACATTTACTGATGGAAGTATAAATTGCTACAGACATTTAGGAAAATAACCTGGTGGTATCTTTAAAATTTTAAATATGTATACCTTACATTTAGGTATCTATCCTCCAGAAATAAATGTATCTAAATTCTAAGGATATACATACAGAGATGTTTTCTGCTTTGGAAGACCTGAAAATAACCATCCGTAACACGTAAGTATTAATAAATTGCAATACTTCCTTATTGTGAAGAATTAGGTAGTTTTTACAAATGAGACGTACCTACCTGTGTGTCCTATAGAGACCTATAATATTACATAACGTCCAAGACAATAAAAGTGGAGGCGGGGGGAAGGGTTGGAGGAAGGGAAACACATTACAGAACAATGTGTTACAGTTTAATCCCATTCTTTTACCTCTTTTGGAGGTGTAGGGGAGGAAGACTTTTTCTTCTGGGTTCTTTAGCTGGTTGGATCATTAAACTGACACAAGGCAGATTAACAGGAGAAAAACAGATTTCATTTCATATACGTGGGAACTCATACAAAAATATGAGACTCAAAGTAAGTGACCGAAGCAGGCAGCTTTATACCTTTTAGACAAGGAAACAATAAATTTGTGAAGAATTGACGAGACAAAGGTGTTTGGGCTTGGGGTAGCAAATTAGTGAAGTAACAAGGTTTGTTTATACAGCCTTCGGGGCCCTGAATTCCCTGTCTCTGGTGATAAGGAGGCCTTCCACCCTCCTGGTACAGAAAGGACACCTTTCACATGAGAGATTTATTTCCTACTTTCAGGGGAACAAAAGAAGTCAGAGTGTCCTTGCACTGACCGTTTCTTAACTATAATCCAAAATAATCAATATGCCCAAATGGCATATTTTGGGGTGCAAGTTTTCAAAGAATAAGAAAATACTAATTTTAAGCTGTTGTGTATTGAATACTAGTGGACCCAAATTTTAAGGAAATTAAATAATCAAAACATTCAATTTAAAATAGAAATAAATTGGCAAGGGATAGCGCTTCATGGAATAAAATGATTCGCCACAGAAGAATTTTTTTTTAAATAAGCTTTTCGGTTACATTTAAAGTGACATTAAATCTTTAGTCTCATCAGTGTTCATTTTCAAGGATCTCTTCTGCCCCGACCTTTGGACACGGTGGGAGACTTCCATGGTTCTGGGAACCTGAGGTCTTAAACTCTGTCCCTTGTGTGACCAGGACCTTAGCAGGTGACCCTGGCCCTACAAAGCAAGTTGCAAGAGCAAAAAGCCCAGGAAAGAGTGCAGATGGGTTGCTCCACGATAAGGTCCTGCACCTACTTCAGGTGCTAGGAGGCGTGGATGATGTAACGTTACTTAGGTCAGCTGGCAGGGAAGCCAGGGGAGAATTTCAAACAAAAATCAAGCAGAGCCAGGGAATGGCGGAAGGCTACCAGTGAAGACAGAAGATAGGAGACTGGAGCAGAGCAGCTACTTCTCACCGCAGTTCACCTCCCCCCAGGGCAAACAATGTGTGTTGGCCCTGACATTTCTTCACGTACTTCTCCTCCAAGGCTGAGTCCAGCCCAGGGATTCAGTGCCAATGAAACAACTTCCCCATTTTTTTTGTCCTTCAGTCTCATGGCATGGATCTCAGATTTAAACCCTTTTAATCAGTCTTTGAACGTTTTGCTTTTCTCCAAATAGTCTAGCCTACTGTAAACCACAGAAGGGCAAACGAGCAGGGCAGCCTACTCGTTTTTGGAGCAACCCATTTTATATCATTTTCCATTTTCCATCATGGCTCAGCTTAGGTGTATGTATATCATTGAGATACAAGTTTTTCCAAGAAAAAGTACCCTTACTACATGCAGTGTCTAATATGCTCCATTATTTTCTATTCTACTACTTTTCTTTTTTCTTTTTTTATCATTCTTCATGCCCGCCATGACCTGCAGTATGAAAAACATTGTTCTGTGTGTCATCATCCCAGATCACAAAGTCGTTTGGGAAGGATTATGGTTTTTCCATTGTTCTTTTGCTTCAGAAGCTAAGGATCCTTCCCTCCCGCCATCTGATTGACACAGAGGGAGACCTGGAGTCCTCGGCTACACACCTGGACCCTCACTCCAGCTGTGCTCCAGGACTCAAATCCAGGCCCTTTTACACCAGACCTACTCAACAATCAAACCACGTGGTTAGTGTTCATGACCCTTCCTGCCTTGAGTCCCAAGACATCAGAGGACAACTCCTAACAGGTCCACTGATGACCAATGACTTGCAAAGCTCTGCCTCTGTCTTTCAGTCTCCAAAGAGAGGCTCTTCAGGTCTGTATTTCCCAAATCCACCTTCATAGATCCCTTTTCAAATGAAAAGTCTTCACCATCATTTGGGGTTGAAACCTGTTGAGTTTTTGTACAAGGACTGAAAAAGATAAAGAACGACAGCAAAAAAAAAAAAGAATTCTTGTTCTGAAAACAGTGGAACTTTGCCTATATTCATTCTTCTTTCTTCCCCTCTGAACATTTTTTGGGGAGCTCTATAAATTTATAAACAATAGAAGGAAGGATGTGGAGTATAGAGTCAGAAAACCCTGACTGTAATCCCAGCTCTTCCAGTTAACAGCTGTGTGACCTCTGACAAATCACTTCACCTCTCTGAGCCTTTATTTCCTCATCAGTAAAATGGAGCTGATAATGGATGCAAAGCCTAAACCCATCCCGGAGCACATGCACAATATATTGTTTTTAACATTATTTCAGAGAAGTTTGCTGATATACCTTCACGGCCGCAGAACAAGCTGGTGGCTGAGCAAGAAGACATTGCTGGGGCTTCCCTGGTGGCGCAGTGGTTGAGAGTCCGCCTGCCAATGCAGGGGACACGGGTTCGTGCCCCGGTCCTGGAAGATCCCACATGCTGTGGAGCGGCTAGGCCCGTGAGCCATGGCCGTTGAGCCTGTGCGTCCGGAGCCTGTGCTCCTCAACGGGAGAGGCCACAACAGTGAGAGGCCCGCATACTGCAAAAAAAAAAAAAAAGAAGACATTGCTTTCCTCATGGGCAGGACATAGCACCAGGGCCCAGGGTCTAACACGGGCTTTCTCACCTTTAAAATGGAGAAAATACCCTCACCTTTAAAATATTCTCACCTTGAAAAGGGAACCCTCCTACGTTTGTGGGAATGTAAATTGGTGCAGCCACCATGGAGAACAGTATGGAGGTTCCTGAAAAAACTAAAAATAGAGTTACTATATGATCCTGCTTATATCTGGAGAAGACTATAATTGGAAAAGATACATGCACCCCAGTGTTCATAGCAGCACTATATACAATAGCCAAGACATGAAGCAACCTAAATGTCCATCAACAGATGAATGGATAAAAATTATGTGGTACATATATACAATGGAATATTACTCAGCCATAAAAAAGAATGAAATCATGCCATTTGCAGCAATATGGGTGGACCTAGAGATGATCATACTAAGTGAAGTAAGTCAGAGAAAGACAAATATCGTATGTGGAATTTAAACAAATTATACAAATGAACTTATTTATAAAACAGAAACAGACAGATATAGAAAACAAACTTATGGGACGTCCCTGGTGGTCCAATGGGTAAGACTCTGCACTCCCAAGGCAGGGGGCCTGGATTTGATCCCTGGTCGGGGAACTAGATCCCGCATGCATGCTGCAACTAAGAGTTCACATGCCGCAACTAAAAGATCTCACATGCCACAACAAAGATCCCATGTGCCACAACTAAGACCTGGCGCAGCCTAAATAAATATATTTTTAAAAAAGAAAGAAAACAAACTTATGGTTACCAAAGGGGAAGTGGGGGGATATATTAGGAATTTAGCATTAGAAGATACTGCTGTATAAGAAATAGCTAAACAAGGTCCTACTGTATAGCACAGGGAAGTATAGTCAATATCCTGTAACAAACCATAATGGAAACGAATATATGTATGTAGGGAATTCCCTGGAGGTCTGCGCTTTCACTGCCCGGGTTCAATCCCTAGTCGGGGAACTAAGATCCCACAAGCTGTGTGACTCGGCCAAAAAAAAAAAAAAAAGTGTGTATATATATATATATATATATCTGAATCACTTTGCTCTACACTAGAAATTAACACAACATTGTAAATCAACTATACTTCAATAAAAAATTAAATTAAATATCTTCACCTTTAAAATGGAGAAAATACCCAGTCTATCTCACAGGGTGAGGTTTAAGTGACATAATTACCTAACAGGATGTCAAAATCTGACTCGGTGTCTCCAAAATTGCTCTTGAGAGCAATAGGTGACAAGAACTCTCTATTCCACAGAGAAATGCCCAGAAGCCTAGACATCCACACAGGACCCTATCCACATAGGTGATGCTAACTAGAGGATAAAAGCTAGAAAGACTTGAAGAGCTTTGAGGTGTGTCCTGTGGAGCTTGTAAATTTTATTTTCTTATCAACAGAAAACTAAGCCATTTTACAGCACAGTATCTGAATTAACAAGCACTTTTGGGTCAAAGTGATCTTATTCAGAGTTTCCTTTTATTTTAAAGATGATTCACTTCTTAAAGGGAGACCCGTATTTCTGATCTCATAATTTTCCTTTTTAAAACAGAGGTCCTGTATCATTCTGTTTCTGCATGGTCACACTATGTTACTTTTGGCCAAAAATTATTACCAGGCAATTAGAAGAAGGGAAGTATCTTTTGTGTGTGTGTGTGTGTGATAAGCGGGCCTTTCCCGTTGCGGAGCACAGGCTCCGGACGCGCAGGCTCAGCGGCCATTGCCCACGGGCCCAGCCGCTCCGCAGCATGTGGGATCCTCCTGGACCGGGGCACGAACCGTGTCACCTGCATCGGCAGGTGGACTCTCAACCACTGCGCCACCAGGGAAGCCCTATCTTTTTTTTTTTAATTGAAGTATAGTTGATTTACAATGTTGTGTTAGTTCTTGCTGTACAGCAAAGTGACTCAATTATACATATATATAAATTCTTTTTTATATCCTTTTCCATTATGGTTTATCTCAGGACATTGAATATAGTTCCCTGTGTTATACAGTAGGAACTTGTTGTTTATCCATTCTATATATAATAGTTTGCAGCTACTAACCCCAAACTCCCAGCCCATCCCTCCCCACCCCACCTCCCCTTGGCAACCACAAGTCTGTTCTCTATGTCTGTGAGTCTGTTCTGTTTCATATATAGGTTCATTTGTGTCATATTTTAGATTCCACATATAAGTGATATCATGTGGTATTTTCTTTCTCTTTCTGACTTACTTCACTTAGTACAATCATCTCTAGGTCCATCCATGTTGCTGCAAATGGCATTATTTCATTTTTTATGGCTGAGTAGTATTCCATTGTATATATGTACCACATCTTCTTTATCCATTCATCTGTCGATGGACATTTAGGTTGTTTCCATGTTTTGGCTATTGTGAATAGTGCTGCTATGAACACAGGGGTGCATGTATCTTTTTGAATTAAAGTTTTGTCTGGATATATATGCCCAGGCGTGGGATTGCTGGATCATATGGTAATTCTGTTTTTAGTTTTCTGAGGAACTTCCAAACTGTTTTCCACAGTGTCTGCACCAACTTACATTTCCACCAACAGTGTAGGAACGTTCGAAAAAGGGAAGCCTCTTTGAGATAAGTTACTGTGTTAAATTAGATTTCTGAGCAGGGAGATATTTAACATTTCAGAACACATTTCAGTTTTTAAAATTAGTCCTTCTCCTTCAGGAATAGCCAGCAAATGGTGCAGAAACAAAGTGGAGTGCAAAACACAGATTTTTTTTTAAGAGAATTAAAATTCACTTTATTCTGAGCCTTTATTTCCTTAGCCTGTTTTCATTTGCTGCATCTCAATAGAGTCCACTTTCCTCCTCCTCATAAATTGATCGTGATTTCCAATACACACTTGTAAAATCTGTGAAATGCAGAGTATGCAGCTACTCACCTATTACCCAGCCGTCTGCCTCATGACATCTAACACCCCATGTTTACTTCCTGCACCTCTCTCAAAAGCCATGGTGTGAGGCAGAGAGGCAGGCAGGGGTGACAGGTAATTTGCCATTTCTCTTTACTTCATACCATAACACCCCCAAAGAGCTCATGGGTCACTTACATTCTTTTTTTTTTAATTTTTTATGGACGTATAGTTGATTTACAATGTTGTGTTAATTACTGCTGTACAGCAAAGTGATTCAGTTATAGATACATTCTTTTTCATATTCTTTTCCATTATGGTTTAAAACAGGATATTGAATATAGATAATTCCCTGTGCTATATAGGACTTTTTTTTTTCTTGGCCATGCCGTGCAGCTTGTGGTATCTTAGTTCCCCAACCAGGGATTGAACCTGGGCCCTCAGCAGTGAGAGTGTGGAGTCCTAAGCACTGGATCGCCAGGGAATTCCAGTAGGACATTGTTGTTTATCCATTCTGTATATACAAGTTTGCATCTGCTAATCCCAAACTCCCAATCCACCCCTCTCGCACCCCCTCCGCCTTGGCATTAAATGTCTTTATAGGAAATATTTCCCTTTTTAAAGGACCAAACAATATCAAATGACAGACTTTTCTCTGACTTCTTTATTATTTTACAGATTCATTGCAGAAGTTCCATTTTCTGATTCCAGCTCCCTTCAATAAAAATTAAGTCCTTTTCCAAGGTTTGCAAATGATAGTAAGTGTACCCAAAGCTCTTCAGAGAAACTATTCTGAGCAATTTCTTTACCAAGTTGTGCCCAAACAAAATAACAAATACAGCTAAATTTTCCCTGCATGTGTTGGCAATTCAGTACTTTCCATTAGTACAAAGCAAATAGTAATTGTGTGTCTTGAGTGTTTTTCAGATATCATTTCATTTCCCTGACTGTCTACAAAGTTCTCCTGTTTTTATACATCCTTTACAGATGGAGAATGTGAAGTTAAATAAGGGTCTGGGGGCAGGATTCCATTTCAGGGTCCAGGATTTAGTATAAGTATCAGGATATTAATATTTTATTTTTAGGACACTCATTCAGTAAGTGAAGTAGCAGACATGGGCTAACCAACCAGTTCATTCACCCTCAATTGTAAAGATAAAAATTTTAACTTCAGCTTTTTTGTGACGTGGTTTAATAGTGTTGATCTTAAAAGAGCAAAAGAGCCGCTCATTTTACCAGCAAGATTATGCCAGCCACTTTGGCCAGTTATCAAGGTCCCTGGGCATTCCAAGCTTGATTCCCTGGAGGTTGAAGGAAACCACCTCCCTGATATTTCTGAAAAGAACGCTACTATCAAAGGAACCAACAACTAAACCTCTGCCGTGTGTTTGGTCAGGCTGTTTTCTTGCTCTTTGTACATCCTCTGCTTGACCAGCCCCTGCTTCCCCTACACCCTACTTGCTCCCAGCCCCAGCTAGTGATTGCTAATCCTTAGGCCAGAACGGCTCCACCTGCTGGTTTATTAAAGGGAAACACCTGCCCTCATGATGGTCATTAACGTGGGGGGCTGTGAGGGACGTGCCCCAGCTGTTCTCCATAGTGGCTGCACCAATTTACATTCCCTGGCAAGAGTATGGCATCTAATAATTCCTGAACATAAGGGCCATTTTAAATTTGGTGCCCACTGGAAGTGAGGAAGCCTCACTCTTTCCATAGCATTCCAAAGTCATAAGCTACTCCAAAGCATATCTACTGTCTGTAGAGATATTTACAGCTTTACCCTCGGCCAAAACGCAGGCCCAAGCAAGAGCGTACAGTTCAGCCTATTGGGCTGACGTAGCCAAGGACAAAGGTGCTGCCTTGATGGCTTCAAAAGAGTTACAAGAGCATACCCAGCATAATACTTACCGTGTTCACCTTTTAAATAAGAACCATTGGTAAACCCACAAAAAGTCAGTGTTATCCAAAAGGAGTTCCCTATAAGTCATCACGGGCGTCAGGAGGTAATCTGTCAGAGTCAGTCATGAGGAATATTGTCCATAGAGGAGGGGAGTGGCAGTGTTAAGATTATTACAGCGAGAAAGAGCTGTTAGCAAAAGATTTCACAGGCCAAGCAAGGGCAGGGGAATTTATCAAGCTTTTCCAATTTCAAGAGTAGCCAACTAGCCCAAGCTTAGCTTTGAGTTTGGGGACGTTCAGGATGCCATGAAACCTATTTGGATCTAAATGTAACCCTTGTTTTGAGATCAGGTGCCCCAACTATGAAATCTGAGTTTGAACAAACTGCAGTTTTCCCTTGGAGACTTTGTGTCCCTTAAAGGCTAAAAATTTTAACAGGTAGATGCTGTCCTGCAAAGAGGCCTGAGAAAGGAAGCAGAGAAGCAAGTTGTTTACCTATTGAAATAAACTAGAGGATCCAGGTAACGTTATATCATCCAAAGGGTCATTGGATTCACCTTGTAGGCTACTTTGGTTGCTTCTGAAATAGCACATAAAACGTCAACTGGCTTAAACTGGTTTTGCTTTCTTAAAACAGGTTGGTGATTAATCAGACCTGAAGTTGTTTTATAGAGACAGCACTGTGCATGTGCAAGATGGGAACCCATGTCTCCAGGATGAGCCCAGAACCAAATATCTTCAGTCTGTGGAACTCAAAGAATAGAAGTGTTGCCACCAGAGGGCTTTAAGAAGGGAGAGGTCCTAAAATAAGGAAAATCTGGCTTCCAGCAGCCTAAGTACCTTGATTATCTTATATGTACTGATTTGAGGCTATCCAATCAACTTCTGCCAAGTTTGAAATTCCCCTAACCCCCTAACCCGGGATCAAGGAGACAGAGTTGAGCCCTGCCTTCTATCTGCTTGCCGGTCAACCTCACAATAAAGCTCTTTTTTTTTCAAAAGCCGGTACCATAGAATTGACTTCTATGCGTGTCTGGCAGCAAGCCCTTGCTTGGTAACACTACTGTCAAATTCTAGAATTAGCTCCCCTTTTGGGGAGGAAGAAATTCCAGACAATATTTCTTTAAGAAATCTCCACCTAATAAATGGGTAGGGGTGGAGGAACAAAGGGGAAAAGTGTATCTCTTAGAGGAACTAAACAAAAGGGAACAGGTTTAGAGGTAGGAACATGTTAAGTTTATTAGAGACCACCACTATTTGAACCGTTTCAGTACTCCCAGGCAAGGGATGTGAATAATAGTGGGATTGAGCCCTGAGAGGGTAACTCTGGTATCGTTAAAGACAGAGATTCATCCCACTCCAAGCTGGTTAAGAGGAAGGATTGGGGAAAGCCCAGAGTCCCGTCACTGGGAATTAGGAGGGAACATGGTTTCCCATTCCATCCTGGTCCTTTTAACTAGAAGGGAAAGATCCCGGTTCAGCCCATTAATAAACTGAGTTGAAGGCTACCCAAGTGCAATCAACATCCATAGAAAGGCCAGAATTTTCCTTAAAAATAACTGGGAACTGGCTATAATAATCATGCACAGGCTCACTGTGTGTCTGGGTGCAAGGCTGAATCTTATTTCAATCAGTAGGCTTGGGGAAAGCCAGGTGAAGTCATTTAAGTTTGCCCGAGCCTGATCCTATATCAAGGCAGGGGGTTGAGCTTTCATTTGCAGTACTAGAGATTTCTCAGGACTTTCCCAAAGCGCTGTTTTCATCCAGTCTTGGGCCTGGCTTTCACCAGCAAACATGTGAGCTCCACGGTATAAGTCTGAGAAACCTGGTCGGTAAGTCTGAACAGCTACATTAAATTCCTCGGGAAATATATGGGGGATCCTTAGCTCTACTCTAGGAAAATCTTTGTGGCTTGTAGTTCAGCCTTAGTCCAGGGGGCGGGGGCATTGAAAATTAGGGGCTTAGCATTAGAATCTTCAGAGGGTCTGATTTTAATGCGACAGGTTCTGATGGGTTCAGATGAGGAAGAAGTAGGGAGAGGTTTGGAGAAAAAGCAAAGTTCAGTGAGAATTCGAATGAGGAAGAGGAGGGTATGGAGGAGGTGGGGTTGGAGACAAAGAGGACGGGGAAGGGGAAAAGGAAACTTCAAAGGTTTTTTTGTCTTCAGTTGTTTGTTCACATTGATTAATTATTTAGAAATGGTATTTTGTAAAGAGGCAGTTTTAGTGTCCCGAATATGCTTAGAAGCCTCAAGGTACCAGTTGAAACTGGCGTTTGAAACAGGCGCCCCGTTCAGTTTGTTGTACTTTAGAGCCTCGGTCTTCTAATTTGGTTCTAAGAGAAGCAAGTCTGGGGAGATCGTAAGTTCCCCATAATGGCAATTGGAGTTCTAAATTGTTTTTGGTTAGGCTGGTCAAATTAGTTTAAAATGTGTATAAGTTTTTCGGGTTTTTTTCCTTTTGTTTTTTGGTTTGGTTTGGGTTTTTATTGAAGTATAGTTGATTTACAATGTTTCAGGTGTACAGTAAAGTAATTCAGTATATATACATATGTATAATATGTGTGTGTATGTATACTTTTTCCAACGCTTTTCCATTATAGGTTATTACAAGATATTGACTGTAGTTCCCTGTGCTATACAGTATGTCCTTGTTGTTTATATTATATATAATTGTGTGTATCTGTTAATCCCAAACTCCTAATTTATCCCTCCCCCAGCCCCTTTTCCCTTCAGTAACCATAAGTTTTCCATGTCTGTGAATCTGTTCTGTTTTGTCAATAAGTTCATTTGTATTATTATTTTAGATTCCACATATAAGTGATATTTTTAAAGGTGTATAATTTTTTAAATATACTCTAGAGATCTTTTTTATTTTATTTTAATTTATTTGATTTTTGGCTGCGTTGGGTCTTCCTTGCTGTGCGTGGGCTTTCTCTAGTTGCGGCGAGCGGGGGCTACTCTTCGTTGCGGTGCCCGGGCTTCTCATTGCGGTGACTTCTTGTTGTGGAGCACGGGCTCTAGGCACGTGGGCTTTAGAGCAGTGGCTCAGTAGTTGTGGCACACGGGCTTAGTTGCTCCGTGGCATGTGGGATCTTCCTGGACCAGGGATCGAACCCGTGTCCCCTGCATTGGCAGGCGGATTCTTAACCACTGTGCCACCAGGGAAGTCCCAAGGTGTATTATTTTTTAAACATAAAACCTGCTGGAGTCCCAGAAGGAGGACCCTCCTGAGAAAATTTAGCAGATTGGGATTCCATTACTCAAAACCAGAGGTTCAAAAAACAAACGAGGGACTTCCCTGGTGGCGCAGTGGTTAAAAATCCGCCGCCAATGCAGGGGACACGGGTTTGAACCCTGGTTCCAGGAAGATCACACATGCTGCGGAGCAACTAAGCCTGTGCGCCACAACTACTGAACCTGCACTCTAGAGCCCGCGTGCCGCAACTACTGAAGCCCGCGCTCCTACAGCCCGTGCTCCGCAACAAAATAAGCCACTGCAATGAGAAGCCTGCACACCACAGCAAAGCGTAGCCCCCGCTCGCCACTGGCGCACAGCAACGAAGACCCCACGCGGCCAAAAATAAACAAAAATCTTTTTTTAAGTTTTAAAAAAAAAAACAAGCACTCCCCAGAAAGGACAAAACCTTTAAACAGATCCCAAATAAAGCCGGAGCTCAACTGAAAGGAGGGAGCTCCCATCTGAGAGAAGACTTAACTGAAAGGAAAAAGACAACTCACAGAAGCAGAGGGCAGAATGGGCCTGAGTGAGCACCTCCCGTGGCTCCAGGGTTCGTTAATTTCTCAGGGGTTTGTCTCCTTGGGATTCCACTTCTGATCATCATGTAATACTGACCTTAAAAAAAACAAAAGAGCCAGTTATAGTACCAACAAAACGTGTTTATTCGTGAATAGCAGAGAATCGCAATCAGGACATGCAAAATATGGCAAACCATAGGCAAGTCCAGAGAACAGAGGAGAGAAGGTTGCTTTTATAGAGGAAAGTACTACCTAACCAGGTTCATTTGCCCAACAGGCAGGAAGCCAAACAGATGCCAATGTTTGTAGCAAAGAAAGGGTTTATTCACGAGACAGCCAAGAGAGGAGATGGAAGAATACGTCTCAAATCTGCCTCCTTCAAGGCCAGGGGCTTGGGATATTTATGGGGAAAGAGTGTAGGGTTGTCAGAGGTGCAGGGGAGGTGATTGTTGTTCTGCGCAGGTGCAACTGAGCATCACGCTTCATAGTATGCGTGTTCAGAAAATGGCAGCATTAGCACTATCTGAGGGTGAAGTTTTCTGCCCTCTGATGTCAAAAGGTGGACATCACACAGGCCCAGATGAATGGTCAGTGGTCTTGGCCAGTTTGAGTTGGGCAAGAACTAGTTCCTAAAAAACAACTTAGGCAACTGTTATAGTGACCCATACATCAGAGGTGTTATCTATAGGGGGTGGTTAAGAGTCTTGTGACATATTGTCTAAGCTATGTGAAGCTTGGAGGGTCTGCTGTTTACCACAGTGGCTGCATCAACTTACTCTCCCACCAACAGTGTAGGAGGGTTCCCTTTTCTCCACACCCTCTCCAGCATTTATTAGTTGTAGACTTTTTCATGATGGCCCTTCTGACTGGTGTGAGGTAATACCTCATTGTCGTTTTGATTTGCATTTCTCTGAAGATTAACAACGTTGAGCATCTTTTCATGTGCCTGTTGGCCATCTGTATGTCTTTGGAAAAATGTCTAGTCAGGTCTTCTGCCCATTTTTTAAACTGCGTTGTTTGATACTGAGTTGTATAAGCTGTTGATATATTTTGGATCTTAACCTCTTATCAGTCATAACATTCGCAAATATTTTCTCCCACTCAATAGGTTGTCTTTTTGTTTTGTTGATGGTTTCCTTTGCTGTGCAAAAGCTTTTAAGTTTAATTAGGTCCCATTTATTTATTTTTGCTGTTTCCTTTGCCTTAGGAGACCCCAAAAAAATTATTGCCACAATTTATGTCAAAGAGTGTTCTGCCTATGTTCCCTTCTAGGAGTTTTATGTTTTCAGGTCTTACATTTTAGGTCTTTAATCCATTTGGAGTTTCTTTTTGTATATGGTGTGGGAAATGTTCTATTCATTCTTTTACATGTAGCTGTCTAAATATCCCAGCACCACTTATGGAGGAGACTCTTTCCCCCATTGTATATTCTTGCCTCCTTTTTCATAGATTAATTGATCATAAGTGTATGGCTTTATTTCTGGACTCCATATTTTGTTCCATTGATCAATGTGTCTGTTGTTGTGCTAGTACCATGCTGGGTTTTTTTTAATTTTTATTGGAGTATAGTTGATTTACAGTGTTGTGTTAGTTTCAAGTGTACAGCAAAGTGAATAGTTATACATATATCCACTTTTTAATATTCTTTCCCCATATATGCCATTACATAGATTTGAGTAGAGTTCCCTGTGCTCTAAAGCAGGTCCTTATTAGTTATCTATTTTATTAATATATACAGTGTATTAACACATAGTATATGTAATACATAGTATATGTCCATCCCAATCTCCCAATTTATTCCTCCCCCTACCCCCCTTGTAACCATGAGTTTGTTTTCTACATCTGTAACTCTATTTCTGTTTCGTAGGTAGTACATTTGTACTCTTTTTTAGATTCCACATATAAGTGATATCATATGATATGTGTCTTTCTCAGTACCATACTGTGTTGATGACTGTAGCTTTGTCATCAAAAGTCAGGGAGCATGATACCTCCAGCTCTTTTCTTCTTTATCAAGATTGCTCTGGCTATTTGGGGTCTTTATGTTTCCATACAAATTTTAGAATTATTTGTTCTAGTTCTATGAAAAATGCCGTTGGTGTTTTGATAAGGATTGCATTGAATCTGTAGATTGCCTTGGGTAGTATGGTCATTTTAACATTATTAATCCTTCCAGTCTGAAAACACAGTATATCTTTCCATGTGTGTCATCTTCAATTTCTTTCATCAATGTCATACTTTTTGAGTACAGGTCTTTTACCTCCTTAGTTAGATTTATTCCTAGGTATTTTATTCTTTTTGATGCAATGGAAAATGGGATTTTCTTTTGCTTTCTCTTTCTGATACTTTATTATTAGTGTATAGAAATGCAATAGACTTCAATAATTTTCTATCCTGCAACTTTACTGAATGCATTGAGGAGCTCTAGAAGTTTTTTGGTAAAAATTTTAGGGCTTTCTATATATAATATCATGTCATCTGCAAACAGTGATAGTTTTACTTCTTCCCTTCCAATCTGGATGCGTTTTATTTGTTTTTGGTGTCTGATAACTGTGGCTAGGACTTCCAATACTATGTCAAATAGAATTGGCAAAAGGGGGCATCTTTGTCTTGTTCCTGACGTTAGAGAAAAATTTTTCAGCTTTTCACCATTGAGTACGATATTAGCTGTGGGTTTGTCATAAATGGCCTTTATTATATTGAAATATGTTCCCTCTATATCAACTTTGAGAGTTTTTATCATGAATGGATGTTGAATTTTCTCACATGCTTTTTCTGTGAGTATTGAGATCATATGGTTTTTAAACTGATAGCCTTCTTGGGAGGCTAAAAGGCACAAAAAAGAAAGTATCAAACAGGATTTTTAAAAGCATCATAGGGGGCTTCCCTGGTGGCGCAGTGGTTGAAAGTCCACCTGCCGATGCAGGGGACACAGGTTCGTGCCCCGGTCCGGGAAGATCCCACATGCCGCGGAGCGGCTAGGCCCGTGATCCATGGCCGCTGAGCCTGTGCGTCCGGAGCCTGTGCTCCGCAATGGGAGAGGCCACAGCAGTGAGAGGCCCGTGTACTGCAAAAAAAAAAAAGGCATCATAGGAGTAGAAAAAGCCCAAAGTCTATTTGAAACAGAGTTGGATAGACAGTAATTTAAATCTTACTAGTTGTGTGAGCTTGGTATACAGCTGGTAGGTTTTTTAGTGTTTGCCCATCCCATGATCTTTCCATTGTTTGTCTAGAATCTGTCTCTCAATCTTTCTACACGTGGAGAGATTCTTGCAACCATATGTGTGTGCCTGGCTCCAGGCCCTCCTAAGAAGACACAAGTGTCTCTCTAAGGAGTTTAGAATCGAGACAGAGGAACAATCAGGTTTTACAAGTGCCTGGACCTATAATTTATGACTTGAGTTGCGGGGCAGCTATTATTCTGTACAAGGATGAGGTTGCCAAGAAAAAGAAACCATTCTGCAGGAGGAGAGAGATGAATCGTGGGTGTGTTTCCTGGGTTCCCAGCACTTTCCAGATTCGGACTCAGAACACCTTCCTGAGTCTAGTGGCAAGTCTGCCCTTGGGTTCAGCAAAACATCCCAGGATCCTTAAAATAACCCTCCTTGCCCCTCCCTACCTTTCTTCCTTTGCAAGATTAAGCCCCAGTGGGTCTCTGTGACTTGCAACCAGAGCCTGCTAAGACCTGTGAGCAAAATTGCTCACATAATTGCTAATCTCACTAAGCCTCAATGTCTGTATTTATAAAAGGAGGCATGGAATATCTACCTCATCCGTTGGTGATGATCTAAGTGGAATAATATATGCAAAATACTTAGAACAATGTCTGGCACACAATGGGCTCAGTAAAGTTGCTCCCTCAAGTCGTAAGAGGGAACTCTGTACTGCCCCCTGCTCTGGGGCAGAAGGACTGGGGTGGCTCCCGTGACTATTACGCGGTCTCTGCCTGGAAGCCTGGGCATCCACAGAGAACTCGTTCTGACTGGCAAGGAAATGCTAAGGTGCCTTTCTGTGATTTCAGTATCTGGAGATGTGTTTTCAAAAAGCTGCTTTCCTTTTAAGAATAGCCTTCCTGGGCCTTTTAGGATAAACCTTTCAAAATACAAAGACAGAGCTTTTTCTTCCTCAACTTAAAGCAAATCAATAAACAGTGCCAGATGCTGAAGACACAGTGGCGAGCAAGTCATACCCTTTGCCCTCAAGGAGCCCACAGGCAATAAAGGAGATACAGTAGTCTCCTTTTATCCGTGGTTTCACGTTCTGCGATTTCAGATACCTGCAGTCAACCTCAGTCCAAAAATATTAAATGAAAAATTCTGGAAATCAACGAGTCGTAAGTTGTAAACTGCTTGCCGTTCTGAGTTGTGTGAGGAAATCTCACATCGTCAGCTCTGTCCCACCCAGGACACGAATCATTTTTTTTTTCACACACACACACACACACACACACACACACACACACACACACACACACTGTGTTTTATTTTTACAAGAGATAGATAAACTGACACCAAGCATTGTAAATGGATGACCACAACAAAAGCAACAATGTGGGTTTCCCTGGTGGCGCAGTGGTTGAAAGTTCGCCTGCCGATGCAGGGGACACGGATTCGTGCCCCGGTCCGGGAAGATCCCACATGCCGC
Organism: Pseudorca crassidens; assembly: GCF_039906515.1. Lineage (NCBI taxonomy): Eukaryota > Metazoa > Chordata > Mammalia > Artiodactyla > Delphinidae > Pseudorca > Pseudorca crassidens. Next base: position 14,285,125 of record NC_090310.1, read on the forward strand.
GGAGCGGCTGGGCCCGTGAGCCATGGCTGCTGAGCCTGCGCGTCCGGAGCCTGTGCTCCACAACGGGAGAGGCCACAACAGTGAGAGGCCCGCGTACCGCAAAAGATAAAAAAAAAAGCAACAATGATTGCAATTACCAAACACGAAACGCGAATCATTTCTTTGTCCAGCATATCTGCCCATTAGTTACTTAGTAGCCAGCTCTGTTATCAGATTGAATGTGTTCAACTGACCCTTATTTTACCTAATAATGGCCCCAGGGTGCCAGAGGAGGGATGTTGGCAATTTGGATGTGCCAAAGAGAAGCCGTAAAGTGCTTCTGTTACGTGAGAATGTGAAAGTTATCTACTTAATAAGGGAAGGGAAAAAATCATATGCTGAAGTTGCCAAGATCTACTGTTAAGAACAAATCTGTCCATGACACTGTGAAGAAGGAAAAAGAAATTCATGCTAGATTTGCTGTCCCACCTCAAACTGTAAAAGATATGGCCACAGCACATAAGTGCTTAGTTAAGATAGAAAAGACATTAAATCTGTACAATAAGATATTGGGTGGGCCAAAAAGTTCATCCCAGTTTTTCCATAAGATGTTATAGAAAAACTGGGATGAACTTTTCGGCTAACCCAATTATTATGAAAGACCGCATTCATATAACTTTTATTACAGTATATTTTTATAATTGTTCTATTTTGTTATTAGTTGTTAATCTCTTACTGTACCTAATTTCTAAATTAAACTTCATTATAGTATATATAGGGCTTGGTACTATCCAAGGCTTTAGGCATCCAGTGGGGGTCTTGGAATGTATCCCCCTCAGGTAAGGGGTAACTACTGTATATCTAAAAATACATCATTGCCTCACATCCCATTGTCGTGGAATAAATGCAGATTTTACTTTATAATGCTCCAGTCAATTCTACTCACTCCCAGAACATGCTAAGAAATCAGATGTGCCTACTGCTTTCTCTCTGTAGGAAATATTTTGTGGACTGTTCCGTTCAAATGATTGATTTGGAGGAAAACAATTATTGATGCTATAAAAGTGAATTCCTCTGGGTGTCCACATCAACTAAAAGAGCTACGTAGTTTTTATTTTGCTGCAAAATAACAAATCATGGTGGGACTTCCCTGGTGGTGCAGTGGTTAAGAATTCGCCTGCCAATGCAGGGGACACAGACTGGAGCCCTGGTCCGGGAAGATCACACATGCTGCGGAGCAACTAAGCCTACTGAGCCTGCGCTCTAGAGCCCGCGAGCCACAACTACTGAAACCCGTGCTGTGCAACCGAGAGAAGCCACCACAGTGAGAAGCCCGCACACCACAACGAAGACCCAATGCAGCCAAAAATAAATAAAATAATTTTTTTAAATGCACGGTATTAAAAAAATATTTTTTAAATCATGGCAGATGTTAAAAATAGAATTTCTACTAAAATATGGAGGCAGAGAAGAAAAATATTAGAGAGCTTTTTGATTTTAGTTCCAGGCAAATAATAGAGATGGATTTTCTTTGTCTTATTTATATATTGCCTCGATAGAGTGTTGGAAGTGTTCTTGGAGCAGATACTGGGGTTTCTAGAATCATCCCTGCCCTGATCCTCCCCAGTAACTCTCAGGAGATGTGTAACCAGAGCAAAGCAGGGTCTGAGGCCATGGGTGACCGAGGGCTGCCCTGGCACACCCTGTAGAGGGAGGGGCTGCTGCAGCTTCTTGGGATGTTCTCCTGCCAGAGCCTTGGTTACCAGAGTGCTCCTGAGTCCGAACACCCCAATCCTGAACAGCTTCCAGGAAAAATAAAGTGCCTAAGGGGAACTGCTGTAAAATTTCAAGTTGACTGAAATGTGCATTTACGAGTGACAAAACTTTGGGGTTTTCTTGAGAAACCCTAACTCACACTGTCGCTGTCCATCAAACACTGAGCCCAGCTGGGCTAGCGGTGAACGCCCATCTTCACAAGAGCCAACTCCCCTACAAGGAGAGTAGCAACTGGTGTTGGGGGCCCAGAACGTCTGCCCCCTCCTTCCCGCTGCTTCACCAGGAGGGAGGAGGGCCTGTGGGGTGGAGGGGGTTCTGGGGTCAGAAGGCAGGTTCCAGCACTGCCAACCACCCGCTTCAGCAACCTCTTGCTTCCCATGGGGGATTCTCAGTTGACCCCCTGGTGGATGGGGATTAGAATCTCCAGACTACCTTTCATGAGAAACAATGTTACGTGAAAGCCATTTTGAACTTGGTACATGTTGGTAATAATTTATGAGCCCGTTAACCTCTGCCCCAACTTGTCTCCACACAGCTCACAGGGAATAACAAAAACATGGGGTGATGACACAGCACAGCACCGAGCTGGACCTTCCATCCCCAGTCCCTGAGGAATCCACTGCACTGGTAAACACTAAGTGTCCCTGGAGAAGCCCCCTTGGTCCTCAGGCCACCTGCAAAGCCACCTTTAAGGCCGAACACACTTTTTCATGGTCAGTCTTCATTCTAATCCCCAGCCTTCAGGAAGTCCTGTGATGACCAGAGACAGGAAACTGAGTATCACATCAGGTCACAGATATCACAGGCTTATATGAGAAAAAGACCCAAAAAAGGGACCCTAAAGAAGAAACATGATGTCCTGAGGGAACTGTGTCTTCCCAGGGCAGGGAACACACCTGTGAGCCTGGACACCTGAGGTCAGCAGAATGTCCCTCCCAAGGTGGGCACTATAGAGAGAAAAGGACGTCGATTTTTTGCAAAGAAAATCCCTGCCCCTTGACCTTTGCTCACCCTAATAGTCTCAGAACTCAGGTTACTCCTACTAGAACTCGATGCAAACAGCCCTAGCCTTTTCCCATGAAATGATCCATAAATATATCTCATGAGGAGCTCCTCAAACCACCCTGAAAAGAGAAACTCAGTCACGCATGGAAAAATGCATGACACCTCAAGCCAGAAATGAGGCTGAATCGCCATGAAGCATGCTCACGGTGAGGGGGAAGTAAAGGACACCAGACACTTCCAAATCTTGTGCAATGTTCAGATAAACCATCTCGACTTCATCCTTTTAGAACAGGTCAGTGATTATACTTGCTGTTCCAAAATGTCTGGCATCTAATCTCCATCATTTTGCTTTAAAGCTATTATTTTGCCCTTAATAATATTCCTGAAATAATCTCCGCTTTGGTGGTGCCCACTTTGGATTTTTTATTAGTTTAGTAGGTCTAGTATTTCTTTGCCCACGAAGTTTGTGAGGACATTTTCATATTTCACAAAATTGGGTCTCCCGTGGAAAAGGAGTCGAGAGCAGCAATGTTGCCACAGCTGCACTCATGCCCTATAATTCTGTCTCTGTTTTATAGTGCTTAATGATCATTAAATACTAAAATAAGAATGCCACCAACAGTTTCAGGAGGGTTTGTTATCTCTGCACTGTGTACTAGATAAGCATAACTTTTTAAAGAATTATGAATCTGATGTGTCCCAAGGAGTTTCCAAGTAGCAACATTAACTTCATGTTTAATATCACAAAAACAAAAGTACAGATGAAACAGACCTGGTTCTATCACTTATTAGCATGAAGCTTCCAGAAGGTTCCTTAACTTCAGTAAGTCATGGTTTTATCATTTAAAAAAAGATGGAGTTCTTATCTTCGGACAAAAGTGTCTACTGAAGGCCTCTTTTGTACTCATTTTTACCTTGATGTGATTGTCATCATCAAGGCCACTTGCAAATCATGGAATCAGGCCCAGGGCTGGATGGACCATCCCATAATAACCAGACAGCAGGTACCAGGTACTATTTTCTCAGCACTCACTGCGGGCCGGGCACAGGGCTGAGGACTTCGCACACCATCTCATTTAACCATGGCAACCCTTTGGAGGTAGTTTATAGCGTCATCCCCACTCTGTTAAATGACGAATTCAAGTCAGCTTGAGGGAAAGTAATTCCTTCAGGAAGCAACTGTGCAGGATCAAATGGCGATGTCTGATTTGTGGTCCATGAATTATTGGATCGTGATTGTGATGACTGTAAGAGCTGAGTCCTTTGCCTTGCTTTATTTGTCACTAAATGATGATGGAGCCCCCAGCTTTGGGACTCGCAGCCTGGATTGGAGTCTTTGCTCACCCCGCCTACCAGTGATGTGACACTGGACAAGTGTCTCAGCCTCTGTAAGCTTCGGTTTCCTCACTGACAAAATGGCAACGATGGTCATAATTTGTAACACACTAGGGCTGTTGCGAGGATCAAAATTAAATAATACATATAAAGCACGTGCACAGTCCTGGCACATAGTAAGCAATCAGTGGATGGTGATTATTATGATTCTTATTATCATGATTTTATTCAGCCCAAATTTGAGAAATAAGCACTCATCCTCTGTTTTAAAAGATTTACTAAAGTACAGTCAATTTACAATGTTTTGTTAATTTCTGCTGTACAGCAAAGTGACTCAGTTATTCATATATATACATTCTTTTCCATTATGGTTTATCCCAGGACATTGAATATAGTTCCCTGTGCTCTACAGTAGGACCTTGTTGTTCATCCGTTCTGCGTATAACAGTTCGCACCTGCTAATCCCAAATTCCCAATCCAACCCTCCCCCACTCCCCCTCCCCGCCAACCTTGGCAACCACAAGTCTGTTCTGTTTGTGAGTCTGTTTGTTTGTAGATAAGTTCATTTGTGTCATATTTTAGATTGCACATATAAGTGATATATAATATTTGTCTTTCTAACTTGGTATGATAATCTCTGGTCCATCCATGTTGCTGCAAATGGTATTATTTCATTCTTTTTTATGGCTCAGTAGTATTCCATTGTATATATACCACATATTCTTTATTCATTTATTGATGGACATTTAGGTTGTTTCCATGTTTCGGCTATTGTGAATAGTGCTGCTATGAACATAGTGGTGCAAGTATCTTTTTGAATTATAGTTTTATCCGGATATATGCCCAGGAGTGGGATTGCTGGATCATACGGCAACTCTATTTTTAGTTTTTTGAGGAACCTCCATACTGTTTTCCATAGTGGCTGCACCAGCACTCATGCTCATAATCTAAATAGGTGTGATCCTTATTTATTTGACAAATCTGAGCCTATATTTTGATTCAGTTCAATGAGTATTTACTAGGCATCTACTAAGTGCCTAGCATGATGAAGAATTTTTAAAAGGCATGCAGGCCTTTCTCACAAGAGTCTGATGCCTGAGAAAAGACAAGATTTATACCACAAAAAAACAATGCCTAGCAAAGAGAGGGCATCCTGTGATATATTTAAAAGTATGAAACTGGACAGAATCTAAGCAAAAAATATGGTGCAGAAAATAAGGAGAGAAAATGAAGGCTTTTAGGAGGAGATGGTAGTTAAGAAACCAGAACAGGTAGAATTAAGGACGAGGGGAAGGTGAGGAGGATATTTAGCTGCAGCACTGGACCCCTTCCTGGCCATCAGGAATGACCCCCTGGGCCTCTGTCCCTAAGTTTCACAAAGCACAGGAGACCCACCCAGCACATGGTGGTCCTGAAGATATTTACTCTGAGGCAGCAGCTCCACCTGTGTGAGAAAGCCAGGCTCATGAAGGCTAGTTGCCATTCAGTAAAGGAAGAAAAGCTGCATGCAGTACTAGTGCCTGTGGCGGACTTCTGCTGATAGGCACCGGGCCTGAGGGTGCATCCTTCATCCAGGAGGTAGGCTTGCTCGGAGGGCTAGAAATCAGAGTACTGGACGGAACCAGACAGACGCAGGCCAGGCTGGTCTCCTATGACTGTCCTCTGTTTCCTAAGTTATCTCAGAGCCGTCTCCTTGAGCAGCTCCCAGAGCAAGTGCCTTCAAACCTTTTAAACCACAACCACAATAAATACATTTTACAAAATGACCTAACACCTACTTATACATGCATGTAAGTGAAATGGAAATAGGAGTTTCATGAACTGAATGCATGTGATACACTTGGATCTTTTCTATCCTGATGAATGTTTTTATTCATTTTTAAATTGAAGTAACATTGGTTTATCACATTATGTAACTTTCATGTGTACAGCGTTACATTTCTACTGCTGTATACCCTACCACATTCTCACTACCAAATATTTAGTTTCCATCCATCACCATACAGTGATCCCCTTTCCCTAGTTCACTCTCCCCTGTGCTCCTTCCCCTCTGACAACCACTATTTTGTTCTCTGTATCTATATGTTTGTTTGGTTTGGTTCGTTCATTTATCTTATGTTTAATTTTTTATATTGCACATATGAGTGAAATCCTATAGCATTTGTTTTTCTGTCTGACTTATTTCACTTAGTATAATAACAAGTTCCACCATGTTGTTGCAAATGGAAAGATTTCATCTTTTTATGGCTGAGTAGTATTCCATTGTGTCTGTGTGTGTGTGTGTGTGTGTGTACATATATACACATATGTATACCACATCTTCTTTATCTATTTACCTGTTGATGGGCACTTAGATTGTTACCATATCTTGGCTATAGTAAATAAGGCCTCCATGAACATAGAAGTGCATGTATCTTTTCAAGTTAGTGTTCACATATTCTTTGGCTAATACCCAGAAGTGGGACAGCTGGATCATATGGTGGTTCTATTCTGAATTTTTTGAGGAATCTCCATATTGTTTTCCATACTGGCTGCACCAATTTACATCCCTACCAACACTGCACAAGGATGCCCTTTTCTCCACATCTTCACCAATACTTATTTCTTGACTTTTTAATAATAGCCATTCTAACAGGCATGAGGTGGTATCTCAGTGGGGTTTTGATTTGCATTTCTCTAATAGTGATGTTGAACATCGTTTCATATGCCTGTTGGCCATATGTATGTCTTCACTGGGAAAATGTCTATCCAGCTCCTCTGCCCATTTTTTAATCAAGTTGTTTGTTTTTTGTTATTGTTGAGTTGTATGAGTTCTTTATATATTTTGGATATTAACCCCTCATTGGATATATCATTTGCAAATATCTTCTCTCATTCCATAGGTTGTCTCCCATTTTGTTGATGGTTTCCTTTGCTGTGCAGAGCTTTTTAATTTCATGTAGTCCTGATTGTTTATTTTTGCTCTTGATTCCCTTGCCTGAGGAGACATATCTAAAAAAGATATTGCTAAGACCTGTGTCAGAGCGTATTGCCTATGTTTTCTTCTAGGCGTTTTATGGTTTCAGGTCTTTAATCCATTTTGAGTTGATTTTTGTGTATGGTGTGAGATAGTGGTTTAGTCTTATTTTTTGCACATGACTGTTCAGATTTCCCCACACCATTTATTGAAGGTACTATCCTTTCTCCATTGTATGTTCTTTGCTCCTTTGTCAAATATTAGTGTCTATATATGCATGGGTTTATTTCTGGATTCTCAACTGTATTCCATTGATCTATGTATCTGTTTTTCTGCCAATACCATGCTGTTTTGATTCCTGTGTTTTTGTAATACATTTTGAAATCAGGGAGTGTGATTCCTCCAGCTTTGTTCTTTTTTTTTTTTTTCAGGATTGCTTTGGCTATTCAGGGTCTTTTGTGGTTCCACATACATTTTAGAATTTTTTGTTCTAAAAAATGTCCTTGGGATATTGATAGGGAATGCATTGAATGTGTAGATTATATATATGTCCTTATCACCTAAGACAATGTTAATTCTTCTAATCCAAGAGCACAGATATCTTTCCATTTATTTGTGTCTTCTTTAATTTCTTTTAATAATGTCTTATAGTTTTCAGTGTACAGGTCTTTCATCTCCTTTTTTGCAATTGTAAATGGGATTGTTTTCTTTCTTTCTCTTTCATTGTTAATATATAGAAGTGCAGTAGATTTTTGTATGTTGATTTTACTGTATTTATTATTTCTAATAGATTTTTGGTGGAGTCGTTAGCGTTTTCTATATATAAAATCATGTCATCCTCAAACAGTGATGGTTTTACTTCTTCCTTTCCAATTTGGATGTCTTTTTTTTTACTAATTACTCTGGGTAGTACTTCCAATACTAAGTTGAGTAAGAGTGGCAAGAGTGAGCATATTATTCTTCTTCCTGATTTTAGAGGGATAGCTTTCAGTTTTTCACCATTGAGTTAGCTGTGGGTTTATGACATATGGCCTTTATTACACTGACATACATTCCTTCTATACCCACTTTATTGAGAGTTTTTAATCATAAATTGGCATTGAATCTTGTCAGATGCTTTTTCTGCATCTGAGATGCATATGAGATGATCATGTGGTTTTTATCCTTCATTTTGTTAATGTGCTGTATCATGTTGATTGATTTGCAGGTGTTGAACTATCCTTGCATCTCTGGGGTAAATACCACTTGATTATGGTGTGTGATCCTTTTAATGTATTGTTGTATTTGGTTTGCTAATATTTTGTTGAGGATTTTTGTATCTGTGTCTATCAGAGATACTGGCCTGTAATTTTCTTTATTGTGTGTTGTCCTTGTCTGGTTTTGGCCTCATAAAATAAGTTAGGAAGTGTTCCCTCCTCTTCAGTTTTTTGGAAGAGTTTGAGAAGGGTAGGTATTAAATCTTCTTGGAATTCACCTGTGAAGCTGTCTTGTCCTGGACTTTTGTTTTGGGGGTGGCTTTTTGTTTACTGTTTCAATCTTTGTACTAGTGATTAGTCTATTCAGATTTTCTATTTCTTCATGAGTCAGTCTTGGGAAATTGTATTATTCTAAGAATTTGTCCATTTCTTCTAGGTTGTACAATTTCTTTGGCTTATAACTGTTCATAATATTCTCTTATAATCCTTTATATTTCTGTGCTATTCATTGTTATTTCTCCTCTTTTGTTTCTGATTTTATTTATTACAGAATTCTCTCTTTTGCTTAGTGAGGCTAGCTAAGAGTTTGTTAATTTTGTTTATCTTTTTAAAAAAATAGCTCTTAGTTTCATTGATCTTTTCTATTGTCTTTTTACCTTCTATTTCATTTATTCCTCTTTTTTTAATAGATCTTTATTGGAGTATAATTGCTTCACAATACTGTGTTAGTTTCTGTTGTACACCAGAGTGAATCAGCCATATGCATACATATGTCCCCATATCCCCTCCCTCTTGAGCCTCCCTCCCATCCTCCCTATCCCACCCCCCTAGGTCATCACAAAGCACTGAGCTGATCTCCCTGTGCTATGCTACTGCTTCCCACTAGTAAACTATTTTACATTTGATAGTGTATATATGTCGATGCTACTCTCACTTCACCCCAGCTTCCCCTTCCCACCCTGTGTCCTCAAGTCCATTCTCTATGTCTACATCCTTATGCCTGCCCTGAAACTAGGTTCATCAGTTCATCATCATTTTTTTTTTTAGATTCCCTATATATGTGTTAGCATACGGTATTTGTTTTTCTCTTTCTGACTTACTTCACTCTGCATGACAGTCTCTAGGTCGATCCACCTCACTACAAATAACTCAGTTTCATTTCTTTTTATGGCTGAGTAATATTCCATTGTATATATGTGCCACATCTTCTTTATCCATTCATCTGTTGATGGACATTTAGGTTGGTTCCATGTCCTTGCTATTGTAAATAGTGCTGCAATGAACATTGTGGTACATGTCTCTTTTTGAATGATGGTTTTCTCAGGGTATATTTCATTTATTTCTTTTCTTTATTATTTCCTTCTGTCTACTGACTTTGGATTTCACTTGTTCTTATTTCTCTAGTCCTTTAGGTATAAGTTTAGATTGTTTCTTTTTAATATTTATTTATTTATTTGGTTGCGCCAGGTCTTAGTTGAGGAACGCAGGCTCCATAGTTGTGGCATACAAATTCTTATTTGCAGCATGCATGTGGGATCTAGTTCCCTGACCAGGGATTGAACCTAGCCCCCTGCATTGGGAGTGTGGAGTCTTATCCACTGCCCCACCAGGGAAGGCCCAAGGTTAGATTGTTTATCTGAGATTTTTCTTCTTTCTTGAGGTAGACCTGTACTGCTATAAATTTCCCTCTGAGTACTGCTTTTGCTGCATCCTATAGATTTTGGTGTGTTGTACTTTCATTTGCATTTGGGTAATTTTTTATTTCCCCTTTGATTTATTCATTGACCCAATAGTTGTTTTATAGCATGTTGTTCAGCCTCCACATATTTATAATTTTTCCACTTTTCTTCTTGTAGTTGATTTCTAGTTTCATACCACTGTGATTGGAAAAGATGCTTAGTATGATTTCAGTCTTCTTAAACTTACTGAGACCTGTTTTGTGTCCCAACATATAGTCTATCCTTGAGAAAGTTCCTTGTTGACTTTCTGTCTGGACAATCTATCCATTGATGTAAATGGGGTATTAAAGTCCTCTACTATTTTTGTGTTGCTGTCAATTTCTCCCTTTAGGTCTATTAAGCACTTTTTTATATGTTTTGGTATCTCTGTGTTAGATACATATATATTAATTACTGTTATGTCTTCTTGATGAATTGTCCCCTTTATCATTATACATTGTCTATGTTTGTCTCTTGTTACCTTTTTTGGCTTTAAGTGTATTTTGTCTGATGTAAGTATGGCTACACCCACTTTCTTTGGGCTTCCATTTCCTTGAGTATCATCTTCCATCCCTTTGCTTTTAGCCTGTGTTTCTCTTTTTTAAATTTTATTTATTTATTTATTTATTTTTGGCTGTGTTGGGTCTTCATTGCTGCACGCAGGCTTTCTCTAGTTGCGGCGAGTGGGGGCTACTCTTTGTTGCAGTGAACGGGCTTCTCATTACAGTGGCTTCCCTCATTGTGGAGCACAGGCTCTAGACACGTGGGCTTCAGTAGTTGTGGCACGTGGGCTCAGTAGTTGTGGCTCACGGGCTCTAGAGCACAGGCTCAGTAGTTGTGGCACACGAGCTTAGTTGCTCCATGGCATGTGGGATCTTCCCGGGCCAGGGATTGAACCTGTGTCCCCTGCATTGGCAGGCGGATTCTCAATCACTGCGCCACCGGGGAAGCCCGAGCCTGTTTCTCTTTAGAGCTGAGGTTAGTCTCCTGGAGGCAGCATATAGTTGCATCTTGTTTTTTAATCCATCCAGCCACTCTGTGTCTTTTGACTGGTGAATTCAATCCATTTACATTTCGGGCGATTATTGATAGATAAGGACTTAGTACCACCATTTTATCTTCTCTGGTTGCTGTGCACCTTTGCTGTTGCCTTTTCATTGTGTTTCTCTCTGCCATTTTGGTTTGGTGGGTTTTTTATGATGTTTTCTTAGTTTCTTCTTTTTTAATGCTTTGTGTCTCTTATTTATATTTTGTGGCTATCATGGGATTTTTATAAAATATTCTATAAAATAGTTCTTCTTCTGCTGATAACATCTTATGTTCATTTACCTATATGGGTTCTGTCCTTTCCTTCTTCCCTTTTGTGTTTTTCTTGTCTCAAATTATCCCTTTTTATTCTGTGAGTATGTTACCAAATTGAAGTAGCTATAGTTATTTTTCTACTCTCCCCTTTTAACCTTTAGGCTATAATATAGTGTTTAAAAACCAATTCTGATACAGAGTTGCAATTTTCTGATTGTCTATTTATCACCTTAATCAATGTTTTGTGTAGTTTTGCCTTTTTGTTTCTGGTAGAATTTCTTCTAACATTTCTTGTAAGATAGGTCTAATGTTGATGAATTCTCTCAGCTTTTGTTTGTCTGGAAAAGTCTTTCTTTCTCCTCCACATCTGAATGATAACTTTGCTGGATAGGGTATTCTTGTGTGGCAGTTTTCATCTTTCAGTATTCTGAGAATGTCATTCCATTCCCTCCGGGCCTGCAGAGTTTCTGCTGACAAATCTGCTCATAGCCTAACAGGAGTTCCTTTGTAGGTTACCATCCTTTTTTCCTTGGTTGCCTTGAAAATTCTTTGTCATTGAATTTTGACAATTTTAATGTAATGTGTCTTGTAAAAGGCCTTTTCGCATTGAGGTTATTAGGTGTTCTCTTAGCTTCATGAACTTATATATCCAGTTCCTTCCCCAGGTTTGGGAAGTTCTCAGCTATTATTTCTTTAAATAAACTCTCTGGTCCCTTCTCCCTCTCTTCTCCTTCTGGGACACCCATTACCCTAACGTTGCCCTTCCTAAAAGAATTGAATATCTCTCATAGAATTTCCTCATTTTTTAATATCTTATTTCTCTTTCCTCTTCTACTTATATCATTTCTAGGTTTGTATCTTTGAGCTCACTAATTCTCTCTTCCATATGGTCTGCTCTATTTCCAATGCTTTCTGATGCATTCTTCATCTCATTTACTGAGTTCTTCAGCTCCTGAATTTCTGTTTGGTTCTTTTTCGAATTTCACTCTCCTGGGTAAAGTATTCCTTCTGTTCATTAGTGTTATTCCTGAGCTCATTGCACTGCCTTTCTGAGTTTCTTGTATCTTATTGAGTTTATTCCTGGCAGTTATTTTGAATTTTAGATCACAATATTCCATCAGTTTAAGATTGGTTTTTGGAGAATTGTAAGTTTCATTTTGTGGCACGTTGGTTCTTCATGGTGCTTGATGAGTTGTCCCTCTGCTGGTGCGTTTGAAATAACAAAAGCATTTTTATTTGACTCTAAAGAATCATCCGGTAAAAATTTGGAGGCCATTCTTTTGTTTCTCAGTAGGTGGCGCTATAGCACAAGTTTTTGGTTTCTCTTACCTGAGCTGCTTCTGTTCATATTTGAGAGTTTGCACTTTCCACTGTCCACAGCCTCTGTCAGAGGTGTTGCCCTGTGCCCTTGCTGTTGCTTCTTGTGCCTCTGGGGTCTTAGGTACCTAGCTGCTCTCAGTGACTCTGGCATCACTGCCTAGGGCACTTGGATAGTGAGCTCTTTTTGCCATGACTGAGATCCCCTGATTCACAGGCTCTGCTGCAGCTGGGGGTGTGTGAGGGTGAGGAGGTAGCCAGGATAGTGGGGGCACCTCTGCTGCCTCCAGTGTTGTAAGGTTTGTAGGTTCCACCACTGTGGGGCATGGGAGTCGGGGCCAGAGTTGTGGGCGCCTCAGCAGCTGGAAGAATGGGTCCCAGGCTCCACTGCCACTGCTTCCTAGTTACCTGTGGCCACAGATGCCTTTTTGCTGCCTGAAGCCTGGAGTCACGTGCACCGCCTCCCCTGATGCTACCAGATTCTCTGGTGCTGTGGGCTTAGCCGTCCTAGCCAGAAGGCCAGGGCTGCAGACACCACCTCCAGGTTCCCTGGCTCCACATCCACATGTGTTCCAGTCCACCCACCTTTAGACGCACAGATGTGTGGAATTCTCTGGAACCTTGTTGGGCAGAGGTATCTTTGTTGAGCTGTAGATGTTCTACTGGGTGTAGAGTGAAAAGGAGAGGCAGAGGGAGTGTTTCAATCGGGCGTGGTGCTGACGTCACTCTGCCCCCATTCTACATTTTGCCTCTATGGTTCTGACTATTCTAAGCTCTGCACACAGGTGGAATCATGTAATATTTGTCTTTTGGGAACTGGCATATTTTCCTTAGCGAAATGTCCTCAAGGTTCCTCCACTTTGTAGTGTATGTCAGAATGTCCTTCTTTTTAGATGATGGATATTTCATTGTATTATATGTCACACTTGGGTTGCTTCCACAGATTTCCCGGTCCCAGAGTCCCAATGCACAGCAGCATATAAAGGTTCAGAGACATCCAGGAGACAGGAAACCGTGTTTATAAATTTTAAGCGTATGTCTGTGTATAGGCAGAGACAAGGACTCCTCCTCCTCTTTTTATTTATGTATTTTTTTTGCGGTACGCGGGCCTCTCACTGCTGTGGCCTCTCCCGTTGCGGAGCACAGGCTCCGGACACGCAGGCTCAGTGGCCATGGCTCACGGGCCCAGCCGCTCCGCGGCATGTGGGATCTTCCCGGACCGGGGCACGAACCCGTGTCCCCTGCATCGGGAGGTGGACTCTCAACCACTGCGCCATCAGGGAAGCCCCAGCCCCTCTTAATTTTTAAGTGTATCGTATAGTATTGTTAACTATATGCACATTGTTATACAACAGATCCCAATAATTTTTTTCATCTTGCATGACTGAAACTATTGTAAACAGTGCTGCAGTGAACATAGGGGTGCATATATCTTTTCAAATTAGTGCTTTAGAATTCTTTGGATAAATACCCACAAGCGTGATAGCTGGATCACATGGTAGTTCTTTTCTTAATTTTTTGATGAATCTCCATGCTGTTTCCATAGTAGTAACACCAAATCACATTCCCACCAACACTGTAGGAGGGGCTCCCTTTTTTCCATATCCTCACCAACGCTTGTTATTTCTTGCCTGTTTGATAATACCCATTCTAACAAGCATGAGGTGATCGCTAATTGGGGTTTTGATTTGCACCTGCCTAATAATTAATGATGTTGAACATCGTTTCCTGTGTGGGAGAATCGACAGAATTCAAGGGAGGATGGAGACATAGTCTTGGAACAGACAGGAATCTGGCACCTTTGGGGGGGACAGTCAATAGTAGGAACTGCTCAACAGTCCTGCCTTGGAGCTACTGCCAGAGTGGCTTTAGCCGTTTTTCTGCCCTGTGTCACTGCCTTTGAGATGTGCGGTCCCGTGACAGATATACTGACCAGCTACATGTAGATCACACGTCAAGCTCTTGGCTGGGAGAGGGGAGAGAAAGTGACCAGTGAGGGGACCACATGGGTTTCTATAGCAGAATAGCAGGTGACTTGGATTTGCCATCCCAGCAAGACGACACACAGTGGCAGAGAGGCGTTCCGCTTTGGGAAATGACACTTACTCCACATGAGCATTATACAGCGCTCATCAGCAAAATATCTTTGTGTGCCTACAAGGGATATGGTAGAAAACAAAACCAAGAGAGTCCCTGCCGTCGTAGAAAGAAGACACAAAATAAACGAGTGTGGTGGTGGTCTTAGAACGTGGCCCCAGTTCTCTGGCGCTCCTCTCAGGCAGAGGTGGAGTTGATACCTCTCCGCCCTGAGTCTGGGCGGGCCTGGGGTTGCTTCAGCCAATAGAGAACGGCACAAGTGACCTCCCAGACTAGCTCATAAAAGGCCATGTCTCTCGGAACACTTGCTCTTCTGACTCCTCTTGCGGGCGCACCTGTAAATGCGCTCAGAAGCGCATACCAGGTGGAAAAGCCACATGGTGGCACTGTACTCACAGTCCCAGGTGAGCATCGTCTTCCAATGAGCACAGTGCAGGAATCCAGACACGTGATTCTAGCCCCCAGCCATCAAGGTCACCCCCGACATCGTGGCACAGAGACAATTCATCCTTGCTGTGCCCTGTCCAAATTCTGACCCACAGAATTCGTGAGCACCGCAAAATGACTATTGCCTCACCAAGTTTGGGATGGTTTGTTATGTAGCAGTATATATTCAGAACAAGCAAATATATAACGTTAGTGTTATGCAACAGCAGTGTTAAAAAGAAAAGCAGGGGAGGGGAAGTGCTGACGAGGAAAGTGGCAAATGAAGTGACTTCAGCCAAAGCTGTTAAGGAAGAAAAAAAGCGAGCCAGGACGAGGGGCAGAGCAAGAACTGAGAACCGTGACTGTGGCGTCCAGGAGGGTGTAAAGCTGCCGAGCGCTGCTTGCCTCGAGCTCACAGCTTCCCAGGGTGGCCCCTTCCCACCGGCCTGAGCGCAGAGAACCACACATTGTGGCTCCTAAATTCAGGCCAGCTGCTTCTCTGGGGGAACTCAACCAAATTTTTATAATTGATTTTTGTTTAATCCTGGGTAATTTAAGGGATCTTTACGGGCACTTTTGACCAAAGGCAATATTCCTACCCACTTTTTAATTTACTTTTTTGCACAGGGTATAAAATTTGAAAGGTACAAAAGTTCCAGAGCAAAAAGTCTCCCTTCCACTCCTCTCCCCACCCCACCCAGTTACCCTCCCGCTGAGGCAACTCTCTTACCAGTTTTGCGGGGGCGTCTTTCTAGAAGCGGTCTCAGCATTTACAATCAAACAATAGCAAACAATACCTATCATTCTACGACTTGATTTTTTTTCACTTATGTCTCAGAGTTTTCTCCAGATCATTCCATAGACATGTTTCTCATTCTTTAACACTTTTTCTTTTTTGCGTTGGAATAATTTTAGTTTTACAGAAAAATTGCAAAGACAATATACAGTTACTATACACCCTTCATCCAGCTTCCCCTGATATTAACATCTAACAACTGTGGCACATTTATCAAAACTAAGAAGTTATCATTAGTACAATACTATTAATGAAATGACATAATTTATTCCAGTTTCACCAATTTGTCCACTGACAGTATTTTTCTGTTCCGGAACCAAACCCAGGGTACCATAACACCTAATCATCGTGTCCCCTTCGTCTTTTCCAATCTGTGACAATTTCTCAATCTATTTGTATTTTTAGGACCTTAACGCTTTTGAAGAATACTGGCTAAGTATTTTATAGAATGTCCTTCCATTTTTCTGATATTTTCTCATGATTAGAATGGGGTTGTAGGTTTCTGGAAAGAATATTCAGAGTGAAGTACCCTTCTCAATGCATCATATTAGGGCCTTAACAGCATGACATTAATGGTGATATAACTTTAATCAGTAGGTTAAGACTGCATCTGCCAGGTTTCTGCACTGTAAAGTTATTATTTTTTCCTTTCTGAGCTCTATTCCTTGGAAGTGAGTCACTCAGTCCAGATCACACACCAGGGGAAAGGAATTAAACTCCATCTCCCAGAAGGGGGCAGGGATAATTTACACATATTATTTGGAATTCTTCTGTGTGGAAGATTTGTCCCTTCTCCCCCATTATTCGTCATTCAGTCATGTTTTAAAATTTGAAATATAATTGATTTACAATATTAGTTTCAGATGTACAACATAGTGATTCAAAAAATTTATAGTTTATACTCCACTTAAAGTTCTTATAAAATGTTGGCTGTATTCCCTGTGCTGTACATTACATCTTTGTAGCTTATTTTTCTTCTATGCAGTAGTTTGTGCCTCTTAATCCTCTAAACCCCTTCCCTCTCCCCACTGGTAACCACTAGTTTGTTCTCTGTATCTGTGAGTCTGTTTCTGATTTGTTCATATTCATTCATCAGTTTTGTTTTTTTAGATTCCAAATATAAGTGGTAACATACAGAATTTGTCTTTCTCTGTCTGACTTATTTCACTAAGTATAATACCCTCCAGGTCCATCTATGCTGTTGTAATGGCAAATTTTCATTTTTTTTATTGCTGTGTAATATCCTATTGTGTGTGTGTGTGTATATATATATATATATATATATATATATATATATATATCACATCTTCTTCATTCATTTGTTGGTAGACACTTAGGTTGCTTCCATTTCTTGGCTATTGTAAATAACGGTGCTATGAACATTGGGGTGCACGTATCTTCTTGAATTACTGTTTTCCTTTTCTTCAGATATATGCCCAGCAGTGGGATTGCTGGATCATATGGTAGTTCTATTTTTAGTTTTTTGAGGAACCTCCATACTGCTTTCAACAGTGGTTGCACCAATTTACATTCCTACCAATAGTGTACAAGGGTTCCCTTTTCCCACATCCTCACCAACATTTCTTATTTATGGTCTTTTTGATGATAGCCATTCTGATGGGTGTGAGGTGATATCTCATTGTGGGTTTGATTTGCATTTCTCTGGTGATTAGCAATATTGAGCATCTTTTCATGTGTCTGTTGGCCATCTGTATGTCTTCTTTGGAAAAATGTCTATTCAGGTCTTCTGCCCATTTTTATTTTTTTATTTTTTATTTTTTTTTCTTTTCCGATTTGGATTCCTTTTATTTCCTTTTCTCCTCTGATTGCTGTGGCTACAACTTCCAAAACTATGTTGAATAAGAGTGGTGAGAGTGGGCAACCTTGTCTTGTTCCTGATCTTAGTGGAAATGCTTTCAGTTTTTCACCATTGAGGACGATGTTGGCTGTGGGTTTGTCATATATGGCCTTTATTGTGTTGAGGAAAGTTCCCTCTATGCCTACTTTCTGCAGGGTTTTTATCATAAATTGGTGTTGAATTTTGTCAAAAGCTTTCTCTGCATCTATTGAGATGATCATATGGTTTTTCTCCTTCAATTTGTTAATATGGTGTATCACGTTGATTGATTTGCGTATATTGAAGAATCCTTGCATTCCTGGAATAAACCCCACTTGATCATGGTGTATGATCCGTTTAATGTGCTGTTGGATTCTGTTTGCTAGTATTTTGTTGAGGATCTTTGCATCTATGTTCATCAGTGACATTGGCCTGTAGTTTTCTTTCTTTGTGACATCCTTGTCTGGTTTTGGTATCAGGGTGATGGTGGCCTCGTAGAATGAGTTGGGGAGTGTTCCTCCCTCTGCTATATTTTGGAAGAGTCTGAGAAGGATAGGTGATAGCTCTTCTCTAAATGTTTGACAGAATTCGCCTGTGAAGCCATCTGGTCCTGGGCTTTTGCTTGTTGGAAGATTTTTAATCACAGTTTCAATTTCAGTGCTTGTGATTGGTCTGTTCATATTTTCTATTTCTTCCTGATTCAGTCTTGGCAGGTTGTGCCTTTCTAAGAATTTGTCCATTTCTTCCAGGTTGTCCATTTTATTGGCATAGAGTTGCTTGTAGTAATCTCTCATGATCTTTTGTATTTCTGCAGTGTCAGTTGTTACTTCTCCTTTTTCATTTCTAATTCTATTGATTTGAGTCTTCTCCCTTTTTTTCTTGATGAGTCTGGCTAATGGTTTATCAATTTTGTTTATCCTTTCAAAGAACCAGCTTTTAGTTTTATTGATCTTTGCTATCGTTTCCTTCATTTCTTTTTCATTTATTTCTGATCTGATTTTTATGATTTCTTTCCTCCTGCTAATTTTGGGGGTTTTTTGTTCTTCTTTCTCTAATTGCTTTAGGTGCAAGGTTAGGTTGTTTATTCGAGATGTTTCCTGTTTCTTAAGGTAAGATTGTATTGCTATAAACTTCCCTCTTAGAACTGCTTTTGCTGCATCCCATAGATTTTGAGTCGTCATGTCTCCATTGCTATTTGTTTCTAGGTATTTTTTGATTTCCTCTTTGATTTCTTCAGTGATCACTTCGTTATTAAGTAGTGTATTGTTTAGCCTCCATGTGTTTGTATTTTTTACAGATCTTTTCCTGTAATTGATATCGAGTCTCATAGCGTTGTGGTTGGAAAAGATACTTGATACAATTTCAATTTTCTTAAATTTACCAAGGCTTGATTTGTGACCCAAGATATGATCTATCCTGGAGAATGTTCCATGAGCACTTGAGAAAAATGTGTATTCTGTTGTTTTTGGATGGAATGTCCTATAAATATCAATTAACTCCATCTCGTTTAATGTATCATTTAAAGCTTGTGTTTCCTTATTTATTTTCATTTTGGATGATTTGTCCATTGGTGAAAGTGGGGTGTTAAAGTCCCCTACTATGAATGTGTTACTGTCGATTTCCCCTTTTATGGTTGTCAGTATTTGCCTTATGTATTGAGGTGCACCTATGTTGGGTGCATAAATATTTACAATTGTTATATCTTCCTCTTGGATCAATCCCTTGATCATTATGTAGTGTCCTTCTTTGTCTCTTCTAATAGTCTTTGTTTTAAAGTCTATTTTGTCTGATATGAGAATTGCTACTCCAGCTTTCTTTTGGTTTCCATTTGCATGAAATACCTTTTTCCATCCCCTTACTTTCAGTCTGTATGTGTCTCTAGGTCTGAAGTGGGTCTCTTGTAGACAGCAAATATATGGGTCTTGTTTTTGTATCCATTCAGCCAATCTGTGTCTTTTGGTGGGAGCATTTAGTCCATTTACATTTAAGGTAATTATCGATATGTGTGTTCCCATTCCCATTTTCTTAATTGTTTTGGGTTCGTTATTGTAGGTCTTTTCCTTCTTTTGTGTTTCTTGCCTAGAGAAGTTCCTTTAGCAGTTGTTGTAGAGCTGGTTTCGTGGTGCTGAACTCTCTCAGCTTTTGCTTGTCTGTAAAGGTTTTAATTTCTCCATCAAATCTGAATGAGATCCTTGCTGGGTAGAGTAATCTTGGTTGCAGGTTTTTCTCCTTCAACACTTTCAATATGTCCTGCCACTCTCTTCTGGCTTGCAGAGTTTCTGCTGAAAGATCAGCTGTTAACCTTATGGGGATTCCCTTGTGTGTTATTTGTTGTTTTTCCCTTGCTGCTTTTAATATGTTTTCTTTGTATTTAATTTTTGACAGTTTGATTAATATGTGTCTTGGCGTGTTTCTCCTTGGATTTATCCTGTATGGGACTCTCTGTGCTTCCTGGACTTGATTAACTATTGCCTTTCCCATATTAGGGAAGTTTTCAACTATAATCTCTTCAAATATTTTCTCAGTCCCTTTCTTTTTCTCTTCTTCTTCTGGAACCCCTATAATTCGAATGTTGGTGCGTTTAATGTTGTCCCAGAGGTCTCTGAGACTGTCCTCAGTTCTTTTCATTCTTTTTTCTTTATTCTGCTCTGCAGTAGTTATTTCCACTATTTTATCTTCCAGGTAACTTATCCGTTCTTCTGCCTCAGTTATTCTGCTATTGATCCCATCTAGAGTACTTTTAATTTCATTTATTGTGTTGTTCATCATTGCTTGTTTCATCTTTAGTTCTTCTAGGTCCTTGTTAACTGATTCTTGCATTTTGTCCATTCTATTGTCCATTCTATCTCCAAGATTTCGGATCAACCTTACTATCATTATTCTGAATTCTTTTTCAGGTAGACTGCCTATTTCCTCTTCATTTGTTAGGTCTGGTGGGTTTTTATCTTGCTCCTTCATCTGCTGTGTGTTTTTCTGTCTTTTCATTTTGCTTATCTTACTGTGTTTGGGGTCTCCTTTTTTGCAGGCTGAAGGTTCATAGTTCCTGTTGTTTTTTGTGTCTGTCCCCAGTGGCTAAGGTTGGTTCAGTGGGTTGTGTAGGCTTCCTGGTGGAGGGTACTAGTGCCTGTGTTCTGGTGGATGAGGCTGGATCTTGTCTTTCTGGTGGGCAGGTCCACGTCTGGTGGTGTGTTTTGGGGTGTCTGTAGACTTATTATGATTTTGGGCAGCCTCTCTGCTAATGGGTGGGGTTGTGTTCCTGTCTTGCTAGTTGTTTGGCATAGGATGTCCAGCACTGTAGCTTGCTGGTCGTTGAGTGAAGCTGGGTGCTGGCGTTGAGATGGAGATCTCTCGGAGATTTTTGCTGTTTGATATTATGTGCAGCTGGGAGACCTCTTGTGGACCAGTGTCCTGAAGTTGGCTCTCCCACCTCAGAGGCACAGCACTGACTCCTGGCTGCAGCACCAAGAGCCTTTCATCCACAGGGCTCCTTAATTTGGGATGATTGGTTGTCTATTCAGGTATTCCACAGATGCAGGGTACATCAAGTTGATTGTGGAGCTTTAATCCGCTGCTTCTGAGGCTGCTGGGAGAGATTTCCCTTTCTCTTCTTTGTTCTCACAGTTCCCAGGGGCTCAGCTTTGGATTTGGCCCCGCCTGTGCGTGTAGGTCCCCGGAGGGCGTCTGTTCTTTGCTCAGACAGGACGGGGTTAAAGGAGCCGCTGATTCGGAGGCTCTGGCTCACTCAGGCCGGGGGGTAGGGAGGGTCACGGAGTGTGGGGCGGGCCTGCGGTGGCAGAGGCCAGCGTGACGTTGCAGCCTGTGGCGCGCCGTGCGTTCTCCCGGGGGAGTTGTCCCTGGATCCCGGGACCCTGGCAGTGGTGGGCTGCACAGGCTCCCCGGAAGGGCGTGTGGCTAGTGACCTGTGTTCGCACACAGGCCTCCTAGTGGCGGCAGCAGCGGCCTTAGCGTCTCATGTCTGTCTCTGGGCTCCGCACTTTTAGCCGCGGCTCGCGCCCATCCCTGGAGCTCTCTCAAGCAGCGTTCTTAATCCCCTCTCCTCGTGCACCAGGAAACAAAGAGGGACGTAAAAGTCTCTTGCCTCTTCGGCAGGTCCAGACTTTTCCCCGGCCTCTCGCCCGGCTAGCCGCGGTGCACTAACGCCCTGCAGGCTGTGTTCACGCCGCCAACCTCAGTCCTCTCCCGGCGCTCCGACAAAAGCCGGAGCCTCAGCTCCCAGTCCCGCCCGCCCCGGCGGGCGAGCAGACACGCCTCTCGGCTAGTGAGTGCCGGTCGGCCCGATCCTCTGCGCTGGAATCTCTCCGCTTTGCCCTCCGCACCCCTGTTGCTGTGCTCTCCTCCGCGGCTCCCAAGCTCCCCCTCTCCGCCTCCCGACGTCTCCACCCGCGAAGGGGCTTCCTAGTGTGTGGACACTTTTCCTCCTTCACAGCTCTCTCCCGCTGGTGCAGGACCCGTCCCTATCCTTTTGTCTCTGTTTAGTTTTTTCTTTTGCCCTAACCAGGTACGTGGGGGGGTTCCTTGCCTTTTGGGAGGTCTGAGGTCTTCTGCCAGCGTTCAGTAGGTGCTCCGTAGGAGTTGTTCCACGTGTAGATGTATTTCTGGTGTATCTGTGGGGAGGAAGGTGATCTCCGCGTCTTACTCTTCCGCCATCTTCCCGGAAGTCAATTCTACTTACTTCTAAGTTCTCAGGAGATGCCTCCCTTCTGCCCATTTTTAAAATCAGGTTATTTTTTTGTTTGATACTGAATTAAATAAACTGTTTATATATTTTGGATGTTAACTCCTTATCAGTCATATCATTTGCAAATATTTTCTCCCATTCAGTAGGCTGTCTTTTTGTATTGTCAAGAGTTTCCTTTGCTGTGCAAAAGCTTTTAAGTGTAATTAGGTCCCATTTGTTTATTTTTTCTTTTGTTTCTTTTGCCTTAGGAGACAGATCTAAAAGAATATTGCTATGATTTATGACAAAGAGTATTCTGCCTACATTTTCTTCTAGGAGTTTTATGGTTTCCAGTCTTAAGTTTAGGTCTTTAATCCATTTTGAGTTTATTTTTGTATATGATGTGAGAAAATGTTCGAATTTCATTGATTTATATGTACCTGTCCAGTTTTCCCAGCACAACTTATTGCATAGACTGTCTTTTCCCCATTGTATATTTTTGCTTCCTTTCTCAAAGATCAATTAGCTATACGTGTGTGAGTTTGTATCTGGGCTGTCTATTCTATTCCATTGATCTGTGTGTCTGTTTTTGTGCCAGTACTTTACTGTTTTGATTACTGTAGCTTTGTAGTATAGTTTGAAGTGAGGGAGTGTTATACCAACAGCTCTGTTCTTTCTCAAGATTGCTTTGGCTATTTGAGGTCTTTTGTGTTTCCATACAAATTTTAGAATTATTTATTCTAGTTCTGTGAAATATGCCATTGGTATTTTGATAGAGATTGCATTGAATCTGTAGATTGCCTTGGGTGGTATGATCATTTTAGCAATATTGGTTATTCTAGTCCATGAACACATTATACTTTTCCATCTGTGTGTGTCGTCTTCAATTTCAGTCTTATAGTGTAACATCCTGACAATGCTCCAAGTGTGCTTGAAAAGAATGTGTAATCTGCTGCTACTGTGTGGAGTTAACTGAATAAACATCAGGTTCAATTTTTTTTTTTTCTGTGGTACGCGGGCCTCTCACTGTTGTGGCCTCTTCTGTTGCAGAGCACAGGCTCCGGACGCACAGGCTCAGAGGCCATGGCTCACGGGCCTAGCCGCTCCGCGGCATGTGGGATTTTCCTGGACTGGGGCACGAACCCATGTCCCCTGCATCGGCAGGCGGACTCAACCACTGCACCACCAGGGAAGCCCCAGGTTCAATTTTTGATAGTGTTTTTCAACTCTTCCATTTCTTATTGATTTTATGTCCAGTTATCCTAATAATTTTTGAGAGTGTGGTATGGAAATTTCCAAGTATAATTTTTGAACAAACTGTCTTTTTCTCCATGTAGCTGTTCAGTTTTCCCAGGACCACATATTGAAGAGAATGTCTTTTCCCCATTGTGTTTTCTTGTATCCTTTGTTATAGATAAATTGGCCATAAGTGCATGGGTTTATTTCTGGGCTCTCTATCATGTTCCATTGATCTATGTGTCTGTTTTTGTGCCAGTACTATACTGTTCTGATTACTGTAGGTTTGCAGTACAGTCTGCAGTCAGAGAGCATGATACCTCCAGCTTTGTTTGTTTGTTTTCCCTCAAGATTGCTTTGACTATTTGGGGTCTTTTATGGTTCCATATAAATTTTAGGATTATTTGTTCTAGGCCTGTGAAAAATGTCATGGGTATTTTGATAGGAATTGCATTAAATCTGTAGATTGCTTTGGGTAGTAAGGACACTTTAACAATATTAATTCTTCCAATCTATGATCACAGGACATCTTTCCATTTCATGTCATCTTTCAGTTTCCTTCATCAATATTTTATAGTTTTCAGAGTATAGGTCTTTCACCTTGTTAGTTAAGTTTATTCCTAGGTCTATATTCTGTTTGATGTGATTTTAAATGGAATTGTTTTCTTGTTTTCTCTTTCTGATAGTTGATTATTAGTGTATAGAAAAGCAACAGATTTCTATATATTAATCTTATTTTTGAATTTATTTTTTTATACAGCAGGTTATTAGTCATCAATTTTATACACATCAGTGTATACATGTCAATCCCAATCACCCAATTCAACACACCACCACCACACCACCCCCCGCCGCTTTCTCCCTTGGTGTCCATACGTTTGTCCTCTACATCTGTGTCTCAATTTCTGCCCTGCAAACTGGTTCATCTGTAAAATTTTTCTAGGTTCCATGTATATACAATAATATACAATATTTGTTTTCCTCTTTCTGTCTTACTTCACGTTGTATGACAGTGTCTAGATCCATCCATGTCTCAACAAATGACCCAATTTTGTTCCTTTTTATGGATGAGTAATATTCCATTGTATATATGTACCACATCTTCTTTATCCATTTGTCTGTTGAAGGGCATTTAGGTTGCTTCCATGACCTGGCTATTGTAAATAGTGCTGCAATGAACATTGGGGTGCATGTGTCTTTTTGAATTATGGTTTTCTCTGGGTATAGGCCCAGTAGTGGGATTGCTGGATCATATGGTAATTCTATTTTTAGTTTTTTAAGGAACCTTCATACTGTTTTCCATAGTGGCTGTATCAGTTTACATTCCCACCAACAGTGCAGGAGGGTTCCCTTTTCTCCACACCCTCTCCAGCATTTGTTGTTTCTAGATTTCCTGATGATGCCCATTCTAAATGGTGTGAGGTGATACCTCATTGTAGTTTTGATTTGCATTTCTCTAATAATTAGTGATGTTGAGCAGCTTTTCATGTACTTCTTCACCATCTGTATGTCTTCTTTGGAGAATTGTCTATTGAGGTCTTCTGCCAATTTTTAGATTTGGTTGTTTTTTTTCTTAATATTATTGAGCTGCATGAGCTGTTTATATATTTTGGAGATTAATCCTTTGTCCATTGATTCATTTGCAAATACTTTCTCCCATTCTGAGGGTTGTCTTTTCATCTTGTTTATGGTTTCCTTTGCTGTGCAAAAGCTTTTAAGTTTCATTAGGTCCCATTTGTTTATTTTTGTTTTGATTTCCATTACTCTAGGAGTTGGATCAAAAAAGATCTTGCTGTGATTTATGTCAAAGAGTGTTCTTCCTATGTTTTCCTCTAAGAGTTTTATAGTGTCCAGTCTTACATTTAGGTCTCTAATACATTTTGAATTTATTTTTGTGTATGGTGTTAGAGAGTGTTCTAATTTCATTCTTTTACATGTAGCTGTCCAGTTTTCCCAGCACCACTTATTGAGGAGACTGTCTCTTCTCCATTGTATATCCTTGCCACCTTTGTCATAGATTAGTTGACCATAGGTGTGTGGGTTTATCTCTGGGCTTTCTATCCTGTTCCATTGATCTATATTTCTGTTTTTGTGCCAGTACCAGATTGTCTTGATTACTGTAGCTTTGTAGTATAGTCTGAAGTCAGGGAGTCTGATTCCTCCAGCTCCGTTTTTTTTCCTTCAAGACTGCTATGGCTATTTCAGGTCTTTTGTGTCTCCATACAAATTCTAAGATTTTTTGTTCTAGTTCCGTAAAAAATGCCATTGGTAATTTGATAGGGATTGCATTGGATCTGTAGATTGCTTTGGGTGGTAGAGTCATTTTCACAATATTGATTCTTCCAGTCGAACAACATGGTATATCTCTCCATATGTCAGTATAATCTTTAATTTTTTTCATCAGTGTCTTAACAGTTTTCTGCATACAGGTCTTTTACCTCCCTAGGTAGTTTTATTCCTAGATATTTTATTCTTTTTGTTGCAATGGTAAATGGGAGTCTTTTCTTGATTTCACTTTCGGATTTTTCATCATTAGTGTATAGGAATGCCAGAGATTTCTGTGCATTAATTTTGTATCCTGCTACTTTACCAAATTCATTAATTAGCTCTAGTAGTTTTCTGGTAGCATCTTTAGGATTCTCTATGTATAGTATCATGTCATCTGCAAACAGTGACAGCTTTACTTCTTCTTTTCCGATTTGGATTCCTTTTATTTCCTTTACTTCTCTGATTGCTGTGGCTACAACTTCCAAAACTATGTTGAATAAGAGTGGTGAGAGTGGGCAACCTTGTCTGGTTCCTGATCTTAGTGGAAATGCTTTCAGTTTTTCACCATTGAGGACGATGTTGGCTGTGGGTTTGTCATATATGGCCTTTATTGTGTTGAGGAAAGTTCCCTCTATGTCTACTTTCTGGAGAGGTTTTATCATAAATTGGTGTTGAATTTTGTCAAAAGCTTTCTCTGCATCTATTGAGATGATCATATGGTTTTTCTCCTTCAGTTTGTTAATATGGTGTATCACATTGATTGATTTGCGTATATTGAAGAATCCTTCCATTCCTGGAATAAACCCCACTTGATCATGGTGTATGATCCGTTTAATGTGCTGTTGGATTCTGTTTGCTAGTATTTTGTTGAGGATCTTTGCATCTATGTTCATCAGTGACATTGGCCTGTAGTTTTCTTTCTTTGTGACATCCTTGTCTGGTTTTGGTATCAGGGTG
The DNA here is from genome assembly GCF_039906515.1 of Pseudorca crassidens. NCBI lineage: Eukaryota > Metazoa > Chordata > Mammalia > Artiodactyla > Delphinidae > Pseudorca > Pseudorca crassidens. The sequence goes on from NC_090310.1 coordinate 14,312,004, forward strand.
ATGGTGGCCTCGTAGAATGAGTTGGGGAGTGTTCCTCCCTCTGCTATATTTTGGAAGAGTTTGAGAAGGACAGGTGTTAGCTCTTCTCTAAATGTTTGATAGAATTCGCCTGTTAAGCCATCTGGTCCTGAGCTTTTGTTTATTGGAAGATTTTTAATCACAGCTTCAGTTTCATTACTTGTGATTGGCCTGTTTATATTTTCTATTTCTTCCTGGTTCAATCTTGGCAGGTTGTGCATTTCTAAGAATTTGTCCATTTCTTCCAGGTTGTCCATTTTATTGGCATAGAGTTGCTTGTAGTAATCTTTCATGATCTTTTGTATTTCTGCGGTGTCAGTTGTTACTTCTCCTTTTTCATTTCTAATTCTATTGATTTGAATCTTCTCTCTTTTTTTCTTGATGAGTCTGGCTAATGGTTTATCAATTTTGTTTATCTTCTCAAAGAACCACGTTTTAGTTTTATTGATCTTTGCTATCGTTTCCTTCATTTCTTTTTCATTTATTTCTTATCTGATCTTTATGATTTCTTTCCTTCTGCTAACTTTGGGGGTTTTTTTGTCCTTCTTTCTCTAATTGCTTTAGGTGCAAGGTTAGGTTGCTTATTCGAGATGATTCCTGTTTCTTAAGGTAGGATTGTATTGCTATAAACTTCCCTCTTAGAACTGCTTTCGCTGCATCCCATAGGTTTTGGGTGGTCGGGTCTCCATTGTCATTTGTTTCTAGGTATTTTTTGATTTCCTCTTTGATTTATTCAGTGATCACTTCGTTATGAAGTAGTGTATTGTTTAGCCTCCATGTGTTTGTATTTTTTACAGATCTTTTCCTGTAATTGATATCTAGTCTCATAACGTTGTGGTTGGAAAAGATACTTGATACAATTTCAATTTTCTTAAATTTACCAAGGCTTGATTTGTGACCCAAGATATGATCTATCCTGGAGAATGTTCCATGAGTACTTGAGAACAATGTGTATTCTGTTGTTTTTGGATGGAATGTCCTATAAATATCAATTAAGTCCATCTTGTTTAATGTGTCATTTAAAGCTTGTGTTTCCTTATTTATTTTCATTTTGGATGATTTGTCCATTTGTGAAAGTGGGGTGTTAAAGCCCCCTACTATGAATGTGTTACTGTCCATTTCCCCTTTTATGGCTGTTAGTATTTGCCTTATGTATTGAGGTGCTCCTATGTTGGGTGCATAAATATTTACAATTGTTATATCTTCTTCTTGGATCGATCCCTTGATCATTATGTAGTGTCCTTCTTTGTCTCTTCTAATAGTCTTTGTTTTAAAGTCTATTTTGTCTGATATGAGAATTGCTACTCCAGCTTTCTTTTGGTTTCCATGTGCATGGAATATCTTTTTCCATCCCCTCACTTTCAGTCTGTATGTGTCTCTAGGTCTGAAGTGGGTCTCTTGTAGACAGCATATATATGGGTCTTCTTTTTGTATCCATTCAGGCAGTCTGTGTCTTTTGGTGGGAGCATTTAATCCATTTACATTTAAGGTAATTATCAATATGTATGTTCCTATTCCCATTTTCTTAAGTGTTTTGGGTTTGTTATTGTAGGTCTTTTCTTCTCTTTTGTTTCCTGTCTAGAGAAGATCCTTTAGCATTTGTTGTAAAGCTGGTTTGATGGTGCTGGACTCTCTCAGCTTTTGTCTGTAAAGGTTTTAATTTCTCCATCAAATCTGAATGAGATCCTTGCTGGGTAGAGTAATCTTGGTTGTAGGTTTTTCTCCTTCATCACTTTAAATATGTCCTGCCAGTCCCTTCTGGCTTGCAGAGTTTCTGCTGAAAGATCAGCTGTTAACCTTATGGGGATTCCCTTGTGTGTTATTTGTTGTTTTTCCCTTGCTGCTTTTAATATGTTTTCTTTGTATTTAATTTTTGACAGTTTGATTAATATGTGTCTTGGCGTGTTTCTCCTTGGATTTATCCTGTATGGAACTCTCTGTGCTTCCTGGACTTGATTAACTATTGCCTTTCCCACATTAGGGAAGTTTTCAACTATAATCTCTTCAAATATTTTCTCAGTGCCTTTCTTTTTCTCTTCTTCTTCTGGAACCCCTATAATTTGAATGTTGGTGTGTTTAATGTTGTCCCAGAGGTCTCTGAGACTGTCCTCAGTTCTTTTCATTCTTTTTTCTTTATTCTGCTCTGCAGTAGTTATTTCCACTATTTTATCTTCCAGGTAACTTATCCGTTCTTCTGCCTCAGTTATTCTGCTATTGATCCCTTCTAGAGTATTTTTCATTTCATTTATTGTGTTGTTCATCATTGCTTGTTTCATCTGTAGTTCTTCTAGGTCCTTGTTAAATGTTTCTTGTATTTTCTCTATTCTATTTCCAAGATTTGGGGTCATCTTTACTATCATTATTCTGAATCCTTTTTCAGGTAGACTGCCTATTTCCTCTTCATTTGTTAGGTCTGGTGGGTTTTTATCTTGCTCCTTCATCTGCTGTGTGTTTTTCTGTCTTCTCATTTTGCTTATCTTACTGTGTTTGGGGTCTCCTTTTTGCAGACTGCAGGTTCATAGTTCCCATTGTTTTTGGTGTCTGTCCCCAGTGGCTAAAGTTGGTTCAGTGGGTTGTGTAGGCTTCCTGGTGGAGGGGACTAGTGCCTGTGTTCTGGTGGATGAGGCTGGATCTTGTCTTTCTAGTGGGCAGGTCCACGTCTTGCGGTGTGTTTTGGGGTGTCTGTGGACTTACTATGATTTTAGGCAGCCTCTCTGCTAATGGGTGCGGTTGTGTTCCTGTCTTCCTCCTCAGAGGCACAGCACTGACTCCTCCTCAGAGGCACAGCACTGACTCCTGGCTGCAGCACCAAGAGCCTTTCATCCACACAGCTCAGAATAAAAGGGAGAAAAAGTAGAAAGAGAGAAAGAAAGAGGATAAAGGAAAAAATAAAGTAAGATAAAATAAAGTTATTAAAATAAAAAATATTAAGAAAAAAAATTTTTTTAAGTAAACAAAATCGGACAGATAGAACCCTAGGACAAATGGTGAAAGCAAAGCTACACAGACAAAATCTCACACAGAAGCATGCACATACACACTCACAAAAAGAGGAAAGGGGGAAAAAAATCATAAATCTTGCTCTCAAAGTCCACCTCCTCAATTTGGGATGATTCGTTGTCTATTCATGTATTCCACAGATGCAGGGTACATCAAGTTGATTGTGGAGATTTAATCTGCTGCTCCTGAGGCTGCTGGGAGAGATTTCCCTTTCTCTTCTTTGTTCTCACAGCTCCTGGGACTCAGCTTTGGATTTGGCCCCACCTCTGCGTGTAGGTCGCCGGAGAGCGTCTGTTCTTCGCTCAGACAGGACAAGGTTAAAGGAGCCGCTGATTCGGGGGCTCTGGCTCACTCAGGCCGAGGGGAGGGAGGGGTACGGAGTGCGGGGCAAGCCTGCGGTGGCAGAGGCCAGCATGATGTTGCAGCAGCCTGAGGCGTGCTGTGCGTTCTCCTGGGGAAGTTGTCCCTGGATCCCGTGACCCTGGCAGTGGCGGGCTGCACAGGCTCCCCAGAAGGGAGGTGTGGAGAGTGACCTGTGCTTGCACACAGGCTTCTTGGTGGCGGCGGCAGCAGCAGCCTTAGCGTCTCATGCCCATCTCTGGGGTCCGCACTGTTAGCTGCGGCTCGCGCCCTTCTCTGGAGCTCCTTTAAGCAGCGCTCTTAATCCCCTCTCCTCGCGCACCAGGAAACAAAGAGGGAAGAAAAAGTCTCTTGCCTCTTTGGCAGGTCCAGACTTTTCCCAAGCAGATTCTTTTTGTTTATTTATTTGTTTTGTTTTTAATTTTATTTTTTAAAATTATTTTTACATTTTATTTTTTTATACAGCAGGTTCTTATGAGTTATCTATTTTATACGTATTAGTGTATATATGTCAATCCCAATCTCACAATTCATCACAGCAGCACCACCACCCCCGGCTTTCCCCCCTTGGTGTCCATACATTTGTTCTCTACATCTGTGTCTCTATTTCTGCTCTGCAAATCGGTTCATCTGTACCATTTTTCCATGCATTAATATACGATATTTGTTTTTCTCTTTCTGACTTACTTCACTCTGTATGACAGTCTAGGTCCATCCACATCTCTACAAATGACCCAGTTTTGTCCCTTTTTATGGCTAAGTAATATTCCATTGTATATATGTACCACATCTTCTTTATCCATTCGTCTGTTGATGGGCATTTAGGTTGCTTCCATGACCTGGCTATTGCAAATAGTGCTTCAATGAACATTGGGGTGCATGTGTCTTTTTGAATGATGGTTTTCTCTGGGTATAGGCCCAGTAGTGGGGTTTCTGGGTCATATGGTAATTCTACGTTTACTTTTTCAAGGAACCTCCATACTGTTCTCCATAGTGGCTGTATCAATTTACATTCCCACCAACAGTGCAGGAGGGTTCCCTTTTCTCCACACCTTCTCCAGGATTTATTGTTTCTAGATTTTTGGATGTTGGCCATTCTGACTGGTGTGAGGTGATACCTCATTGTGGTTTTGATTTGCATTTCTCTAATGATCAGTGATGTTGACCAGCTTTTCATGTGTTTGTTGGCCATCTGTATGTCTTCTTTGGAGAAATGTCTATTGAGGTCTTCTGCCCATTTTTGGGTTGGGTTGTTTGTTTTTTTAATATTGAGCTGCACGAGCTGTTTATATATTTTGGAGATTAGTCCTCTGTCCATTGATTTGTTTGCAAATATTTTCTCCCATTCTGAGGGTTGTCTTCTCATCTTGTTTGTAGTTTCCTTTGCTGTGCAAAAGTTTTGAAGTTTCATTAGGTCCCATTTGTTTATTTTTGTTTTGATTTCCATTACTCTAGGAGTTGGATCAAAAAAGATCTTGCTGTGATTTATGTCAAAGAGTGTTCTTCCTATGTTTTCCTCTAAAAGTTTTATAGTGTCCAGTCTTACATTTAGGTCTCTAATACATTTTGAATTTATTTTTGTGTATGGTGTTAGGGAGAATTTCATTCTTTTACATGTAGCTGTGCAGTTTTCTCAGAACCACTTACTGAAGAGACTGTCTTTTCTCCATTGTATATCCTTGCCTCCTTTGTCATAGATTAGTTGACCATAGGTGTGTGGGTTTATCTCTGGGCTTTCTATCCTGTTCCACTGATCTATATTTCTGTTTTTGTGCCAGTACCTTTTTGTCTTGATTACTGTAGCTTTGTAGTATAGTCTGAAGTCAGGGAGTCTGATTCCTCCAGTTCATTTTTTTCCCTCAAGACTGCTTTGGCTATTCGGAGTCTTTTGTGTCTCCATACAAATTTTAAGATTTTTTTGTTCTAGTTCCATAAAAAATGCCATTGGTAATTTGATAGGGATTGCATCGAATCTGTAGATTGCTTTGGGTGGTATAGTCATTTTCACAATATTGATTCTTCCAATCCAAGAGTTCTATCTCTCCATCTGTTTGTGTCATCTTTGATTTCTTTCATCAGTCTCTTACAGTTTTCTGAGTACAGGTCTTTTGGCAGGAGGATTCTTAACCACTGTGCCACCAGGGAAGCCTTCTCCTATGTTTTCTTCTAATGTTTTATAGTTTTATGTTGACATGATCCATTTTGAGTTAATTTTTGCATAACATATGGGACTTAGGTCAAAGTACAATTTTTTTTCTATGAATGTCCAGTTGCTTCAGCACCATTTATTGAAAGGACTAGTCATCCTTCACTGAATTGCTTTTACACCTGTGTCAAAATTCCAATGGGAAAGACTCCCCCAGCCAGCCCAACAAGAAGTGCCAGTAGGGATTGGTTCAAGATGGTGGAGTAGAAGGATGTGCTCTCACTCCCTCTTGCGAGAGCACCAGAATCACAACTAACTACTGAACAATCATGTACAGGAAGAAACTGGAGCTCACCAAAAAAGATACCCCACATCCAAAGACAAAGGAGAAGCAATGAGATGCTTAGGAGGGGTGCAATCACAATAAAATCAAATCCCATAATGGCTGGGTGGGTGACTCACAAACTGGAGAACACTTATACCACTGAAGTCCACCCGCTGGAGGCAAGGTTCTGAGCCCCAAGTCAGGGTTCCCAACCCTGGAGATTCGGCAACGGGAGGAGGAATTCCTAGAGATTCAGAGGTTGAAGGCTAGTGGGATTTAATTGCAGGGCTTTGACAGGACTGGGGGAAACAGAGAGAGACTCCACTCTTGGAAGGCACACACAAAGTAGTGTGTGCATCGCGACCCAGGGGAAGGAGCAGTGACCCCATAGGATACTGAACCAGACCTACCTGCTAGTGTTGGAGGGTCTCCTGCAGAGGCGGGGGGTGGCTGTGGCTCACCGTGTGGACAAGGACACGGGCAGCAGAAGTTCTGGGAAGTAGTCCTTGGTGTGAGCCGTCCCAGAGTCTGCCCTTAGCCCCATCAAAGAGCTGGGTAGGCTCCAGTGCTGGGTTGCCTCAGGCCAAACAACCAACAGGGAGGGAACCCAGCCCCACCCATCAGCAGACAAGCTGATTAAAGCTTTACTGAGCTCTGCCCACCAGAGCAACAGCCAGCTCTACCCACCACCAGTCCCTCCCATCAGGAAGCTTGCACAAGCTTCTAAGATAGCCTCATCCACCAGAGGGCAGAAGCAGAAGAAAGAAGAACTACAATTCTGCAGGCTGTGGAAGGAAAACTACATTCACAGAAACACAGACAAAATGAAAAGGCAGAGGACTTTGTACCAGGTGAAGGAACAAGATAAAACCCCAGAAAAACAACTAAATGAAGTGAAGATAGGCAACCTTCCAGAAAAAGAATTCAGAGTAATGATAGTGAAGATGATCCAGGACCTCGGAAAAAGAATGGAGGCAAAGATCAAGAAGATACAAGAAATGTTTAACAAAGACCTAGAAGAATTAACAAATAAACAGAGATGAACAATACAATAACTGAAATGAAAACTACACTAGAGGGAATCAATAGCAGAATAACTGAGGCAGAAGAACGGATAAGTGACCTGGAAGACAGGACAGTGGAATTCACTGCTGCAGAACAGAATAAATAAAAAAGAAAGAAAAGAAATGAAGAGGGTCTAAGAGACCTCTGGGACAACATTAAATGCAACAACATTCACATTATAGGGGTCCCAGAAGGAGAAGAGAGAGAAAGGACATGGGAAAATACTTAAAGAGATTATAGTTGAAAACTTCCCTAACATGAGAAAGGAAATAGCCACCCAAGTCCAGGAAGTGCAGAGAGTCCCATACAGGATAAACCTAAAGAGAAACATGCCGAGACACATAGTAATCAAGTTGGCAAAAAATTAAAGACAAAGAAAAAATTTGAAAGCAACAAGGGAAAAATGACTAATAACATACAAGGGAACTCCCATAAGGCTAACAGTTGATTTCTCAGCAGAAACTATAAGCCAGAAGGGAGTGGCATGACATACTTAAAGTGATGAAAGGGAAGAACCTGCAACCAAGATTACTCTACCCAACAAGGATCTCATTCAGATTCGATGGAGAAATCAAAAGCTTTACAGACAAGCAAAACCTAAGAGAATTCAGCACCACCAAACCAGCTCTACAACAAATGCTAAAGGAACTTCTCTAAGTCAGAAGCACAAGAGAAGAGAATGACCTACAAAAACAAACCCAAAACAATTAAGAAAATGGTAATAGGAACATACATACCAATAATTACCTTAAACATGAATGGATTAAATGCTCCAACCAAAAGACACAGGCTTGCTGAATGGATTCAAAAACAAGACCCATATATATGCTGTCTACAAGAGACCCACTTCAGACCTAGAGACACATACAGACTAAAAGTGAAGGGATGGAAAAAAATATTCCATGCACATGGAAATCAAAAGAAAGCTGGAGTAGCAATACTCATATCAGATAAAATAGGCTTTACAATAAAGAATGTTACAAGAGACAAGGAAGGACATTACATAATGATCAAGGGATCAATCCAAGAAGAAGATATAACAATTATAAATATATATGTACCCAACGTAGGAGCACCACAATACACAAGGCAAATGCTAACAGCTATAAAAGAGGAAATCAACAGTAACACAATAATAGTGGGGGACTTTAACACCTCACTTACACCAATGGACAGATCATCCAAACAGAAAATTAATAAGGAAGCAGAAGCTTTAAATGACACAATAGACCAGATAGATTTAATTGATATTTATAGGACATTCCATCCAAAAACAGCAGGTTACACTTTCTTCTCAAGTGCGCACAGAACATTCTCCAGGTTAGATCACATCTTGGGTCACAAATCAAGCCTAAGTAAATTTAAGAAAATTGAAATCATATCAAGCATCTTTCCCGACCACAAAACTATGAGGTTAGAAATCAATTACAGGGGAAAAAAAAGTAAAAAACACAAACACATGGAGGCTAAACAATACGTTACTAAATAACCAAGAGATCACTGAGGAGATCAAAAATACCTAGAGACAAATGACAATGAAAACACGATGATCCAAAACCTATGGGACGCAGCAAAAGCAGTTCTAAGAGGGAAGTTTATAGCAATACAGGCCTGCCTCAAGAAATAAGAAAAATCTCAAATAAACAATCTGCCTTACACCTAAAGGAACTAGAGAAAGAAGAACAAACAAAACCCACAGTTAGCAGAAGGAAAGAAATCATAAAGATCAGAGCAGAAATAAATGAAATAGAAACAAGAAACAATAGCAAAGGTCAATTAAACTAAAAGCTGGTTCTTTGAGAAGATAAACAAAATTGATAAACCATTAGCCAGACTCATCAAGAAAAAGGGAGAGGACTCAAATCAATAAAGTTACAAATGAAAAAGGAGAAGTTACAACAGACACCACAGAAATACAAAGCATCCTAAGAGACTACTACAAGCAACTCTATGCCACTAAAATGGACAACCTGGAAGAAATGGACAAATTCTTAGAAAGGTATTACCGTCCAAGACAGAACCAGGAAGAAATAGAAAATATGAACAGACCAATCACAGGTAATGAAATTGAAACTGTGATTAAAAATCTTCCAGCAAACAAAAGTCCAGGACCAGATGGCTTCACAGGTGAATTCTATCAAACATTTAGAGAAGAGCTAACACCCATCCTTCTCAAACTCTTCCAAAAAATTGCAGAGGAAGGAACACTCCCAAACTCATTCTATGAGGCCACCATCACCCTGATAAGAAAACCAAACAAAGATACTACAAAAAAAAAATTACAGACCAATATCACTGATGAATATAGATGCAAAAATCCTCAACAAAATACTAGCAAGCAGAATTCAACAACATATTAAAACGATCATGCACCATGATCAAGTGGGATTCATCCCAGGGATGCAAGGATTCTTCAATATATGCAAATCATTCAATATGATACACCATATTAACAAATTGAAGAATAAAATCCATATGATCATCTCAATAGATGCAGAAAAAAACTTTTACAAAATTCAACACCCATTTATGATAAAAACTCTCCAGAAAATTGGCATAGAGGGAACCTACCTCAACATAATAAAGGCCATATATGACAAATCCATAGCAAACATCATTCTCAATGGTAAAAAACTGAAAGCATTTCCTCTAAGATCAGGAACAAGACAAGGATGTCCACTCTCACCACTATTATTCAACATAGTTTTGGAAGTCCTAGCCATGGCAATCAGACAAGAAAAAGAAATAAAAGGAATACAAATTAGAAAAGAAGAAGTAAAACTGTCACTGTTTGCTGATGATATGATACTATACATAGAGAATCCTAAGGATGCCACGAGAAAACTAGAGCTAATCAATGAATTTGGTAAAGTTGCATGATACAAAATTAATGCACAGAAATATCTTGCATTCCTATACACTAACAACAATGATCAGAGAGAGAAATTAAGGAAACAATCTCATTCACCATTGCAACAAAAAGAATAAAATACCCTAGGAATCAACCTACCTAGGGAGACAAAAGACCTATATGCTGAAAACTATAAGACACTGATGAAAGAAATCAAAGATGACACAAACAGATGGAGAGATATACCATGTTCTTGGGTTGGAAGAATCAATACTGTGAAAATGACTCTACTACCCAAAGCAATGTACAGATTCAATGCAATCCCTATCAAATTACCAGTGGCATTTATTACAGAACTAGAACAGAAAATCTTAAAATTTTTATGGAGACACAAAAGACCCCAAATAGCCAAAGCAGTCTTGAGGGAAAAAAATGAGCTGGAGGAATCAGACTCCTTGACTTCAGACTATACTACAAAGCTACAGTAATCAAGGCAATATGGTACTGGCACAAAAACAGAAATATAGATCAATGGAACAGGATAGAAAGCCCAGAGATAAACCCATGCACCTATGGTCAACTAATCTATGACAAAGGAGGCAAGGATATATAATGGAGAAAAGACAGTCTCTTCAGTAAGTGGTTCTGGGAAAACTGTACAGCTACACGTAAAAGAATGAAATTAGAACAGTCCCTAACACCATACACAAAAATAAACTCAAAATGTATTAGAGACCTAAATGTAAGACTGGACACTATAAAACTCTTAGAGGAAAACATAGGAAGAACACTCTTTGACATAAATCACAGCAAGATCTTTTTTGATCCAACTCCTAGAGTAATGGAAATAAAAACAAAAATAAACAAATGGGACCTAATGAAACTTAAAAGCAAAGGAAACTACAAACAAGATGAGAAGACAACCCTCAGAATGAGAGAAAATATTTGCAAACAAATCAATGGACAAAGGATTAATCTCCAAAATATATAAACAGCTCATGCAGCTCAATATTAAAAAAACAACCCAATCGAAAAATGGGCAGAAGACCTCAATAGACATTTCTCCAAAGAAGACATACAGATGGCCAACAAACACATGAAAAGCTGGTCAACATCACTGATCATTAGAGAAATGCAAATCAAAACCACAATGAGGTATCACCTCACACCAGTCAGAATGGCCAACATCCAAAAATCTAGAAACAATAAATCCTGGAGGAGGTGTGGAGAAAAGGGAACCCTCCTGCACTGTTGGTGGGAATGTAAATTGATACAGCCACTATGGAGAACAGTATGGAGGTTCCTTGAAAAAGTAAACGTAGAATTACCATATGACCCAGCAATCCCACTGCTGGGCCTATACCCAGAGAAAACCATCATTCAAAAAGACACATGCACCCCAATGTTCATTGAAGCACTATTTGCAATAGCCAGGTCATGGAAGCAACCTAAATGCCCATCAACAGACGAATGGATAAAGAAGATGTGGTACATATATACAATGGAATATTACTTAGCCATAAAAAGGAACAAAACTGGGTCATTTGTAGAGACATGGGTGGACCTAGAGACTGTCATACAGAGTGAAGTACATTAGAAAGAGAAGAACAAATACCGTATATTAATGCGTATATGTGGAACCTAGAAAAATGGTACAGATGAACCGATTTGCAGGGCAGAAATAGAGACACAGATGTAGAGGACAAATGTATGGACACCAAGGTGGGAAAGCGGTGGAGGGAGGTGGTGGTGCTGTGATGAATTGGGAGATTGGGATTGACATATATACACTAATATGTATAAAATGGATAACTACTAAGAACCTGCTGTGTAAAAAATAAATAAAATTCAAAAAATAAAGAAATGGACAGGAATGATATAAATTGCAAAATTTTACTGAAAAAAAAAGAAGAAACAACCAGCTGTATAAAAATAAAATAAAATTCAGAAATTCAAAAAAAAAGTAAGCATTTTCCTAGCTTATTAAAACTCCTAATAACCTTAACTAAATGTCTATAAATGACTTACCATGTGTCTGTGTCATGACTTTTTAACCATTGTTTTCATGTTTACTTGTTAAATAATTATTTTCCTCAAAAAAAAAGCGCCAGTAGCGTGGCCCTGATTCTTCTGAGGCTCGTGGGCGCTGCTCTGAGCAGCGTCACCCTTTATAGCAGAAAGCTGGCGGGCACTGTGGGGGAAAAACAAAACAAGCAGCAAGTGGAGGAGGTGCTAGAAGAAGAGGAAAAAGAATATGTGGTAGAAAAAGTTCTCGACCATCGAGTGGTAAAGGGCCAAGTGGAGTACCTCCTAAAACGGAAGGGGTTCTTAGATGAGGACGACACATGGGAGCCAGAAGAAAACCTGGATTGCCCCGACCTCATTGCCGAGTTCCTGCAGTCACAGGAAACAGCACACGAGACAGACAAATCAGAGGGGGGCAAACGCAAAGCTGATTCTGATTCGGAAGATAAGGGGGAGAAGAGCAAACCAAAGAAGAAAGAAGAGTCAGAAAAGCCACGAGGCTTTGCTCAGGGTTTGGAACTGGAGTGGATTATTGGAGCTATAGACTCCAGTGGAGAACTCATTTTCCTGATGAAATGGAAAAACTGATGAGGCTGACCTGGGCCCTGCCAAGGAAGCCAATGTCAAGTGCCCACAGGTTGTCATATCCTCCTATGAGGAAAGGCTGACGTGGCATTCCTACCCCTCAGAGGATGATGACAAAAAAGATGACAAGAATTAACTCTCCTGAGTACCAGCCCTTGTCACGTCTGACCGTGGGGTTCGAGTGGGGAAAGGAGTTCTACTTGTCTTGACACCATGGAGGTGGCTTGAGAAGATGTCCTTTGAAGAGCCAGTATAGTTTCTGTGCCCTACAGCAGCCCAAGTGCTTTAAAGCTGCTCTATGCTGTATAGTTTGCACACCCATCCCAGTGGAGGGGAAGGACGGTCAGTGTTTCAAGGCCACCCATTCTGAACTTCACTGAGAAAGGCAAAGGGCCTTCTACATAGGACAAAACTTGCAGGCTGGGATGTGGGAGAGCAGAAGATACTGTAGATCTTCAAAGAGCATCTCCACAACCCACAGCCTTCTTCCCAATAGTGTTAGCTCTGCATTTTTACAGCATAGCATGGATGTAGTTTTTGGCCGTTACTGGTGTATTATTTGGGGCGGGAGGGATGGGGTGGGAAAGAAGGGAGATGGGTTAGGGTCATTTTTGTTAAAATCTGGGGCCTGATTGGGTAAATGGTGAAACAAAGGAAAGAACAACTAACGATGATTTGATTCTGTGTCCAGAATATTTTATCCTTTCAAAAAATGTCATTGGCAACCTAAATGAGGACTGTGAGAGATCGTTTGTAAGCTGCGAATGCCTGAAACTTAGAAGCCAAGGTGTTCCCTGCCTCAGCATAATGCTGTTCCCAGCAAAGGACTAAGCCAGTTACGAAGTTACCGAAGCTGCCATTTTGGGGGATTGAAGCCGGCTGAGGAGGAAAAGTCTTATTGGAGTGTATACACAGGCAGGTCATTCTGTCCTAGAGGTGCTGATTCCTGAAATTGACAAGAAGACCCTTTCTTCTCCAGTCATGAGGTTATAAATATCAGCTTCTCCATCCAAGCCACTGGCTGAAGTATCTGGGGAAGGGCAGAGGGTGGTACAGGAGGTGGGAGAGTAGGGAAAGACAAAGGCCGGTACTCTTAGGGTGGAAAACTCTTGGAGCCTCTGTTTTTTGAACTTTGAAACCGTTGGTGGCAGAGTTCAGTCTCTGACAGCACAAGTTCACTGAAGCACTTCAAGAGTTGAATGATTTCAAAAGCCCTGGTCTCAGGAGAAGATTAAATTTTCACACTGGGGCAGTGGTTCACTTTAAAACAAAACTTTTTTTTTAATCCTAAGCATTAACTAAAACCCCAAATGCTGTCATGACTCATGAGATCCATCAGTTCTTGACATCATCTAGACCTGCATCTAGAACTCCATTGTAAAAGGCATGTGTTAGGTTTCTGTGAAAACTTTTAAATGTAAACTTCGTACCAACACTGTCAGTTCGTCTTAATAAAATTATAGATTTATATTTTAAAAATCCAGCAGCATACTTGTGTGGGTCTATTTTTGGGCTCCTCTATTTCATTGATCTATGCATCTGTCCTTCTACCAATACTCTATTGTCTTCATTACTGTAGCTATATAGTAAGGCTTATTTGGGTGATTTTATTCTTTTCCAAGATTACCTTAGATATCTAGGGCCTATGGCTTTCCTTATGAATTTTAATTTATAAATTAAAAATTATAAATTTATATAATTATAAAATTATAAAAATTAATTATAAATTAAATAATCTTTTCTATGTCTAAAAAAACCATTGCTAGGATTTTGATAGGAATTGTATTATATCTTTAATTTGGCAAGCAGTGACATCTTTACTATGTTGAGTCTTCCAATCATGAACATGATATGTCCCTCCATTTATTTAGGTCTTCTTTGATTTCTTTTATCAGTATATTATAGTTTTCAGCATATATGTTCTATATATGCTTTTGCTAGATTCATACCTAAGCATTTTTTTTAACATCTTCGTTGGTGTATAATTGCTTTACAATGGTGTGTTAGTTTCTGCTTTATAACAAAGTGAATCAGTTATACATACACATATGTTCCCATATCTCTTCCCTCTTGCATCTTCCTCCCTCCCTCCCTCCCTATCCCACCCCTCCAAGCGGTCACAAAGCACCGAGCTGATATCCCCGTGCTATGCGGCTGCTTCCCACTAGCTATCTACCTTACATTTTGTAGTGTATATATATCCATGCCTCTCTCTCTCACTTTGTCACAGCTCACCCTTCCCCCTCCCCATATCCTCAAGTCCGTTCTCCAGTAGGTCTGTGTCTTTATTCCTGTCTTACCCCTAGGTTCTTCATGAAATTTTTTTTTCTTAAATTCCATATATATGTGTTAGCATACGGTATTTGTCTTTCTCTTTCTGACTTACTTCACTCTGTATGACAGACTCTGGGTCTATCTGCCTCATTACAAATAGCTCAATTTCATTTCTTTTTATGGCTGAGTAATATTCCATTGCATATATGTGCCACATCTTCTTTATCCATTCATCCGATGATGGGCACTTAGGTTGTTTCCATCTCTGGGCTATTGTAAATAGAGCTGCAATGAACATTTTGGTACGACTCTTTTTGAATTATGGTTTTCTGAGGGTATATGCCCAGTAGTGGGATTGCTGGGTCATATGGTAGTTCTATTTGTAGTTTTTTAAGGAACCTCCATACTGTTCTCCATAGTGGCTATACCAATTCACATTCCCACCAGCAGTGCAGGAGTGTTCCCTTTTCTCCACACCCTCTCCAGCATTTATTGTTTCTAGATTTTTTGATGATGGCCATTCTGACTGGTGTGAGATGATATCTCAGTGTAGTTTTGATTTGTATTTCTCTAATGATTAATGATGTTGAGCATTCTTTCATGTGTTTGTTGGCAGTCTGTATATCTTCTTTGGAGAAATGTCTATTTAGGTGTTCTGCCCATTTTTGGATTGGGTTGTTTGTTTTTTTGTTATTGAGCTGCATGAGCTGCTTGTAAATTTTGGAAATTAATCCTTTGTCAGTTGCTTCATTTGCAAATATTTTCTCCCATTCTGAGGGTTGTCTTTTGGTCTTGTTTATGGTTTCCTTTGCTGTGCAAAAGCTTTGAAGTTTCATTAGGTCCCATTTGTTTATTTTTGTTTTGATTTCCATTTCTCTAGGAGGTGGGTCAAAAAGGATCTTTTTTTTTTTTTAACATCTTTATTGGGGTATAATTGCTTTACAATGGTGTGTTAGTTTCTGCTTTATAACAAAGTGAATCAGTCATACATAAACATATGTTCCCATATGTCTTCCCTCTTGCATCTCCCTCCCCAAAAAGGATCTTGCTGTGATTTATGTCATAGAGTGTTCTGCCTATGTTTTCCTCTAAGAGTTTGATAGTTTCTGGCCTTACGTTTAGGTCTTTAATCCATTTTGAGCTTATTTTTGTGTATGGTGTTAGGGAGTGATCTAATCTCATACTTTTACATGTACCTGTCCAGTTTTCCCAGCACCACTTATTAAAGAGGCTGTCCTTTCTCCACTGTACATTCCTGCCTCCTTTATCAAAGATAAGGTGACCATATGTGCGTGGGTTTATCTCTGGGCTTTCTATCCTGTTCCATTGATCTTTCTGTTTTTGTGCCAGTACCATACTGTCTTGATTACTGTAGCTTTGTAGTATAGTCTGAAGTCAGGGAGCCTGATTCCTCCAGCTCCGTTTTTCGTTCTCAAGATTGCTTTGGCTATTCGGGGTCTTTTGTGTTTCCATACAAATTGTGAAATTTTTTGTTCTAGTTCTGTGAAAAATGCCAGTGGTAGTTTGATATACCTAAACATTTTTAAGTTGTTGTAAATGGTACTGTATCTTTAATTTTACTTTCCTTTTTTTGTTGATGAAAAGTGGACGTTTTATTTTTTAAATATTTATTTATTTGGTTGCGCCTGGTCTTAGTTGCGGCACGTGGGCTCCTTAGTTTTAGCTCACTGGGTCTTAGTTGCAGCAGGCAGGCTCCCTAGTTGTAGCATGCAAACTCTTAGTTGCGGCGTGCATGTGGGATCTAGTTCCCTGACCAGGGATCGAACCCAGACCCCCTGCTTTGGGAGCGTGAGTCTTCACCCCTGCGCCACCAGGGAAGTCCCAAAAAGTGGACATCTTAGATAATACATTGTAGCAACTGTGGATTCTGATTTTCCTCCAAGGCTGATGTTATTGTTTTGCTTTTAGTAAATTGCCTATACTCAATCTGTGGAAACTATCTTCTCCATGGTATGTAGCCCATGATGTCTCTGCTCAGTTTAATTTATATTTTTATTTTTTTGTAAAATAAAAACTCCCGAGAGATTGCCCCTGGATCTGTATAGCACAGGAGACCAGCAATGACTGGTTTGAGGTTCTGATCAAACACTCGAGCCAGTAAGGCTTTCACCCTTTGCTCATAGGTGTGGGGCCGAGTGGGGAATCCTATTCAAAATTCAATCTGTTTTCAAGCCTATCCCAGCTTTTACTTTCCACCACAGAGCTTGAGCTTTCTTGAGTCTCCCGTGTGTGTGCACACAGCCTCCCATTCAACCAGGGATGTGTGGAACCTCTCTGGTTCTCGCTTTTCCAGGAGTTCCTTGGTAAATTTCTATAGAGTCCAATGGTCTGCCACCTGCCCCAAGTGGGACTGCAGCCTCAGGCTAACAAAGTTGTGGGCTTTCCCCGTTCATTTCCTATTGAGTTTGCTATTTTTACAGACAATGCCATTGCACACGGCTCTTTCACCTTTCCCTCCAGATCAAGCCCAACAATGAAGCTGCTAGTTTTTAGAGACACCTTCACCCTGCTAGCACTACAAACTGGGGATGAGGAGGGAAATGGAAGCAGCTCCAGGCAAGATACTCAGTGTTCTTTCCTGAAGTTCAGCAAGTTTTTCCATAAATAGATGCTTCTCAATTTTTTTAATTTACTTGCCTTTGGTCAACTTCCAGCGCCCTGAAATGGCTGGTTTAGACAAATTTGTCCTGTTTTATAGTTGCCCAACATTTTGCCAGAAATATCCAGGCATTACTGAACTTTTCAGCCTTGGACACAGCTTGGGATCCAGCTGGGATCCAGACTCTACCCTACCAGCTACAGCCCCAGTGGGTGAATCAGCCTTCTGTAAATGAAGCTCTCCATTCAAAGCAGACCTCGCGCTGCTGGGGAGGGAAGGCTCAGTGTCATGCAGCTTTGGGGCTGAGCTTGCAGGGCCAGAACTCAGTACATAACCAGCGGACTGATCCCTGCGTCCTCCGACATCACTCCCCTGCCTCATCCCAAGGTACCCACTTTATCAATGGGTGCTCGTGACTGCAGATGGGCTACGTCCTAGTCTCTACATCTTCCATCAGAGAGGTCATGAGAAGTGTCATCTTTCACATAGTTCAATCTGTACAATGGATCAGATCACTGGTGGAATTGCACCATTAACCTTTAACTTTTCCAGGGACGAAAGTAGGGAGGGTGTGAATAGGACAGTAGACAGGGCTCGTGGGCTCAGCTCTGGTCCTGTTTCCACCAACTGACCCCCAAGTGCTGGCCCCTACACCCCCACCAGATCCCCTGCATGGAGGGGATCTAGGTAAGCAGGCTGACTCTGGGCCTCCACAACTACAACCAGCATTTATCCTCTATAGGCTCCACACATTTTGATTCACTGAATCCTCACAAGAACCCTAGGAAGTAAACGCTATTATCAATCCTTATTTTTACAGATGAAAAAAAATGGTGGCAGAGAGTATAAATGAAACTTGCCCAAGGATCCCCAAGAGAAAAGCTGGCAGTGACAGAATTTGAACCCAGACAATCCGGTTCCTAATCCTAAACCCAAGCTGCTAAACACCGTGTTCTCTTGCCTCCCCATATGCTACCATCTGTCGATGACCTGGTCACTATTACTGCTGGCACTAGGACAGTGCTTTTGAAATTGCAGGCTGCCTGCCTTTAAGTTGGCCATGCAATCAATTTCGTGGTTAAGCCCAGTTTTTCAATTAAATAGAAGAAACTAAAAATTTTGAACATCAGTGCGTGTTATGTGTGGTGAGGGTGGTTTTTATTTCATGAAATTTGTTTGTTATAAACGCATCCTTTTCAGACATCAGTTCTCAAATACTTCAGCAAATGACAGGAACCCATTGCAAAGGCAACACCACTGTTGATGGAAGACTAGAGCTTAGAGGAGATCTCTTTGCTTTGTTAGTTCTCATCTACCAAAGGTAACCAGAGGTGACCCACTAGCCTTGCTCTTGGACACCCTCCACAGCACACTGTTAAATGTTTCCAGAGTGCCAGGCACTGTTCGAAGCGCTTTGTTAACCTGCTCCTGGGAATTCCCTGGTGGTCCAGTGGTTAGGACTCCGTGCTTTCACTGTCGAGGTCCCAGGTTCAATCTCCGGTCAGGGAACTAAGATGCCACAAGCCGCACGGTGTGGCCAAAAATGACCCCCAAAAAACAAACCTGAATCCTCACTGCATTCAAGTGGGTACGGTTATCCTTATTTTACAGATGAGGAAACAGGCACAGAGAGGTTAAGCCACTCAGTCAAAGTTACGTGGCCCGTCGGAGTTGGAGCCAGGGTTTGGACCTGCCATGCCGATTCCAGTCCTGAGAACACCCTTCCTGGACCAGACGGCGCTGCAGCATCTCCCTGCAGAGCCTGTGGCCTACCATGCCTATGTGGCCACCCCGTCAGCAGCCTGGAGGAATCTTGTCCTCAGGTAAGAAGACAAATCCCTGTAGGACTCCCATCCTCCACCCCGTAGTAAGCCAGGGCCCTAGGAGTACAGTCTCTGCCCTCCGCATGGAATGCTCCAGGCCAGAATTCCCCCCTTTGTGTGCCTTCAAAGCACACCTCTCTCAAGATGGCTGCTGCGACCACCGCAGCTGAGGTGTCACAGCCATCACCCTCATCCAGGTAACCCTCCTGATCGCATCACTGGCTGCCATGAGATTATAAATATATTTCTGTGTGTCTGGACCGTCTCCCCACCAGAGGGCAGGCATTTTGTCTACGTGCTGCTGTGCCTCTAGCTCCTGGATGGGTGATGGCACATACGAAGAACCCCAGAAAAATCTGTTATTGACTGACCAAGAGTTTGGAGTAAAGAGGGTGAATAACCTCAAAAGCAAAACTTAACCCCCTTCAACCTGCTATCTGCTCCTGCAATGATCAAACCACTCTAGTTCATCCATCATCAACTAGCATGGTGTAAGGAGTTTGGGGTCTTCAGCGACAAAAAAAAAGATGGGCTCACACAGACGGGCAGAGAGAGAGTTTGTTCAAGACAGCAAGTAAGTTCACAATGAGCTGGACTGGACTCCACAGCACACCTCGGGTCTGTGCATTCACTCCGCTTCTCTTGAAATCCGCAAGGACAGTGGGCACGTCCGAGGACCTTCAGGCACAGTGCACCCACCAGGACAAAGAGGTGCTTACAAAGCACCATCTCCAACTGGACTTGTGGGCTGGGTCCATGTCAGATTTTACAGACGGTAGGGAAGGAAGATGTGAGCTCTTATTCTCCAACGGCTTCTGCATCGCGATGGAAACGCCACACACAAACCTCCGAGTCCGAGGAGGGAGCAGCGTTCCACGCACTAGAGGCGGCAGGACGAAGCGAAGGAGGTAGAAGCAAAAGCCCGTTGAGGTGTCCCGTCCTCAGCACTGTCCTGTCCCACAGAGCACCCAGAGGCTGGCCCCTACCACCCAGCCCCTGCTGGGGAGCGAGGGAGGGAAGAGCCACAGAGCCCCTGCCCGCTGGGAAAGGGAAAAATTCACGTTAGTGAACATGACTGCCCTTTACAAATGCGGAGGATGCACTTCCTGGCAAAACAGGCCCGGCCGACGCGGGAGCTCTGTGCCGGGAAGTCAGAGCCGGCTTCTGGAGCCCCGGGCTGAGTGCACACGGAGGGCGCGTGTATAAGAAGAAGGGTGTCTTTAAACTCCCATCCCCGTGCAGATGCTCCTCACGCTCTGTATTACGTCCTCCTTCTGGGCAGGAGTTGAGTCAGCTCTGCGAGCACTTGTTGGTCCAATACACTAAAAGAAAGAGGTTTGTACTCTCAGCGAGAAGACCCGTGTGCTTGGTGAGACCCAGAAGGATACCACTGCCCGCCCCTCATCCTGACGACGGGTGACACTTGGAAAGAACAGCTTACAGAACACCCCCAATTACTTACCGCACGTGTTCTTCCCTTAGAAAACACCCATCAGACAGAAGGAAATGGAGACACAGCAAATTCAGATTTTTTATTCTGGAAAGCACATATGCACATATTTCAAACACAGAAAATTAATTTGGGAGTAAATGCCATAACAGATCAGCTACTGACCATCATGCAGCAAGGTAAGTGAAATGGATTCGCTGGCCCTCGAAACCCCACAGTGCCTGCAGGAGGGTTGAAAAACTAGGATGCTGAATCCCTACGTACTGCCAAAGAAAACGCAACCGAAGTGGCAGGTTCCTAATGACGAGAAAAACTTACAGATAGATAGAATCAAAACTGATTCAAGTCATACAGTGAAAGGACAAAAGGAAAAAGGAAAGAGATCAATATGATCTGAAACAACCATTTTAATAGTAAGTTGCTGACCTTTTATTGGACTCTGGTCCAAGATGCCTGAGGATGAGCCAGTGTTCCTGCACGGGGTCACCCCTGAATGGCAGACAGACCCTGTCTGTGACACTCTTCTCATCCTGAGGCCCTCCAGCAGGAGACAGCAGAGGACAAGGCCTTGTCTGCTAGTGCCCAGGTAGTAACAGGTCCTCTGGGCTTGCTGAGGGTCAGTGGGCCCAGGCCCCATGGGCTCCCCTCCTCCCTTTGTACACCTGGCTGACGCTGGGTTTCCGGAAGATCTCTGAGAATCACCTGCGAGGGAGAATGCTGGATTTTAAAGTGAGTGACCCGACCTCATGACAAGTCATACCATCCAGGCATTTTTGGCACTTCCTTTCCTCATGCCTAACAGTGTCCCTGCTCCCCTGGCTACAGATGCCAGCCAGTCCCTGTGATTAAAACAAGGGCCATTAATGTTAGCAACAAGCTGGATCGAACAAACCAGTGAAAGTGACTTTTTTCACCTGTCTTCCTTTTATATTACTCTGCCAGTTCTAAATCTATTCCTGTAACTCTACTTCATGGGGATTTTATTAATTCAGTAGCAGCTTCCTCTAAATCTGTTGGTCTTAGTGATACTGATGTTTCTAAAGGCCAAGCCAAATGGCTCTTTCTCAATCTTGTCTCAAAGTCTCTAAAGAGAAAACTAAATTAACCGGTTAGCCATGCATCATGTAAGCAACTCATATCATAAAAAAACTGGATAGACAAGTATGATTACTGCGCTTGAAACATACTAAAAGGAAAAAAAGGAATATTAACATATCAAGTTACTATGATGATTATTTTAATAACAACCTTAAGTAAAAGCCCACAAATGTTTTCCATTTAAGAATGCCTGGATATTAAAAGAAAAAAAAAAGCCTGGGATAAAATGTTCTAGGCCAATATATTTCAGACTGCAGGGCTGGTTCTAATTTAGAACAGAATACAGACCTGGAGTTAAGAGAAAAAAGTGCTGACTGACAGTCGCGCCCAAGGTTTTAACTGCCCTTCTGCTATAACATGGCTTGGGAGAACACAGAAATCATTAATGACTATGGGTTAAGGCAAAAAGCTATTAAGGAAAAGAAAAATGGTAAGAATACAAGTAACAAGAAAGGGCTGGAAAAGATGCACAACTGTTTTAAAATGAAGATGGTTTGGAAGGAAAACAGGGATAAAGGAATTAGATCATCAAAATGTTATAGGAAAGAAAAATGCTTTTGGTTTTCCCGATAAATGGCAAATCAGAATTGCTTTCCTTCAAATTTCACAGGCATCGTTTACTTAATGTTACTGATCTACTACTAGTTGCCATTTCCTTCTGAGAATGTTAATTGCATAAAAATAAATGCCAAAAAACCAAAGAACACCCAGGAAAGAAAACCCATCCCCTCTTCAAAGAAAACAAGAAGCCCTGTCATAACTATTAGACCGACTCATCACCCTCTCTCTCCATACTGTCATCTGCATTCCAGAAGAGAACAGCTCGTTTTCACTCTAGAGCCGTGTGTACTTCATTTTTAAGCCCTTTTGAGTGAGGAAGCTGTTTTAACTTTTATAATGGAGGGAAGGGACAACAGAGAAGAAAAAGACAGTGGAACATTCTGTGCCAACTCAACTCAAACAAGACCGAATTCCTCGCTGTCCACGTGGAAAATGAAACTTAGATCTGTACCATGTAGGTGACTTTTAAATATTTAACTTTTTACTCAACATAAAAGCACAAATCTGTCTTAATTATAGTATTAAAATGTGACTATTTTTTCTTCAAAGGAAAAAAAAAACTTAGGTATGTTTTCTTGCAAGCAAAATGGAGAAAAAGGTATTATTGTTGTTACTATAATTATTAAGCCACAGACACATAAAATCCACAAAATGGATTGGGGTGGCTTTGGAAATGCAGTATCATATCAAAGGTGCAGACTGTTTTGAACATTCTGTACAGATCGGGCTGAAACAAGAACCAAAGCAAACCTCAACCCCACCAGCAGTGAAGCGCCTCTGGGACCCTGGGAAAGACAGCATGGCCTGCTCTGACGGCGAGGTCACGAATCCTCTCCGGCGCTACTCAGGATCATCCCGCCAAGTCCGCAGGTGAGGCTGAAGGGTTCTGGCGGTGCCCAGTGCGAAGCACGTGCATCATTGGACCAATTTCTGAACAGATTTTTTATAAATATATACAAATCAGTTACAGGCACTTGAAATGTCTTTGGCTGGAATAACCCAACATTGCAAGATAATGTATTCACAGAGTGTCCAGGCCCAGGCTGGGTTCAGCAGGCAATGATTATGGTTCTCTCAGTCTCTCTCAGAAAACGGCAGCCGTGGGATTAGGCATCAGCCAAAGCCACCTAGAAGAGAGCAAGACGGCAGCCCAGTCACGCAGCAAAGCCTGGATGACTCGGCCCCACCAGCACTCTTACCAGGTTCTGGTCCTATCCCAAACCCAGGGAGCCACACCGCACACATCTATCAATCAGTCAGGGGAACTATTATCAGTCAGGGGAACTGTTAAACCCCTAAGAAAATAGACCTCATCTAGGAGGGAATGAATAGAAATCTGAGCCTCCTGCAAGACGCAGCTGACCCTGCAGAGCCACTGTGCTGCGATACAGCGTTATGTGTCTGGAAACCCGGAAGAGCATTCTGGGAGGTGACTTCTCAAGCCCGTGGAATCGGAGGGGAGGCAGCCCTCAGGGTCAGCCGCTTGCCAGTGGGGATTAGAGAACACTTTTTTCCCAGCTGAGGCCTGGGTATATGGTTGAAGATGCAACACCATAATTGAGGCTGAGGGGAGATGACTGCTGATAAAAAGACAGGAAGTAATTTCGCTGGAGGAAAGGAATCACCCACAATAAATGGAATAAGGACTAATTGGGACCTTCTGGTGCAATGCTGGGTCAGACCCCACCCACCGCTCACCTTCTCAGGACAAAATTCAGGATTGCTCTGACGCAGTTTGCTGGGTCTGCCTTTGATAACCGCATAGCAAAACATCGTTATTACCATCACGAAGAGGAAGTAACTGGTGTGCATGAGGTGCAAGTTTATTAATGAGCGGTCATCCTAAACAAAGAGAACAAACCAGAAACATGTGCACTGAGTTACTGAGGATTTTAATGCTGGGTTCCTGGAATCAGGGTGCACAATTTCCAGACTTGCCGCAACTATCAATTCACACGGGAATCGACAGCTGAACTATTAACGCTGGAGCTTGTTAAGTGAAGACAGAGTGTTCCCGACACCACCCATACCTTCCCTTCCTAAGGGGGTCCTATGCCCGAATCCCCCCGCCCCTGACAAGGCCCCATAGTCTTTAACCCCTGCTCTTCTCTTTATGTCCTCTTGCTCCGACAGCCCTCAGCTTGCATGGCTGACAGCCCAAGCCTGTGTTCCTAACTCCTAACTCCTTCCTGGGCCTTTCCCCACTTGGACAAGCCCCTGGCTGGAAACGCTGAAGCCGGCCTTGACTCACTCCTCCTTGATGTCCCACAGGCAAGCAGCCACCGGGCTCGGCCAGTTGTTGAGATCCCAGCCAGGCCCCCACTCCTGTTCCTTCTCACAGCTCCAGGCCTCAGGCGCCATCCCATTTACACACATCAGTTGGGCAGACAAGTCTTCCTGACGCACTGCTCTACAAATTCCCTAGAGCCCAAACTCAGGCAGTGATGGCCTCGTCCGAGGAGAAAGTCTAAACACCTCAGCGAGGCACAAAGGGCCTTCTGGAGCCTGGCCCCTGCCCACCATACAGCCTGATCCCCATTGCTGCAGGCCCCTGGTATACCACTGTCCACAACTTGATAAAAACGCGGCATAAGGAAAGAGAAGGACGGACCGGGCAAAAAGAAAAATCCACCTGGCATATACGGACAGAAGAAAAGAGGATTTACAAAAATTCAGTGCAGTCTGTTAAAGGTGGGCTCAAGTCAGAGCAGCAAACTAAACTAGCAAATCATCCACTAGTCCATAGTACAGTGCCTTCTGCCCATTTCCTCCTTACAAAGTAAAATCCTACACAGGCATCAATAACTAGCCAGAGTCATCTCCTCCTATTGACTTCTGCCTTTCTGGATTCTGAACTATTTATTGCTCAGACTGACACTAACCCAATACGCTTCAGTGAGTGGCTGCGTGGATGAGTAAGACTGAACCAGCCTCTGCTGTAGCCCCAGGTTAGGCACACAGCAGTGCTCAATAAATAACTGCTGTTGAACAAAGCGGGAAACAGAACAGAAGCAATTTTCTTAACCCAATGGGCGGCATGTTTTTCCAAGTCTCCAGCACTCCACCTGGTCTCCCAACCCAGCTGGACAGCGAGAATGGCAGGGGCTAAGCTAACCCAAGGAGGTAAACAGGGCCTGCTCTAACAGTTCCTGGACACACACACACATGCACAGCAACTGTCCTCACTTACATCTGGAACAATAACTGTCAGCTTGGGGTTTAAAGCATGGTAGACCTTTCCAATGGCCCCCTTGTAACACCAGAAAGGGTTGTAGTCTTGAGCATATTTTGTGTTGGCATCTCTGGCAGTTGTGAAGATCTTGTACCAGAGCGTGGCGTTGCTGTAGGTGTCAGGAGCACAGTGCGGCGGCTGTCTGCAGGAGAAGACGGGGCAAGACACATGCTCAGTGGCCTTGAGACATTTACTTGTGTCTCAGCCACCAGCGCTGGCATAGCACCAAGAAGAGCCACACGTGCAGAATGAATAAGAAACACATTCTCTTGAGATAAATACCATTATATTTTTAGTTCAGTGGTTTTTTTTTTTTTTTTTGTGCGGTACGCGGGCCTCTCACTGTTGCAGCCTCTCCCGTTGCGGAGCACAGGCTCCGGACGCGCAGGCTCAGCGGCCATGGCTCACGGGACCAGCCGCTCCGCGGCATGTGGGACCCTCCCGGACCGGGGCACGAACCCGTGTCCCCTGCATCAGCAGGTGGACTCTCAACCACTGTGCCACCAGGGAAGCCCAATTTCTTTAAAAAAATTAATAAACACGTAAAGAATAAGAAATAGGCATCCGGCACTTAGGAGTCTGGGTGTTAGACTTCTGCCTTCAGAATTCAACCCATGTCCTCTCGCATATGATGTGGCCAGAAAAGGACTCGCTCCTTTTAAGCCCATTTTCTCAAATTATCTAAACTCTTAGTCACAACTGGAAGTCTTACATACAAAGTTCTCTATCAGATATTACAACCAACAGCAAATAATGCTTAACTTGTCCTACAAACCTCCAAATGTCTAAAACAGATAAATCCCAGGATTATTATTTTTAAAGGATTCACCCTAAGATTCTTTTAAATAGGCTACATCTTGTGTATTTCATGTAATTATAGATCATTATCTCCTTTCCAGAGAAAGGAGAGGCAAGAAAAGCCTTAAAGGCAAAGCGCTTACACTGACAGCTGCTCAAAAAAAATATGAAGCAGGGCTTCCCTGGTGGCGCAGTGGTTGAGAGTCCGCCTGCCGATGCAGGGGACACGGGTTCGTGCCCCAGTCCGGGAAGTTCACACATGCCGCGGAGCGGCTAGGCCCGTGAGCCATGCCACTGAGCCTGCGCGTCCGGAGCCTGTGCTCCGCAACGGGAGAGGCCGCAACAGTGAGAGGCCCGCGTACCGCACACACACACACACAAAATATATATATATATATATATATATATATATATATATATATATATATATGAAGCAAAAGTTTCAGAAACAGTAACTATATCACGGAAAATAATGTTCAATTTATACTATCAATTTAAAAAATAACTCTTCCTGGATAATGGAGACGAACAAAACCTTTATCTTTCAGGAGCCTTAAATGTCATTATGGTCACAGGATCAGCTCTTATTCATCTTTCCTGTGGCTTCTTCTACCAACAGGAAAGGCCACCTAAAACTTACACACAGCAACCAGATGCTTTCACAACCTTGTTGAAACACTAACCCTCTGATACTTCTATGCAGAAGTTTTACCTTTAGAAAACCAAAATTAAACTGAAACAATCTTACAGACAGGTCCCAGTAATGACAATTCTACAAAGTAACACGAGGCAAGCTGTCCTGAGAATTTGCTCAGGCATCCCAGTCACGTTTACAGTAAATGGAGCTTCTTATGGGGTCAGGAAAGTACTTACACAGTGACAGGGAACACGCCAGGGTGGGCTGTGAGGGTCATGCAGGCTGTGAACACCACCTGCTCACAGTGGCCGTGAAGGGCACAGTCGTCCGAGCTCCAGGCTGTGGGCAGGGTAAAGGTAATGTTTATCTCCTCGTGGGCTTCTCTGCCTGGAAAGAGAAATTGGTTTTTTGGTAAGTAAAGCGAGAATTCATACATTTATTATTCTCTGGAATCTGAATGAATCCTGACATCAAACCCACCCAGGAATCACCTATCAGCCCACTGAACTGGGACCCCTGCTTTTGTGGGGTTTCAGGAATAACAGCAGTTCCGAGCCAGACTGAGGCCTGCTCACCTGGCAGAGCCACAAAATGGCAAACGGAGAGGGGTCACCTTCAGCCAAGGCCTGGAGTTGCCACGCAAGGGCCCAGGCCATGCCTCAGTGGGAAGGCTGGGGCTGGGTAAGTCATCACCATTGTTACAGCTTTCATACAGCACTCTTACCATTTTCAAACTGCTTTTATATGTACTACTTCACTTAAGATGTACCACTATCCTAAGAACATGACCAAAGAAGTGTTACTGTTCCCCTTTACAAACGAGTAGACTGAGGATCAGACGGCTGAACAGACTTAAGAAAGGTCATGAGACGGGTGAGTGATGAAGCGTAAATGAATAAGGTATTCGAACATCACAGCGGAAGAAAAAGGTCCACTTGCTACGTGGAAAACCCAGATGTCGCCCTTACCTCCTTACATGGGAACAGCTCTCACCTGGTACAGCCAACAGGAGGCTGGCAGGCACTCCCAAGTTCCTTCAAGGACTTTAAAAGGTTCTTGGTAACCAAACCAAAGATGATTCTTCCAAGGCCCAAGCCTCTGGCACAAAGCCTTTCCTGATTATTCCAGCTTCTACTTTCCAACCTTCTCCTGAATCACCTACAGTCTGTCATGGGTTTAGCACTAGTCCAAGGGCAGTGCTCAATGTTCCATAAGTGTTTATTTTTAATATTATTTAACAAGCATTTATATAGCATTTCCTTTGTGCCAGGAACTATTTTAAGTGCTTGATGAATATTAACTCACATTACGCTTGTCTCTTCCTTATCCCAAAATTCCAAAGGGAAGAGACCAGGCTTTTTCTAGTTCTTAGCCCAGTGCATTCACAAAATTTTAAGACTAGTAGCAATATCTGTAGTATGTACTGAAAACTCCAAAATGATGAGCCAGAATAAAAAATTGGTGTTTTTAACAGACTCACAGATATAGAGAGCAGACTTGTGGTTGCCAGGGGGTGGGCTGGTGGGGGAGGGATGGATTGGGAATTGGGATTAGCAGAGGCAAACTATTATATACAGGATGGATAAACAAGGTCCTGCACAGGGAACCATATTCAATATCCTGTAACAAACCATAATGGAAAAGAATATGAAGAATATGTATAACTGAGTCACTGTGCTGTACAGAAATTAACAACATTGTAAATCAACTATACTTCAATAAAATTAAA
Source organism: Pseudorca crassidens (assembly GCF_039906515.1). NCBI lineage: Eukaryota > Metazoa > Chordata > Mammalia > Artiodactyla > Delphinidae > Pseudorca > Pseudorca crassidens. The sequence continues at coordinate 14,340,601 of NC_090310.1, forward strand.
GAAAAATAAAAACTCAAAAATTTTAAAATGTGTGTTTTTAAATATTAAGACCAGAAATAGGCCTTATAATTTTTTCCCAGTCTCCTACTCTTATGGGCTTTTATTGAGAGCCTACTGCATACCAAACACTTTAATAGGTGAAGATGTAGTAGAAATGGTCCCTTCTTGGCTTCGTTTAGTTCAAACTCAACAAAAGGGAAGACATATACAAAAAATAAAAAACAGTCTGATGAGTAAAACCGTACACTCTAATGCTCTGTGTTGTAACAGCTGTTACCTGAGAAAGCCTGGAGAGAAGTGGCTGACACTCACATACCTGAGAGTCCAATCTGATGCCCGAGAACGGTCGAGTACAGATGGGTGACGTTGCGAGAGTACCCGCCAAAGGGTTTGAGTGGGTCCAGGGTTAGTGTGATTGCAACTGAGATGTTCACTGGGCCTGAATCCTCCAGGGACTGTGGGGACTGGGTGGACATCCTGGCCTGGCCGCTGGTCACTGTGCTTTCCAGAGCTGTGGTGTCGTTTGTGAGATGCTTTAGTGTTTCATTCTCTGATACGCACAAGTCCAAATCATTAAACCGCAGCAGAAAGGTATTCCAATCCTTCAGTAAAACGAGAGAGAGGAAAACAAGCCTGAGCCGACTGAAAGTGCTGCCAGTGCAGTGACAGTCACAACCCACGGTGTGGCATCACACAACAGGGGGACCATGCCTCAGAGTCAGTCCTTCAAAATACAACAACACAGCATTCAGCCTCTTGTGCTGGCGTAATAGTGTGGTTTTTCAACCACTCTCACATTCAAAATCTAAAATATAAACTCTTCATTGGCATGAGCTATTACACTGTGAGATTAAGCCAACTTAGGAAAATATGTAAAGAAAAAAAGGGTCTTAAACTTACAGGAAATGATCTAGCCTCAGAATCAAGCTTGAAAAGAAAGATTGAACAAAAGTAGTAAAATATTAAAAGTATTAATCCAAACTCATTTAGCAGTTACAATTAGTTATTTTTTAAAAATTAAGGCCGCCTTAAAATATTTTCTCGTAAGGTCAATTTTCTACACCTTGCTTTCTGTCTTGGGAACGCAAAACTGCAGTAACTACCAACACTCGTGTGGTACTGTCCCCCCTCGTCATGGACTTTGGATGCCACTTTAGAACAGGCACAATTTCAAAAGGGAGGAGAAAAGATGTTTTCAGGCTTCTCTTAATATCTGTACTGATGGTTTAAATTATAAGCAGTTTTAAAACTGACACCAACAAAGTACCCACCAGGGTGTGTGTTTTTAGTTTTAGCAGACACCCAAAGATGAACTCAGGCTAAAATAGCAATAACAAATCAACTGAGGCTGTTACATACAACTTCTTTCTCCCAAGCAACATTATCTACAAAAAGGTGCCAAAGGTGAAGACAAACCAAGTTACATTTTTTTAAAATAAATTTATTTATTCATTTTATTTTTGGCTGCGCTGGGTCATCATTGCTGCATGCAGGCTTTCTCTAGTTGCGGCGAGCGGGGGCTACTCTTCATTGAAGTGCGCAGGCTTCTCATTGCAGTGGCTTCTCTTGTTGCGGAGCATGGGTTCTAGGCATGTGGGCTTCACTAGTTGTGGCTCGTGGGCTCCAGAGTACAGGCTCAGTAGTTGTGGCGCATGGGCTTAGTTGCTCCACGGCATGTGGGATCTTCCCGGACCAGGGCTCAAACCCGTGTCCCCTGCATTGGCAGGCAGATTCTTAACAAGTGCGCCACCAGGGAAGCCCCAAGTTACATTTTTAAAAAAAATTTGTTTTTATTTTTGGCTGCATTGGGTCTTCATTGCTGCACACAGGCTTTCTCTAGTTGCGGCGAGAGGGGGCTACTCTTTGTTGTGGTACGCGGGCTTCTCACTGTCGTGGCTTCTCTTGTTGCGGAGCACGGGCTCTAGGCATGCAGGCTTCAGTAGTTGTGGCACATGGGCTCAGTAGTTGTGGCTTGCAGGCTCTTGAGCACAGGCTCAGTAGTTGTGGCACATGGGCTTCATTGCTCCACGGCATGTGGGATCTTCCCAGACCAGGGCTCGAACCCATGTCCCTTGCATTGGCAAGCAGATTCTTAACCACTGTGCCACCAGGGAAGCCCCAAGTTACATTTTGAATAATTCTAACATTGATTAAAAATGCCATTCGGAGTAATCCCTAACCAGTCAGGTCTACCTTTATAGCCTCAGTTTATCAGTATCTGGCATTTAGTAAGAAGGCAACCAGATATTTCAAATTACATTTTCCCTGACACCTACAAACTCAGCAGACCATTAAAGAACATTAGGGCTGAAAATGAACATCCTAGTCTCACCCCTTCCTATTCCAGACATGAGGAAACTGAGGCCCAGAGCAAATCAGGGACTCTCCAATGCCAGCTGAGTTGAAGGCAGACTTAGAATTGTTTTCTGATTCACAGCACCAAACTTTCCCCATACACCTAGGATCCTCATTTGAAAATAAAATCACTAAATTAATCATAATCAAAGTTCTGCAGCATCTTGCAGCTCTGCTTTCCTGCAGAGTTCGAGTCCATTTTGAACAGCTGGCCAAGGCCAATGTCAGGCCCCATTTTGATTAAGGGCTAATTATCCGGGCTACATCTTAACCATTGATCTTGGCTGCGTGTTCAACATGGACTTGAGCTTTGAGGGAGAGCAATGCCAGGATGCTGAAGAACTTTGGTTGCGACTAGAATGTTCATTTTCAGCCCTAATGTAGGTACAGCCTGTTTCGATAACCTTTAAAGATTCAGGCAGGGTCAGAAAAGGGGGAGAATGAAGCCAGCCAGCAGGTATCTTGGTAAGAAACTCTTTGGAAGGGTTTCACAGGAGAAATAGCTAAAACTTGTTACTTTGTATTAGAGACTTAATGTGGGAAGATGGTCCCTTCTTGCTAACATCACCTATGATCTAGAATGCCACAGAGCACAAGAGGAAGCATAATCCCCGTAACACTGAGCAAAACTCTCCTCTTCATCACAAGGCACACACGATGCAACAATAATGCAATCCCTATCCCCGCCCCCATGGCCACTCTCACCAACGAACACACCCAAGAAGAAAAAGTGTAAGAGAAGACACTCACAGAATCTAAGACGGGAACTAATTTGTCCTAAAAGACACTTATCCACCAGTAAATTCACCATATCATTGATTCAGCATAATTTCTAACGCATAAAATAAATTTATTAATAGGGATATTGTTATTCACCTCTATTAAACAAGATTATCAACTGTATTGTTTTCTGATATGCAGAAACACTTTTTAAATTTATTTTATGATATTTTTGATTTTTGGCTGCATTGGGTCTTCGTTGCTGCATGCAGGCTTTCTCTAGTTGTGGTGAGCCGGGGCTACTCTTTGTTGTGGTGTGTGGACTTCTCACTGCGGTGGCTTCTCTTGTTGCGGAGCACAGGCTCTAAGCATGCGGGCTTCAGTAGTTGTGGCATGCAGGCTCCATAGTTGTGGCTCGTGAACTCTAGAGCGCAGGCTCAGTAGTTGTGGCACACGGGCTTAGTTGCTCCGTGGCATGTGGGATCTTCCCAGACCAGGGCTCGAACCTGTGTCCCCTGCACTGGCAGGCAGAGTCTTAACCCCTGTGCCACTAGGGAAGTCCCACACACATCTTTTACAATCTGTATTATGACTGTTCAAAAATTATTATATGCCTAGACTAGCGATTAAAGAGCAACGCCCAAATAATTCACTTAAATTGACCAAAAAATAAAATCTAGAAGGCAAGTTTGTAGATTACTGAAGCTTTCCTTGATAAGAAAAAGGCAAATATCTTTGGAAATAAGATGCTGCTTTCTAATTTCTTTAGAATTTCTTCTTCTCCAATGAAAAAGCTATCAGTACAGCTGATAAAACTCCATGACAATATATGGCTTTAAAATAACAAATGTTGGCTTCCCTGGTGGCGCAGTGGTTGAGAGTCCGCCTCCTGATGCAGGGGACACGGGTTCGTGCCCCGGTCCGGGAAGATCCCACATGCCGCGGAGCGGCTTGGCCTGTGAGCCATGGCCGCTGGGCCTGCGCGTCCGGAGCCTGTGCTCCGCAACGGGAGAGGCCACAACAGTGAGAGGCCCGCGTACCGCAAAAAAAAAAAAAAAAATGTTTACAGTTTTTAAAAATTGTAGTTAGCTAATTTAATATGAATAGCAAAGAAGTTAGTTCTTGATCTTCTTGACACAAACATTTTGCAAATATATTTTCCAAAATACATGTTTCATTGCTGAAACAGTCTAACTAAAGCTGGTAGCATTATTTAAATCAATAACTATCTGACTAGGTTATTTCCTAACAAAGTGAGCCACAGCAAGATGCAAGACCAAAAATTCTGAATAAATATTACTCTTTCTCACTGGGATAAAAGTCACAACCAAAGAAAGGTATGTGGAGAGCCAAAAGGTGTTTTCCCACTCTATAAAGGTCCAGCCAGTCTGAGAGGAGAACTTAGAATTTACTATACCTCTGCCATTTCTGGTGACTTGATCTCCTTGATTTTGAAGAAATAGCCCAAGGTCAGGAAAGCTATTGCCATGGCGCTTACACTGATCATAAAGACCACCAAGGGGGGCCGGCTGCTGATGTACACCTTCAGGTTCTCCAGGGGGTTGATGTTGAACATTATTCTGATCAGCTCCACCTGAAAGGAATGAATCAGAAGATTCACCCACTGACTCGCCAAAAGAAAACCTATGACTCTCACTTCTGTTTCTTTGACGGTTTGGGGGGATGAGGAGGTCACTCGTTATTGAACTTGAGAACTATCTGATCATAAATCCATTCAAAAGACTAGAAGGAAATAGAAGACCACTAAATGCTAACTGTCATTATTTCCAAGTGGTAGGATCTTGAAAGATAGGCATTCTTTCAGTTTGAATTTTCTAATTATTCTTTAATGAACATTTGCTACTTCCATATTACTTAAGAAAATGTTTAAGTCAGTAATACGACACAAATACATGCCAACATGTACAAAAATAAACTGAGGATACTCTTATTTCCTACCACTGAAGAGCTGAATCCTATTTATTCAACATTCTGTCCTGTTCACCACCATACTCATGCCCATCCCAGCACCTGGCAGAGAGTAGGCACTCAACAAGTACTGAATTTTATCACTCCCCTGCTTAAAGCCCTCCTAAGGCTTCCCACTGGACCTGGCATGAGATTCCTGTGAAGGCCCACAGGGTGTCATGATCCAGAAGCCCCGCCAACCTCTATGACTACCTCTCCACCAACATTCCCTCCTCATTCACCGGCCGCTGGCCACACTGGCCTTGCTATTTTTCAGGATCAGCTTGTCAATTTCTGCAAAGAAGTCAGCTGTGACTTTGATAGGGATTACACTGAATCCACAAATCAGTCTGGGGAGTACCACCACTTTAACAATATTATCTTCCAGTCTACGAACCTGGGATGCCTTTCCACTTATTTCCGTTCTCTTTCATTTATTTTAATATTTTGTATTTATCAAAGCATATGTGTGCACTTCTTTTGTTAAACTTATTCCTAAGTATTTTATTCGTGGAATTTTGAACATGTCCTATCTGCAGGCTTTTTACCTCTGCCTGGAATGCTTTAGCCCCAAATTTCCACATGCTTGCTCTTCTTAGAATGCAGGTCTATGCTCAGTAGTCAGTTCCTCAGAGAGCCCTTCCCTGACCACCCTCAGCCCCCGGCCTCCCAGGACCCTGCTTGACTTCCTTCACACTGTCTAGTTACGTTTCTACTTGTTCATAGTCTATCACCCCTCATTTGTGAGCTCCAAGAGAGCGGACATTTTGCCAGTCTTGCTCACTGCTATGGCCCTGGCTCCTGGTCCCCAGAACAGTAGCTGGCATGTAATGAGCTCTTATATACATGATCAGACTACAACACTAAAACTATTTAAAAAATCTGTGCCAGCTTTTAAATTTTAGAGAGAAAAAGATGCATCAACAGCCCCTAAGAACCAATAGCGACCGCGTGCAACAAGCCAGGCTGTGTACCTGTTTGTTTTCACAAGAGTCTTTGACTCAACGTTCTGTTTCTGAGATTTATCTCTGTTGATTCAGTCTACTGGGTTTACCTGCTGTATAAGATGCAAGTGTATCACAGTTGAGTTATCACAGGCATAGAAGCCCAGCTGGGTTCTTCCCACTGTTTCACTCACAAAGGGCACCAGAGCAGGCACAAGAGTGGTTCTAACACAACGAGGTCACCAGTAGGCCCGTCTGCAACTTGACTTTATATTGTCAGACTCTCCGAGGAAGTCATACCAGTTTACACTTCCCCCAGCAAGGAAAAGGTTCGCTCCATTTCCCAACATTCATGCCAACGCTTGATATTCTAAGGCAATCTTTTGGATCTGGACCAACGAGATCATGTGAAATTGTATCTCACCATTATTTTAAATTACAGCTCCCTGAAACAGAATATCCTTTTACTTCTTTATCGGCCATTTAGATTCTTCCTAGGTGAACTGCCTGAATCTTTGGCCATTTACCAGTAGGATGTTTGTCTATGTCTTCTTAATGTTTAAAATAATTTTTTGACATTTTAGACACTGAGCCTTTTCCAATTTTTTTAAAATGACATATATAACTACTCCAAGCTTTACAACAAAGGTGAATCATCACAACAAACCAGCTTTACAACATATGCTAAAGGAACTTCTCTAAGTGGGAAACACAAGAGAAGAAAAGGACCTACAAAAACAAACTCAAAACAATTAAGAAAATGGTAATAGGAACATACATATCAATAATAACCTTGAATGTAAATGGATTAAGTGCCCCAACCAAAAGACACAGATTGGCTCAATGGCTACAAAAATAAGACCCATATATATGCTGTCTACAAGACCTACTTCAGACCTAGGGACACATACAGATTGAAGGTGTGAAGGGATGGGAAAAGATATTCCATGCAAATGCACAACAAAAGAAAGCTGGAGTAGCAATACTCATATCTGATAAAATAGACTTTAAAATAAAGGCTGTTACAAGAGATAAGGAGGGACACTACATAATGATCAAAGGATCAATCCAAGGAGAAGATATAACAATTATAAATACATATGTACCCAACAGAGGAGCACCTCAATGCATAAGGCAAATGCTAACAACCAAGAAAGGAGAAATCGACAGTAACACAATAATAGTAGGGGACTTTAACACCCCACTTACACCAATGGACAGATCATCCAAACAGAAAATAAATAAGGAAACACAAGCTTTAAATGACACGATAGACCAGATAGATTTAATTGATATTTATAGAACATTCCACCCAAAAGTGGCAGAATACACTTTCTTCTCAAGTGCACATGGAACATTCTCCAGGACAGATCACCTCTTGGGTCACAAATCAAGCCTCGGAAAATTTAAGAAAATTGAAATCGTATCAAGCATCTTTTCTAACCACAATGCTATGAGATTGGAAATCAATTACAGGAAAAAAAGTGCAAAAAACACAAATAAATGGAGGCTAAACAGTGCGCTACTAAATAACCAAGAGATCACTGAAGAAATCAAAGAAAAAATAAAAAAATACACAGAAACAAATGACAATGAAAACACTACGACCCAAAACCTATGGGATACAGCAAAAGCAGTTCTAAGAGGGAAGCTTGTAGCAATTCAATCTCACCTCAAGAAACAAGAAAATTCTCAAATAAACAATATAACCCTACACTTAAAACAACTAGAGAAAGAAGAACAAAGAAAACCCAAAGTCAGTAGAAGGAAAGAAATCATAAAAATCAGAGCAGAAATAACTGAAATAGAAATGAAGAAAACAATAGCAAAGATCAATAAAACTAAAAGCTGGTTCTTTAAGATAAACAAAATTGATAAACCATTAGCCAGACTAAGAAAAAAAGGGAGACGATGCAAATCAATAAAATTACAAATGAAAAAGGAGGAATCACAACTGACACTGCAGAAATACAAAGGATTTTAAGAGACTACTACAAACAACTATGTCAATAAAATGGACAACCACAAAAAAATGGACAAATTCTTGGAAAGGTTCAATTTTCCAAGACTGAACCAGGAAGAATTAGAAACTATAAGCAGACCTATCACAAGTAATGAAACTGAAACAATAATTAAAAATCTTCCAACAAACAAAAAAGTCCAGGAAGAGATGGCTTCACAGGCGAATTCTATCAAACATTTAGAAAAGAGCTAACACCGATCCTTCTCAAGCTCTTCCAAAAAACTGCAGAGGGAGAAACACTCCCAAATTCATTCTACAAAGTCACCATCTCCCAGATACCAAAACCAGAAAAAGATATTACAAAAAAAGAAAATTATAGGGACTTCCCTGGTGGCGCAGTGGTTTAGAATCTGCCTGCCAATACAGGGGATACGGGTTCGAGCCCTGGTCTGGGAAGATCTCACATGCCGTGGAGCAACTAAGCCCGTGCACCACAACTACTGAGCCCCCGTGCTGCAACTACTGAAGCCTATGCTCCTAGAGCCTGTGCTCTGCAACAAGAGAAGCCACCACAATGAGAAGCCTGCGCACTGCAATGAGAGTAGCCCCCACTCGCCACAACTAGAGAAAGCCCATGTGCAGCAATGAAGACCCAATGAAGCCAAAAATAAATTAATTAAAAAAAAGAAAATTATAGACCAGTATCACTGATGAACAAAGATGCAAAAATCCTGAACAAAATACTAGCAAACAGAATCCAATAACACATTAAAAGGATCATACACCATGATCAAGTGGGATTTATCCCAGGTATTCAAGGATTCTTCAATATACTCAAATCAATCAATGTGATACACCACATTAACAAATTAAGGAATAAAAAACCATATGATCATCTCAATAGATGCAGAAAAAACTTCTGACAAAATTGAACACCCATTTATTATAAAAACTCTCCAGAAAATTGGCATAGAGGGAACCTACCTCAACATAATAAAGGCCATATATGACAAACCCACAGAAAGCATCATACTCAATGAAAACTGAAAGCATTTCCACTAAGATCAGGAATAAGACAAGAATGTCCACTCTCGCCACTATTATTCAACATAGTTTTGGAAGTCCTGGCCATGGCAATCAGAGAAGAAAAAGAAATAAGAGGAATCCAAATTGGAAAAGAAGAAGTAAAACTGTCACTGTTTGTGGATGACATGATACTATACATAGAAGATCCTAAAGATGTCACCAGAAAACTACTAGAACTAATCAATGAATTCGGTAAGGTTGCAGGATACAAAATTAATGCACAGAAATCTCTGGCATTCCTATACATCAACAACAAAAAATCAGAAAGAGAAATTAAGGAAACAATCCCATTTACCATTACAACAAAAACAATAGAATACCTAGGAATAAACCTGCCTAAGGAAGCAAAAGACTTTATTCAGAAAACTATAAACACTGATGAGAGACATCAAAGACGACATAAACAGATGGAGAGATATACCATGTTCTTGGACTGGAAGAATCAATATTGTGAAAATGACTATACTACCCAAAGCAATCTACAGATTCAAGGCAATCCCTATCAAACTACCAAGGGAGGCTTCCCTGGTGGCGCAGTGGTTGAGAGTCCGCCTGCCGATGCAGGGGACACAGGTTCGTGCCCCGATCTGGGAAGATCCCATGTGCTGCGGAGCGGCTGGGCCCGCGAGCCATGGCCGCTGAGCCTGCGTGTCCGGAGCCTGTGCTCTGCAACGGGAGAGGCCACAACAATGAGAGGCCCACGTACCACAAAAAACAAAAAAAACAAAAAAAAAACACTACCAAGGGCATTCTTCACAGAATTAGAACAAAAAATTTTACAATTAGTATGGAAACACTAAAGAGCCCAAATAGCCAAAGCAATCTTGAGAAAGAAAAACGGAGTTGGAGGAATCAGCCTCCCCAACTTCAAACTATACCACAAACCTACAGTAATCAAGACAGTATGGTACTGGCACAAAAACAGAAATATAGATCAATGGTACAGGATAGAATGCCCAGAGATAAACCCACACACATACGGTCACCTAATTTATGACAAAGGAGGCAAGAACATACAATGGAGAAAAGACAGCCTCTTCAATAACTCTTACAGGAAAACATAGGAAAAACACTCTTTGACCTAAACCACAGCAAGATCTTTTCTGACCCACCTCCTAGAGTAACGGAAATAAAAACAAAAATAAACAAATGGGACTTAAAAGCTTTTGCACAGCAAAGGAAACCATAAACAAGACAAAATGACAACCCTCAGAATGGGATAAAATATTTGCAAATGAAACAACAAAGGATTAATCTCCAAAATATACAAACAGCTCATGGAGCTCAATATCAAAAAAACAAACAATCCAGTTAAAAAATGGGCCGAAGACCTTAATGTCTAAATTTCACCAAGGAAGACATACAGATAGCCAAGAGGCACATGAAAAGATACTCAACATCACTAATTATTAGAGAAATGCAAATCAAAACTACAATGAGGTATCACCTCACACCAGTCAGAATGGTTATTATCAAAAAATCTAGAAACAATAAATGCTGGAAAGGGTGTGGTGAAAAGGGAACCCTCTTGCACTGTTGGTGGGAATGTAAATTGATACAGCCACTATGGAGAACAGTATGGAGGTTCCTTAAAAAACTAAAAACAGAACTACCATATGACCCAGCAATCCCACTACTGGGCATATACCCTGAGAAAACCATAATTCAAAAAGAGTCATGTACCACAATGTTCCACTGCAGCACTATTTACAATAGCCAGGACGTGGAACCAACCTAAATGTCTATCAACAGATGAATGAATAAAGAAGATGTGGCACATATATACAATGGAATACTATTCAGCCATAAGGAGAAATGAGTTATTTGTAGTGAGGTGGATCGACCTGGAGTCTGTCATACAGAATGAAGTGAGTCAGAAAAACAAATACCATATGCTAACGCATATATATGGAATCTAAAAAAAAAAAGGCACTGATGAACCCAGTTGCAGGGCAGGAATAAAGACGTAGACTTAGAGAATGGACTTGAGGACATGGGGTGGGAGGGGGAAGCTGGGGTGAAGTGAGAGTAGCATCGACATATATACACTATCAAATGTAAAACAGTTAGCTAGTGGGAAGCAGCGGCATAGCACAGCGAGATCAGCTCGGTGCTTTGCGATGACCTAGAGGGGTGGGATAGGGAGGATGGGAGGGAGGCTCAAGAGGGAGGGGATATGGGGACGTGTGTATGCATATGGCTGATTCACCGTGGTGTACAACAGAAACTAACACAGTATTATGAAGCAATTATACTCCAATAAAGATTTTTAAAAAAACCCACTGTAGTATAGCAGAAACTAATGCAACATTGTAAATCAACTGTACTCTAATAAAAATTAAAAAAATAAAGTATTGCAAGCAATAACAGTGTTTCTTTCCAACACATTTCATTGTTTTTTCTTTTTCTTACTACTTTGACTAGAACCTTCAGTGAACTGATGACTAGAAGTGGCAACAATAGGAATCCTTGCCTCATTCCTGGCTTTAAAGCAAATGCTTCTAATGCTTCACTATTAAATATGGCATAGGTTAAAGGTTTCTGAAATTCCTCACCAGGTTAAAGTACCCTCTACTTCAAGTTTGCAAAGATAATTTCATTATAAATGTTACACTTTAATGAATGCTTTATCTGCAACCTCTGAACAATCAATTTTTCTCGTTTAATTTGTTAAAAGGAACTATGTTAATTCATTTTTTTCACGATGACTCACATTTGCATTCTTTGGATAAACTTAATCATGATCTTTTAAAACTACATTGCTGACTTATGTTTGCTAAATTTTATTCTGAATTTCCACACCTATTCACAAGTAAGATAAAAAAATTATAAGCCATTATCATTCTCTCTTTGACTGTATATACTCCTTGACTAGTATGACTAAGTCATTCTAGTACCATAAGATTAACTGAATGTGTCCACTCATCTTTTTTCTAGAACAATGTGTGTAAGATATTTGCTTCTATTTCTGGGAAGCTTGATAGACCTTGACCAAAAAACCATCTGGACTCCAAGTTTTTCTCTAGTTTTGTATTTTGGTGGGCTGTCTTAACTATTTATTCATGTTTTAAAAGTAAGTCTATGTTTTCTATTTCTAGTAAGTCAATTTTGATAAGATGTATTATTCTAGGAAATTGCCCAATTTATATATTTTTTTAAGATTTCTGGCACAGTATTATCTTGTTATTTGTTCAATTTTTACTTGTAGTCATGTTCTTTTTCATTACAGATGTTTTTGTTTTCTCCTCTCTCCTTGTAATCAGTTTTACCAGAGCTGTATTGTATTTGTGTTTTCAAAAAGCCAGTATTTGGTTTTATAGAGTATATCCAGATAACTTCTTTTTTTTTCTTTTTCAGTAATTTCTACATTTAAAAAAATTATTTTTCTCCATCTGCCTTCTTTGGGTTAACTCAGTTTGGTTTTTCTAACCTCTTCAGTTGGAATCTTATCTCGGATTTTTTTGTTCTTTTTTAATAGAAGCATTTCAAAATACAAACTTCCCTCAACATACTCCTTCTTTAGCTGCATTACTTTCCCTCACCATTAGTATCAATCTAATCCATCAGCAAATCTTGATTTTCTTTCCAAAATGCATCTCGCATCTACCCACTTTGCCCTATCTTCTTGTAAAGATGACAGAGACTGATCACTGTATCAGTCCTCTACATGTCTCTACAGCCCTATGACCTCTATATCCAAGTGCCCATTGAACATCCTTATATATTCTACAACATGTCCAAAACTGAACTAATCTGCATTCCTGCCTAATCTGACTCTTCCTCCTGTATTCCCCATCTCAATCTAGAACTTTGGAAAACATCCTAGACTACTTCTGCCCCATATCCAAGTAACTACTAAGTGCTAAAGATTCTATTTTTTTAAATAAATTTATTTATTTATATTTTTTATTTTTGTCTGCGTTGGGTCTTCGTTGCTGTGCGTGGGCTTTCTCTAGTTGCAGCGAGCAGGGGCTACTCTTTGTTGTGGTGCGTGGGCTTCTCATTGCCGTGGCTTCTCTTGTTGTGGAGCACGGGATCTAGGTGCATGGACTTCAGTAGATGTGGCTCGCAGGCTCTACAGCACAGGCTCAGTAGTTGTGGCACACGGGTTTAGTTGCTCTATGGCATATGGGATCTTCCCAGACCAGGGCTCGAACCCGTGTCCCCTGCATTGGCAGGCGGATTCTTAGCCACTGCGCCACCAGGGTAGTCCAAGATTCTATTTCTTTAACATCGCTTACTTCTGACTCTTCCATTCCACACTCCTCTGCTACTCCCCTTAGTTCAGGCCCTCATCATCTTCTTGTGCAACTATCGCTAAGAGTCTCAATTGGATCTTCCTGCTATCAGTCAAATAATCCATCTTCACATGCTGTCAAGAGTGATTTTTCCAAATGCAAATCTAATCACGTTACTGCTTAACTAGCTCAGAGCTCCAAATGACCTAGGGATAAAGTCCAAGCTCCTTGCAATGGCAGTCCACCACAAACTAGGTCTTGTCTACTTCTCAATGGTTTGACTAACTGCTTGCAATTCCCAGAACATATTAGACAATATTACAGCTTCAGGCCTTTGAGTCCACTGGTCCTCCTGACCATCACGAACCACATCTTACTACTTCAACTCCCCTCTTTCAAGGCTCAGCTGAAGGGTTACCTACTCTATGAAACTTTTCCCTCCCCCACCAGCCCCTCAGGGAGAAGTGACCACTTTCACTTTTATGCCCCCACTATACTCCAAACATTTCTCACACAGAATGAAACACCTTACTGCAGCTGCCTGTGTATACATCTATCTTCCCAACCAAGCTGTAAGCCTCTCAAGGGCAGGTATATCTTATCGTCTCTATATTATCAATATCTAGACACAAAATAGGTGATTTAAAAATGCAAGTTCATTAAATGAATGAATCAATGAATCCAGACTTAAACTAAAAAATAATCTAGAAAGCAATTTCAGCAAGGATTGCAGGATACAAGGCTAATATACAAAAGCCAACTGCTTTCCTATATACTAGCAAGGAACAAGTTGAATTTGAAACTAAAAACACAATATCATTTATATTAGCACTTCCCCCATAAAATACTTAAGTATAAATCTAACAAATGTGTACAAGATCTATATGAGGAAAACTACAAAACTCTCATGAACAAAATCAAAGAACTAAATAAATGGAGAAATACTTCATGTTCATGGATACAACAACCCAACATGTCAAGATGTTAGTTCCTCCCAACTTGCCCTACAAGTTCAACACAATCCCAATCAAAATCCCAGCACGTTATTTTGTGGATATCAACAAACTTCTTCTTAAGTTTATACGGAGAGATAAAAGAACCAGAATAGTCAATACTGAAGGAGAAGAACGAAGTAGGAGGAATGACTGTATTTGACATCAAGACTTACTATAAAGCTACAATAATCAAGACAGTGTGGTTTTGACTGGCAAAAGAACAGACATATACATCAAAGAAACAGAATAGAGAGCCCAGAAATAGACCAACATAAATATAGTCAGGTGATCTTTGACAAAGAAGCAAAAGACAAGTCTTTCAACAAATGGTGCTGGAACAACTGGACATCCACATGCAAAAAAATAAATCTAGACACAGACCTTACACTCTCAAAAAAGAACTCAAAATGGATCACAGACCTGACTGTAAAATGCAAAACTATAAAACTCCTAGAAGGTAATATTGGAGAAAACCTTGAGTTCGGTGATGACTTTTTAGATGAGGTCACCAAAGGCACCACCCATGAAAGAAGTGGTAAGCTGGACTTCATTAAAATTAAGAATTTCTGCTCTACAAAAGACAGTTAAGAGAATGAGAAAATAAGCACAGACTGGGAGCAAATATTTGCAAAAGACATCTGATAAAGGACTGTTCTCCAAAACATACAAAGAACTATTAAAACTCAACAATAAGAAAATAAATAACACATTTTAAAAATTAGCCAAAGAGCTTTAACAGACACTTAAACAAAGAAGATTTTCAGATGGCAAATAAGCATATGAAAAGATGCTCCCAAATCATATGTCATCGGGAAATGCAAATTAAAACAAGATACCATGACACACTTATTAGAAAGGCCAAAACCCAGCACACTGACAATACCAAACACTGGCAAGGATGTTGAGCAACAGGAATTCTCTATTCATTAAATAGGATTCAAATAACAAATGCTGGCAAGGATGGGAACTTCCCTGGTAGTCCAGTGGTTAAGAATCCGCCTTCCAATGTAGGGGATGCGGGTCTGATCCCTAGACGGGGAAGATCCCACATGTCGCGGGGCAACCAAGCCCGCACGCTCTAGAGCCGGCACGCCACGACCAGAGAGCCTGCGTGCCACAACTACTGAGCTCACGCGCTCTGGAGCCTGTGTGCCACAACTAGAGAGAAGCCCATGCACCACAGCAAAGAGCCAACACGCCACAGTGAAAGATCCCACGTGCCACAACTAAGACCCGATGTAGCCAAATAAATAAGAATAAAAAAAAATGCTGACAAGGATGTGGAAAAAACTGAACCCTAGTACACTGTTGGTGGGAATGTGTAAATTGGTGTAGTCACTATGGAAAACAGTATGGAAGTTCCTCAAAAAACAAAATAGAACTACCAATATGATCTAGCAATTCCACTTCTGGTATATATCTGAAGAAAATGAAAACAATAATTCAAAAAAATACATGCAACCCAATGTTCATATTAGCACTATTTACAATAGCCAGGACATGGAAGCAACATGTGTCCTAAATTTCTATCAACAGATGAACGAATAAAGAAGATATTCCATATATACAATGGAATATTACTCAGCCATAAAAAAAGAATGAATCTTGCCACTTGCAACAACATGGATGGACCTGGAAGGTATTATGCTTAGTGAAATAGACAGAGAAAGACAAATACTGTATGTTATCACTTATATGTGGAACCTGAAAAATGAAGCAAACAAATATAACAAAACAGAAACAGACTCACAGATATAGTGAACAAACTAGTGGTTACCAGTGGGGAGAGGGAAGGGGGGCGGGGCAAGATAGCAGTAGGGGGTTAAGAGGTACAAACCACTATGTATAAACAAGCTACAAAGATGTAACGTACAGCACAGGGGATACAGCCAATATTTTATAAGAACTTTAAATGGAGTATAATCTATAAAGTACTGAATCACTATGTTGTACACCTGAAACTAATATTGTATATCGACTATACTTCAATTAAAAAATAAAATAAAAAAGATTAATAGGCTTCAGAAACAAAAACATCAACAGTAAATTACAGTTCCATTTATTAAGAAAGACAACAAAATCTGAATCATATATAAAATAAATAGGAACTATTCACCAAATGGAACTACAATTATGAAACATTTAGAAAAGCAAAAAAATCTGAATTAAATTCCCTTCTAGATAAAACTAATGGTCGTTAAAACCATGTCACACTAGAATTTAAACATATATATACATATATATATCTCAACATAAATACCCACAAATTAGCAAGCAATGTCAACATAAGCCAATTTAATTAGAGAAAGTTCTAGAGGTGGCCAATTGTATTTACTCAAAAAGTAAAAGCATTTTTTTTTTTAGTAAAACTATTAAAAGTCCAAATATTTCATAAACTTAAAATTCCTTTCCACCATTTACAAGTGTTTTCAAATATGAAATTAACAAGGGCTAAACAAATGTTATTTCCCCTGCAAAGAATTACAAGAAAATTTCTGTAATCTTCTCAACAGTGAATGTCACTTTTAATTAAAAAATAAGTCAAGCTCCATGGGGAGAAGAAAAGTGGATGGAGAGAAATCACACTATCCAACCTCCATCCCCTATATTCATTCATCCCAACTCCAATTGGAGACTTTCACCAGGATAAAGATAAGAAACGACCAGGGCTGTGAAGCTGCCTCTCTGGAAAGTCTAGGGATTTAAGGTACACAGAACACGGCCAAAAGTCAATTTCACACGTGTGTGAGAGCACACGACTGAAGTCCATCGACTCAGTACCTAGAGCTCCGAGACTAGTTCAATGACAACATTAAACATCAGGTTGCAATTCAAGTAAGCAAAAGGCAGTACTAAGATTATCCTAGAGTTAATTCAAGCAACCCACAAGTTAGGAGATCCTAAAAAGGGGAGGGGAGGCTATTACAAACTTTCTAGAGACCAACCTGGCCATACATACCAAGAGCACTAACACTTAGCGCACTCTTACTTCTGTGATTCTGCCTCTAAAAAGTTCACCTGAGAAGACACCCACTGCTGAAAACAAAGACTTAACTACTAAGATAGTTATCTCAGGAGTGTATAAAATAGTAAAAACTGGAAAACTAGATATCCAACAATAGTAGGGAAATGGTTCAAGTATAATATATCATCAGTAGGAAAACTATGTAGCTGTTAAAAAACACAGGACCTAAAATATACAAAATGAGGCTATTTCAGGTTTTTAATGTATGAGAGCTACACAAGCACTCACATGGCAAAAAAATACATAACGTACCTTCAAATGTAAACAGGGATGGTTATCTCTAGCTGGTGAGATTACATATGTCTTTTCTTTTTTTAACGTTTCCATCATGAATATGTATTTCCTCTGCAGTAATTTCTAACAATAAAATTTATAAATAATCTGCCATTGATCCTGCTGGCCTTGTGGCCCAAATAAAACTTCATTAAATCTTAATTCCATTCATTTTCTTCATTAATAAAGACAATATACAGGGGAAAAAAAAAAAGAGTGATTTCTTAAACCCACCTAGAAAAAAAACAAAACAAAACAGGACAGTCCTTTAATACGTCCTGGTGCTAAAGAAAGGCAAAGCTTAACTTGCAGTGATTTGTACTTGGATCTGTGAGAAACCAAAAATAAAATGAGAAAGAACACTGACTAGACTCCTCCAGATAACCCAGCGCTGCACGCTCCCGGGTCAGGAGGTGCACACAGCTTCTCCAGACAAGCGCAGGTGCCCCCATTAGGGCAGATGTTGCGAGGGTGTGGGGGTAACCACGAGCCAAAAGGGTGCCTAGGACGGGGAGGGGTCCTGCAAGGCAGCGGAGAAGAGTTTCAAGAAGGAAGAGGTATCAGCCAAATATTGCTGGGAAGTGACCAAGTGTGAGGAGTACAAAGAAAGGGTCTCTAGGCCCCTCTGTGCTATAAAAAGTACTCAGGTGAAACTGTGCTTGCCTAATCACAGTTCTCCACCTGGCAAGATCACCGGTGGCCTCCGAAACCTCACTCTGGCAGGGGGCGGAAGTCAGACAGTAAGGAGATGATAACAGGGAAGGGGAAACAGAGGCAACAGCGGAACATCACTGGTTCAAATGGGAGGCAGGAGGGACAGTGGGGTCACGAGAAGTGAGGAAACAAACATATCTGTAAGCAGAAAAGAAGCCAGTAAAAGAGGAAGGCCTCCCAAGGGACCAGTGAAGGCAGAAATGTATAATTTTGCAACTTGATTATAATATTTTATTAGAAAGGAAGTAAATTAACATTCATTATGCCAGATACATGAGTCCTTCGTGTGTCTCTCTCCCTCTCTCCAGAGCCCACAAACTTTAAAGTGTACCACATGGTGACCTGTCTAAGTTTAAAACTAGAATCTCTGGACAGGATGGGGATTCCACATTCCCAGATGATATTTCCTAAATAGTTCCTAACTTATTTTAAGATACACTAAACCACTACTTGTGACCCAGATGAAAAAGTTCACTTCACATGAACAACAAAACCACCATTCATCTTATTAAACTGGATTTTCCACCTTAGACTAAATGAGAAATTCCTTAAAGCTCTCCTATAAAGTCATGCCCTTTTCAAAGTTCTGAAGAGACTAGGAGTCAGAGAAGTGGTAGAAGAACACCACAGGGGGACTGAGAGGGGAGGATGAGAGAGGCAAGCTTCCTCTAATACCCACTGCAGGAAATACACTGGTCTTGTGCTAAGAGAGAATAGTAGGAACTCACCTTGATGTGGGAGAGGCCCATTTTGAATGTAAGAATTAAAGTAGCATTTCTCAAATGTCCTGTGATGTTTGAGATGTTCAAAGGGCTTTAAGGCTGGGACTGTAAACTCTGAGCCTAATAAAGAACGTTAATGGATGCGATGCCGGATTATCCAAGACTCAGCAGAGATGAGGACACGGGCTGGTATCAGAGAGACCCTGGGCGATCTCAACACCCAACTATCCAGCACTGAGGAGAAACCACCCTCCCTCCCCCACCACACAGCGAATGTAGATGGAAAAGACCCTCAAAGAGGCAAACGCGGAGCAACAAAGTCGAAAGAGAACTTCAAGTCTCCACTAAGGTCGCAATGCTAAAGCCAAAGTATGGGTCACACCGAGGGCCACACCACCTTCTGGCTTCCGGGACCTCACTCTCCTGGCCACCCTCTCACTTGTCTGGCCACATTTCCTTCTCACTATTCTTCAAAAGTTGGGGCTCCCCGTGGGCTCCGGCTGGGCCTCTGCTCAAGGTGGACACACTCATTCTCAGCTTCCTGTCAATTTCACCCACCCCCTCACTCCAGATGGAAACATCTACCTACCCAACACTCCACGCAGATGACCCACAGGCTCCTGAACCATCAAGGCCAAAACTCATCCAATATCCCCAAATCAGCTCCTCCTTATAAAGAAAAACAGAGCTTTCTACCCAGGGACCCCGGCACCCATTCTGGACTCTCTCTCCTACAACTGAACAGTTACCCATCACCAGCCCTGTCACGCCCATCGCTGCAGTGTCTCTCAACAGCAGCTTTTGCTCCAGCCCACGGCCTCCTTCAGCCAAACTGAACCCCAAATGTGTCCTGCTCCCATGCCCTCTCATCTCCGTGACACCGTTTCTGCACCCTCCTACCTCGGGCAGGGCCTGGCACTGGGAAGGTGCTTACCAGTAATGTCTTACATTACCGCCCACTTTTGTGAACGAGGCACGCTGTTCTAAGAGTTCTGCACATGTTTCATATGGTCCTCACAACATCTGCATTTTAGAGATGAGCAAATTCAGGCATAAGGAAGTTACCTAAGCTGCCCAAGGTCCTAAGCGAACCTGGATTCAAATGCAGTTGGCCTCCAGAGCCCGTGCATTAACCACTAAGTGCTCTACTGCCTCCCAGTAAACGTTATTAGTCTAAATAAAGAGTCGACCCCATCAAATGAGATAAACACTGAAAAGCATCCATACAATTTTGTAATTAAAATATCAATAGTGATGTAAGCAGAAACCTCTCTCATTAGGGGCTAAGAAAAGAGTATCATTTTTAATAGCCACCATTTAAAATGTGCTGTGGGCCAGGCCCCATGCCAAGTGCTTTACATACGTCATATGTTCTAATCCTCACAACACTAAGTAGATATTACTATCCTCATTTTACCGAAGAGGAAACTGAGTCAAAAGAGGTTAAGTAATTTATACAAGGTTATACTACAAAAAAGTGGCAGTAAGTAATTAAGACTCTGACTTAATTCATCTGACCCCAAGCTGGGCCATCAATCACAATACCAGGACTGATAAGTAGGTTTCAAGTCCAATGCCAGACAGGAAAAAAAGATTCACATGCCATGGACAGTGTATTTTAGTCACCGACTTCAAGAGAAGCACAACTAAAATGGATTTTTCTGAGGTTACCTTATTTCCCATCTCTTCAGTAAGGCAACTCCCACCTCAGCACCCTCATCAGGGTATAAAGCAAAGACAAGTGGAATCTCCTGCCAATGGTTTCTTGTTTGTTAATCGAATACAACTCACAGTGCAGAGAGACTTTCAAAAACTTGTTTCACTCAACAAGTTTAAATGATCAGAAGAGAAATTATGACAGAAAGCATAAAGTTTTAGTTGCTAAACGTGCATTTTAGGCAACATCGGTACTCAAAGACGAGAGGAAAAGGAACAACATGGGCAGATAATAATTTCACGGACTCATTTCCATGAAATTTGGACTTATTTCCAAAATTCAGACTTTGGCTGTATTTCTACTCACTTACAACTAATTAATACATCGCTCCATTTTCAAAATCATGATATAAAATCGCGGGAACTTCCAACATGCTCCCTCTCTCCTTTTAACAAATAAGTTCATCTTAGTCCCGAAATTGAAAGAAATTTATCTCTTTTTTGTTAATTTTTTTTAAATTGCTGACCTACTTAAAAACCAAATTAAAAGTATCCCCATATTAAGATGTAATGATCTGGGGTTTAATTAACAGATACTTAAGAAAACAAATCATGAGTGATGACAAGATTAAACGAACACTAAAAGCTCAATATGAAACTATAACATCCAAACTCAGTGTAAAGACTGGGAGATGTTCTGAAAACAGCATTTTTAAACAAACAGCACAAAAGTCCAAATGACAAATGACAGCGCTTTGCAAACTATCATCACCAAACATTGTTCTATAGTCCCCAGGACTACACTTAGGTATATAATTATACACAGAACGAGCTGTAGACCTCTGGTCAAATTTATTTTCTGTATGGAAAAGATAATTTAAGGATTTCTATGTTTATCAGAAGAACTCCACGGAAATTCCATTTGCTAAAAACCCCATCTTTCCTCCATTTCTTTTTTCATTTTAATTGGAATGTCGTGGTGAAAAAAAAATTTTAATTCTAAAGCCCTCTTACATGGCAATATTATTTGACAAAAACATCCCATAGATCTGCCATGCCTATTAGGACCACCCTTTCTCAGACATTTGTCTATAACAAGGAGGAGACAGAGCAGTGGGTAGAGAGGGAAGAAGAGTCAAAAAGAAGCATGGAAAAGTTAACACGGTCCTGAGCACGTTTAGAGAAAAGCTAGAGTTGAGGCCAGCGTGGTCCTAGGACTAATCATAATGTTCCAGGGTGATTACATGGCATCCCGTTTTAACAGCTTCAAAGGTTCTTCAACAACTGAGTAATAGAAACAAACAGCATCTCTGTGAAGCGAACTAGATGTCATTAAAAACCCTCAGGAGACGGCTAAGAGCCTGCCATTTGACACTTGGCTGCAGCCAGAGTAGCAGAGATGGTACTAGAGCTGCGCTCCTGCACACTAAACACAGGCACTGAAACAAATTGCACACAGCAAATTTAATTTCCTGATTGTTAACACCAGACAGGAATTACAATCAGCCTCTTTTTCATTGTCTTTAAAGTAAGTTAAGCACTGCTTTGTGTCATTGGCTGTTTAACAGAACAAGACAAACTCACCAAATGAAAACAATTCTCTAGAACCCAGAAATCCACCAGAAGCCAGATTAGGTAGCACGTGTTTTCTGTCTTAGAAAAGCACTTAACCCTTAACCAGCTGCCTCTGTCAATACTTCCAGGCATCTACTGCCCAGTTCCTAAGTGCCCTTCCACCAACTGGCCCGAGCTTTTTCACTTCCCAGCTAATTCTGAATGACCCAAATCCTCCCAATCCTTCGAGGTCCACCTCAAAAGTTACTTCCTTTATGAAGCCTTTTCTGATCCTAATCAGAAGAAAATCCTTAATAGCTGGTCCCTCCATATGACACTTAAGTCCTGCCACATCTTACAGCCTACTGCCTTCTCTAATTAAGTTCCCTGCGGGCAGAAACTGTATTTGCACTTACGTGTGTCTCACTTCCCTGCAGTAGCTACAGCTATGGCCCCAAAAAGCAGGTGCGCTCAATCAGCATCTGTGACCTTAGTACCCAGAGGCCAGTGGCAGCCATGATTCCAGTCCATCTCAATTAGGTCACAGAAATTCTTCCCGGACCTTTACTAGTAAGTCAACCCACTGCCTCCTTACTCCCAGAGAGTAAATAGGCTTGGAGTCATGAAGTATGACTGCACAACAGGTCCATATCCTTTGAGAATCCTGAAATGAAATGAGGGAGCAGGAAGGTGCGCACACCAGCAAGCACTGATGGAGCATTCATCTACACATGGGATACAAACGCTCAGATTCCAAGCTGACCAAAACGAGGGCTATAGGGACAAACCAACAGTCATCACCAACCCTGGAGTTCTGCCTCCCGCCACCTCCCAGAGCGGGCTCACCTGACACAGGAAAGTAGCAATTCAGGAGCTTTCCTGCTTTCAAGCAGACCGCAAAGAAGCTCATCATTCAACACTCTGCCAAGGCTGTCATCTGCTAGTTGAGAATTAAACTACAGACGTCGGATTTTTCAACAAAGGCCCCCTCACCAGCTGTCCACCGGTTATGGTGTTTGCACAATTCAAAACAGCACAACAGGCGTAGATTTATTCCGGGTGGTGCCTATCAAGGGAAGTACAACTACGTGCCGCTACATTATCTTGACGCCACACAATTTAGTTTATTAAAATATGAGTGAAGATGATAATCCACCCCACCTCTGGAAACTTAGCAAGCTTGACACAAAAAATACCACTATTTCATTTCAAGTGTCGGCACATACGCAAGTCTCTCCCTCCCATCTTCTTTCTGAGATATGTATCCTTTGCAAACGGAGGAGTAACGCAAACACAACCCAAACTCAAAAACGGCAAACTACCAACACGTTCCCAGTGCCAAACCCAAATTATCCAGGCCTCTGCTCCAGACGTGAGAAGCCCCACCATCTTGAGGGCGGCCAGGGAACTCCGGCTCCGGGGACGCGAGTGGACAAACACCAGTGGCGGGCGACCAGGCCGAGGCCACAGAGCAGGCCAGACCCGGGCCAACTCCCACCGGCGGCTGGGGCAGGGGCTGGAGCCCGAGACGTGAGGAAGAAACCCGGCCAGCTCGTCCCCTCCCGGCCACGGGTCAGCCGCGGCCGAGCCCCAACCCCGGGCCGCCCGCCCCGGCTCACCCCGCCCCGGTGGGCAGCGGCGCGCCCCGGGCCCGGCCGGGCCAGCTGCTCGCCGGACGCCCGCGGCCGCTCGGAGCTCACTCGCAGCGGCGCGCGGCGGGCCCGGGGCCGCTCGGTACCATCCTCCCCGCCGCGCCGGGGGCAGCGACCGGCTCCGCGGGGCCGACGCGAAGACCAGAAGCCAGTCGGGCTCGCGCCGCCGCGACACGGGTTGGTGTCCGGGTCCGGCAGTCGTAGTTTCCGGGTAGAAAAAAACACCACCGCCAACACCACCTTAACCCCCGACACCTGGCGTCCGACGGCGGCGCGGCCGGGACAAGACTCCTCAGTCGCGGGTGGCGGAGACCACGCCTCCTGGCTGGGTCACGTGAGGGGGCTTGCGCGTGAGTACGTGGGCTGCGTGCGTGCGGGCGTTGAGAGCGGGACGTCGTTTTGTGTGTCTTTGTGAGTGGAATGTTGTGAGAGTGTGCGTGCGTGGTGCACGTTTGTGGATGTGTGTGTCAGTGTGTATCATGTACAAAGCCGTGGCTGGTGCACATACGTGGATCTCTGAATCTGTGCGCGAGTTTAGTGTCTGGTGTGAGTGCAAGATGTGTGCGTGTGTGTCTGTGTGTTTCTCTGCTCCTGTATTAATCACTGCTGATGAAAGTATCGCTTGGTACAATCAAAATTATGAAATAATTTTGTAAAATGATTTAAAATAATTTTGTAAAATAAATTTGGCATTGTCCAGTAAACTTGAAGATACACATCATCTCTGGAGAATATGTGTGACCCTGGAGAAACACTTGCGTATATGCACAAGTAAACCAAATAATGTTGATAGCGTCACTATTTGTACACACGAAGAACTGAGGGGAAAAAAAAACGCCCATACAGTCAAATGTAAACCTAGACTTAGGTATATTCATAAATAATCAAATACAAAAGAGCTGTGAAAATAACTGAAAACAGCTGACACACAAGGGGGCGCAACCTCAGGGAGCAAATCAAAAAAGGATTCATTGCAGCATAATTCCATTATATAAAATTCCAAAACATGCTAATCTCATGGACATATTGTTTAGAGATGCATACATAATTGGTAGAACTCTGACAAGCACCATGAGAAAAGATGCACAAACTTCATGTTAAGTGTTAAAATGATGGAATTGGGGAGGGGCACACAGGGCACTTCAAAGGTAAGGGAAATGTTCCCTATCTTAAAAAGTCTCATGGGTACACAGCTATTTAATGAATTTAAGTTACTGTTTATATTTTATGTGTAAGTTAAAATTTTAATTTTGTATCTACTAGATAGCTAAGAAAAACAAAAAACGGGGAGGAGGGATAAATTGGGAGATTGGGATCGACATATACACACTACTATATATAAAACAGGGGCTTCCCTGGTGGTGCAGTCGTTGAGAGTCCACCTGCCGATGCAGGTGACACGGGTTCGTGCCCCGGTCCGGGAAGATCCCACATGCCGCAGAGCGGCTAGGCCCATGAGCCATGGCCGCTGAGCCTGCGCATCTGGAGCCTGTGCTCCACAATGGGAGAGGCCACAGTCTCTCTCTCTCCCTCTCTCTCTCTCTCTCTCTCTCTCTCTCTCTCTCTCTCTCTATATATATATATATATATACTAGGCTTTACGGGCCGTGGGGTCTCTCTTGTAACTGTTCATCTCTGCCATGCAGCATGAAAGCAACAGAATGAATGGGAGTGGCTGTGTTCTAATAAAACTTTATTTACAAAAGCAGGTGGTGGGCCAGATTTGGCTGCCGGCCATATTTTCTGACCCCTGCTTTAGGCTGTGAGAAACTCAAGGCTGCATCCCATGGTCGACTGGAAATTTATGGTTGAAAGTGACAAATTCTCTTAAAACATGAATCAAATATTACAGCTTGAAATGCTGTAATCCTAATTGCCTAATAACTAAGAACCTTCAGCCATGTCCCACTTAAAAAATTCTCTCCTCTTCAACTTTTCTCTAATAAAAACTCTTCAAATCTCATTATCTTCCTGAAGCCCAAGGTCTAAAGCACCAATGCCTACCATCCTCGCCCTTCTCAGTTCTCTGGGGAGAGTTGGTATAAAACGGTGCTTTGAAGTGGGAACTCTGCGGGTGTAAAACGGGGTGGCTGCTATGAAAAACAGTATGGTGGTTCCAAAGAATTAAAAAGAGACCCACCATGTAATCCAGCACTTCTGGGTATACATATTAAAAAAATAGAATCAGGATACTGAAGAGATATCTGCACTGCCGTGTTCACTGCAGTACTATTCACAATCGCTGAGATGTGGAAACAACCTAAATGTCCACCGACAAATGAATGAATAAAGAAAATGTGTATACAAACGATGGAATGCTACTCAGCCTTAAAAAAATAAGGAAATTCTGTGCAAGCTATTATATATAAAACAGATAAACTACAAGGTCCTACTATATAGCCCGAGGAACTATATTCAATATCCTGTGATAAACCATAATGGAAAAGAATATGAAAAAGAATGTATATATATATATATATGTATGTATTACTGAATCGCTTTGCTGTATAGTAGAAATTAACACAACACTGTAAATCAACTATACTTCAATAAAATAAATTAAAAATTAAAAAATATTTTTTTTAAAAAAGGGAAGTTCTGCAATATGGGACATGGATGGACCTTAAGGACATTATGCTAAATGAAATAAGCCAGACACAAAAAGACATGTACTGCCTGATTCTACCTCCAGGTGGTACCTAAAAGAGCCAAATTCATAAAATCGAAGATGGGAAACGGAGGTTACCAGGGGCTGGGGAAATGGGAGATAGGGAGTTATTCATCAATAGGCGTAAAGTTTCAGTTAAGCAAGATGAAGAATAAGCTCCAGAGATCTGCTGTGCAACACTACCTAGAGTCAACAATCACGTACAAAATTTAACAAAAAATTGTTCGGAGGATAAATCTCACGTTGAAAGGATAGATCTCACGTTAAGTGTTGTTACCACAATAAAAAGTTAAAAAAAAAAAAAAAACTAAACTAAAAAGAGTGGGGCTTTGGAGCTAGAGGCCTGGATTTGAATCCTGGCTTCCCACTGCAGCTCTGTGATCTCGGGCAAGACACATCTCTGTGCATCAGCTTCCTTTTCGTGTCTCAGGGTAATAGTAATACTTCCCCGCAGGGTACCTGAGAAGATTAAATGTATTGTTCTAGGTGAAGCACTTAGCACAGTGCCTAGCACCGTATTAAGCACTAATTAAGGCTACCTATTATTATTCCCGCTAGACTAGGTTTATTAGACACATTCAAGAAGTAATACATTTTACAGGTTTGCTTAAGGGTACCTTGTACGTAACAGCTGAATACATGTGAGGTGCTATAATTACTCCACTGGGCAGTTAAATCCACATTTAAAAGTGCTTTGTCACTTTTGGTGTATCTTACACTCATTTAAGTCTTGAGCTATTTGACTTTTCATATTTTTACAGCTTCCTATTTCTACTGGGTTGTAAATAGGCTGAAGGTAAAGTCCAGGACATGTGCCTTTTTACAGTCCCACCAGCACTGTTCTATATATGTAGCCTGGACTCCACCTACATTTAGGGCAGAGAATTAATACGGTTTAAAGGAAGACCCTTCCACAGACTACCTCGTCCAGCCCCCTGCTGACTGGTTCACTTAAACACACAGAAAGGGCTCATTTCAGAATGAGTCACTCTTATTTACAAAGTACTAAGCGAAAGTTTCCACTTGAAATAGTGACCGTGTGCATCACCCCCTCACTTTCCAAATCAGGAGAAAATGACCAGACTCCTCCTGCATCCCGCCTGTCCACCACCCAGAGCAGATGCCACCAGAATTTCAGGTTATTTCTGACGACAGACTCTTCTTAGTGCTTAGAGGAGATTCCTCTATATTTAAGAATGCTTACCAGTCTTCTGGCTGCCACTCCAAATCCAAGAAACTAGATTTCTTTCAGCTTCATTGACTTTTTATTAAGGGAACAAGCAGTTTTCTTCTGGCAGGGAAACCATGCAGCAGGTGCGTACTTCTGTAGAGGAAATTTAAACCAGATACCTATCCCTGCACACAACTCATTATTCTTTTAAAGAGGGGCAGGCCTCAGAACCTTCCAAGAGGGTGATTCCACCCCTAGAGGTGGCATTCTGTATTGGCAACCACCAAGAGGTTGCCTGGGAAACCCTGTTCAGAGACAGCTGTGTCACTTTTAAAACAAACTTCTCCCTTTAAGAGCTAATGTGTATTATTACAATTCTGTGTCATGCAGTGGTTTGGAGCTTTTGTTTTTATACTATGAGAATAATTTTTTCCTGTTTTCTGATGACTAAACAACCATGGTATTGTATAAAGTTAGGAAAACTTAGAAAACTTTAAAAAGGAAAATTAAAACCATCTGTAATCCCCTAACCCAATGGTAACTACTGATGAGATTTTACTGTATTTCTTTTTTTTCTCTAGCATTGCTTGGGATTTTAAAACAAATTTGGAACTATGCTTAATATTATGCAAGGATAGCTATCTTCATACTTATTCTTTAATTAAAACATTCCCCTCTACACACTTTAAACACTGAATATTTTAACTTCTGTACTTAATATTTTTATATAAATTTTTGTTTTTTAATTATTTTCTTAGCATAGCTTTATAGAAATAGGATTATTGTGCCAGAAAAGTAAAAAGATTTTTAAGGCTCTTGACACGCAGCCCTGATCTGCTCTCGGCAAATGTTATAATTTGTGCTTTCATCAATGCGGTACATTTCTCTGGACATTCATAGTCATAAAATGCTATATTTGCCATAAGATGTTCACCTTTGCCGATTTGACAAGAAAAACATTCACTCTGTTATTGAATTATTTTCTATTTCTTTGATTATTAATGAGGTTGAATATTTTTCATCTGTTGTCCCTTTTCAAGTCTAAATGGTGAATTGTTCATGTCCTTTATTGTATTTTTAAATGTTTGAATTTTCTTACATTTTCTTGTTTGAAAAAGTACTTAATTTTTTTTTCATATTTGTATTGGTAATTTGTCTTTCTTTTTCTCCCCCAGCTTCATGGTGATATAATTGACATATCACATTGTGTAAGTTTAAAGTGTACAACATGATGATTTGATACAATATGAATATTGTGAAATGATTTGATACAATATGAATATTGTGAAATATGTGGTATTTTATGTCTGGCTTCTTTCCCTCACCATAATGTTTCCAAAGTTTATCAATGCTGTAGAATGTATTAGTATTTCATTCTTTTTTTATGGCCAAATAGTATTCCATGGAATGGATATACCATTTTTGTTTATCCATGCATCACCTGATGGGCATTTAGCATTTTTCTACATGATTTTAGATTTTAAAAATTAAACTTTTTATTTTGAGATCATCACTGATTCACATGTAGGAGTAAGAAATAATAGATCCCTCCAATGGTAACGTCTTGCATAACTATGGTACAATACCACAACCAGGAAATTTACACTGCAACAATACACTGGTTTTTTACAGATTTCACCAGTTTTGCCTAATATTGTGGTTTAGCTCTAGTTAATTTTATCACATGTGTACATTTGTGTAATCACCCCTGCAGACAAGACACAGATAGATTCCACACCAAAGAATCCATTGTGCTGCTCTCTTATAACATTCAGCTCCCTTCTCACCCTATTCTGAATCCCTGTAAACCACTAATCTGTTCCCCATCTCTATAACTGTCATTTTAAATTATATATTTTAAAAATTATATGTATAAATTGACTCATACAGTATGTAACCCTCTGAGATTGTTTTTTCTCCACTCAGTATATATCCTTTAAGATCCATCCAAGGAGTTTTATCGGTAGTTCATTCTTTTTATTACTGAATAGTGTTCCATTGTACGAATGTACCACACTTTGTTTAATCATTCATCTGTTGAAGGATATTTGGATTGTTTCCAGTTTGGAGTTAACATGAATAAAGGCGCGATGAGCATTTGTGTATATGCCTTTGTGTGAATGTAAGTTTTCACTTCTCTGGGATAAAAGTCCAACAATGCAGCTGGTGGGTTGTATGATAATTACATGTTTGGTTTATAAGCAGTTAATTATTTTCCAGAGTAGTTTTACCATATTAGATTTCCATCAGGATTGTATGAGTGATTCACTTTCTCCACATCACTGTCAGCATCTCCTTCTAGGCACCATGGTTTCTGATGAGAAATCCAATGTCATGCAAGTCATTGCTCCGTTATAGGTAATGTGTCCTTGCTAACTACTTTTAAGATTTGTTTGCCTTTAATTTGGAGAAGTTTGTGATGTGTCTTTGCATGGATTTCTTTGGGTTATCTTGTTTGCGGTTCACTCAGCTTCTTGAATCTATAGGTTTATGCCTTTGGCCAAATTTGGTAAACTTTCAGACACTTTATTTTAATATTTTTTTAGCCATAGACTTTTTCTTCTCTCCTTCTGGGACTCCGATGACAAGAATGCTAGATCTCTCATTATTGTCCCAGAGGCCCTCGAGGCTATCACTTTTTAATTTCAGTCTATTTTGTGTTTAGCAGATTGGGTAATTTCTATTGATCTATCTTCAGTTCACAAATTCATTTCACTGTCATCTCCCTTCTGATATGTAGCCCATCCGTGAGGTTTTGGGTTTTTTTAAAATTTCAGTTGTTGTAGTTTTCAGTTCTAACATTTCCATTTGTTCTTTTTTTTAAAGATTTTATTTATTTATTTGTGCCAGGTCTTAGTTGAGGCAGGCAGGCCCCTTAGTTGTGGCTCCAGGGCTCTTAGTTGTGGCTTGCTGGCTCTTTAGTTGTGGCACGTGGGCTCCTTAGTTGTGGCATGTGAACTCCTAGTTGCGGCATGCATGTGGGATCTAGTTCCCCGACCAGGGATTTAACTCGGGCCCCCTGTATTGGAAGCGCGGAGCCTTATCCACTGCGCCACCAGGGAAGTCCCCTTATTTCTTCCTTGTATCTTTGTTTTGCTGGGACTTTCTCATTTGTTTCTTTCCTTCCCCAGTCCTGGATTCAGTCTTTTCTCCAACGAGCATGCTGAATCAGGGGTGGCCGAGAGGTTTGTCCTCACCCCCAACCCCCTCCCAAATGGCCAGCTGGCTAACAGCCAGATGCACCTTCATGCCCTCGCCCAAGACACCACAGGCATGTACACCCAGCCCCAACCATTCCTGAGTGCCCAGGCCTTGGCTAGAGTGTCCACAGGGTGGGAGCAGGGAGACCAAGAACCTAGCCTGGGGTTTGAGGAGGGGGAGACAGGACTGTGCATGAGTTGGACTCCAAGCGCCCATTAGGCTCCACTGTCCCATCAGGCTTCACTTGAAAGCACAAATTCAAAGATAAAATTAAGAATTCCAAAATGGCAAAGATAGAGCATTAAAGTCCAAGTGCAGGGAACTTCTGGGCACAATCCCCGTGTATGTTTATTCTTTTGTTTCTCACTCAATTTTGTAATTTTGTTTCATATAAATGCTAAAAGCTCTTGTTACTTATAGGTGATTTATATTTGTTTCTATTGTGAATAAAATTTTCCCATTATAATTTGCTAACTGGCTAGTAATGAGAATATAGAAAAGTCATTTTTTAGTTACTTTTGATGGCTATTTTAGTATTTCTTATCTCACCACTTTAGTAAAATTTAGTAAAGTTTCAGTATCAGTTCTTAGGTTTTCTACATATAAGTCATGTGAAGTAAGTCAGAAAGAGAAAGACAAATACCGTATGCTAACACATATATATGGAATTTAAGAAAAACAAATGTCATGAAGAACCTAGGGGTAAGACAGGAATAAAGACACAGACCTACTAGAGAATGGACTTGAGGATACAGGGAGGGGGAAGGGTAAGCTGGGACGAAGTGAGAGAGTGGCATGGACATATACACACTACCAAACGTAAGGTAGATAGCTAGTGGGAAGCAGCCGCATAGCACAGGGAGATCAGCTCGGTGCTTTGTGACCACCTAGAGGGGTGGGATAGGGAGGGTGGGAGGGAGGGAGACGCAAGAGGGAAGAGATATGGGAACATATGTATATGTATAACTGATTCACTTTGTTATAAAGCAGAAACTAACACACCATTGTAAAGCAATTATACTCCAATAAAGATGTAAAAAAAAAAAAAGTCACGTACAAGTAACAGCGATCACTTGAGCACTTAGCATTGCTAGGTACTGTTCTAAGTCATTTAATCCTCACAACCCTTTGAAGCAGGTACCATTATTACCCCCATTTCACAGATGAGGAATGTGAAACATGAGAGGCTTGCCCACGGCCAAAGAGATAATAAGTAAGTGGCAGAGTCTAAATTCAAAACCAAATCCAAGCCTTTTAGCTGGAGTCCATGTCCTCAAACACCATGCTATAATAACTGTATATTGATTAGATTAACCCCCTTGATTTCTGTCTGAAGACTGAGTGCCTTTTTCTGACTGCGTCAGAAAAAGGCTAATTGTAGTGACAGCAAATATCCTTCTCTTGTTCTTAATTTTAATTAATTTAATGCCTGTTTCATTTTTAAGTATGATAATGATGGCTGTGGCTTAAAAGGGAAACCTTTATAACATGAGAATACTAATAATGTCTATTTTCCTAAGATGAAGAACCAAGAATTAACCTATTTGCAAGAGGAATGGATCAGGAAACTTTATTGATAAGGACTTCTGTTCCAAAAGTTTATTCTAATCACATTTATAGTACATAAAATATCAATACTTTCTTGTTGAGAAAACAAACTCTGGCCATAGTACTGATGCTGACTTAAGAGAAATATAAGAGTCCAAATATGAAGAACTCAACCAATATGAGATATATACAAAAAAACAGTTCAACGATTTACTTTAAACATAGGTAAGAAGTCAAGAGAAGACAGCTTTTTGGGGAGGCTGATATGCATTTTATTTAACAAACATAATGTACAACGACTAAAAGAACGGTATATTCCCAGGAGAATTAAGAGTGTGTATACCTGGATTAGCACCTAGAAAGTACATAGAAAAGAAAAAAGAGGAAAGCTTTCTACGAAGACCATCTGGGCCCAGGTTTCTATGAGCAGATTCTCCCTGTATTTGATGGTAACTCATTACATTCCAAGTCAGCTTGGCTATCAGCTGACTCAGTTAACTGCTTCATGTCTTCAGTGCTTTAGGACAACAGATGTGTCAACGTGATGGATTTTATATGTTAGTTTAAGTAAAGGGTAAAAAGTTTTATACCCACCCCAGTTTTATTCCAAAACTACTGCACTACAGATCTGTGGCACACCATTAGGAAGATACTGGAAAAGCAAAGGAAGCTTTCTTAACTGCTTGTGTGATGCGATCTTGTTCAAAAATGGTGCCCTGGGAATTACAGTTTCACAGGTACACTGAGAATCTGTAGAAACCACTGAATGCAAGGAGGATCATAATGGCGTATTTAGGCTATGAAAGGTTCCATTAGGGTTAGAAAAGGTCCCACGCTGCCAGGGGCTGCGAAGCCTCACTGCGTAAGCGATCAG
Source organism: Pseudorca crassidens (assembly GCF_039906515.1). Taxonomy (NCBI): domain Eukaryota; kingdom Metazoa; phylum Chordata; class Mammalia; order Artiodactyla; family Delphinidae; genus Pseudorca; species Pseudorca crassidens. The sequence continues at coordinate 14,373,928 of NC_090310.1, forward strand.
CTCACGCCACACTGTGCATTTAGTGCAATATTCTTTGGTTACATCGTACTACCCACCAGGAGGAAAACGCCTTTGCTTACAAAGCAGATCAGTAGTTCCTAACCGGGGGCAATTCTGTCCCCCAGGAGACATTTGGCAATGTCTGGAGATGATTTTTCACAACTGGGGGGGGGTTGCTACTAGCATCTAGTGGGTGTAGAGGCCAGGGACCCCGCTAAACACCCTACAATGCATGGGGCGGCACTCAAACAAAAACGTCCTCAGGCTCCAAACAGTACTGAGGTTGAGAAATCCTGAAAGAGGCTTATATGATGTGTGTCTGGGTTGTCCATAAAGTCAGAATTACACCATGGAGGCAGAAAGGCCCCCCTGCACTTTAAAGCTCAGAGGGGTTCCCCGTCAGCTCTCATCTGCAGAGACCTATTCAGTCCTGTCTTCTGACCCAGACCCAGGGCCACCTCCCTTACCAAGAGCTCAGTAAATATTTGCTGAATGAAAGGAGGAAAGAGGTGCCGAAAGCATGGTTCAGCCTTCAATTGACAAGTTACTTCAGTAACTTTCCATGACCTAAAAAGTATCCTCAACCTCAATAGTGTCACATTCTCTGACTGTACAGGACCTCGAAGTTAGGGCTAACACATTGTAACGATGGAGTTAACATTTTAGGGGAGTATGTCTAAATACTTCTAGATTCATTTTAGTGGGGCAAACCAAATAAAATGGTGTTAAAGGCAAACATTCAATATACTTCATTTTAAACTTAAAAAAAAAATTAACACATGAAATGCCATGCACAGCAGACACCATTCCTTTTTTTTACATATTTACAATTTTACATATTTACTTAGCAATATATCTTCTATCTTTACAATTATAAAATTATTTTAAACTGTAGAACAGTGGTACCGTTGTATTTTCTTAAACATACATTTTTGTAGCATTCATTTGTTTTATCCTTTAAAAGGCAATTATTTAACCAAATCCAAAACACACTGAATGCCACAGAGAAAGCACGTAGGAAAATCATGGAGAAAAAACAGATTTGCAGACAAAACTTTCAAACAAGTCTTAAATGAATCTATTCAGTGACTCAAATAAATAGTACTTTTTTTTACTAAGTCTCCCCAGACAGGAAAAACAAAACAAAATGAACAAAACAATCCCCACAAACTGTACCTTTAAAAATGCTCTGATATTTACAAGCAATTAAGTTATACTCTAGACCCCAATCAGTGGACTGTAGTAAGGGCTGGCTATAATTTAGGCTCAAATAAATACTATCCATGTAAATTTTCATCATCCTGCATAAACTTGAGGTTGCAATGGTGGAGGAAGTTTATCATTTTCAACATTTTCAGAGTCAATAGAAGCTAAAGACTGATTTGGGGGCCTAATTTCAAGCGGGTATTTCTCAACAATGTCTTGAACCTCTTTTGCGATTCCATCCGTCCAATCTATTAGGTCTTTCTCAAGCTTCTTGGCTTCATTCATAATCCTTTCCTGCCGTTCATTCAATTGAGACAGGAGATCCAAATTCTTATACATCTGCTTAACACCTAAGCAAGCATCAGGAGACCAATTCTCAGATTCCTGCTTCCTGGGAGAAGTCTGGCCAGACATGTATCGATCAAAATCTTCCTGACTTAAATTCAAAGATTGAGCGTCTAATTTCTCAATGAAAGCCACGGCACAACACTATAAATATAAAGAAGAGAATGTTATTTATTATAGTTCTATGAGGAAAGCTACAAATATTCAAATAGAATGTTAAAAATCCTTTTATTATGGAGAATTTAAAACAGAATCAAGTCGACAAAATAATCTCATGAGCCTCCATGGACTTTCACAGCCACTCATGTTGTTTCCTTTATACTCCCATCTGCAATAATACATTTCTTCCTTAAAAAAAATAAAATTAAATCTAATTGTCATCTCCATCGAGTCTGTTAGAAATTCCGTCCTCTCCTTGGGTTGTTCGCAGGTCCTAGGGTCTTGTACAGAGTGAAATATTTGAAGAGGCACCTTCAGTATTTGTTCTGCAATGGTTATCACAGAGTTTCCTGTGTGGTTCCTTGAGGTCAGAGGCTCTCTGCTTCCCTGCCATGCTGCAGGGCAGAGGAATCCCTGTTGTGGCCAGGAGCTCCACGGCCAAGGATCTGGGGGCCATGCCCCGTAAGGCCCTTTGCTTCTGAGGCCGTGCCAGCTCCACAAGGCCCACCCAGCGCACGGCCAGCCACTGAGCATGTCCTCAGGTACTGGTGTGGCACACAGATCTTTGGTCCTCAAAGAGAGATTTTAACATCAAACGGTTAAAAGAATAAGCTTAGAAATCAGACAGCCTGAGTGAATTGCCACCTCTGTCACTTTGACAGCCCAGAGTTGTGTGACCCTAGAAAAGTTACCTTAGCTCTCTGTGGTTTCCGCATCTGTAAAATGCGGGAAATACCACCCAGATGTATTGTGAGAATTAAACAACATAACACATGTAACATGCTTAGCTCACAGGTCTGTAGTAAGCAATGAATAAATGGTAGCAATTATTAGTACAACAAATGCAAATGTTGAGTGACATAGACATGGTAGTTATACTTTCTTATATTAATTAAATTTTTCTACAAGGAGCACATACCATTTTCACACTTTTTTAAAAAAAGCTATTTTCATAAGAAAAACATGCACTATAAACAGGAGAAAATAGGCAGCTCTCAGAATTTCTTCTGAGAAACTTATTCATGGGATCTTACCTTATTATTCATAAAAAAGCGAATCACCTCCTTAAAGAATATTTAGCAAATCTATTTCAACAGACTCATCTGATGATAATGTGCCCATCTGACCCTTCCCCATGGGCTCACACTATGTGTGTGGAATCGCTACAGCCCATTATCTGGAAAGAGGAGGCATCTAAGACGATTCTAACATTCCTGGCTTAGGGGAGTAGATGTGTGGTACTGCCACTAATGGAGATAGTGTATATTGGAAAAGAAAGAAACATTTGATGGGAAAGCAGTTTCAGTTTTGAACAAATTAAATCTGAGGCGCGATAAACAGCTGGGAGTGGAGCTCAGTGTGAGGTCAAAACAGGTGACCTGCGGGTCCTCACTGTACAGGTGACCGGCAGAATTACGACCAGAGGAGACAGTCTAGGGAGAGAGATGCACAGAGGACAGAACCCCAGGGAATAACTCATTCTAGGGGAAGTGGAGGACACGAGGCCTAAGAAGAACCCAGGAGGATGGAGTGGAATTATGGAAGCCAAGGCGCATGAGAAGTTCCAGAAGGAAGGAGTCATGAGGAGTGTTAAAGAAGTGAAGTGAAACTGACAGTTCCCATGAGATTTGGCAACTGGCAGGTTTTTTACTTTTGCCACAGCAGTTTCATTGGGGCAGTGGGAGTAGAAGCCAGACTCTGAGTCAGGCAATGAGAGGATGAAGAAAGAAGATGCAAACACCATTAAGGCTGTAGGTCAGGGGGCTGGGAGGCTGCAGGGTGCAGGTGATTCAAGTACCCATCTTTTTTAGACAATTCACCAGAAATGCTTCCTTATGTAACCTGGCCTCCCCTGCCTACCTATCACCCTGTACAACTTCCAGCACAGGAAACAGAGAACACAGGGTGTCTCGAGGCTCAAACTCACTGGCTTGACAATAAATCTAGTCTAAAGCAAACAAGCAGTAGTCCAGTGGTCAGTAAAAGGAAGTATTCTGCCTTATAACTGAGATGTGCATACTTCACTACTGTTCTGCCTAGAGTTAATTAGCACTGTAGAAAAACAACAGCTGAAAATCATTTCACATCCTCTAACCTGATGCTTTCTTAAAATACCTCAGTATTCAGTTTTAAGATATAACTTGTAAAAATAAAACAAAAAATAAATATTAAGTCTTTTAATAAAGGAAACAGTCCAAGATCTGACTTACTCATGGTTGAAACAACCAACTAAGTGAAAGGCTCTTATACCCAGGAGCCCAGAGGCAAATGCCCAGCAGCAGCAGAGACCCCTCAATGTGGCCGTCATGTGTCCTGTAGGGGAACCACAATGGCTAAGTCCCAGGAGGTGGCATGTGTGCATGGCCTGGTCACATGTGCTCTGTGACACCAAGCAAGCATCCTCAGCTATGCTGACCCCTCAACTCAGAAGCACTAATGTGTCACAGGCCTGTGAGTGACCTGTCACATCCTTAAAATAAATACTTTCTTGCTTCTTCTCCGTAACACCAAGAAATCAAATACTCACCAGGTTGGTGAAATAGTAGCCATCCTCTCCAGTCATCAATCGGCTTGGGTTGCAGAAGCGGGTGATATACTGGATATTGGACTGAAGGCGTGGGGGGTTGCCCTTCAGAACAATGTAGATGAGAGTGGGTAAGAAGTCATCAGCTGAAGCTGGCTCGTTCTTGGTGACCTTGATGGCATTGAAGATGTGCTTGCTGCACTTGGTGATGCAGGCCAACTTATCCCGGGGCACACGCTTAGAATCCATTTCAATGATATCTGTAAAGGAGAAAAGATGCTGCTTCCAGTGAGAAAGTCATTACATCAAAGAGGCATTGGGATAATCATATTTTATCTACTAAGTTACAGAGGTACCCTCGCTAACCCCTTCTCCACCAGTTAACTTAGTGTATGAAAAGCTTAGACTGTAACAACAGTAGATACTAGCTCACACTTAGGGAACACATGACGATGAGCCAGGCCCTACTCACTGTGCTCTACAAGCATATTTCTCTCCATCCCCAGATTATGCACGTGCACTATTATCATTAAGGGAACTGAGGTTCAGAAAGGTTCAGTGATTTGCCCCAGATCATACAATAAAAAGGGACATAGGGGGGATCTGAAGTCAAATCTATCTGACTCTAAAGCCCATTCTTTTAATCATGATGGTACAAGTGTTTATGAGGTCCACAGAGAAATAAGCAGAGTCTCTTTACTGTTTTTTTTCCTCTTAATACATTGTATAACTCAGTTTAGAAGGCCTCATTTGCATAATGCTTTTTAGAAATGTGGCTACTATATTGATACAAGGCATCTCTGTACTGGATATCAAAGTGCAAGCGGCTGAAATCCATCACATGGAGGTCCATGGTGGCCAGTCCTCGTGGCATGTAAATCTCCACTAGCAGCGAATATCTACAACACCTTTATGATACTTATAACCTGCTGGTTAGCAGAGAGGATGAGCATGGGTATACATTTAACCTCATAAACAATATTTTATTTCTCACAGAAATATTTCACTGCCCTTAACTACCACTAAGTCCATCTGGTGGGCTCTTATAAGTTCATTCTTTGTCACAAAGACTAGGGGGCAATGAGGAATAATCAAGTGCAAACTCAGCACTGTCAGAACAACACAAGAGGAGGGCAGGTGTGTGCCTTTGAAGATGGACACATCGGTTGCAGTCTAGAACATCATGAAAGAAAAGAGCTGAGGCAGCTTAATTTGACACCAATTTCTTGCCATTAGCAGGAATATAAGTTCCAGATTTACATGGGATGGTGGTACATGCCAAAAAGTTCTTTCTGCTCTTAGCTCTCATCCCTGAGGTCAGCTACCTGGGGAAACCCTCACAGGACCACCAGCCATGGAAGACTAATGTGTGTGGAACAGGAACGCTGGACAGTGCAGAGGCCTGATTGTAACTTATTAATATTTCCATTCCCCCACTTACCTGTCTATTGTATGAATGATATAATTTTTGTTTTATTGTTTAGTTCCTTTAATCTTTTAATTCTGGGTTGTAATTATTGTTACTATGTCTCAGTCTATTTCTTTTTCTATTTAAATAGAACTTATTACCAAAAAGATCTGGGGAAATGTATATATTTTATACCATTTTCATCCTATTTAGCCTTCTGCCTTTTACTGTTGGTTTTCATTCTCTATTTCAAACATTTAACCATTTTCTCATTAATCTTTATTCTTTAAGTTTTAAAATGAATGAAATGTGAATTACACGCATACATCATGTTATTACACTTCACAGATATTGTGCTTTTTAAAGATTGAAGGTTTGTGGCAACCTGCGTCAAGCAAGTCTCTTAGCACCATTTTTCCAACAGCATTTGCTCATTTCATGTCTCTGTGTCACATTTTGGTAATTCTTGCATATTTCAAACCTTTTCATTACTATTATATTTGCTATCATGATCTGTGATCTTTGATGTTATCATAGTAACTGCTTTGGCATTTTTAGCAATAAAGTATTTTTTAATTAAGGTATGTATATTGTTTTTTAAGACATAATGCTATTGCACACTGAATAGACTACAGTCTAGTGTAAACATAACTGGGAAACCAAAAAATTCGTGTGACTCACTTTATTGCGATATTTGCTTTATTGCAGTGGTCAGGAACCGAACCCGCAATATCTCCGAGGCCTATCTGTACTTTTTATCTGGATGCATGTGTAGCTGCCACTGCCAAGGAGCAGGGACAGTAGTGTAAAAAGGAAGAGAACAGAAGGAAAAGGAAGGAGAATAAAGGGGAAAACCCAAGGGATTTCTCCCACACTCTTCATCTTGTTGTGAACACCACCCTTCCTAAGTATCCTTTAGTCTGAGAGAAGTTTCTTTTAGTTTCTGGATCGCCCACCCCAATGAGCAGTTCCATGATTTGCACTGCGCTAAAGTCTAAACTAGGAGACATGGAAAGAAAAGTAAACAAAACAGGAAACTCACCACTGTATTAGTTGTTCCTCTAGTAATGACCTTCCCTTCCCAATCTACCTGCTATTATTTACTTTTCAGAGTCCTCAGATACTGCTTTGCACCTTCTGTTCAGGGCTTTTAATTAGTATGAAAGATAGGGTTGAGTGTGGGTACTCTATCTTAGCAGATGTCCAGGCTTATCTTTAATGGGGTTTTGAAAACAAAGTAGGCTATACTTCTAGGTCAGTCAACCTGGGCACTACTGACATCTGGACTGGATAATTCTGTTGTAGTGGACTGTCCTGTGCACTGCAGGATATTTAGTAGCATCCGGGGGTTCCACTCACTAGAAGACAGAGGTCAACAGAAATGGCAAAGGCCTCAGCTCAGTGTATTTATAAACAAAACTGACAGTCCTCATTAGTAGCACACAGGACAATTTGGAGAAATTTCACTGATTATCTCCATATTTAAGACCGTTGTTACAGACTGTCCTTTCTAAGGCTGACAAGTTTAGAGTAGGAAGAAAGTGATCATATAAACTTTGGTCCTCAGAGACAGAATGTGTCTGCACTTGGATTGGCAAGAAGAGGGGGCTAAGATGAGAGAGTAAGAAGGCTTTTAAAATTTTGTGGCTGTATTTTTACTATCAAAAGATCTCTTGAAACACCATCTTAGATGCCTCAAGAGAAAAGTTCCACCTCTCAAATTCTTTTTTAACATCTTTATTGGAGTATAGTTGTTTTACAATGGTGTGTTAGTTTCAGCTGTATAACAAAGTGAATCAGCTATACGTGTACATATATCCCCATATCTCCTTCCTCTTGCGTCTCCCTCCCCTCCTCCCTATCTCCCTCCCACCCTCCAAGCTTTGTGACCACCTAGAGGGGTCACAAAGCACGGAGCTCATCTCCCTGTGCTATGCGGCTGCTTCCCACTAGCTATCTATTTTCCGTTTGGTAGTGTATATATGTCCATGCCACTCTCTCACTTCGTCTCAGCTTACCCTTCCCCCTCCCCATGTCCTCAAGTCCATTCTCTACGTCTGCGTCTTTATTCCTGTACTGCCCCTAGGTTCTTCAGAACCATTTTTTTGGGAAAACTTAAGTACAAGTTTCAGGCTTCATCTTTGATCTCTTACAGATGTTCCCTGAGCAAAAGATGGGGTTGGAGGTGGGTCTTGACCCAAAGTAGTCATTCATGGGACCCATGAGTAGCCTAGAAGAAAAGCTCTGCACAACAAAGTGGACAGTATTTAGTGAGGCCAATTAAACTCTACAAAGGGAAATACAGAAAATAATTCATTTCTTAATGAGAGCTGAAATGCAAAGCCGTACAAAGAGAAGCAGAACCTGAGAAAGTGGAAGAATCATGTTAACCGGGAGATAATTCAGTCCCTAGAGGGGCCTTGAAGCTAAGTTTCTGTGACAGCCTCACCTCCCTTCCAACCCTGAGAGTATCTTAAGCAAACCACCCCCCCCCCATTTCTTCCTGTAACTTGAGTCTCTGGTTCTGAAAACCAGCGGAGCCTACTTAATGGCGCGCCTCCAGCATGGCTAACATCAGCTGGCCCACTCTCCTTCCCAGCAGAATTTCATTAACAATCTCTAAAGCATCAAGTCTTTCCAACTCTTCTCCTTAATTAAGAAGTTGGGCAAGTTGGATGTCTTCTCCATTAGGAGCGTTTATTTTTGTTTTTCTGGGTTTTTTTTAAACTTTTGTGTTGCACTTCTGCTGGATTATTCCTATGAATAAGAAACAGAAATCTTATTAGATGCCTGGACCTGTCCAGAATGTCAGAGCCACATCGATTTAGGGCACTTCATTTACTTCTTGAACAAACCAGAAAAGTAATTCAAAGCACATCTCTGATGAACAACTAATTAGAGGCATCATTTTTTTTTAAGCTTTATGATCTTGTCATAGACAAAGATTTCTTAGATTTCTTAAAAAATACACACACACACACACACACACACATATATATATATTTTTAATTTAGTTGTGCTGGGTCTTAGTTGCGGCTCACTGGCTCCTTAGTTGCGGCACATGGGCTCCTTAGTGGTGGCTTGCGGGCTCCTTAGTTGTGGCATGCGAACTCTTAGCTGCAGCATGCATGTGGCATCTAGATCCCCGACCAGGGATCGAACCTGGGAGGGCAGAGTCTTAACCACTGAGCCACCAGTGAAGTCCCTAGAGGCATCATTTTAATATATAATTCTAGCTTGGGCATGACCCTACCTCACCAATTCCACCTCTCAAAATTATTTTGAATATATAAATGCAACTGACTTTTAAGAAATTTACCCTAGCTGTATTTGGCTTTAGTTCAATGCTCAAGAAATAAGTCATGGAAAATGAAGGGGGAAAGTGGTTTACCTGCCAATCTGCATGCTTCAAATTCATAAAACTAACACTCTTAAATCACTTTTACCACATTCCAACACAGCTTTGGCAGTTTGCATTTTAAAAGTACTTTAGGAAGACTGTCTTTTTACTCACTGAAATAAGTATAGATTTATAAAGCCAAATGCTAACTTCAAGGGAAAAGCATCCAAATATAAAAGCTCTCAGTCTCACTGACCTGTAATTGCTTTCACCACCATATCAGACACTTCTGGAATTTCTTCATTAACAGGGACACAAAGCATCTGAGGTGTAACCCAGTGCAGGGCTCTACCGAGAGAGAGAAAGAGAGAGAGACAGTGAAAAAAAGTCCCAAGGATGGACTGTAAGCAATTACCTTGCCATTTCCTCAGTTAAGGGAATGGGGATGGGGCACCACTGACTAATCAGGCAATCCTAGGCACACGCACATACTAGGAGCTCAGCTGATGTGCTGAAGTAACTGGAATCCTAAAACAAGGCTTCTCTTCTGCACTTATCACAAGAAAGCAGAAGACAATTTTACTAGCTGAAATGAGATTATACTATGATTGAAAAGCACTTGATACTTGAATGAGGATCTGAGAAGCCTCTGCTGCTCCCTGGCCTTACTGTTGCCTTTTTGGCTCTGCCCTCGACTTCTGAGGCACACCAGAGCCTGAGTAAGAGGTCAACAAGCATGTGTCACCTCTGCCTGAATCACTGACATTCCTGGTCACATGCTACCTCTGCTCCAGAGATTCTGCTGCTGACCCTCACCACTTGCTTGACTAACACTCTCACCCTGCACCTCAGTCCAAAGCCCACCTAGTTACTTCTGGCTCTGTCTTCCATCTTCCCAAGATCAACTCCTCACTTCTGGTGAGACATCATCAAGTACAAAGCTACCAATTACCAGCCCCGCTGTCTGGGAACCCCATTTGCAATTCCTAGGTCCCTCTCCTCCAGAAGCACCTCATCATGCTCAGGCTTGGCCCTGTTCCCACATGTAGACGGCCTCTTTCCTCAGTGTTTTGCTGCCATTGGAATGCAGAGCACTGGGGCTCACTCTTCTGGTCATGGAAGAGTGGGTGCTTTGCGAAGTGTTAGCAACCCAGTGGTAGCGGAAAGATGCGACTGGAGGAATGGCTGAATCATATCACAAGCACCCGTGGTAGGAATGAGGAAAAACGACACACACTGCCCTGATATGGATACTCACAGCTTCCTGCCTGACAAGATAGTTAGTGCAGTGAAATGAGAAAACAATGAAATTTCCTCCTGTTCCTTGGAGATTTTGGGGATTTAAACAGTCTCACATATCAAACACGGTTCTTATTTAAAGCTGCCTGGATTCAAATGAATAAGCAAGATGGTGACTTAAGCCTTTTCATCCTGTCAATTTACCACATTCCTTTTCTTTCTGACACCACAAAGGAGTTTATACGCTAAGGATGGCAGGTACCTAAGCTGTTACTTGCTCTGAAGGTTTGAAACTCAAGTGTCCTGTTTTCCTGCAATGTGTTCTTCCAACAGGAGGTAGTAAATAAATAACAACAAGAAAAAGCAGAACAATCAGCTACCTGATCCTTTTTTGAATAGCGAGATCTTTCTTCTCATCATCAGTAGTTTCTGGACAGAACACATATTTATAGAGACGAGTCATGATGTACTTTTCAATCTGATCCATTATCTTCTCAACTCTTTCTGGAGGCACTGAAATATCCAAATGGATATTTGAATGAAGGATGAACATTTAAAATTAAAAGTATGTTTTCACAGTACTTTCAATGTAGCAGAAAACTAATTTACCAGAAACACATTAAATATACTCAGAAACAAAAGTATAAGATGTCACATTAAAAAATACCCTTTAAAAAATTACCTCAACTTTTGGGGCTGCCTTTTATAGAACCCCTACTTCTAACTTAAGCTGTATGGCAGGACCTAACAGTTGTACACCCTGCCAAGTGGGAAGACCTCAGCATGGGTCATTCCCTACTGCTACATTAGAAAAGCACATGAAATTCCCAAGACTGATGAATGCTGGCAAGACTCACCCTTTCATTTTTCTGAGGTTTCCTATGAAACCTTAGGGGTTGCTCTGAGGTATACATATACGGCAGATTTCTCAGATATACATGTACGCTAAGTACACCCTAAAATCTACATCAATGCAAGTCAAATTCAAGAAGAATCCCTAAAAACCTACAGCACGGCCAGTGGTTCTCAATTTCTTTCCTGCCCCAACTCACATGAGGAACACAGGGTCATGAACAACGACTCACCAAGATGGCAATTCCAAGATGGGGGTTTCATTTAGAAGCCTCCCAAGGGGTTTTAGTCTGTCCCTATCCCTAATGAAATTATTAAACATTGCTCAAGAAATTATCCAATTGCTTAATTATCTTGGAATGATATACATGGTGGTATTCAAAGACACTGTTAAGTATAACACCAGCTACCTGAATGTCAGTGGAGTAATTTACAGAACAGAGCAGGCAAACCAACCAAGCCTTTTGAGAAAGAGGGAAACTGCTAAGAGACTCAGCAGTAGGCCCTAGCAAATACCAGCAATCCCTCAAAGGCAGGCTAACAAGGTATTACCTTTTCCACGAGTCTGCATTCTCTCAGCCACATTCTGGTAAAAATCCTGAGTACACTCTGACTGTTCCTCAATGCTTAAATCCTGAAACAAAGGGACGAAGAGTCTGCTTAGTAGCTGAAGAAAGATCACAAGGAAAGCTCTAAATTTTACGAAACCCACTCCTTGAACTAATCTCAAAAGTACTTACAAATTAAATTAATGCTGCAGGGGAGAAAAGCCTGTCCATTAACATTATTTACAACATTCCATGACCTCTCACTTCTTTTTGCTGTATATACATATTTTTATATGGGTACAATGCATACTTTGATAATTTGCATGTTTATGTACATTTTGATTTATCTAATCTACTTAACCATCTGATGGCTTTATAATATTCCACTATATTAACCGATTTATTTAACCACTTCTACCACTGTGTACTTGGGTTCTTTCCCTTTTTTTGCTAATTATATATTGCAGCTATTAACAACTATGCGAAGACTGTTTCTTTTAGGTTATTTCTTTGTGATTCATTTTCAAAAGCGGCATTAACAGCGTAGTAAGTCTGGACAACTTTACAGCTCTAAACATCCATTGCTAGATATATAACCTTCAGAAACTCCAAGTACAGTCACTAACCATGTAGGTGTGCTTGTTTCTCCACAGCCCCCTCTAACACTGGGCTTTATCATTTTTATTTGGTTTTACTGATTTTATAGGTGTAACACAAATATATATATTCACATATACTTTCTTCCAAAAAATATCTGAAGTCTATATAAAAGATAAACACAGTTCAGCACAATAACCTAGAAAATGATAAACAAAACAAAACACGGACAGAAACAGAAACAGAAAGTAGAGCCAGGAAAGATAACACAAAAATGTATTCCTTGAAGATACAGAAGTTAGCAAAAAGTCAGCCCATAAATTTGTCTCTAACTAAACTTTCTAGCAATCATCACTAAGATGAAAAGAGTCACATAACTGAGTGTCCAAAATGTAAAAGCAAACTAATTCTTCAGGTGAAATTCTGACACCAAAATCAGGAATTTCTGCAAGGGTTCTCATAGATTTCATCACAGATGGGCATGAATACGGCCCAAGACAAATTCCACAGGACTGCTTCTCACAGACCACCTCTGCACAGGCCAATGACACGGGCCAATAAAGCCCCGATGAAGCACGCAGACCCTGATGCTTTGGCTACCTTAGAAAAGATGCCTTGGGGCGAGGGACAGTGACCAAACCTTGCCTATCTGCCTTTACAATGTCTCTCCCGTCGAACCTTCCCTGGTTTGGGTCCTCATTATCTCTCACCTGGAGTTCAGCTGCTCTCCCCACATTTGATCTTTCTCTTCTCAACTGACCATCTTATCTTATGATCTGGTCCCCACTTACCCTGCCAGGTTACCTACTGTTGAGAATCTGCATTTAGTTTTCCCGCCTCTCTAACACTGTGAAATTATTCTCTGTCCAGATGACTTTTTTTTTTTTTCCGGTACGCGGGCCTCTGACTGTTGTGTCCTCTCCCGTTGCGGAGCACAGGCTCCAGACGCGCAGGCTCAGCAGCCATGGCTCACGGGCCTAGCCGCTCCGCAGCACGTGGGATCTTCCTGGACCAGGGCACGAACCTGTGTCCCCTGCATCAGCAGGCGGACTCTCAACCACTGCGCCACCAGGGAAGCCCAGTCCAGGTGACTTTTACTCCTCTCCAATCCTCCAACAGCTGCCCAAGGAAGTTCCACAGTACCTCCTTTAAGGCTCAGTCCACATCTTGCCTCCTCTAAGAAGGTGCCCTCCATTCCCTCGGTCAAAATAACTTGGCAGGCCTCACAGTACTCAGAGCGCTCTGTGACCACCTTGACTGCACACTTGTTACTGCCTGAATGTTTTCTAATACCGTTAAACCTTTCTCTGGTCATTAAGAACAATTCTTCAACAGCTGAATTTAGCTCCTCTCTGTAGGTGAAACAAATCTTAATCAGCATTCTTCTAAGTTTTTTCCTGCTTAGCTCTTTTATTTGGCTGGCATGTAAGGTTCAAAGTATGAAAAACAGACCTTAAATAATCTGCATACAAACTTCCCTTTTTCAGCGGCAATTAGTAAAAAGCAATCCTGTTCCCCTTTGTTTTCCAATTCTCATATAATTTGCTCCTGAGAAACTGAATTTATTTCTGGAATCCCTAGTTTATTTCACTGCTCTCTTTCTCTCTACATATTGAATATATATATATATGAAAATCATATGTAGTTGTGGTAACTTTCATCTTAGTATATTTTGAAGTCTGTTACATTTAGAAACCTTCCCTCACAAACCCTTGCTTCCTTCTTTTTCTAGAATAAACAGTGTAACATTGTAATTTAATATTTTAAGTGTTCATATTGACCTGCAAAGTATTTGTAAGTTTATCTTTTTGTTTTCCTCAGCTAGATCCAGGATATTATACTTCCTCAGCTAAATCCAAGATAAAATCGAGAAACAGTCTTTCAATTCTTTGAATGAGCCTCTAACTTTCTATATTAGATTTATTATTTAATATTTAATCTTTTTATTGCTATTGTCTTTAAAAATTGCTATTTTTAAAAAAATGTGCTAGGCTCTTTAGCTTTTTATCTCTGGCATCTTGTACTATAACTAAATTTTGTGGATTTATCTCACCATGTTGCTAAACTTATACCTCTATTAGTATTCTGTTTTCCCTCGGATTTTCCGGTAAGATTATTTTTCCCCAATTTCTGGAAAATGATATTTCTATCCATTCTAAAAACATTTACTACATGGTTAATAGACTTGCCAGCCACTGTACAAGACAATAATATAAAAAATATTAAAATTCTCAGAGGGCATTCAGGTTAAACAGGAAGACTGAATGCACATAATTCAGTACTTTCTGCAATGGATTATCTACTTAGGTAGCTTACACATGGCTACCTTTCATTTGCACCAAATCGTAACACTAAGAACACACTTCATTCTTGTGATTATTACTAGTACTTACTTCTAACCGGAAACCGTGACCTCCTTTTCAAGGCCTAAATGGCTTGTTTCACAGGTGGTAATGGATCACCTATTCCTACACCAGTTCCACACAGTCACTGATTTTGTTACAATTCAGAAAACTCCTTTTTCTATCTGTTTCTCTTGCACAGATTTACACTTCAGTCCAGTGTTTAATTCGTAATGTGAACTCCCTCGCCACTCTGTCCTCTTTTCCTGCTTTAGATTATTTGGAGGACTTACCACTGTTATATATTATAAATTAGTTTATTGTCTATCTCCTCCACTAAAATGTCAGCTCCATGAGGGCACTGTTCACTACTGCACCCTTGGTGCCTACAACAGAGCCAGGCATAGTGCTCAACACTAGTTGAATGAAAGAAAGAATGAAAGTGGCCATTTACTACTGTTCCACCCTTTATAATATTGTAAAGATGTGGGGAGACAAATCTACATAGACCTCTCCTATTTCTACACATCTTGTGAGGAGAGACACTGACTGCCTTTGTTCTGCACCCTTTTCAAGGATAGCTGTATAGCAGACAGGACTGGAAGACAGAGGTAGGGCCTCCCTTAAGTGAAAAGGGTAGATTGTTTACTGTCTAGTATAATAATGTTTCTCTCTGGGGCAAAGGTCAGGCAAGCTCATGGCCCTATAAAAGACCCTCTTCTCTATTATAACTTACTGCATGTGCAGGCATTACCTGGTCTTCTTTGCACTGCCCTGTGGGAATTGATACGTAGGGAATTGGTACAAACGCTGATATACTCTGGTTACTGCTAGTGCTGTAATAAACTGGCCTCTTTTTTTTCTGACCCAGGAGGCTTGCGTCTTCTGCCAGTATCCATGAAACTATGGCAGGCTAACTTTTAACTTGCAAGGAGAATACATCTCAGATCCTTCAAAGTTCTTGCCAAAGGAGCTAAGTGATATGATTGTAGGTTTGTGCTGGTAAATTCTTTTAAAGGTTTTTTCATAGTTTTCTAAGAAAAAACACAGTCTAAATGAACCCTTTTCTTTAAGTATTCTCTAATACTTTCTTTAAGTATTCTCTAGCCAATGCCTGGGATCATCTTTTCTATAAAGTCTGTGTAAAGCCATTTTATTTTTTTTCCTAAAAAACTTTTTCTTTGTAGTGTAAAAGTTTGACAAGTGGGTATATTCCTTTGAATATTCCGAAAGGCTCTCTGTATTCTTTCTTAACTGTATGGCTGATATCTTTTCTTCCACCCCCATTTTGAAAATCTTTGACTACTTCCTTAATTATGTTTTCTGTGTATTTCATCTTTAGAAACTGGATCTCCATGATCTGTTTTCTGGATTAGTTTTCTTTTGTACTACAGTTAACTGTTTGATCTATTTAGGTTTTAACTTTAATGTTCATTTTTTTTTTTTGTATTGCTACTTTCTGCTGCCTTCAATAACTTTTTTTACGAAACTAAACACATTAGGGCTTTACTCCTCCTAAATAAAACTTAAAATTAAACATTAACATTTAAAGTACGACAAGCATGCAGTCCTCAGATTTTAAGATAATCCACCTTATCAGGGAATATACCTTGAGGTCATGTAGAATACATGCGTCTGCTCTCCTAACAGTAATTACATAGCAGGGGAAACTACTCTTTACACACACATATGGTTTAGAATTGTAAATCTATTTTAAAATATAGGAGAACACCTAACTTTTTACTTATTTTGGGGAAGAGAAGATATAGCCATATTTTAAATTATTATATTTTCTTTCTCCTCTTTCAGGTTTAGAAAACAGTTTTTCAGGAGAATTAGTATCAGAAAAACTTTAAGTATATAATATAATCAATACCAGACTTTTACAGAATGAATGGCTGGGAAAAGAACACTGAAATCAGCAAAAGGTCTTAACATTGTGCTTGACTGCTTCCTTCGCAAGGAAAAAGAGCATATTTGAACTACTACTAATAAAGAAATCGTGTTTTAAAAACAGCATTGAAAAACCCAGAAAGTTCATTTATTAAAAAGCTTTAATGCAATATCCAATAAATTAAAGGGTCTAAATTTTGAGGCAGCAGAGGGTTACAAAGGTTATACTTTTAAAAATGGGGCAAGCTACACTTTCAGAACAGGGGAAAATGTATGTGAGGGATTTATCAACAATTAGCAAGGACAGGATTTAGACGGTTTGGGCAGCAAAAGAGTTTCTCTAGGAGTCTTATTTACTTTGATTTAACTGTGGTCTGTGTGTTTTGAAAATATTTTCATATGAATAAATTTGTGGAAAAAAAATTTTTTACCAAGTCAGGGAGCTTATTAAGTTAGAAAATATGGTTTTCAAGTTATGATGGGAAAGGTAAACATCTAACTGGGTCTACATAATGTTTTAAAATTACCCTGGGCACATACAGTTTTTCGTCCAAATGTCAAAGAAATCTAGACATTCTTCATTTCACTGGTGACCATATACATCCCTGAGTCCATGGCCACTCTTAAACCTATTTGAAGCTTGGTTCTCACAGTGAGATTCTTAAATTCTAGTTATGTAAACTAAATATGTAACAATAATAAGTTTAAAAAACTAAACCTTGTAAATTCTTCTTTAGCTTCTTCTTAGCACCCCACTCCCTCCCCCACCTTCTCATTTTCTCAATAAAATTTAAATTCTTGCTGTGGTAACTTCAAAGAAGAAAAAAGTAGCTGATGACAACTGTATGTTCAACATAAATGAATTCTGTGCTAATGATGTCACTGCCTGTCTTGTGTGTAATAGAAATATCTCTTAAAGAATGTGAAAAGGGACTACAAGGGACTATTAAGCAGCTAATGAGATTAATCAAAAAGAAAAAAGGGTAAAAAAATAAACCCTTGGGCTTGGTGGCGCAGTGGTTGAGAGTCCGCCTGCCGATGCAGGGGACACGGGTTTGTGCCCCGGTCCGGGAAAATCCCACATGCCGCGAAGCGGCTAGGCCCATGAGCCGTGGACGCTGAGCCTGCACGTCCGGAGCCTGGGCTCCGCAACAGGAGAGGCCACAACAGTGAGAGGCCCGCATACCACAAAATAAATAAATAAATAAATAAACCCTTCAGCTTCTGAAGAGTCTTAGCAAACAACATTAGTTGAAAAGTCAAGCGTTACACTGCAATACTGCAATGTGTGTGGATTATGTAGGTGCTGAATGAAATTTCAGCCAAAAGAGATACCTTCTGGGAATGAGGAAATTAAAAAAAAAAAAATCTCGGTAGAGATATTAAATGTTTCCTGATAAAGATAAAATGGTTGAAAAAAATTTAATGCAATTCTGAAAATACTTAATTTTCTAGACTTGACCCATATGTGGTAAAAAGGTTGCTCACCACTGGGCATACACTAGGACTAGAGAAAATAGGAATGAAGAGGAAAAAGATGTGGGCAAGAGTGGTTCATTGTTGAAATTATGGGTTAGAAAGTACAGGTCAAAGACACATGTGTGGAAGACACAAGGTGTTATCCAAGTGACCTTGGACGAGTCACTTATCCTCTCTGGCTCTCAACTTCCCCACCTGTAAAATAAAGGGACGGTAACTATATAGTTGCTAAGGTCCCTTTCAATGTTTAAATTTTAGCTTTCCCTTCTCTACCTGAGAAAGGAGAGGAAAATTAAAAATCAATACAGGGCTTCCCTGGTGGCGCAGTGGTTGAGAGTCTGCCTGCCGATGCAGGGGACACGGGATCGTGCCCCGGTCCGGGGAGATCCCACGTGCCGTGGAACGGCTGCGCCCATGAGCCATGGCCGCTGAGCCTGCGCGTCCGGAGCCTGGGCTCCGCAATGGGAGAGGCCACAACAGTGAGAGGCCCGCGTACCGCAAAAAAAAAAAAAAAAAAAAAGAATACAAAACAAAACTAAATAAACCTAAAATGATTACTATTGGTCTAATGACTGTTACTTAGAGTTCAAGGTCTACTATGGCTCTCTTGGCAGTTTACACTATTTACAAGGTGACAAGTTAGGAAGGCTTGTTACTAAAGTACACAACATAAGTAGCTCTGATGCCAGACGTTCCATGCGAAGATGATCCAAACACCATTGAGTTGCAGAGGAAAAGTATTAGCCTAGGAGGCGTGTTTAACTTGGTTCAGTGATATTTCTCAGGTAAGTCACTTAACATTTCTGGGTCTTTATTTTCTCAGTTGTAAAATGACAAAGTTGCACTACATTATCTCTAAGACCTTTCCTAAAACCAAAACTCTATGTTTCTAAGTGGTTCCCAACCTACCCTTTTGTAATGCATTGTTTCCAAAAACAGCTTGGTCTGCTTATAGATTTCTTGGCCTGTCTTGTGGAAGGTCTTGAGAAATTCTATGAACTCTTTAGACACTCTATCCGTTTCAATGCTGGTTTGCCGGTTTATAGAAGGACTGGGAGCTTTTGGTTCCTGAATTTCTGCTGGGAAAATTAAACATAGTAAGTTTCATTACACAGAAGAGCCATGCATGGAATTACTTTCAGTATCTAATTTAAGATTATTTAAATTATGCTAAATCAAAGTTAAACTTGAATTTAAATTATTTTATGTTTAAATATTTGGATTTTCCTTAAAGTAAGCTAAATCTATTTTATGAGTAGGAAGTACAATTAGATAAAACTACATATCTAAAAGATACTCCTATTCAAATAAAGGTGCTCTATCAGTATCTTCTTAGCCAAAATATATCATGCTTTGATCTATATATTTAATCGTTAACACTGAAATGGCATTGCTATCTTGAACAACTCTCTCAAAGACTGCATGAATTTACAAAAACAGTCAACATGTAAAATAACAATCAGTAGAAGCACAAAAATTATAGATGACTTATGCTAGACAAGCTTCCCAAATCCACTTGATTTGCCAAAAAGGCAAAGAGATGAACAATTTTTATGTGGAGATGAACAATTATTTACCCACCATTCAAACTTCAAGTCATACTGCTCAAAGTGAAAGTATGCATCCAAAGTAGCACAGTGACCATGACAGAGCAGAGGCAAGAGAAGCAAAAAAAAACCCACTGTCCAATCAGTTGGCCACACAACTCTTTGCCCTCTTCAAATAAATACACTGAAAGGAAAATAAGACCTTTACATAACAGAGATAAGGGTGTTGTAATAGGGTAAGTGCTCTCAGAAAACATGAACTATCACTTGGTTTCTGATCGCCTTCTAAGCCTCCCGATTTTGAATTGTGCTCTCTAATGCAATACCTGAAAGGAATTAAAGTATCTCATATACCCATGATGCTTTTCTATACACACACAAAAAGAGATAATTAGGAAGAAAAAGTACCTTTTGTAGGTATTAAAATCAACCTATTACATGCTTTCTCAGAGCAATTTCTTTTTTTTTAACTGAAGTATAGATGATTTACAATGCTGTGTTAGTTTCTTGTGTACAGCAAAGTGATTCAGTTATATATACATATAAATATATTCTTTTTCATATTCTCTTTCATTATGGTTTATTACAGGATATTGAATATAGTTCCCTGTGCTATACAGTAGGACCTTGTTGTTTATTTTATATACAACAGTTTGTATCTGCTAATCCCAAACTCCTAATTTATTCCTCCCCTACCCCCTTTCTCCTTTGGTAACCATAAGTCTGTTTCTATGTCTGTGAATCTGTTTCAGAGTAACTTCTTACAACCTTATTTTTTGAGCTTTAGTATCTGAAATACATTTTAATGATGTAGCAGCAATAAAGTTTTAAGATAATAAAAGCATTACCCCTATTAGAGTGACTGGTTTATTCAAGTGAGACAAACACACACAGATCATGTAAAAATATATCTTAACTACATAGGTCAAACGAAAGATTCCACCTCTCACTTCAAAAAAACCCTTTTCCAACGTACACAAATCAATGTGATACACCACACCAACAAAAGAAAAGACAAAACCACATGATCATCTCAACAGATGCAGAAAAAGCATTTGATAAAATTCAACATCTATTCACAATAAAAACTCTTACCAAAATGGCTATAGAGGCAACATATCTCAACATAATAAAGCTATTTATGACAAACCCACAACCAACATAATACTCAACGGTGAAATGCTGAAAGCCTTCCTGCTAAAATCTGAAACAAGACAAGGATGCTCATTCTTACCACTTCTATTCAACATACTATTGGAGGTCCTAGCCACAGAAATCAGACAAGAAAAAGAAATAAAAGGTACCCAAATTGGAAGAGGTAAAATTGTCATTATATGGAGACGACATGATACTATACACAGAAAACCCTGAAGACTCCACACAAAAACTACTAGAACTGATAAACAAATTCAGCATGGTAGCAGGATACAGGATTAACATAAAGGAATCTGTTGCATTTCTTTACACTAACAATGAAACATCAGAAAAGTAAAAACAAACAAACAAAAACCCTTTAAAATCACATAAAAAAAAAACACAAAAAAAACTTAGGCATAAACCTGACCAAGGAAGTAAAAGACTTACATGCTGAGGACTATAAAACACTGATAAAGAAAACTGAAGATAATTCAAATAAATGGAAAGATATCCCATGCTCTTGGATTGGAAGAATTAATATTGTTAAAATGGCCATACTAACCAAAGCAATCTACAGAGTTAATGTGATCCCTATCAGAACTAAAACAAAAATCCTAAAATTTATATGGAGCCATAAAAGACCCAGAATTCCCAAAGCAAAACTAAGTAAAAAGAACAAAGCTGAGGGCATAACCCTTTGAAACTTCAGACAATACTACAAAGCTACAGTAATCAAAACAGTGTGGTACTGGCACAAAAATAGACATATGGATCAATGGCACAGAACAGAGAGCCCAGAAATAAACCCACACAGCTACAGTCAATTAATCTTCGACAAAGGAGGCAAGAGGGACTTCCCTGGTGGTTCAGTGGTTAAGACTTCATGCTTCCACTGCAGGGGGCATGGGTTCAATCCCTGGTTAGGGAACTAAGATCCCATATGCCAAGCAATGCAGCCACAAAACAAAACACACACACACACCCCCCAAAACAAAGACAAAGGAGGCAAGAATATACAATGGAGAAAAGATAGTCTCTTCAGCAAGTGGTGTTGGGAAAGCTGGACAGCCACATGCAAATCAACGAAGTTAGAACACATTCTCACACCATACACAAAAATAAACTCAAAATGGCTTTAAGACTTAAGTGTAAGACATGACACCATAAAACTCCTAGAAGAGAACATAGGGAAAACATTCTCTGACATAAATCCCACCAACGTTTTCCTGGGTCAGTCTCCCAAGGCAATAGAAATAAAAGCAAAAATAAACAAATGGAACCTAATCAAACTCATAATATTTTGCACAGCAAAGGAAACCAAAAGGCACAAAATGACAACCTACAGACTGGGAGAAAATATTTGCAAACAAAGCAACTGACAAGAGCTTAATTTCCAAAATATACAAACAGCTCATATAACTCAGTAACAAAAAAACAAACAACCCAGTCAAAAAATGGGGAAAAGACCTAAACAGACATTTCTCCAAAGAATAAAAACAGATGGCCAAAAGGCACATGAAAAGATGCTCACCATTGCTAATTATTAGAGAAATGCAAATAAAAACTACAATGAGGTACCACCTCACACCGGTCAGAATGGCCATCATTAAAAAGTCTACAGGGCTTCCCTGGTGGCGCAGTGGTTGAGAGTCTGCCTGCAGATACAGGGGACATGGGTTCGTGCCCCAGTCTGGGAAGATCCCACATGCCGCAAAGCAGCTGGGCCCGTGAGCCACAGCCGCTGAGCCCGCACATCTGGAGCCTGTGCTCCGCAACGGGAGAGGCCACAACAGTGAGAGGCCCGCGTACCACAAAAAAAAAAAAAAAAAAGTCTACAGGAATTCCCTGGCAGTCCTGTGGTTAGGATTCCAGGCTTCCACTGCAGGGGGCACAGGTTCAGTCCCTGGTCAGGGAACTAAGATCCTGCATGCAGCACTGTGTGGCCAAAAAAAAAAAAAAAAAAAAAAAATTCAATTAAAAAGTCTACAAATAACAAATGCTGGAGAGGGTGTGGAGAAAAGGGAACCCTCCTACACTGTTGGTGGAAATGTAAATTCGTGCAGCCACTATGGAAAACAGTATGCAGGTTCCTCAAAAAACTAAAAATAGAGTTGCCATATGATCCAGCAATCCCACTCCTGGGCATATATCCAGACAAAACTGTAATTCAAAAAGATACATGCATCACAATGTTCACAGGAGCACTATGTACAATAGCCAAGACATGGAAGCAACCTAAATGTCAACAGATGAATGGATAAAGAAGTGGTGTATATACACAATGGAATACTATTCAGCCATAAAAAAGAAAGAATGCCATTTGCAGCAACATGTATGGACCTAGAGATTATTATACTAAGTGAAGTAAGTCAGAAAGAGTACGACAAATACCATATGATATCACTTATATGTGGAACCTAAAATATGACACAAATAAGCTTATTTACCAAACAGAAACAGACTCACAGACATGGAAAACAAACTTATGGTTACCACAGTGGGTAGAGGGTGAGGGAGGGATGAAGTGGGAGTTTGGGATTAGCAGATACAAACTACCACATATAAAAATAAACAACAAGGATATAATGTATAGCACAGGGAACAAAATTCAATATCCTGTAATAAACCATAATGACAAGAATATGAAAAAATAAACAAACAAAAAACCCCCTTTTCCCCTCTAAACTGCATGTTGATATTAAGTAGTTAGCAGATCAAAATTGCACTTTATGGTTATCTTTCCAAATCACGTATCTGCCTATCTTCTAAAGTATCAGGTGCTTCCTAACTATGATTCAAAATGGAGAAGCCCTGGGACTTCCCTGGTGGTCTAGTGGTTTAAACTCCACGCTCCCAAAGCAGGGGGCTCAGGTTCGATCCCTGATCAGGGAACTAGATCCCACATGCTGCAACTAAAAGCCCACACGCCACAAATGAAGATTCTGCATGCCACAACTAAAAGATCCCGAGTGCCGCAACTAAAAGATCCCGAGTGCCGCAACTAAGACCTGGCACACCTGAATGAATGAATAAATAAATAAATAAATTTAATTAAATTAAAGAAAAAAATTTTTTTAAGTTATGAAAAAAAATGTAGACTCCCTAAAAGAATTCAATCATATTAAAAGAAAACATAAAGAAGACAAGAAGGGCACATAAAAACACACTATATGTATGGTAAAAATACTGTCAAAAGTCAGACAACCAACTGGAAAAAATGTTTGTAAGCTACATCACAAAGGGCTGTTCTCCCTAATATACAAGGACTCCTATAAATATAGAGGAAGAAAAATCCAACGGTTCAATAGAAAAATGCGTGAAGAATACTAACACTGCACAGAAGGGAAACAGAGATGGATCTTAAGCATAGGAAATATACTCAATCTCACACACGATAACAAATGTGCAAATTAAACCTACTAGTATTGTTGTACAGCAGAAACTAACACAACATTGTAAAGTAATTATACTCCAATAAGATTTTTAAAAAAGACAAAGAAAAAAAACTATTATTAAAGGTCATTTTAAAAATTAACAAGTCGGCAAAAATCTGAAGTTTGATGTTGATGAGGATATAGGGGAAAAGGCACTTATACTATGGAGGTAGGAATGTAAAATGACACACCTGCAATGGAATGCAATTTGGCAATAATCATCAAAATTAAAAATACATTTATCCTATGGCCCAACAATTCCATTTCTGAGAAATTTTCCACTGACATAATTGCACATGTACAAAATGAAATATGTACAAGGCTACTCATTTTAGTACTTGTAAAAGGAGAGGTCTGAAGATGGCATAAATGGCCACTACTAAGGGACTAAATAAACTTTGGCTTAATCCATAAAGTGGAATATTACGTAGCTTAAAATTTTAAAAGTATCCTTTTTATGTACCGATAAGGAAAGAGTTCTTAAATATATTGCTAAGCTAAAAAAGCAGGGTATGCGTAGTGTGCTTTTATGTAAAATAGGAGGACTGGGATAAGAACAAATGTGTTTATAAATGAAAACAAAAGAATGATACACAAATTAGTAACAAAAGTTGTCTGAATATGGGGGAAGGACTGGGAACTAGATGGGTGAGGGACCATATATACCTTCTATTTTTGAGCCATTTGGATGTACCTTTTTTTTTTAAGCAAATAAGGCATAATTTAACTCAAAACAAAAACTGGCACATCGTTTCTGAAACTTTTTTTTACCAATACGGAAAACCTAAAATTATATTTGACATGCTGTACAATTAGAAAATATTCTTTAATACTTGGAATTTAACCTTTCACTCAATCTGATAAATTCCACCCCTAGTGGTGATGGAACACCAGGGATTAGGTTTACCCTACTGCCTTAACAACTAGAAAAATCAGACAAAACATATGAAAAAATGGTTTTCAACACTGGCCAACAGGCAGTGGGGAGAGTAACCCCTGAGAGAAGGGGACAAACATGGTAAATCTTACAAGTGCCCCAGCTCACTGCAGGTAGAGTTTTTAGGCCTTGGCACAGGGAGAGGCAACTCAGAGCCTAGCAGACTTGCTGAATTGGGGAAACAATATTTAGAGCTCAAGAAGGCCAGAGTTTCCAGAATTTGCGTGGCAAAACACATAGAGGATGGGCTGCAAAGAAAAATCTCCAGGTAACTGCAGAGGGGTTCCCTTGAGTCTCTGACTGAGTACTGCACATGCACGTGAGAAAAAACTGGGTAAAGGAGTGGGCAGAACAATCTCCTGAGCACACATGACAGGAAATGATTCATTTTTCCTACTAGGCAGGAACAAAGAGTATCAGCAATGACAAATATGTGGGCAGCTATAAAAGACATTTTCTCATTCAAAAATTTACTTAAGGGCTTCCCTGGTGATGCAGTGGTTAAGAATCCGTCTGCCAATGCAGGGGACACGGGTTCAAGCCCTGGTCCGGGAAGATTCCACATGCCGCGGAGCAACTAAGACTGTGAACCACAACTACTGAGCCTGTGCCCTAGAGCCTGTGGGCCACAACTACTGAGCCCGCGTGCCTAGAGCCCGTGCTCCACAACAAAAGAAGCCACCGCAATGAGAAGCCCGCGCACCACAACAAAGAGTAGCCCCCGCTCTCTGCAACTACAGAAAGCCTGCATGCAGCAGCGAAGACCCAACGCAGCCAAAAATAAATAAATAAATTTATAATTAAAAAAAAACAAAACACAAAAAGAAGGCAAGAAAAGAGGAGAGAAAGAATTATATCCAGATGGGATAAATAGAAAACAGAGCAAAATGGTAGGTTTAAGCTCCATCTTATCAAAAATTTCATTAAATATAAGTAGTCTAAATAGCCCTGTGTTTTTAATACAGAAGCAAAACTTGTATTTCAAGTATAGCCAGTCTGTTATGATTATCAAGCTTTCCATTTCCCAATCCAAACACTCAGTTTTAAAAAGTCTTGGCAGCAGAACAAAATGTGCTCTTGAATTATAATGTTTAAGCTATCATTCAATGACAATTTTCTACATGGCAGACACTGTGCTTTACTCCACATTCTCATCAACCCTTAACAATTTTGTTATATTCCTGAAACCATATGAAATAATAAATGTACACACCAATAAAATTTTTTTGTTAGGTAGGTGGAATTATCATTTTACACATGAATACAATGAGGTTAGAGGTTAAGTCATTTACGTGAGACATGTTACACAGGTTAAGAAGAAAAGCTGCGGGCTTCCCTGGTGGTGCAGTGGTTTAGAGTCCGCCTGCCGATGCAGGGGACACGGGTTCGTGCCCCGGTCTGGGAAAATCCAACATGCCGCAAAGCGGCTGGGCCCGTGAGCCATGGCCGCTGAGCCTCCGCGTCCGGAGCCTGTGCTCCGCAGCGGGAGGGGCCACAACAGTGAGAGACCCGAGTACCGCAAAAAAACAAACAAACAAACAAAAAAAACAAAGAAAAAGAAGATAATCTGGGATTTAAATCCAGATCTGTTTGACTCCCAAGCCCAAGTTCTTCACAGTCACACCATAATTCCCTCCTATCATTACAGCATATTTATTCCTATTTAAATTAAGCAACGAGTATCAACTGAGCACCTACTACGTAAGGCTGTCTGCAAGCCAGATGACATATTAAATCGAATTAAATCTTCAATAAAGTAAACCTATAAAAGCAAAATCTTCAAGGGGCTTCCCTGGTGGCGCAGTGGTTAAGAATTCGCCTGCCAATGCAGGGGGGACAGGGATTCGAGCCCTGGTCCGGGAAGATCCCACATGCCGCGGAGCAACTACGCCCGTGCACCACAACTACTGAGCCTGTGCTCTACAGCCCGTGAGCCACAACTACTGAGTCGGCATGCCACAACTACTGAAGCCCACGCGCCTAGAGAAGCCACCGCAATGAGAAGCCCGCACACCGCTTGCAGTTGTGCAAAGAGTAGCCCCCTCTCGCCGCAACTAGAGAAAGCCCGCGTGCAGCAACAAAGACCCAATGCAGCCAAAAATAAATAAATAAATTTATAAAAGCAAAATCTTCAACAAAAAGGCTATTTGAAGGATAGCTGTGAAAGAGTAAACACAACCTAAAAATGTCAATATCAAAATAGAGCGTGATCATGTAGTAAAGATGGTTAACACCATTTTAGTACTAAAAACATATTTTGTATCTCAATGTTAAAAAAATTTACTGAAAATCCCACGTTTCTCAGATTATCCAAATAGAATAAGGACAACTCAGTAGAATATTATAGTTCTTCTGACTTTTTCAGCTGTTTTGACCATAGATATATAATATGGACTAAAAGGCAGATAGTCTGTAGTATAATAAAAAATATATATATTTGGTTTTTGGCCCAGGGATAGATATTTTTGATCACCAATGGCCAATGATTTGATCAGCCATGCCTACAAAATGAAACCTCCATAAAAACCCTTATATGACAAGGTTTGGGGAGCTTCCACATTGATGAACGCATCGAGGTGCTGGGAGCAAATGCCCAGATGGCATGGAAGCTTGGTGCCCCCCTCCCCTACCTTGCCCTAGGCATCTCTCTTCCATTTGGCTGTTCCTGAGTTGTATTCTTTAATAAACCCATAAGCATAAACAAACTGTCTTCCTGAGACAGTTCTAACAAATTATCAAACCTAAGGAGAAGGTTGTGGGAACCCCCTATTTACACCTGGTTGGTCAGAAGTACGGGTGTCCCCACTCCTGGGGATTGCAACTGGCATCTGAGGTGGGGGCAGTCTTGTGGGGTCCAGCCCTTAACCTATGGAGTCTGTGCTGACTCTGCGTAGTTGGGGTCGGAACAGGACAGACTTGCTGGATATCCAGTTGGTATTGTAAAATAAAAGAAACCACATATTTGGTTCAGGGAAAAAATTTCTCATTGTCCTTATCAATGAAAGTCAGAAACTGATCATGTTCCAAATACATTATATTCAAAACATTATAAAAGATGATTTTACAAGATAAAAAAATTTTTGGAGTAGACAAGAAAAGGCAATCAAGCTGAGTGTACCTGAGAAATGACTGTAAAAACAGGCACAATTATAAAACTGGTTCCAAATTCAACCTGGGGAATCGTTACTTCAGTTTCATCTAAGTACCAAAGAGGCCCACATGATTAAAGTAGCAATTCATTAGTAATTCTTCAAATGATGTAATTAACACCATGCTTCAACTTAATTAACATCTGAAATTCGGGTCTTGGGATAGCACTGAGTGTAAGAGGATTATAGTTTTGTTTTTTAAATCTTATTTTGAAATAACTTCAAATTTACAGAAAATCTGCAAGATTGTTACAAAGAATTCCTTTATACCCTTTATCCAGATTTACAAAATTTTAACATTTTGTTCCATGTCTGTGTGTATTATTTTTCTAAATTTTTTCAGAGTAGATTGTATGTTTCATGCGCTTTACCCCTTATAGTATGACTATTTCTCAGCAACAAGGATATTCTGTTGCTAACTGTAGTTATTGAAAAAAAGTATTTGTTTTTTACACAGGATCAACTTGAGGGTCACACATTCATTTAGTGGTCATGTATACTTAGTCTCCTCTCATCTAGAAACGTTCTCCAGACTTCCTTTGTTTTTTTATGACACTGACAATTTTGAAGAATACAGTCCAGTTTATTTTATTCAATGCACTTCAATTTGGGTTCCTCTACTGTTTCCTCATGACTGGATTTCAGGTTATAAATTTTCAGCTTAGTTATTACATAATTCATGTTGTGTTCTTCTCAAAGTAACATATCTAGAGGCACAGGATGTCCATTTCCCCCCATCATTATGTAGCTGCCATTTCCCTACTTGGAATTAATAAATAAGTTGTGGGAGTTAATTTGAGATCATGTTCATAACTTGTTCCTCGGGAAACCCCCTCCTCTCATCCCAGACTTAGCATCCACACTGATGAAACTTGTCTGAATCAATTCTTATTAGGATGACTACAAAATGGTGATTTTCTATCTCCATCACTCCTATATTTATTAGTCAAGATCCTATGGTAAGGTTCTCCTCTTCTTTATTTAATTATTTATCTATTTTATTAGTTGGACGGACTAATGAATTATTGTTTTATTCATTTACACTCCATTTATTGTCTTTGGCCAGTGGGAACCCATTCAAGCTGACTTCTGGGCCTTTGACCTGTCCCCAACATTTCTGAGGGGCCCTTCTTTCCCAGCTCAAGTTCCAGAATCAGTCATTTCTCCAAGGAACCTTAATTCACTTCAGTGAAGAACAGTATTTAGACTCTAAGGTCTGAGTAGAAAGATTGGTATTTTAATTCTAAAAAAAGAAAAGATATTCCTCCTTAGAGCACTGCTTTCAGATTAGTTTGTAAAAGATGTACACAAGAGTCTACTCTGGGTGACAACATCTACTTGAGCTCCAAAAGAAAAGGGCATTTTGGAACATATGAGCACGTATCTCGACTTGGCTGACCCCCTATGATTTACTCTAAACTATAGCTCACTCAACCTTACTTTGGAGAGTAAAGAACTAAAAGTAAATTCTCTGAGTCTTTACAGTCAAGCTGTTCCATTTACCTCCTCTGGAGGGACAGCCAATTCTAACAGGAAGTTAAAATACTTTTCAAATCCCTTAGGTTATTTGACTTCTATATACTACCAACCTGCCCTGGCTTAAGAGCTTTCTTTCATGCTACCAATAGAAGCAAGTAAAATATTAAGAGCAAGGACATCTTGGATTAACAAAGTGAAATAAAGAATACAGAACACAAAAGGTTTATTGTAGTCTACAGTCAATAAATTAAAACTGCATTTAGTATAGGCTAACTTTATCCACAGGCAAAGGCCAAACAAATAATCAGCCTGAAATGCAAAGTTCGCCTGGCAGAGTTACATAAGCAATCTGTGAAACAAAGATCCAAGAGCATCCTCTTTTCTAATGTACACACATCAATTTTTTCCTCAACACTCTGAGGTCTTTCTCACCATATGCTTTCTATAGACAAAAAAACAGCTAAAGATCAAAAAAAAAATAAAGTAAAAATCTATCATTCTAAAGAGAAGAAAAAAGTAAGAACTATTCCACATAAGAGTTTTTAAGATAAAAAATCACTTGAAATTTTTCTTTTAAAGTACAAATCTTCTCTCCATAATATAATGTATACTGTACAGAAGGTCTTAGGACATGATTTTTTTAAATTGCCAAGTATAGTCAATGAATGTATGTGACTATTAAGCACTTCAGTAATAGAAACTTCATTATCTATCTATCTAGATACAGACACAGATACAGTTATAGATAAAAACACATATTTCAAGGTCAAGGGATATAATGGAAAAAAGCTTAACCAGGAGTTAGGAGACCTGAGGTCTAATACATCAACTCATTATATGACCCTGGGTAAATTAGTTAACCTTTATGGGCTTTCATATTGTTATGTAAAATGTGGCAGTTACAGCTGATGTGTTTTACAATTTCTTTACTATTTCATCTGTTGTCATATACCATTTCACCATACATCTATAAATTCATAAGGTTAATGAGACTTTCTCAAAGCAGGAAACAGAATTTAAGCTAAATAGGAATGCATGGCTTTGATCAATACCTTTGAGCTCCTTACCAGCAGAGATTATTTTGTCAGAAAAACAACAGGCATTTTAAAATAGCTAACACTTACTGGAGATTAACTATGTGTGTCAGGTACTGTGCTGAACTCTGTACACACATCGGCTCATTTAATCCTCAAGACAGGCCTATGATAGGTATTACTGTCCCTCAGAATAGACAGGGCTTAAAGAGATTAGCTTGCTTAAGGTCACACAGCTAGCAAACTGCAAAGCTGAGACTCAAACCAGGGTGACTCCAAAGCTTACAGTTTTAATCACCCTACTACATTATCTTCTAATAAATAAATCATGAGCCAAATACATTCTTATCAAATACATTTAATCTCTAGCAGGTACTGATTATTTCCCTTCTTACTACTGTAGAGAAAACTGCTGAGTGACAGCCAACCAAGAACAACTCACGTGAACAAAAAGATTATTTAAAGGTTTGCCTCTATTAAAGAGACGTGCTGTGTTTTTAGATAAGCAATTGTTCCTTTTAATAAAACAAAAACCAAGTCATTAAATCTGAAAGACCAGAAAAGATCTTAAGGTGTAATATTTATTATTATTATTATTAATTTTTTTAAAGGTGTGATATTATTATGCCCCTTCCTTTAAGCAGACCAAAAATCTCATGACAATTACCCCAGGTTGGGGGGCAGGGGGTGAGGGGGTGCAAGGGAGTGTCTAAGAGAACAGCTCTACCGAAAGCATCAGTGTTGGTTCCCAGTATCCCTCACCATTTCAAATTTACTGCATAGCTCTGATTACCAACATAAAGGTTCAGAGACTAAGCCCTAACAACAGACATTCTTTCTTGCTTCCTACTAGGCCACTTCAACTAGCCTATCTGCTCACTAGCGAGAATCTTCCTGCTTGTTTAATATGGAATTTTAAGAAGTAGGATGAATAAGGTCAAGTACATACAAAAGTAAGCCTTTTCCTACATGTTCTCTACATAGTATTTCCTCAACACACAGGCTGTCTCTCTAACAAGCTCTCAGAAAACTTCTTTTTTAGACAACTTTAAGGCTAGAAACAGTCATTTCTGATAAGGTATGGATAGTGAGGATATTAAACAAAGGAGAACAAACCAATATCCAAAAATTAAAGGCACAAAAAATAAAACATCCAAACAGATGGGATGGGAATGAATTTTACAACCAAAACTACATATTTCAATTACTTTTATTCCTCTTATAGAGTAAATAAGTTCTCTAAAACACAATGTCCTCCAACCAAAGAGATTTCAAACGTCATCTGCACCTCAAACCCAACATCTCAAGTCTGCACTGATATTCTCTGAACGCTTACAGAAATTAGAAAGCTGAGCCCACATACACTGTGGATCTACTCTATACCTCTTTGGGCACAAAAGAAAAAAGAGAATCAGAAAATTACCCTTCTTTGATCCAACCCTGGATGAAGCACTGAAGAATTTCTTCACTGTGGTAACCTTGCGGGTCTTCTCATTGGTTTTCTTTTCTTCAAACTTGGAAAATGTGAGGGATTGGGCCCCTTGGCTGCTCTGACTGCTGGCAAAGGCCTCTTCTTCCTCCCGCTGTAGTCTGTAAGTCAAGAAGAGGTTAAGTTTAACCCTGATATTCTCCAAGTTCTCCTTGTATCTAAAGGTAATAACTCAATGAATTGGGGATCTAAAATTTGTAGAGCTAGAGGCTAAATACACCAAATAGGTCTGAGGTCTCTGACAGGAAGCTCTCCTATGTGCTACTACAAACTTCAAGAGGGACTTCTCCGTGGATCATGTTCATTCAGCAATTGTACTAGTGTTACATAAAGCAAGTAAAGTCTAGTCCTTTTCCCTGACAACCTCAAGGCTGGAAGAGAGAAAAAGACAAGTAAATAATTACCACACAATGTAACAGTGCCTATAGTAGAGAGCAAAACCCAAGTGCTATGAGAACATAGGAAAAAATAAACTAAATCTGCTGAAGGAGTCCAAGAAGGTTTTATAATGGTGACATTTAGGCCAGTCTTAGAAGGATCAAGAGGATTCCACCAAGTAAAAGGGCATTCCAGGAAGAAGGTACCACACATGTGAAGGATGTGGCGTTTGCTGTGGACCACGCTCATTCAACGTAGTCAGATCACTGACGGTGTGATGGACTATGATGCTGGATGTACAGCTAGGCACCAGGGGGTAAGAAACCTTGACTGCCAAGCCTGCTATAATCCTGGATTTCCTCATGTGGTGGGGAACCAAGAAAGACTATAATCCAGTAAGTTACCATTATCTGATCTGTGTTTTAAAGGTAATGCAGGTAGCTGTGTGACAACTTGAGGGGCAGAGAGACTAGGGACAGAGACAATAATTAAGAATATATTACAAAGATTTAAGTGAGAGAAATAAGAACCTGGAAAAAAGGAAAGGATGAAATTCAAAACACTTCTCTTAGCTAGAATAAGCAGAACTTGCTTAATTAGTTGTAAACAGTGTGGGAGGTGAAGGAGAAATTAATGTTTTTTAGCCAACTGAATAAATAGTGATGTCGTTAATTGATACCGGAGGAGGGTTAGGAGGAACTGCTGGGAGTGGGGATTAGAGTAAATAAAAGCAAGAAATCTGGCCTTGGACCAGCTGAATTTGAGGTATTTATAGTAAATCTCAAAGGCTATCTATAGAACTATGGTTCTCAAAGTGGATTCCCCAGACAGCAGCATCAACATCACCTTGGAACTTGTTAAAAATGCAAACTCTCAGGCCTCACTCCCAACCTACAAGAATCCGAGATTCTGAGGGTGAGGTTCAGTGACCACGGTTTTTACAAGCTTTCCAGGTGATTCTCATGCCTGTTCAAATATCAGAAAGTGCTGTAGGAAATCTCAAGCAAGGTCGCAATTGGAAGCAGTAAGAAACAGCAACAAAATCACAGGTAGAGGTGTTGGTGTGAGAATGGAATACGCACACATCTTTCTCTGAGACAAAACAGAAGTTACTATAAAGACACAGTTTGATAACCAGGGAGAAAGCTAAGGGAATTCATGCCTAGTGGCCTCTACTTTCTTTCTAAAATAGGATCAGCTACAGAGACTATCAGGAATGCAATGGGAAACCCGAGGAAAGAGTTAATGTTATATGTCTATATTTGCTGTCTTTGACTGACTATGGAGTCACTGAAAGCAGCGAGTGTACTTTATAATATTGAGTTCATCACAGATGGTAGCAAAGTAATCACTCAACGAATATACCTGATTAAATACAAAAAAAAACTAGCAAAAGCTGTCAGAGATCAGTCTTTCTTTTATTGAGAAGCTTCACAGTTTCTAGGATGTTTTGGTAAAGGATTAACATTATTCATGGTATTTTATTAGTTCCTATGCTCACTAGACATTCTATGTTTTAATTTTTATCATAATCATATTTCTGCATAATACTAACAAATGCCATTTTTTTAAAGAAAAGTTAAATTTCCATAATGTAAGGATTATATATACAAATCAACAGGTTTCTATTATTATGTGCTTATCACTGTGCCAGATGCCATGCTGGATATATTAAAAGAACAAGGAAAATAATGCTTGATGAAAGTCATGTGCAATAACCTCATTTAATCTTCACCACAAAATATGTTTATCTCTATTCTTCCACTCCAAGGAGCTTACTGTCTTTATTAGAGAACTAAGACTAACGCATCCCAAACACAGAACAATTAAAAGTGAAGACAAAGACAAAATAAAGAAATCACTGAAAGCTACTCATTAAATGCTGAATGAGGGGAAAAAATTCATTTCTCTTAATATTAAACTGACTTGCTGACAGATCAAAACAGAAGAAAAAAATGTATTCTGACAATGACAGAGCTATGTATCCAGTTATATCACTGTTAAACCACCCCTAGTTAAGTCCTTTTACCGCTCTGCTAGTTCCCAATCCTCCTGAATCTGCTTCTGCCTGGCTTTGTGGTACTCCTCCCTCCAGCACTTGGAGCAGAAACCCTGCCAAGCAGGGTTGCCGTAATAACCACATCCTTTCTTGCACAGGAGCTCTGATTGATCCACATGAATTCCTCGGCGCTCAGACTTAAGACTCATCTTCTTCCTGTTAATCAAAGAGCAAACAAGAAAGTTTTGTTGAAAATGAATTCACTATCATTCTACTCACAGCAAAGCAATTAAGAAAAAAAAATGAATGAGTCTATCATCTTCAAGCTATAATGGAAGAAAGGAGAGAGGGAGGAAAGGAGGGAAAAAGAAAGTTTAAATATTACAAATTACTGTCATACTAAAGAACAAACTTCTTATTCCTGCCCAATAATATAAAGAACACTTTAAGAAGGACTAATACTGGATTAAAGACCTAAACAGAAGACATGAAACTATAAAACTCCTAGAAGAAAACATAGGGGAAAAACTTCACAACGTTAGATTTGGAGACAATTTCTTGGATAGGACACCAAAAGTACAAGCATCAAGAGCAAAAATACACAAATGGGACTACATCAAACTTAAAAACTTCTACACAGGAAAGGAATCAACAGAGTGAAAAGGCAACCTATAGAATGGGATAAAATATCTGCAAACCATATATCTGATAAGAGGTTAATATTCAGAATATGTAAAGAACTCCTAAAACTCAACAACAACAAAAATCCAATTAAAAATTAGCAAAGGCCATGAACAGACAATTCTCCAAAGAAGATGTACAAAGAGCCAACATGTGAAAAGATGCTCAATGTCACTAATCATCAGGTAAATGCAAATCAAAACCACAAGGAGATATCACCACACACCTGATAGAATGACTATCATCAAAAAGAACAAAAATAACAAGTGTTGGCAAGGATGTGGAGAAATTGGAACCCTTGTGTACAGTTGGTGGGAATATAAAATGGTACAGCCACTGGGGAAAACAGTATGATGGTTCCTCAAAAAATTAGAAATAGAATTATCATATGATCCAGCAATCTCACTTCTGGGTATACACCCAAAAGAACTGAAAACAGGATCTTGAAGAGATACCTGCACACTCATGTTCACTGCGCATTATTCACAACAGCCAAGAGTTGTTATTCACAACATTCAAGCATTATTCACAACATTCACAGCATTATTCACAACAGCCAAGCAATCTAAATATCTATCAAAGGATGAATCTATAAACACAGGATGAATGGATGAAGAAAACATGGCATATACAATGGAATATTATATAGCCTTAAAAAAGAAGGAAATCCTATCACATGCAACAACATGGATGAACCTTGAGAACATTATGTCAAGTAGCCAATCACAAAAAGGCAAATCAAAGACATTATTCCACCTACATGAGGTATCTAAATTAGTCACTCTCAGAACCAGAAAGTAGAATGATGGTTGCCAGGGGCTGGGGGAAGGGAGGCAAAGAGGAGTTGCTGTTCAATGGGTATAGGGTTTCAGTTTTGCCAGACAAAAAAGTTCTAGAGATCTGTTGTACAAGGTGCACATAGTTAACACTACTGTACACTTTATTTTTTAATTTATTTATTTATTTATTTATTTATGGCTGCATTGGGTCTTCATTGCTGCACACAGGCTTTCTCTAGTTGTGGCGAGCGGGGGCTACTCTTCGTTGCGGTACGCGGGCTTCTCACTGCAGTGGCTTCTCTTGTTGTGGAGCACGGGGTCTAGGGCGCACAGGCTTCAGTAGTTGTGGCACATGGGCTCAGTAGCTGTGGCTCGCGAGCTCTAGAGTGCAGGCTCAGTAGTTGTGGCACACGGGCTTAGTTGCTCCGTGTCACGTGGGATCTTCCCGGACCAAGGCTCGAACCCGAGTCCCCTGCATTGGCAGGCAGATTCTCAACCACTGCACCACCAGGGAAGCCCCTGTACACTTTAAAAATTGTTAAGATGGTAAATTGTATGTTATGTGTTTTTTACCACAATAAAAAAAGATTTTAATATTAAAAAAAGGGGGACTAATAGATCCTTCTTATTTGCTACCATTTTAAACCTGAGGGACAAAGTACAATCTTCTCGAAATACTCTGTGTTCTTACTACATTATGTCATTTGGCTCAAAAAGACAACTTCATTTCAACGATATAAAAGTGAATACTTTGTCCCAAATGAGATAATTTAACATTCACCAAGAAAACAAGTGTAATTAAAGCATCAGAATAGAATCTAAACTCCTTGAGACGGCATTCAAGGCCCTACTGTTTGCCACCACTCACTACATGCCTAATATTGTGACAGGTACTCAGGATAATTATTTCTCACAAAAACCAAGGTAGATATTATCTCCATTTTATTAGATGTGAAAATTCATAAACAAAAACACAGGCAGCATGAACAATGAAGAAAAAGAGAAAAGTGCTATGAAATCGAGAGGTGGTGGGAGAAGGTGAGGTCATTCTGACTTAGGGAGCATGGAGAGACCACCTGGGCCAAGGAGTGAAGGGTGGGGGATGTAGACCTTCAAGAGCCTTGAGTTGAGGCTTAGAGGGTCTTGGAGCGATGACACAAAAGAGGGAAGACATTCCGGACAGGAAGAACATCTTTTGCAAAACACTCAGAGACAGGACAGCAAATGCAGAACATGAATGATGTGGTATAAGTAGGAGGTAAACAGAAGCAGTTACGTGTGAAGTTCAATTATAATGCCTTTTTAAAACTGCAGGCAAGAGTCTGGGTTACAGCATTGTTGTTTCAGTGAAAAGGGGAAATCAGGATAGGGGTGTCTATTTTAAGACATAAAACTTGAGAGGTGGAGTTCTGTCTTCCAGTATGATGAAGTGAGGAGGACAATAAATCCTCTCCACCAAAACCAACTATAAAGATAGACAAAACGTCCTCTCTGCTGATGGATCAAAGTGTGAACCAAGGAATGCATTCAAACTTCAAGCCACCAACTGGCTCTCTCGCATCTCCTGTGTGTATGCACAGTCTCTGTTGGCCAGACATTGGAAGCCTTACTGGCTAGAGATGTTTGTGCACAAATTCAGTCTTTGAACAAACAACAATCTTCGGCTAAACATTAAGGGATGCAGGCAGATGGGTGACCCCGAGAAGGAAATCAAGGATAAAAATAAATATAAGAAAAAAAAATGAGGACAGACAATAAGCAGCCGCAGGGTGTGGGGAAGAGAGACCTCACAGGTATAGTCCAGCTATAAAACCTAGAATGGCATGCGCTAAGCACTATTTTTGAGGATTTTCAAAGGCAAAAGGGAGGAGAAGAATTAAGGAAGAAGACCAGAATTCAGAATATCACTGAATCCTCAGTGAGTTTACCCTTTTTTCCCCTCCAGTATCACCAAGCCAACCCAGAAATGGACACCAGGGCACAGAGAGAGCTCCTCTAGCTCTGGCTCAAAGAATGAGAAAGAGAACTCCTAACACTGAGAGGAAATATGAAAATCCCTCCATTTTCTTGTCTTTTTTTTTCCTCCTTCTCTTGAGCCATGAGCAATCACATGGTGTTCACAGAAGCGGCTGGAATGAGAGACTGCAGGAGCTAAACTCGGAGGAAAGGGAACTATCCATTTTTCCCACTCTCTAGTCTCCTAGACAGCGATGAGAGTACAAGACAGAGTGGGGTAACTAATTCCACAGCTTTCCACCCAGAGGAGAGAAGATGAGCCCCAAGAGAACTTTAAAAATACAGGAGGAATCAATGAGGAGAACTCAAGAAAGCAAGCTGAAAATGTGTGCATGGATCTGATGCTATTCAGGATCAGAGACTAAAATTCACACTAATAGAGACCAGTGCACAGGTTTCAGACTGACACACGCAGGAAACAGATCAAAATAGCACTGCGAAGCCTCTGAAAAATGAACCAACGTGGGAACCACAGCTCACAGAAGTAGGGTTGGAACCTGCGGCCCAAACTTGGCAGCAAAACTAAAAACTTTTGCTTCTCCAATGACACTACGTGGAAAATGAAAACACAAACTACAGACTGGGAGAAAATACTCGCAAATCATATATCTGACAAAGGACTTGCATCCAGAATATATAAAGAATTCTCAAAACTCAACAGAAAGAAAAACCACCCAATTAAAAAAATGGGCAAAAGACTTGAACAGACTTATGCGAAGAAGATATACACATTGGGAGACAATTCTCCACGGGTGTCTCACATTTCTGTACAAGAGGCCTTCGTGACAGACTATCTCTTCAAGGATATTTGCATATCTAACATTCTCAGGAGGAACAGATCACTGTCTCCCTACAGAGAAAGGGCAAGTTTGTTTACTGTCAAGTAAAATAGATATAATGTTTCCCTCCAGGTCAAAAGTCAGGTGGGTTTGTTAGCTGCCCATTATAAAGGATTTGGGTCCCTTAAGCTTAGGTTCCTCAGCTGTGACACCAGCCCCATGGGACTTGGGGGCAAAGGTAGCCCATGTGAGATGAAGCTTGTTTTATTGATGTCCTATGAATAATAAAGTCCTTTGTCTCCGACTCCAGAGTCTCATGACTTCTGCCAGCATCCATGAAACTGGCAGGCTAACTTGTTACGTTTAAGAGGGTAAAAACCCATGTCAGTCACAGTTCTTGACAACATGGCAAATAAGCACATGAAAAGTTGTTCAACATCATCATCCGTTAGAGAAATGTAAATTAAAACCACCATGAGGGCTTCCCTGGTGGTGCAGTGGTTGAGAGTCCGCCTCCCGATGCAGGGGACACGGGTTCCTGCCCCGGTCTGGGAAGATCCCACATGCCGCAGAGCGGCTGGGCCCGTGAGCCATGGCTGCTGAGCCTGCGCGTCCGGAGCCTGTGCTCTGCAACGGGAGAGGCCACAGCAGTGAGCGGCCCGCGTACCGCAAAAAAAAAAAAAAAAAAGCCACCATGAGATTTCACTACACACCTATCAGAATGGCTAAAATTAAGAACAATACCAAGTGGTAGCAAGGATGCAGAGCAACTAGAACCCTCCTAGTGGGATGCAAATAGTACAACCACCATGGAAAACAATTTGGTAGTTTCATAAAAAGTTAAATACACTTACCATACAACCCAGCAATCCTATTCCCAGTTATTTCCTCCAGAGAAATAAAACTGATGTTCACTCAAAAATCTATACAAAACTGTTTCTAGTAACATTATTTATGATCATTAAAAAATGGAAACAACCAAAATATCCTTCAATAGATGAATGAATAAACAAACTGTGTGGTACATCCATGCAGTGGAATGCTACTCAGCAACAACAACAACAACAACAAAAAAAACATACCCAACAACTTGGATGAAATCTCAAAGGCGTTATGATGAGTGAATGAAGCCAGTTTTAACAGTTTACATACTGTAGGGACTTCCCTGGTGGTCCAGTAGGTAATACTCCACAATCCCAATGCAGGGGGCTCGGGTTCAATCCCTGGTTGGGGAACTAGATCCCGCATGCATGCTGCAACTAAGAAGCCCGCGTGCCGCAACTAAAGATCCCGCACGCTGCAACGACAATCCCACATACTGCAAATAAGACCCGGCACAGCCAAAATAAATAAAGTAAATAAAATAAATATTTTTGAAAAAAGTTTACATACTGTATAATCAGGGTTTGTTAGGAATTAGGGTTGGAGGGAGGGTGTCTATAAAGGAATAGCACAAGGAACTTTTTTAGAGGTGATAGAACTGTTCTGTATTCTGATTATGGAGGTGTTTACAGAAATCTATACATGTTTTTAAATTCACAGAACTGTATACTCCCCCAAAATTCAACTTTACTGTATGATTTTTTTTTTTTTAATTTGAGAGGCAATTTCTAGTTTGGATTGGTGAAAAGTGCAGAACAGGAGACAGGGATAGTGATCAAGAGACAAATACAGTAAGAGGTTATAATAATAGAGGTAATACAGTGGGAATGGAAAGGGGAGGGATGGCAACACACTCTGGCAGTAGGGTCTGTAAGAGTTAACTAATGAGACATGGCAGGGAGACCTGCACGTTTACAAATACTCTTCACTGCCTCTATGAGATTAAAGCCCTCCAAGGACAGGATTTAGATCTATCGCACTTATCATTTAGTAAATGAGGCTGAGGTAGAAAGGAAGAATAACAAAATATAGCCAGAGTCTAAAATGATAAGTTAAGAAACTTTAAAGGCTGTCTACTTTCTCCTATTATAATACAGATAAAGACACTGAGACGGAGAAATTATCATTTGTTCAATCAAAAAGGTAGTAAGTGGCAGGGACATCACAAGAGCCTACACTTGTACTAAGTCCTGAGTGCCATCAAACTATTTTGAGCGTCTGAGCTAATCTCACCATAAACATCCTGTGGTCCCTTTCTTCAATTCTAAGAGGAGTAGGCAAAAAGAAATATGTTTTTTCCTTATACCAATTCAGTAAGTTTAAAATTTTTTATACTACAAAGACTATAGCACAGGTCTGTTACTAAAATGAACACATTTTAGGGAGTCTACCTAACACATGTGTCAGCAACTTCCCTTTCCTCAGGGAACTGTTCCCCAAATCTACAAAGGTCAGCTGCCATGTTTGTATATGGTGCAGTCCCCCCTCCCCTACCACTGCAGGGCCACAGCTGATTGATCCAGAGGTGGACACTTGACCCAAAATGAAGTTTTGGAAATGGGACTAAGTCTGGGCTGTTTTCTTGAATGACGGAGAAGTTGTGGCATGACCACCTTCCAACAAGTGGTCTGAGTAACCAGTCTGCAGATACAACAGACTGGTATACAACAAGATATACAACAAGAAGCAGAGAAAAGTGGCAGAAGAAAAATACTCTCTAGGTCCTGAGGGGTTTCCATTTCTCAGTTCCAATCCTTTTCTAAGGTTTAGCTGCTTGCCTACCCTCAGATTTTGAAACACACCCCTTGATCCCTGACTGTTTTTTTCTTATGCCAGCTCCAGTAGAGCCTATTACCTGCACTCAGAGACTTGCCCAGGTACTATGTGAGAGCCAGAAAAACATAATAGAATTGCTGTGAGGACTACTTAGCATATACTAAGAACTCAACAGGTTAAGATGAAAACTTAAAAATAATAGCTATGTGTCTATGAAGACCAATTTGATGTGCACATGAGAATATGGAGATCGGTCAAATCTGCATTCAAATCCCAGCTCTGAAATGTGACTTTGGACAAATTAATATTTCTGAAACTTCCATTCATACCCTTCTATCCAACTTCTGCTCCCACCTTTTCACAAATCTAAGCGTCATAGGCTTTGTGCCCCCATGACCTTCACTCTGTTTTACACCTGTGATTATGTTATCTCACATGGCCTAAAAAAGACTTTCCAGACAAGATTACTAATCAGTTGACCTTAAAATAGAGAGATTATTCTGATTTTCCAGGTGGGGCCAATATAAGCACATGAACCCTAAATGCAAAAGAGGACAGGAGCCCAGAATAGTCAAAACAATCTTGGAAAAAGAATGTAGGAGCACTTACAGTTACCAATTTCAAAACTTACTACGAACCTATGATAATCAAAACAGTGTGGAACTGGCACAAGGACAGACATGTGGAGCAATGGAATAGAACTGTGAGTCTAGAAATAAACCCACATATCTATAGTCACAACTATCAAATGGAAGAGTCTTCTCAACAAATCGTGCTGGGACAATGGGATCACCATACGCAGACGAATCCTTGTCTCACACCACGTATAAAAGTTAACTAAAAATGGATTAAAGACCTAAATGTAAAAGCTAAAACTATAAAAACTCTTGGCCAAAAAGCAGGTAAAATTTCATGATCTTGGATTTGGTAAAGGATTCTTAGATATGACACCAAAAGCATAAACAACAAAAGAAAAGAGATAAATTGTACTTCGTCAGAATTAAAAACTTTTGTGCTTCCAAGGACCCCATCAAGAAAGTGAAAAGACAACCCACAGAATGGGAGAAAATATTTGCAAATCATGTATCTAATAAAGACCTTATATACAGAATGTGTAATGAACTGTTATAACTCAATATTTTTAAAGATAAACAACCCAATTTCCAAAATGGGTAAAAGATCTGAATAGACACTTCTCCAAGGAAGATATGCCAATGGTCAATAAGCACGTTAAATGACTTTTGACATCATTAGTCATTAGGGAAATAAAAATCAAAACCACAATGAGAGAAAAACAACAACAACAACGAGATACCACTTCACATTCAGTTGGATGGGTAGTATTAAAAAGTCAGATAGGACTTCCCTGGTGGTGCAGTGGTTAATAATCCGCCTGCCAATGCAGGGGACACAGGTTCGAGCCCTGGTCCGGGAAGATCCCACATGCCACAGAGCAACTAAGCCTGTGTGCCACAACTACTGAGCTTGCACTCTAGAACCCGCGAGCCACAACTACTGAGCCCATGCGCCACAACTACTGAAGCCCACGCGCCTAGAGCCCGTGCTCCACAAGACAAGCCACTACAGTGAGAAGCCCGTGCAACTGCCACAAAGTGTAGCCCCCGCTCACCACTAGAGAAAGCCCACATGCAGCAACGAAGACCCAACACAGCCCGCCCAAAAAAAAGTCAGATAATAACAAGTGTTGACAAAGATGTGGAGAAACTGAAGCACTCATACATTGCTGATGGGAATGTAAAATGGTGCAGATGCTTTTGGAAACCATCTGATGGTTCCTCAAATGATTTTTTTTTTTAATATTTTTGGCTGCATTGGGTCTTTGTTGCTGTGCATGGGCTTTCTCTAGTTGCAGCAAGCTGGAGCTACTCTTCCCCGCGGTGTGCAGGCTTCTCATTGCGGTGGCTTCTCTTGTGGTGGAGCACAGGCTCTAGGTACGGGGGCTTCAGTAGTTGTGGCACGTGGGCTCAGTAGTTGCGGCACGCAGGCTCTAGAGCGCAGGCTCAGTAGTTCTGGTGCACGGGCTTAGCTGCTCTGTGGCACGTGGGATCTTCCCGGACCAGGGCTCGAACCTGTGTCCCCTGTATTGGCAGGTGGATTCTTAACCACTGCGCCACCAGGGAAGTCCTGAATTGTGCCCTTTAAATGGGTGAATTCTATGGTATGTGAATTATACCTCAATAAAATTGTTTTTAAAATATAAAGCAGAAGAGGAGGGCAGAATGGGAAGTCAAAGAGATTCAAAGAACCATTGCTGGCTTTGAAGGTGGAGAAATGTAAGAAATGTGGGTGGCTTCTAGAAGCTGAGAATGACCCCTGGCTGACAGCCAGCAAAGAAATGAAGACCTCACTTGCATAACTTGATTAAACTCAATTCTGCCAACATTTAAGTATGTCTGGAAGCAGATTCTCCCCATAGCCTCCAGATAAGAGCCCAGATTGGATGACATCTTAATTTGGACCTCTTGAGAGCCTTAACAGAGTACCTGGCTGAGCTGGCCAGGAGTGCTGACTTAACAATACTTACAATACTCTGGGTGTTGTTTTAAGCTGATAAGTTTGTGGTAACTTGTTATGGCAACAACAGAAAACTAATATAGGCCTCCTTTCAATTTCTCTCTTTTGGGGGCCTTTGCACAAGTGTTCTAATGCCTAAATGCTGGGACCCTTGCTATTCATATGCTGATTTCTCTCTCCTCATTTAGGTCTCGGCTTTCATGTCATACATTCAGAAAGGCCTTCCCTGGCCACTCTATCTAAAGCAGTACCTACCCCAACCTGCCCAACCCTCACCTCCACTGTGGGCCCAGAATTGTTTCTCCATATCCAGGAAGAGTTAACCAAGCAGGCCTGAGTTGCTCAAATTGTGCACATTCTCGTTTTCAGAAGGGCCTGCTTCTGTGGCTGACTCCTGGCCAGCTCCTGGGAACTGAGGTCTTAAGAGTATCTTTATGTACTAATTGATAAGGGTGTTTTGTATGCTTGGAGTCTTGATCCACACTGTACCAACTTGTCTAGACAGTTTGTGCAGACTGTGTGATGTATGGTGAATACTGCTTTCCTTCTTGAGGGGGGGGGGTCAATCATGAGGGTGCTTGTGCCTATGTGACCAGCCTCCAATAAAAACCCTGGAATCTTAGGCTTAAGTGAACTTCCCCAACAGAAAACACTTCACACATGTTGCTAGAGTTTGTTGCTGAGGGATTAAATGCA
This sequence comes from Pseudorca crassidens, assembly GCF_039906515.1. Lineage (NCBI taxonomy): Eukaryota > Metazoa > Chordata > Mammalia > Artiodactyla > Delphinidae > Pseudorca > Pseudorca crassidens. Next base: position 14,418,587 of record NC_090310.1, read on the forward strand.
CCCTGTCAACTCCACTGGGAGAAGACTCTTGGAAACTCATGCTTGGTATCCTCCAAATTCTGCTCAATGCACTGTTTTCCTTCACTGATCCTGTTTAATATCCTTTCACTGTAATAAAACACAGCCAGGAGTACATGAGTTCTGCGAGCCCTTCTAGCGAATTACCAGACCTGGGGGCAGTCTTGGGGTCTGCCAACAGGACGTGATTATAAAGGGGTGGTATAAGGGAGATCTTAGTGGCAATAGTTCTGTATCTTGACTATGTTGGTGGCTACAGGAATCTACATATGTGATAAAATGGCACAGAACTATAATACACATTGTAGAGATGTCAACTTATTGGTTTTGACATTATACTATAGTTAACATAAGACATAGCCATTGGGCAAACTAGGTGAAGAGTACACAGGACCTTTCTGTATTATCTTTGCAACTTCCTGTTAATCTGTAATTTCAAACTAAAAGTGTTTTTTAAAAATTCCACTTAAAATTTATTAAATAAAAACACCTATGATTGAATTAACATGTATCAGACAGTTGTACATATCACTCAGATCATTTCTGTTCCTAAGTATGGAAAACAAAGTGAGCAACCAAAAAAAAAGTACACGCCCTGATTTGAAAGGCTATGCAGTGATGATGAAGCTGTTTTGGTGAGGCAAAGCAGGTACAGTCAGCACATCCAGATTAGACCTCAGGGTATATAGACACCATACCCTCCTCAGTTAGGGAGAAACATGGGGGAATCAATTCTGAGACTCAATTCCGTCTTTCCCAGGCAGAAAGACCTATCACTGGCCACAATCCAGAGGCAACTACCATCACTACTGCACCCAGTGGGGGACGTCAGAGGGGCCACACCCAGCTCCTATTTGAGCTCTGCACTCCAGTAAGTAGTCTTTTACTGAGCAACCTGGGTACAAAGATTGCATAATTCAATTGGCCCACTCACATTAGGGAGGACAGAGTAAAAATGATCTCTGTTGCTGAGATAGCTGAGATTCCTGTGACTTCTGCCTCAGGGCTAGGTACCCTAAAAAGGGCCAGAGGAGCACAAAGCCCACAGAGCTGTGTATGTTCTTCCTTAAGGCTCTGCATGCAAACCACGTTCATTTCATAAAACAAAAAACAAAAAATACTTTGTAGATTTGAGTAGCTTCCCACTATCTTCCTTGTAAGAGGCCTGCTTCCTATTCTTAGGTTTGATGTAATGTCCTCATAGATCATTCCTCTGGGCAACACACCTGGGATTTACAGAAAACATCCAATCAACTCTACTAAAATGATAAACTATCCTTGAACCTCAGTTAAGAAATAGAATTTAAAGTTAAGCTTTTTCCCTTAAATTTGTTTTTTTTCCAGTTATAGAAGTAAAAGATGGTTACTCTAAAAAACCTGAGACATAAGTAGAAAATAAAGAAAACATCACCCAGAGGCAGTCACTATATTTTCATAGTGCTTTCTCTACTCATCATGATCTCATTCATTTATTCAACAAATATTTATATACTGATTTACATTACATGACAGGCACTTAGGATACAAATTTAAGTAATAATAAAGTTTCAGTCCTCATAGAGCTTACTGTCAAGTATGGAAGATGTGACTATATACCTAGAAGGCCTGAAAGAAGAAATTAAAGCACTATGAACACTGAGGAATTAATTAATTTTAAAATTACTGAATTTCATAAAAGAATTTATGTTTATATGAAACAAGCTAAATATGTGTACATGAAATCTATGAAATTCTTACAATAGCCTGACAATAAGAAGTTAGGAAATATAGAGCTCTCATTCCCAATAGTATTGAAATGTAAAAACATCTAGGTACTATTTTAATAAGAAAATTATGTCATCTACATAAAAATACTGAGATATAAAGATGGCTTAAATAGTTGACAACATATACCAGGGCACAGTATGAGAAAGTTAAATATTTTATAAATGGCAAATGTTTCAAAATTTTTAAGTTTACTATAAATGACAAAAAAAATTCCAAAAGACTTTTTTGGAACTTGACAAAATTATTCCATATTTTATCAGCAATAATAAACAGGCAAGAATTTTAAAAAATACTCTAAATTGGGCTTCCCTCGTGGCACAGTGGTTGAGAGTCCTCCTGCCGATGCAGGGGACACAGGTTCGTGCCCCAGTCCGGGAGGATCCTGCGTGTCGCGGAGCGGCTGGGCCTGTGAGCCATGGCCGCTGGGCCTGCGCGTCCAGAGCCTGTGCTCCACAATGGGAGAGGCCACAACGGTGAGAGGCCCACGTACCGCAAAAAAAAAAAAAAACTCTTAATTTACTGAACTTTAATTTTCTACAAACTAGTTAAAATAGTGTGAACTTAGCAAAAGAACTGGCAAATCACTTCAGAATGGATTAACCCCAAAATGAATTGCTAATACATAAAATAATTTATTATTAGAGGAAGGAGGAGAAGGGAAGAATTTTCAATAAACAATGCAGGGATAGCTGGTCAGCAATCTGGTACCCCCCAAATTAATTACAGGAACCTTAAACAGGAATCTTAAAGAGTTAAAGTTTTTAAAAGACTAATGAAAAAAATAGAAAGGACTAAAATTAAGTATTTATGAAACTTCTAAAGAGGTGAGGGCTATCTAAGCTCACAGGCTGCAGGAGAAATCAGAAAGGAAACTGATTTGAATAAGTACATTGAAACTTCTACCTAGTTTTTAAAAGGCCCCACTTAGAACCAAAATAGAAAGGCAAATAAGAGACTAGGCAGAATATTTTAAGTAAACAGGACGAGAGTGTTTTACCATATTTAGAAATTACACTAATAAGATTTGTAAAACTCTGGTATGCAGTATAAGGATATGAGCCGACCATTCACAAAACGGAAATAGCTTCCTAGGAACAGACATAGAATGTCAGAGGGTTTGTGCCTTGTGAACTCTGATTTATATCACCAAATTGGCCTCACAAAAAGGTTACACCTATTTACATTCCCACCTACAGTGATCCACTTTCCCACAAACTCATAAAAACTGCATTATTAGTCTTTAATTTTTGCCAATCTGAAAGGCAAAAAAAGAAGCATTTCTTGTTTTAATACCCATGTCCTTAAATTGACCATCTTTATAGATATTTATTGGCCATTAGCATATTTTCTTTGGAGAATTAAACTGTTCCTGTTCTTTGCTCACTTTTCTATGACATCTTTTTTCTTTTTATAGGTGCTCTTTTTATGTTATCTTTTAGCCTTTGGCTGTGTATGTTAAGATACTATAGTTTTGTTTTTTTTGTTTTGTTTTTTTTGCGGTACGCAGGCCTCTCACTGTTGTGGCCTCTCCAGTTGTGAAGCACAGGCTCCGGACGCTCAGGCTCAGCGGCCATGGCTCACGGCTCCAGCCGCTCCGTGGCATGTGGGATCTTCCCAGACTGGGGCACGAACCCGTGTCCCCTGCATCGGCAGGCGGACTCTCAACCACTGCGCCACCAGGGAAGCCCCGATACTATAGTTTTAATCAAAGACTGTATCCAGGTTTCACTGACTTTCACAGCGTTAAATACATTGCCTCCAAAATGAATGTGAATGTCACACAGATAATCAGTGGCAGAGTTCCAATGTTAAATATAACAATACAAAGTATCCAAACACTAGCCTGCCCAAATAATTCCAAATGATAATCAAACCCATGGAATATAATGTAGAGTTTATGCTGCTGGAATGAGCAGAGCCAGCAGAGCAGCATTCTTAAGGAATGAATTCTAGACAACAATCTTCTATTGTATTATGTCACACCCTCTTCATCAAAGTGAAATTATGACTCCAATCGGAGCATGCCATTCCCCAGGCAAATAACTCAAAATTACATGCAAAACAACCTGGCTGCTCGAGTCTATTTCTACCATGCTCTACCCTCTCTCTTCCGGAGAAACAGCCAATTCCTCAACTGGTCTATTTATTCAATAAGTAACTGACCAAAAATTATGTCTCTTAACTTAAAGTAACAGCAAACTGCAATATATAAGGCGGTTTCAATGATCAAAGGTTTTTGGTTTTGTTTCTGCAAACTTACAGCTTAGTTTTAGCTTTGCTGCAGCCATTTCAACCTTAGCCAGTTGCTGTGGCTGGGCTAGACGTACACATATCTATGAGATAAGAGAAATATAAAAAGCAATTGCCTGGACAGAAATGTATTTATTCAGACTTGTTAGAGGGTTCAATCAAATAAATATTTGTATTATATTTTAAGTTTTTGAGAAGTGCCTGTGCATAACAAAAAATTAAATTAAACGGCAAAAACTTTCAAAAGCTACTAAAACCATCCCATCTGCAGAAACTTTCAAAAGCTACTAAAACCATCCCATCTGTTTTAGGTTGAATTGTGTCCCCCCAAAAGATAGTTGGACCCCAATATTGTAGATGTGACCTGATGTGGAAATAAGGTCTTTGCAGATGTAATTAGTTAAAATGAAGTCATACTGGATTAGGGTGCGCCCTAAATTGAATGACTAGTGTCCTCATAAGAAGGCCCTGAGAGACCCAGAGACACACATAGAGGCCGTGTGGCCACAGAAGCAGAGATTGGAAGGATGAAGCTACAAGCCAAGAACTCCAAGGACTGCCAGCAATCATCTTCCCTACAGCCTTCAGAGAGCATGGCCCTGCTGACACCTTGATTTCAGACTTCTAGCCTCCAGAACTCCAAAAAAATTAATTTCTGTTGTTTTAAGAACCTAGTTTGTGGTAATTTGTTACAGCAGCCCTAGGAAACAATAAACCATCCAACAAGAATTGTGATAAATTCTAGAAATAATTTAAAGAAATGAGTTTTCCACCAGTTGACAGAACTGTGGATTCACAGCATTACTTGCTCTTTACAAATAGGAGGATCATATATCTCAGTTAATGAGAACAGTCCTGGCTTATGCCTGTTGTCCTGGTATAAAAGCATCCCTTTTGTTCTCAAAAGTGACCTGTTTTCGATAATAAAGTACATGGTCATCTTATGTATGAACAAGCCTAGAATACACTTCTGTTTGTCTGCCTTCAATTCCCACCTATTCAAATAACGTCAAATGCCCCTTCCCCACCCTCAGAATAATTCCATCTCTCTGGCTTCTATAGCATTTTATAAATACATCTATTATAATACTCATGTTTTATTACAATTACTTGCTTACTTGTCCACTCCATGTTCGTAGACAACACAGTGCCAGGAACAGAATGCATACTCAATAGGTATCTTCTAAATGTATTAAATGATTTATTCAGGAGACTGACAAAGTACCTGCAGAGACAGTTTTCTTTCACTTTTGTCCCTTGTGAAAATTAAAAAAAGAAAATCTCGACTAGAACTGGTGATGGGAAGGCCTGTAAAGGGAGCTCTCACGCCCTACCACTACACTCATCATCCTCTACGTCAGTTACCCCAAACAGGAAGCCATCAATTACCCAAAGAGAAAGAGGTCAGTTACTGACTCCAACAGGAAAAGATGTACCTTGCACTCCCAAACAGGAAGTACACTACTTTACTATGTCAGCAAGAGAAAGACTTCCTTCTTTCCCAGCAACCAGCCTAGCCAACAGAAAATGCCATAGTTCAGCCAATGAGAAGCTGGCGTCACCTGAACTTTTACTTGCTTCCAATGAACTTTCATTTTTTCCTTGCTGATGACTTCCTTTCCTGTCCCCCCTCCTCCCTATAAAAGTCTTCCATGTTGTGTAACCCCTCAGAGTATCTCTGTTTGCCAGATGAGATGCTGCCTGATTCATGAATCACTTGATAAAGCCAATTAGCTCTTCAAATTTACTCAGCTAAGTTTTGGTTTTAACACCCTTATATACTCTCTGGGGCGTAGGAGGTAGGGAAAGAAACTTAAACAGCTAAATGACTAGCTTATAAAGCCGTGGTTCTCAAATTTTAGCATGCATAAGTGTCACCTGGAAGACTTGTTAAAATACACAGTATGGGGCCCCAACCCAGACTTGCTGATACAGGAGGTCTGGGGTAGGTAAGACCTGAGAATTTGCATTTCTAACAGGTTTCCAGGTGATGCAGCTAGGAGCTACTCTTTGAGAACCACTGCTATAAAGTAAGCACCACAATTACTAAAAGATTAATTTCTTCTTATAACTTCATTCCTAGCAGGAAACTCTCTTTTCTGAATATGACTGAGTAGCTTGAGGCACACCAACACTCCTGCTGAGAATTAGGAAAGCCAGATACATTTTTTTTTTTTTTTTTTTTGCGGTACGCGGCCTCTCCCTGCCATGGCCTCTCCCATTGCGGAGCACAGGCTCCGGACGCGCAGGCTCAGCGGCCATGGCTCACGGGCCTAGCCGCTCCGCGGCATGTTGGATCTTCCCAGACCGGGGCACGAACCCGTGTCCCCTGCATCGGCAGGCGGACGCTCAACCACTGCGCCACCAGGGAAGCCTGCCAGATACATTTTAAAAATCAATGTTTAAAGGCATGAGAAAGCAGCTGAAGCAACCAAGACTAGAAGGGTCTAGGTTCTGGAAAAAGAGAGGAACTGTAGAGAAACAAAATGACATTCTGCAGCCACTTTTCCCCCAAGTGCATTTGCCGATTCTGGGGCAAAAAGCCGAGAATCCAGACTTCCCTTCAGCAGAGGAACCATGAGAGCTTTTGGAAGAGGTGAAAAGCAAGACTCAAGGAGTCAAGATCCCAGTGAAAGAGGAGAGTTGAAGAACTGGGCCTAACGAAAGGCTGGCTTTCCGCTGAAGACATTTACTAAATTCTGCAGTTGCACAAAGAAGGCTTCAAAACAAAACTAAAAGCCTCTGAAAATCAAGAGTAGAATTTTCAACAATCTCATTGTTCTCAGGAGACAAAAATTACAGTACAGAAGATACAAGGAGGAGGGACCCCTGTGAATTCACAAAACTATCAGTTGGAAGCCCTGGATGCCTGGCTACTTGCTAGCATTAAAGCCAAACTAGAGGGAAACACTGCCTTACCAAACCAGCAACACAACCTCAACCAACAACTCAGTCCCTAATAGGATTAGGTGATGAGCCCCTACTCTACCTGGCTAGCAAAAGGGAGGGAGGATTTCCTCTGAAAAAGAACAGCATCATCTGGAGCTTCATTTTATTCATAACGCTCAGCATTCATATAACTGAAAACCAAAAGGAAAAAATAGAAACAGATGCTCAGATAATCCAGACACTGAGGTTAACAGAAAGACTTTTAAATAATGATGGCTATTTAAATTTCCTATTTCAAAAAACAGGGGAGGTAAGAGGAAACAACATATAAAAAGAAGAACTGCAACTGAGAATTGGAATCTATAAGAATCAAACTGAAATTCTAGATCTGAAAAGTATATTAACTAAAAGAATTCAAAGGGTAGACTTAAGAGCAGGTCAGACACAGTAGAAGAGAGGATTAGTAACTAGAACCCAAGTCAATAAAATATAACCATACTGAAGCAGAGATAAAAACTAACAGAAAATACAAGGGCAGGTGGGAATGTAAAAGGGAATGAGGAACACTGTGAAAAAGTCTACCAGGTGTGTAACTGGAGTCCCAAAAGGAGAGGAGAGAGTAATTAGGTCAGAAGTAATATTAAGAGGAAAGAATGAAGTTTTCCAAATTGATGAAGACAACCCATAAATTTAAGAAACTCTGTGAACCCCAAGCAGAATAAAGACAAAGAAAACCATACAAAGACATAGCATAATTAAACGGCTGATCATCAAAAACAAAGAAACTCTTAAATGTAACCAGTGGAAAAAAGATACATTACTTTCTTAAGAGCAACAATAAAACTAACAGCTAAATTCTCAAAAGAAACAATAAAAAACTCTTAAAAGTAACCAGTGGATGGGCTTCCCTGGTGGCGCAGTGGTTGAAAGTCCGCCTGCCGATGCAGGGGACACAGGTTCGTGCCCCGGTCTGGGAAGATCCCACATGCCGCGGAGCGGCTGGGCCCGTGAGCTATGGCCGCTGAGCCTGCATGTCCGGAGCCTGTGCTCCTCAAGGGGAGAGGCCACAACAGTGAGAGGCCCACGTACTGCAAAAAAAAAAAAAAAAAAGTAACCAGTGGAAAAAAGACACATTACTTTCTTAAGAGCAACAATAAAACTAACAGCTAAATTCTCAAAAGAAATAATAAAAGACAAAAGACAATGGAGAGACTTCCCTGATGGCACAGGGGTTAAGAATCCACCTGCCAATTCAGGAGACACGGGTTCTAGCCCTGGTCCGGGAAGATCCCATATGCCGCGGAGCAACTAAGCCTGTGCACCACAACCACTGAGCCTGCGCTCTAGAGCCTGCAAGCCACAACCACTGAGCCCATGTGCCACAACTACTGAAGTCCGTGCGCCTAGAGCCTGTGCTCCGCAACAAGAGAAGCCACAGGAGTGAGAAACCTGTGCACTGCAATGAAGAGTAACCCCCGCTCGCCACAACTAGAGAAAGCCCGCGCGCAGCAACGAAGACCCAACGCAACCAAGATAAATAAATTAATTAATTAAAAAAAAAGACAATGGAATGACACCTTAAAAGTGCTGAAAGAGGGCTTCCCTGGTGGCGCAGTGGTTGAGAGTCCGCCTGCCGATGCAGGGGACATGGGTTCATGCCCCGGTCCGGGAAGATCCCACATGCCACGGAGCAGCTGGGCCCATGAGCCATGGCCGCTGAGCCTGAGCGTCCGGAGCCTGTGCTCTGCAACGCGAGAGGCCACAACAGTGAGAGGCCCGCGTACCGCAAAAAAAAAAAAAAAAAGTGCTGAAAGAAAATAAATTTCCACCTAGAATGCGGTGCTCAGTGATTATTTCCTTTAAAAATGAAGGCAAAATAAAGATATTTTTCAGACAAACAACAAATGAAAGAGTTCATTCTTGGCAGGCTTGTATTAGAAGGGGAACTCTTCAGATGGAAAGGAAATTATCCTATCCCAAACAGAAACAAAAATACAGGAAGGGATAAAGAGCAATGCAAAGAGTAAATATGTAAGGAAATATACATGAATATTGATTATTCAAAAACAATAATTTCTTATGGGTCTTCAAATATATGTCGAATTAAAATGGATAAAACAGAGTAACACAAAAATACAGGAAAAAGACAAATGGAGTTAGTATCTAAAGTTCTAGGGCAGTGGTTAAGACTCTGCACTTCCAATGCAGGGGGCCTGGGTTCGATCGCTGGTGGGGGAACTAAGATCCCACATGCCTCCTGGCGTGGCCAAAAAATAAAATTAAAAAAATAAATAAAGTTCTAGCATTATTGAAGAAGTGATAAAAGTTATAATTTGGGGCCTCCCTGGTGGTGCAGTGGTTGAGAATCCGCCTGCCAACACGGGACACGGGTTCAAGGCCTGGCCTGGGAAGATCCCACATGCCGCAGAGCAACTAAGCCAATGCACCACAGCTACTGAACCTGCACTCTAGAACCTGTGAGCCACAGCTACTGAGCCCGCGTGCTGCAACTACTGAAGCCCACGTGCCTAGAGCCTGTGCTCCGCAACAAAGAGAAGACACTGAAATGAGAAGCCCATGCACCGCAGGGAAGAGCAGCCTTTGCTCACTGCAACTAGATAAAGCCCCCGCACAGCAACAAAGACCCAGTGCAGCCAAAAAAAAAAAGTTATAATTTGTATTAGACTATAAGAAGTCAAGGGTGTATGCTATAATCTCTAGTGTAACCACAAAAGAATAAAAGAATGTATAACTAAGAAGTTACTAGAGAGGAAAAATTAAATAATAATTGAATAATAAATAATCCAAAAAGAGGTTAAAAAAAGGAAAAAGGAACAAAACAGGTGAGTCAAAAAGAAGATGGTAGATATAATACCAAATATAGTGACAATTATATTAAATGGACTAATGATTCTAATTTAAAGACTAAAGAAAAAAAAACTAAATCTAACTTCATGGTGCTTTCAGTGACAAAGAAAGTTGGAAAGTATAAGGATGGAAAAAGATATATATAGCATGCAACATTTATCAAGAGAAAGCAAGTAGAGCTATACTGGTATCACACAAAGTAGACTTTAAGGCAAAAAGCACTACTAATGAATTAAGGATAACAGTGTTAATCCACCAAGAAAATTCTAATGTGAGCCAACTGGTTAGAAATTAGTCATCGCTGGGAGCTAAGAAGAATACACTGGCTGAAACCAATTCTGTTTAGGAAATCTATGGCAGCTCAAAGAAGGGTAGAACTACACAGTAACATAGAGCTTAAATACCGGACTTCTTTGCAATACAATAAAACTCACATACGTACCTTATGGTGAGTTCTGAAATGCTTACACAAAATATTAAAACTTTAAAATCAAGAAATAACAGGTAGACAGATTTAGACAACAAAAACATACACATTAATAAAGATCAGAAGATATTCTGGGGTGATGTAGTGTTTACTAGACTAGGTAGTTTGGTAAAGCCACTAAAATTCATGACTATAAAAACTAGACTTCCTGAAATGAAACCCTCAGAAAAAGAAAAAAAATTTTTAAGTATTTTTCAGTACTCAGATTGTTCTCCTCCAAACACAGCTGAAGCGTTCACTGAAGACTGAAATTGAAATCTTTGTATTACATTTACTTAAATGGCAGACTCACCATTATAACCATTATTGGTGGTGTTTGGAGCTGGAAGTGATTGGACTAAAATCCAACCTCCTAGTCAGTTTTTCTGTCAGAATCTAAGAACTTTAAACTTCAAAAGAACCTCAACTTATTTCTCAAGCATTATTTTGTAAGAAATAAGTTGAGATTATATATATATTTATATATATATATATATTTATTTATTTATATGGGGGGGTCAGTTATTAGACCAACATACTGAAAAGGCAAAAATTCTTCTTTAGGGAAATAGGTTACAACCTCTTATGGGTAACAACAACAAGAAAATCTGCCTGCAATTTGTTCTCAAATATGTGCAAGAATAAAAGTAGGCTCTTGAAAAGAACTTATTTACAAAACAGAAACAGAGTCACAGATGTAGAAAACAAACTTATGGTTACCGGGGGGAGGGATAAATTGGGGGATTGGGATTGACATATACACACTACTATATATAAAATAGATAACTAATAAGGACCTACTGTATAGCACAGGGGACTCTACTTAATACTCTGTCATGGGCTGTATGGGAAAAGAATCTGAAAAACAGTGGATATATGTATATGTATAACTGATTCACTTTGCTGTACACCTGAAACTAACACAACATTGTAAATCAACAATACGCCAATAAAAAATAAAATAAAATAAAATGAAAGTAGGCTCTTGGGAGAAAGTGGTGTCTACTTCATACAGTTGATATTCAAAGGACTTAATTTCAATTTTGTCTCTCATCAGCCACTCTATTTCCTGGCGCAGGTAACATCACATGATGCTTTGTAAAGGTATCAGCAGCTAGCATGTCGTATAAAAATACTTTGCCATCTGATTATTCCTTATAAATGATATTTAAGATGTGTCCATTCATAACTATACAACATTTGAGACCACAAATGAAATCTACACACTTATCACACTACAACCCCAACTGCAAAGGCTAATTAATTTACACAAATACATAATCCAATTTGCTAAGTAAAAGCCAAGCATAATACTTCCTGAGACACTAATTATAATGGATTTTAGACATTCTGTTTCATTGGCCTATTTTTTGTTTGTTTGTTTTCACATTTTTAATTTGTATTCTTCTTATAATATCCTATTCAAAACTCAAGTCACTAGCCTACCTAATTTTTCAGGAACCTATTTAACAATGACAAAAGCTCTGTGGAAATGCAATTAAGGAAACACTACGTTACATAACTATATTTAGGCAAGGACAGTTCCACCCACTGTTTACTAATTAAGGATAAATAAGGATGTTCTCTACTCTTTAGTTTTGTAGGCTAGGTCACAATTTACAATATACTGTAGGAACTATATTACAATACTTCAAAATAAAATAATCTGGCATAACCTGGAATAGTCTCATATGAAAACTCACAATAAATAATGGTTTACTTATCTGTACAACTCTAATGCAATACAATTCCTAATAAAACATGGAATAAGATTTAAGAACATATATACCTAGCAATGTCACTACAGAGGCATAACCTAAATTCATCCCAAATCACAGCAGTGAGATCACCAGCTAAAGTTTTACTCTAAAATATAAATATAGACCTCTCTTTCCAGAATGGCACACTATCTTTAAAACTGTATCATTGTGGTTTTCCTGATCTGATGAGACAAATTTGTAACAAATAGAAATAAAAAATACATGCATTTCAGATGCAAACAAACACATAAAATAATATTCCCACTTTTCTAACCCTGATAGATGCCTAGAAGATGTATGTTTCCCAGCTTTATAAACTATGGCCAAATGCCCTGAACTTGTAGCTCTCAGCTCATCTTCTGGATGGAAGATTCAGAACTGTTCAAGGCCCTTCTGCAGTGGTGGGTTCTAATACTGGCCAGTGGGTTTACCTCTATTAACTGTATGGTCTAGCCCCATCTGTGGGCCCAGTCTAGTCCACCTCAAGCAGTATAAAGTCATATGTGCAGACCACTGAGTCTGTCAGACTACCTGAGTTCAAATCTCCATCACCTCTTGTATGACCTGGAACAAGTTACTGCTGCGAACCACATTTCTTCATATTTTTCTTTTAAGAAAGGGAATAAAGGAAGATGACAACATTGAGATAATGCATGTAAAGAGCTTATTATTAGCATGCCTGGCCCATGCTAGCACTTGATAAGTTCTAACTAATTACTTAAAAGGTCAACTTTTTATTTAGCTTGAGCAAAATACAGATACATTAATTTACTAGACACTACATCTAAGATGAGTGGATTTGTTCCCTTCTTAAAAATAAATTACAGGGCTTCCCTGGTGGCACAGTGGTTAAGAATCCGCCTGCCAATGCAAGGGACACAGGTTCAAGCCCTGGCCAGGGAAAATCTCACATGCTGTAGAGCAACTAAGCCTGTGCGCCACAACTACCGAGCCTGAGCTCTAGAGCCCGCAAGCCACAACTACTGAGCCCATGTGCCACAACAACTGAAGCCTGCGCGCCTAGAGCCCATGCTCCGCAATAAGAGAAGCCACCGCAATTAAGAGCAGCCCCTGCTCACCGCAACTAGAGAAAGCCCATGCACAGCAACAAAGACCCAACACAGCCAAAAATAAATAAATAAAATAATTAATATTAATTAATTAATTACATGCCTGGACTTTTCAAGCCAATGCTCTCTGTGCTGGAGCTAACACCCCAAACCTACTTCCAGAAATGAATCTTGGTATTCACTGATATTCCTTCAGCCCATCTGAGTGTGGAGGTGAAGTGACTTTTACTTAAATATTTGTCAGTCTCCTCCATTTTCATACCCCCCACGATAAAGCATGCCTGCTAAAAATATGGCTCTGTGATTAACCAACAACAGAAAAAATGTATGTACTTAAGGAACTTGTTGGGAAGCACCAACACAAACACCACTGCTGATAAATTAATAACAAAAGCTCCACTGAGAAACAAAACATTTATGAAAGGTAACTTGAAAAATGTGTAATCCCCATCTATTTATCTAGATAATGTAAAACAGATCCTTAAATTAAATCAGTCTACAGAGCTAAGTGCTTAGTCCACATTATTTTGCCAACACCAGAACTGTTTTTATTGAATTATGTTTTGATCTTACATCGTCACCCTACACAATGAGGCAATGAGGAATTTTACTAAAAAACAAAGTAAAACACAACACAGCCCTCTGAAATGCATGCTGTATTTATACTTAAGGATGTAGTTGAGGAGTTTCTCAATACAAGGCATCTTTGGGAATCCAAAGGAGAAACTGGTCTTTTATCTTATGATCACTGAACCATGTAACTGATTACATTTCTTTCTGAACTGGCTACTAAAAAGCAGAGTCAAATTTGTGGCCCTCTAACAAATACTTAAGACTTCAGTGCAACTACTTTGTGTACAGATCTCATTTCTGTTTCCATCTTAATTTTTCTCCCACAGTCCTAAATCCATCACCCCTTTATTTCTGTCTGTTACCAAAAGCATGTTGTTTGTATCTTTGTAAGTCATTATGAATCCTTTCTGGAACAAGAGGTGATATAAGTAAATGGTATGCTCCACTTAAAAAACAGTATAGCACAATAGGAAGATATTTTCTTCCATTAACAAACACGTTACGAGTTCAATTTCTAGAGGTATTATCTTTCTTGTGCTCCAAAAGAAAAAAAGAAAGTGTTGTAGCAAACATTATATTTAAAATTAGGAAATTCTAACAACAGAGGAACTACCAAAATAAAACACTTTCATTATGTATTTTTAACTGTGGAGCACACAGAAACTTGTAAATATATCCCATGTAAAAATCCCCCAAAAGTCATTTTTATTTTTAAAATACAGACGAAATCACCACAAATGCAGTTGCATTTGAGTATTTATTCTGAATGAGAACTGAATAGGCTAGCTTCAAAAATGATCTATAAAATTTTTGTACAGCTCCTTCTGAGTTGCCCTGTGCCTAGCACAGGGGATGCTTTCCTTACTGGGAGACAGCACAGAATTTAAAGCCCCAAATGCTCTTGCTACATTCCTGCTTCAGGGATTTCAGTAATCTTATTGCTGTCATCTGAGCAAAACAAAAAGCTTAATATTCTCTTAGTGGGTAAAATTTTACCCTATCATGAACTCATACTTAGCATTCTGATCATAACTTCTAACTACAAATTTATCTAATTGATTATAATTATAGTCCTTCACCCTCCTAGTGACCACAAACAAGTGAGCTATGCTACCAGAGACGTGAAAAACTGTTTTACTACACGATAAAAATTACACTGCCTACCCCAACAACAGTAACTTCATCAACAACAGGAATCTCCCAGGGTAACTTGAAAGCAGCACCATAAAGTATAGCCTTTTCTTAAAGCATTTTAGGAGCTTTATCTAAATAACAAACAGATAAAGTAAGAGCCACATAATATTATGTGGGATAAAGATGAGTCAATCGTTGTTTCTCCTAAGTGTTTATTCAACAAACAATAGTCTAGATTATTTCAAGGCCTTTCAGTCATGTGAAACAACATACATTATGTTCCTACAATGCTTTATGACAGAAATGAACATTTATATGACTTTCAAAATGTTTGGCCTCTACTGTGAAACTTTTTTTTAGGGTGACAACTTTACTGCTGGGTTAAGAAGCTACTTAAGAGCATTTCTATTCTACCTCACAGAATAGACAGGTATGTTATGTCACATAGGTATCTCCTATATTTTAGGGATGGGTCATCTCTGCTAGAGATGTTTACTTTGCAACCAATATAAACACATGTGCCAAAAATTAAACTCACATTGTCAACACAGAAATTCTATGTCTCTAGCCAAAGACTGAGAAGAGTAAGTGAAACAAGACCTTAGTTCTTCTATACATAGATATTAAAATAAGTACCGGTCAAGTCTTTTTTTCACTGAAAATCAACATCAGAAATCAATGATTGCTCATCGTCCTGATGGAACACTCATGAATGCCTGACTTGGATTGAGATGCAAAGAGATAAAAGCAGAATTCCTGTTTATAGAAGTTTACAAATAAGCAGGGTCACACATTCTCATACAAACAATTAGTAAATGAATATAAAATTCAATTCAGGGCTTCCCGGGTGGTGCAGTGGTTGAGAGTCCGCCTGCCAATGCAGGGGACACGGGTTCGTGCCCCGGTCCAGGAAGATCCCACATGCCGCGGAGCGGCTAGGCCCGTGAGCCATGGCCACTGAGCCTGCACGTCGCGTCCGGAGCCTGTGCTCCACAACGGGAGAGGCCACAACAGTGAGAGGCCCGGGTACCGCAAAAAAAAAAAAAAAAAAAAAAAAAATCAATTCAAACATTTAACAGCAGAAACGATTAAAATACAAGCTAGCACATAATCAAGCACTATACAGGGCACAATCCTCATCAGCCACATAGCAGCCCGTGTGTTAAGCAGGCAAATAACCCTCCTTAAAACCCTTTCCTGGTTCTGTCACCATCAGAGAAACGCCCAAGAATCTCCTGCATCTCTGCCCCTATCTGCCACCCACCTCTGCCTGCATTTTTTCACTTTTCAAAAACCACCTCCTGGGAGTTGCTGGCCTCTTCTCCTTTAGTTGCCCCACGTCCACATTCCCACTACCTCTAAAATTCTCACCCCACCTTGTTAGGCTGAATGTTACTCATTCTTCAAGACACTTCCAGAAATATTCCCTGGTACCTTCCTCCACCCTCCACGCCCTGCAGTCCCTCAAGACACCTGGGGTGTCCCCCCTCTGGGCTCTGCTGCTCACCACACTGCATGGCGAGTATCCTCGCTGTCCCTCTCTCCTGAAGTGGCTAACTTCTAGAGAGAAGAAAATGATTGCTTGGAAGGTCAATAAAAATTCAAATACTTGAACACCTTAATCTTCCACCTAAGAACCAGTAACTCTTAAAATTAACATTATTTATCATTAAAGGGATTAAGTAAAATCAAATCTCCTTGCAACTCCAGCAAGCTTTCTTGGTACAACTATTTTAATTAGTAACCTTGATAGATTTTGGGGGGTTTGTTTTGCAGTTTTAGATTTACTGAGAAAACAGGTACAACTATTTTTTAAACTCAAACAAACAAAACTCTTCAGATCCCCCCCCAAAAAAAAACTATTCCCCAGTGATGCTGTGAACTCATCCTGACAAATTTTCACATCTAATCTCTCTGCTAGGCGAGTCCCGGCGCCCAATGACACATTTCCCAACCACAGGGCTTGGTCACCAGCGCTGAGACACCACCAGCAGGCTCTGACCTATTCTCTGAAGCGCCTGAGTCCTTCCACCCTGTCGACTAAACTTCCGTGATGGGCATCACCTCTGCTCTCCTCCGAGACGATTCGGAAGCAGGGACTTCTGCTCCTAACCCCAGGCCCACAACTTCGCCCTCAACCACGGGGCGAAAGTTAGGACCAGTCTTCCAGTCCCCGCGCTGCGAAAGAGAGCATCCTCCCACCTCCAGGACCTTTCCCTCCCCGAGACCGACGCGGGTCCCTGAGGTCCCGGCGCCCCTGCCCAGGCCGGGCTGCGACAGGTCCCCGAGGGGCTCGGGGCACGACCCGCCCGGCCACCACTACAGGTGTCCCTCGGCACTCCGCCGACTGGACAGTGAGGAGGGAGCCGGCTGGAGCACAGCCATCCCGCGATGGGTGGACGGGTGGCAGGCGGCGGCCAGGAAACGATACGTGTCTGCCCGTCGGAGCTGGGCCGGGCCTCGGAGAAGTTGGCGACGAGCGCCCGAAACGGGCAGGCCGAGCACGCAGAGGATGAGGGGGGCCGGCGACGGCCTGGGACCGGCCAGGGCCGCGCCGCCGGGCCCCGGGCTGAGCCGGAGGGCGGCAGGAGGCACCGGTGCGAGACGGCCCCAACCGGGTGTACAGCCCGGACCAATGACCCAGTAACCGTCACCGGTACGGCGCCGCCGCCCCACTGCCCCGACGCCGCCCTGGGCCCCCGTCCATCCGCCCCGTACCTCACCTGCTGCTCCACCGACGTCCAGACCGCCGCTCTCTCCGCGTCGCTGGAGTAGGTCCGGGTGCTAGTCACAACCCGCCCTCACGCCGGCCCTCCCTCTCGCAGCCCCGCCCCCGGCGCCGCGCGCGCACGCCACGCACGCACGGACGTCACTTCCGGGGCCTCTGCGCGCCGCCGGGACGATGAGGGTGCCAGTCCGAGTTTGCCTTGGGTGGAGAGGGGGTGCGAGGCTGGCGTGGATGACGGCACCGACAAAGCCGTAGGGCGAAGGGAAGGAGGCGGCTTCGACGCTGGCCCCGGGGCGCTGACCTGGAGCGTTCGGGAGCCAGCGGAGAAGCGGGTGTTTTCCTTGTCTTTTCCTCAACCCCTGCTACCGGGATCCCACTAGGAGTAGCCTGAGGGTGACACTGCCCATTCTTAGCTTGGAATGGGAGGTGGTGGCAAAGGCTGCGGCAGAGCGGTGTTTGGGCCAGTGGAGGTTCCATCCCGTAGGGAATGAGGCTGCCTGAGAAACTAATGAATCCCATCGCTTCACACGGATTTTAGGATTTTAAAAGTTCTTGAGTTAGAGGACTTAAAAGAGATTGGCTGATCTATTAGCCGGTTTTACAGCCGAGCGTAACTGAGTTCCAGAAGTTAAATACGTTAGCCAGTGTCACACAGTATTAATGGTCGAGTTATAAATGGAATCCAATTCTCCGTGATTCCCATCTCAGGAATGTTGGAGACAGCAGCTGCCTCTGTATTCTGGATGCCATCTATGGCACAAAGCGCAGCCACGACTGGAAAATAAATAAATAAGTAAGAGACAGAAAAGAAAATACTATAGTACAGTGTCTGGGAGGGAGCCCTGGGTTGGAATCCCAGGTTTGCTAAATGCTGCCTCTGTGATCTTGGACAGTTTGCCTAATATCTCAGTCTTTGCTCGTTATTTGCAAAATGGAGATTGATTTGTTCCTCAAATTATTCCTAAACGCTGGAAGGTAGCAGAATATGCCACCCCAAAATATGCCTCTTTGACATAGGGCTTATTCTGAGAAAGTAAACACAGAGAAGCCCTGAAAATAAACTAGAAGTTAACCTTTTGTAAGGGAAACATACATTTATGAAGGAAATCGCTATTTGTAAAAGTGTCTCCCCCTCTGTACCTGGAAGAAAAGGACAACTCTAATAAATCACTAGAGACTCATCAGTGGAGAAGACACTGACTTAAATCTGTATAACAAACTTCTTAGCTTGTTTATTTTTCTTTCCCTGGTCACCTCCATAACTGGTCTCCCCCCTCCCCCCACCCCCCCCAACAGACACCTTTCCTTGTTTGTCTTCACCGGAAAATGGTATTTAAGTTGGCATTCTAAGCCTTTTCCCTGGGTATCTCCTATGTATATGTGAGGTATACATGTTAACAAATCTCTATTTGTTTTCCTCTTTGTTACTCTTTTATTATAAGGGTTTCAGCCAAGAACTCAGAAGAGCAGAGGGAAAATTATTTTCCCTCCCCTACAGTACCTAATGTATGCTAGGCTGAGGATACCAGACTATTAAAAAAAAAAAAAAAGTACCTAAGCTGAGAAGCTTACATTCTAGGGAAGAGGTGGAGGAGCCACCAAACAATAAATTATTTACAAAATTACATAGGATAGTGACCATTGCTATGGAAAAGAATAATGCAAGGGAGAGGGATAGCCAGTGCAACCAAGAAGTTTGATGTTTTAGGGTGGACAGGAAAGCCCTGGCTGAGAAGATGACCAGAGCAAAGGGTTAGGGAGCTAGCTATACTACAATACTATGCAAGTATTTGGGCAAGAGTGTTCTAGGCACAGGGAACAGCAAGTGCAAAGGCCCTCCTGATGCCAACTTGTGTAGCTGTAGCAGTGAATTGAGGAGAGAAAGGAGAAGAGATCAAAAGGTAAGGGGCAAACTCCAAAGTCAAAGTGGGAGAGGACTAGCAAAAGTGAGGACAAAGTCTGACTCATTGGGGCCATTAATGCAACAAACTACCACACTTCCCTCTGGGAGAAGGGGTGGCAGTGAAGGCTATTGGAAAGGGGCACCAAAGGTACAGTCAACTGAGCAGGCAATGTTTTAGTTCTTGAGCTGGGTGATAGGTATATGGCTACTCAATGTATTATTCTTTATTTCAATTTATGTGTTGTTTTGCATATTAACTCATAAAAATCAGTCCCATTGGAAAAAGTAAAGATAAAAGAGGGCTAAGAGTAAATCTTGGAGTGTATCAAAAGAAAAAGAGCCATCAAAGAGAAAAAAAAAAAGAGGAAAACTATAAAAGAGGAGTAATGTGGAGGCTAAGGAGAGAGAGAAAGCCAAGGGATTGATCAGATGAGTCAAATTCTGCAGAAAAGTTAGGTAAGATGAATCTACCAGAGAGAAATGAAAACATACTAATAGAAGTGCTTAAACTACACATCCTTGTCTTGTTCCCGATCTTAGCGAAAAAAACTTTCAGTCTTTCACCATGATACGATGTTACCAGTGGGTTTTTCATACATGGTCTTTATCATGTTGAGGAAGTTCCCTGCTATTCCTGGTTTACTGGGTGTTTTTCTAATCAAAGGGTATTAATTTTTTAACTTTATTTTTAATTGTAAAATATATATAATATAAAATTTACATGCAAAGGAGTGAAGTTGGACCCTTACCCAACACCGTGTAAAAAAATTAACTCAAAATGGATGAAAGACCTAAATGTAAGAGAGAAAATTTAGAAGGAAGCACGGGGGAGAAAAGCTTCAAAACATTGGATTTGGCAATAATTTCTTAGATATGACACCAAAGGCACAGGTAATAAAAGAAAAAAATAGACATATTGGACTTACCAAAATTAAAACCTTTTGTGCATCCAAGGCAACAATCAACAGAGTATAAAGGCAACTCACAGAATAGGAAAAAAATATTTGCAGATCACCTATCTGTGATAAGGGATTGTTATCCAGAATATATAGCGAACTCCTAAAATTCAACAACAAACCAATTTACATGAGATGTCTTTCCATTTATTTACATCTTCTTTCATTTCTTTCAGCAATGGTTTTGCTGTTTTCAGTGTACAAGTCTTTCACCTCCTTAATTAATTCCTAAGTATTTTATTCTTTTTGATGATATTGTAGGTGGAACTCTTTTCCTAATTTCCTCTTTGGATTGTTCATTATTAGAAATGCAACTGATTTCTGTGTTGATTCTGTACTACTACATTGCTCAATTCGTCTATTGCTTCTAACAGGTTGTGTGTGTGTGTGTGTGTGTGGTGGGGGGAATCCTTAGGGTTTTCTACATATAAGATCATATCAGCTTCAAACATAATTTTACTCCTTCCTTTTCAGTTTGGATGGCTTTTCCTTTTCTCGCCTAGTTGCTCTAACTAGAACTTCCAATACTACATTGAATAGAATTGGCAAAAACAGTCATCCTTGTCTTCTTTCTTATTTTAGCAGATAAGCTTTTAATCTTTCACTGCTGAGTACAATGTTAGCTATGGGTTTTTTATATGTAGCTTTCTTATATCTATATTCCTAGTTTTTTGGAGTGTTTTTTATCATGAAAGGGTATTAAATTGTGTCACAAGCTTTTTCTGTATCAATTGAGAAGATTGGGTAGTTTTTTCAATATAGTGAATTAACATTTGATCAATTTTCATATGTTGAACCATCATTGTATATTCCGGGAATATATCCCACTTGGTCACAGCATGTAACCTTTTTAATATGCTGCTGGATTCTTCGTTAGTATTTTGTTGAGGAATTTTTTTTTTTGGTGGTTCTGTAACTTTATTGAACAAGCACAGTTAGTTCTCATCCACATTAACTGTCTGTAGATTTTTGAAAGTGGTGACAGATACATAGGTAACAAACATATAGAGCTTGTTTGGTGAATCTTCATCTTCATTACGTTTTCTAGACAACCGCACATGGATATGGTATAGGACATTCCTTATTCCTTTGGCCCAGACAGCTTTGTTGATCCTGGTGTCAATGCATACATATGGAGTTCCCATCTTCTTCATGGCAAACTTCCGGATTTCTTTGAGTGCCTGAGGGGCACGCTTCTTGAAACCCACTCCATGGATGCGCTTGTGAATGTTGTTGGTGTATTCTCTGGTCACCACCTTGTTGATGGCGGACCGGCCCTTCTTCTCACCGCCCTTCTTTGCCGGAGCCATCCTGCCCGTCCCGGGTTGGAAAGGGAGGATTTTTATATTAATGTTCTTAAGGAGTATTGGTCTGTAGTTTCCTTGTAGTGTCTTTATCTGGCTCAGTATTAGGGCAATGCTGGCCTCACTGAATAAGTTAGAAAGCACTCTCTCCACTTTCAATTTCTTTCTGAAGAATTTGAGGATTGATATTAGTTGTTTAAGCATTTGGTAGAATTCACCAGCAAAGCCATAAAGTCCAGGGCTTTTACTTGTTGGGAAACTTCTGACTACTGATTCAATCTCCTTACTAGTTATAAGTATATTCCGATTTTCTATTTCTTTGTGATTCAGACTTGGTAGGATTTATGTGTCTAGGAATTAGTTCATTACATTTAGTTATTCTATTTGTTGGTGCACATATATTCATAGAATTCTCATAATCCTTTTCACTTATGTAAAGTCAGTAGTAATGTCCCCTCTTTTATTTCTGATTTTAGCAATTTGTTTCTCTTTTTCTTAGTCAATCTAGCTAAAGACTTGTCAATTTTGATGATCTTTAAAAAAAACCAAGTTTTGGTTTTATTGATTTTCTATATTCTCTTGTTTTCCTATTCTCTATTCCATTTATCTCTACTCTAATCTTTACTTTCCACCTTCTGCTAGCTTTGGTTCAATTTGCTCTTCATTTTTCTAGTTCCTTTAAGGTGTACAGTTACGTTATTGATTTGAGATCCTTCTTTTTTAATGTAGATGTTTATGGCTACAAATTTCCTTCTGAGCACTGCTTTCGCGTCATTCCAAAGGTTTTGTACGTTGTGTTTTCATTTTCATTTGTCTCAAAGTATTTTTTAATTTCCCTTGTGATTTCTTCTTTGACCATTGGTTAAGAGCATGTTTTTTAATTTCTACATTTTTGTGAGTTTCCCTCTGTTACTGATTCTAGTTTCATTCCATTGTGATTAGAAAAGATACTTTGTATGATTTCAACCTTTCAAAATTTACTAAGGCTTTTCTTTGTGGCCCAACATATGTTCTATTCTGGACAATGTTCTGTGTGTATCCACTATTGTTGGGTGAAGTATTCTATATATGTCTGTTAGGTCTCATTGGATTATAGTGTCATTCAAGTACTCTCTTTCCTTACTGATCTCGTCTCTGGTTGTTCTATCCGTTATTGAAAGCGGGATAGTGAAGTCTCCAACTCTGATTGTAAAACTGTTGATGTCTCCTTTAAATCTGCCTTTTTTTTTTGTTTCATACATATTTGGTGCTTGGTTATTAGGTGTATATATGCATATAATTGTTACATCATCTTGTTGGATTAAATCTTTTTCAGTCTATAATGTCTTTCTTGTCTCTTATAACCTTTTTTTAAAAAATTATTTACTTATTAATTTTTAAATTTTTGGCTGCACTGGGTCTTCATTGCTGCTCATGGGCTTTCTCTACTTGCGGTGAGCGGGGGCTACTCTTCGTTGCAGTGTGCAGGCTTCTCACTGTGGTGGCTTCTCTTGTTGCGGAGCACGGGCTGTAGGCGCGCGGGCTTAGTTGCTCCGTGGCATGGGGGATCTTCCCGGACCAGGGCTCGAACCCATGTCCCCTGCATTGGCAGGCGGATTCTTAACCACTGAGCCACCTGGGAAGTCCAACTTTTTTTTAATGTAAAATCTATTCTGTCTAACAATATAGCCACCCCAACTCTCCTTTGGTTACTGTTTTCATGGAATATATTTTTCCATCCTTTTACTTCCAGCGTCTTTGTGTTTTTGTATCTAAGGTGAATTTCTTATAGAGAGCAGATAGATGGAACTTTTTGGGAAATACGTTCTGCCAAACTTTGACTTTAAATTGGAGAGTGTAATCTATTTACATTTAAAGTAATTGCTACGATTGACTATATTAAAAAGCAAACAAACAAACCAAATAAAGTAATTGCTGCTAAATAATGACTTACTTCTGCCATTTTGCTTCTTGTTTTCTATATAGCTTATATTTTTTTTCTCAATTCTTCCATTACCTCATATTTTGGTATTTAATTGTTTTTCTGTAGCCTACCATTTTCATTTTCTGTACATTTTTTTCGTTATTTTCTTAGTGGTTACCTTTGGGATTACAATTGACATTTTGAACTCATAACAACTTAGTTTGAATAATACCAACTTATTTAAAATAGTATATACTCTGCTTCCAATACAACTATGTCCCTCTCATTTTATCCTGTTATTGTCACAGATTTCATCTCTATAAATTGTGTGCCTATCAGCACAGGTTTATAATTAATGTTTTATGCATATATGTGTTTTAAATCACATAGGGGAAAAGAGAGGAGTTATAAACCTTTAGTACAATAATGCTTTTACGTTTACCTAGGTATTTATCTTTACTGGTGTTCTTATTTCTCCATGTGGCTTCTTCTGGTGTCCTTTTTTCTTCAGCCCAAAGAAGTCCTTTTAGCATTTCTCACAGAGCAGGTCTACTAGTAACGATGTCTTAATTTCTCCTTCATTCTTGAATAGTTTTGCCAGATACAGAATTCTTGGTTGACAGGTTTTTATTTCAACACTTTAAAAATGACATCTGACTCCCTTCTGGCTTCCATAGTATTTTTCTTTGGCTTTCTACAGTTTGATTACAATGTGTTTTGCTGTGGGTCTCTATGACTTTTTTTTTTTTTTTTCCGGTACACGGGCCTCTCACTGTTGTGGGCTCTCCCGTTGCGGAGCACAGGCTCCAGATGCACAGGCTCAGCGGCCATGGCTCATGGGCCCAGCCGCTCTGCGGCATGTGGGATCTTCCCAGACCGGGGCACGAACCCGTGTCCCCTGCATCGGCAGGCGGACTCTCAACCACTGCGCCACCAGGGAAGCCCTATGACTTTATCTTACGTGGAGTTTTTTGAGCTTCTTGAACTTGTAGATTTGTATCATTTGCACCCTCTCTATCTCACTTTCTTCCTAAAGAATTTAACTTGCAAATATCATGGTTCTTGATGCTGACATATTTCAGTGTGTATTTCCTAAGAATAAAGATATTCTCTGAGAAAAACCAAAGCAAAATTATCAAAATCAGGAAAATTAACATTGATAAAATTCTATTATCTATAGCCTTTATTCAATTCTCAATTGTCCCCAAAATGCCCCTTATAGCTATTGTTTTTCCTGATCCCAAATCTAACCCAGGATCACTTAATTGCCATGTCTCTTTAGCCTTCTTTAATCTGGAATAGTTCTTCCATTTCAATTTGTCTTTCATAATCTTGACGTTTTTGTAAAGTATAAGATGGTCATTCTAAAAGATGTTCTTCACTTTGGGTTTCTCCGACTTTTTCTCATGATTAGATTCAGGTTATTCATTTTTTGGCAGAAAAATCACTGGCATAATGTTGTATTCTCCTCAAGGCATTGATAGGTGATGTGCATGATGTCTGTTTGTCCCATTTTGGCTAACAACTTTGGTTAATGATTAAGGTGGAGTCTTTCAGGTGTCTCCACTGTGAAGTTACTATTTTTACCTTTATAATTAATTAGTAATTTATAGGAAAATACTTTGATGATTAATGATGATTCAGTCATAATTATGATGGTTGCTAAATGGAGGTTTTCTAACCCCATCATTCTTTCTCTATATTTATTAGGTGACATTTTACTCTAAGAACTTTCCTTTCTACCTCTTTTATGTAATTATTTATTCATTTGTGTCAACATGAATTCATGGATTCTTATTTATTCAATGGGTTATAACCCATTGCTATAATTATTTATTTTCATGTTCAAATTGTCCTATCATTTCAAATTTTAATAATGTGTGACTAAGACAGGAATTTTGACTTTATATAACATTGAGCCATTATTTCTTGCAGCAATTATATAGTTCCCTGTGCTATACAGTAGGACTGTTTATCCATTCTAAATGTTTGCATCTACAAACCCCAAATTCTCAGTCCTTCCCTTTCCCTCCCCCTGCCCCTTGGCAACCACAAGTCTGATCTTTATGTCTGTGACTCTGTTTCTGTTTTGTAGGTAAGTTCATTTGTACCATATTTTAGATTCCACATATAAGTGATATCATATAGTATTTGTCTTTCTCTATCTTACTTACTTCACTTAGTATGATACTCTCTAGTTGTATCCATATTGCTGTAAATGGCATTTTTTGTTCTTTTTTATGGCTGAGTAGTATTCCATTGTATATATGTACCACATCTTCTTTATCCATTCATCTGTCAATGGACATTTAGGTTGTTTCCATGTTTTGCCTATTGTGAATAGTGCTGCTTGAACATAGGGGTGCATGTTTCTTTCTGAATTATAGTTTTGTCCAGGTATATGCCCAAGAGTGGAACTGCTGGAACATATGGTAATTCTATTTTTAGTTTTCTGAGGAACCTACATACTATTCTCCATAGTGGCCACACCAAGTTACATTCCCACCAACAGTGTAGGAGAGTTTCCTTTTCTTCACACCCTCTCCAGCATTTGTTATTTGTAGACTTTTTAATGATGGCCACTTTGACCGGTGTGAGGTGGTATCTCATTGTAGTTTTGATTTGCATTTCTCTAATAATTAGTGATGTTGAGCATCTTTTCATGTACCTACTGGCCACCTGTATGTCTTCTTTGGAGAAATGTCTATTAAAGTCTTCTGCCCATTTTTGATTGGGTTGTTTGATTTTTTGTTGTTGAGTTGTATGAGCTGTTTGTATATTTTGGAGATTAAGCCCTTGTCAGTTGCAACATTTTCTTGCAGCAGTTATATAAAAGAAACAAATCTTTCTTAATGAGACTTGCCTGGTTTGTAATAGTAAAATCACATCACCATCATAGAGAAGGAGAATTAAATTTTCTACTTGCTATATGATAGGACACGTATCAGTTCATCAAAAACTAATATCAAACCATTTAATATATACATTAAAGAGAAAAGGAGTTAAAACTTGACCCTCTCCCCCTTTTCTCCTACTTCACCCCACAGAGGAAATTTTTTTTGTTGTTGGTTTTTGCAGAATGCAAGACTTTAAGAAACCATTAACAGCTAGAGATCTGTGCTAAACTCATAGACGTGGCTATGACTAATGTCTGCCAGTGAAAACAGAGGTCCCTATCAGAAGAGAGAAAGAGTATACACTTTTGTAAAACTAGTAGAGGATGTGTGGTTTTTGTCTACCTAGCTTCTTTTGGGGGAACCGCACCTCCCTACATTATTAGTCCACAGAGTTCAGCCATTGATGACCCTATCCCTTGGCTCCAAGAATAGGCATGTGAGCTCTGCCATTCCCCTGGCCTCAACAAATGCGTGAGGATTGCCCATAATTCCTTTCTAGGACTTCTCTAGCTTTCAGGAAAGCGACGCTCTCTCTTCTCTGGTTTTCTGGCAAAGGCGATCTCTGCAGCAGTAGATAAAGGCTGCCTAAGAATGCAGCAACCCAGGGGAAAGCCGCAGGGATAGACTCTGGGAGATAATCAGATTAGTGACAGCAGAAGGGCTCATCAAATTGCCAAGTTCCCAAGTGAGAAGCAATCCAGGAACCACGTAACTTAAGCCATTTTCCATAGGATCCAAAATCAAGGAAAACAGATCATTCACATAAGCAAAGGAGTACATTCTCTCTTGCTGAACCATATTGTGGTCAACCATGACTCAAATCTATAAGCATTATAGAATCAATCAGCTAAAAAACCCAAGACCTCCATCTTACTTTTCCTTTTTTTTTTTAACGTTTCTAAGTAGTCTTTATCATATCAAGAACAAGAGAGCTGAGGGCTGTATTTGCTTAAATGTGGGAAAGGCTTATTAATCTGTTGATAAATAGTTAGAGGCATGTGTATCTCAAAAGGCAGCAGAAACTATTTTTAAATAGTTTTGTGGAACGTATTTTTAATGGAATACTATCAAATTTTTAAAGAGGGGGAGGGGCAGCTCTACATGAACTGAAAGGAACAGATCTCCAAAAGATAACGTTGAATGAAAATGGTAAGGTGGCAAAACATGTGGTATGCTACCTTTGCACTTCATTATACATATTCTCCTAGGATGTATCTAAATTTCTTTCTAGAATAACGATATAGAGAGAGAACATATCCTGGGATAGACAGACAGATAGATACAGTATATATAGGAAGATAATTATTTTAAGGGATTGGGCCATGTGACTGTGGAGGCTTGGTGGGTCCAAAATCTGATGGGAGAGGCTGGCAGGCTGGAGGCTCAGGAAAGAACTACAGTTCAAGTTCAGAGGCAGTCTGCTGATGAACCAGGAAGAGCTGGTGTTTCAGTGAAGTCTGAAGACAGAAGGCTGTCAGAATTCCCTCTGCCTGAGGGAGACTTTCGTTCTATTCAAGCCTTCAACTGATTGGATGAGGTCCACCCACATTATGGAGGGTAATCGGCTTTACTCCAAGTCCACTGATTTGAATGTAAATCTCATCCAAAAACACCCTTACAGAAACATCCAGAATAATGTTTGACCAAATATTTGGGCACTGTGGCCCAATCAAGATGACACATACAATTAGCTCTCATAACTCCACCCCCTGTCAACTTGGCACCCATATGCATCTCCTTATATCAAACTTGATCTCCATACTCAACCTCTTTACCTGGTGGGGTGACCCAAACTTTCACTCACGAAAGGTCTGGGCCATTAGTAATCCTGCCTGGATTGGCCTGTTGCAGTTTCCCACTGACTTTAATCACAGGCCATGGTAATACTAAGATGCTCCAAGTGGTCTCCTGTCCATATACTGGACAGATTGTTTAACAGATCTTGACTATGAGCACCTCTTTTCCAGGCACTGACTGTTCCAAGCATTGGGATATAGATGTGAACAACAGCGACAAAATCTATGCCCTCGAGGGGCTTATTTGAAAGAAAATAGAGACATAACAAACAACTACTATTGGTAATAAAGGCTATAAAGAAATAGGGTGACGTGATAGATGGTAATGGGAGGGAGTATGCTTTAGATGGCATGGTCAGAGAAGGTCTCACTGAGTATGTAACATTTGAACTGGAACATAAAATATGAAAAGGAGCCAGCCATAAATGAGAAGGGTGGGGGGAAGGGCATCCCAGGCAGAGGAAATGTCAATCACAAAAAGCTGAGGCAGGAACTGAAAGAAGGCCAGGGTGGAGGATGGGAAACAAGGAGCAGGGTGGTGTGTTGGGGCTGGAAGGGTTGGCAGGAACCAGATCAAACATGGTTAGCCTTTCCAATTTCATTTTAAAAGCCAAGGGTTTGAACTTATTTACAAAACAGAAACAGTCACAGATGTAGAAAACAAACTTATGGTTACCATGGGGGAAGGGATAAATTGGGAGATTGGGACTGACATATACACACTACTATATATAAAATAGATAATAAGGACCTAATGTATAGCACAGGGAACTCTACTCAATACTCTTTAATGGCCTATATGGGAGAAGAATTTTTAAAAGAGTGGATATATGTATATGTATGACTGATTCACTTTGCTGTACACCCGAAACTAACACAACATTGTAAATCAACTCTACTCCAATAAAAATTAATTAAAAAAAGAAAAAAGCAAAGGGTTTTAAGTCAGCATAGTGCAGGATCTAATCAACCGTTTCAAAAGACTATTCTGGAGAATAGGTTAGTCGGGGTAATTGAGAGCCACATTAAGCCAGGAGGCCTTTGTAGTAACTCAGGATGAAAGATGATGGGGAGTCAAACAAGCGAATCTGTGAAAACTCGATACAGCTTGAAGATGTATTCAAGTACTTGGTGATGGATCGCAAGGAGAAGGGGAAGGTGAAGGAGGGGAGTGAAAGGTGATGCAGGTTATTGTTGACGGGGTGCATGGTGGTGCCACTTCCTGAGAAGGAGGAGGTGGAATGAGGATGTTTGGGGTGGGAGGGGAGATCAGGAATTCCATCTGGATGTATTAAGTTTGAGATGGCTAACAGATATTGAAGTGGCCATATCTGGCAGGTTATTGGGTGTATAATTCGAGGCTGAGGCAGGAAGCCTGGACAGGAGTATACATCTGCAGAGTCATCAGCACATGTAGATGATGTGCCAGGTACTGACTGCCTTTTAGTCCCATATTCATCCTTCGTTGCCTCCGCAAAAATTGGGTTGGGACTTAGGAGTATTTTTTGCCTTTGCCGACTAACATGATATGATTCTTTGTTAGTAGAGGGCATTGGTGAGACACTGCAAGGAGGGAGATGTTTCCTTTCTGGTTCAGGTAGGCTTGCTCACAGCTCACACAGCTTCTCCAGCACCCAGCTCCTGCCATGCAGGGTAGTCAGCAGCACAAAGAGGCCCACAGCTTTCCCCGGCACTCCCCTGGGGTGGTTTTGCCATGGAGGGCCTCCGGCAAGACACCTCCCAAGGAACGGATTTTTCCAGCATCCCAGAGGGTGGGTTTCCAGCAAGTTCCCCCATGACTTCTCTACTGTTCGGTGAGCCATGGTCACGCCTTCTCCAAAAAAGGTCTGGGTATCAGCTCTGGGGGGACGGGGTACTCGTCCTTGGACGCTCCATCTCTGCCCTAGGGGCTGCTTCTTACATCTGCTACTCCTATATTCTTTATAGTTATCTCTACTCTTTATTAGCCAATCCCTCATTACTCCAATCTTCCTATAATTAATAGCTATTTATATTAAAGATATATATTATTCAAATTACCGTGTGGTTTTTTCCCTCCTGACTAATACAAATGACTCCAAGTGCAAGTCAGGCACGGAGACAGACGTAAGGTCCCAAGGAGTCTCTGTGTTACTTTCCACTTTGAACGGGTGGGATGTAAAGGCACATGGTTGGCAAAAGGGTGAGCAGGAGTTCAGTTTCCTCTTCTGGCACGCCAGTCAGCCGCTGTAAGAGAACACTGTCCCTTTCTGTGTCTGCTCTGGGAAGCTCTGGGTTTTGGCTGGCCTCTGCTGCACATGGGCACCTACCTGCAGCTTGAAGCGGCTTCTCTGTCAGCTACGACCAGAGCTGCCGTTCCTCTGCTGGCCTCTTGGGATCTTGCACATGTAATGCAGCATCTTCTGAAGCCAAAGTGTTTGAAACACCTGCCCTGCCCTCATTGTGTGGACCAAGTTGCCAGTTTCACCTTGACCGCTCCAGGCGGCTGCACGGACAGACACTCACATGGTGCCTCTGGACCTTGAATCTGTTTATTACTGGGTTGGCCAAAAAGCTCGTTCGGGTTTGTGTACCATCTTATGGAAAATCCCGAACGAATTTTTTGGCCAACCCAATGTATTCCAACACTCATTGGCTGAGGATTGCTGGCCTCAGCCAATCCCAGCATCATGGAGATGTAGGAACACGGAGCAGAGGCTGCCCATGCTGGTGCCTCCCTGGGACCCCTACTGAGGTACTGGAGTGTGCCTTGGAGGTATAGGGCCAGGAGAGGAGAAAAGATGTACAGGGCTTTCAGCTACTGGAACACTGGGTCTTCAGTAAGGGATCAGGTGAACCCACTTCCTAAAAGACAGAATGGTCAAGTGAGGAAGCTGAGGGTCATGAACGAATGGCCAGCACTGCCTATAAACCCCAGAAATATGGGGGCACAGGTGAGTACGCCTGCCGGGACGGAGAGCAGGTGAGGAACCTCCAGGGGCCTGTCTCCCTTTAACTTCAGGTCAGGGCGGAAGCTCAGCCGCATGTCTCAGGGAAGGGCCTGTTTGATTTAGTATGGCATCCCCAAACATACCACGTTTTAAGCAGAAATCAACACATATTTGCTGGCAGCGTGGAGGGCGGAGGAGGGAGGAGAGTAAGTCTCTAAACAAGAAAGGCACAGCACCCAGGTTCTAATTCTTGACTTTAATGCCAGGTGAGGGTACTGAGGCTCCATGCACCAAAGCGCTCACAGACAGGAAATGAACAAACACAGGCAGCGTTATCTTGTGTACACAAAGCCCACACTGTACAGAAGGAAGACGACCGACCACCCCGTGACCTCCCACTCCCAGAGGCAACTGCCTATCTCTCCTCCCCGTCTCTGTTCCCACCTCCTCTGACCCTCTGCCAGCCCACCCTTCCTCCAATTAACATATGTATACATGTATGTTTCTTCCAGAATTCCAAAAAGTGCCTCTCCCACCCCAGTTCCCAACACTCTGGCTTCTGATGAATAAAGCCTCCCTCTTTTAAGGATCACGAGGCAGGCGCGCCACCTTCATGAAAGAGCCCCAGCAAAATGGTACCCGAGAAAGCTTAATCACTTGTAGCACAATCAAATACAGACAGAAGGTATGCAGAAGGATGATATCTGAAATTCTAACTGGGATCAAAATGATTAGTGTGAGTGGTTTTTGTTTTGTTGTTGTTACTTGTCTTAACCATTTCAGGATCCAACTTAGACCAAGATCACACAGTGAGGCTCACTCCACTCTGTGGCTTGCAGATGTCAATTTCCTAGTCCTCCAAGGAGCAACCCAGAACAGGAAGATTATATCACCTGAGCAGCCTGAGGCACAAGGCTCAGACAGCTCCCAGAACATCCCAAGCCCCAGAGAGAAAGAACAGAAATTTTCAGAGCACAGTCGACTGCTTTCCACGTGATAAGCGCTGGACAGCCTGCTGAATTCACCAGAGGTAGAATAAGGATGGTGACGATTCCTCTATGTCTTCTATTTAGAGCGTTACCCAAAGAATTCCCCCACCTGGGATGGTGTGCTGGGTTTCACTGTGGTTTTGTTTCAATCTTTTCAAACTTAGCTGCAGTTAAGTTTTTCATTCTTACTGAATTGCAACTAGCATTGCACCATGCGGTCCTATTTCCTATAACTTTCACCTTCCCAACCAGTGAATGGAGCACCTGGGAGAAAAGGTACCCAAAGTCAAACATAAGGGAAGCTCCAAAGGCAGGCCCCTTGGTTTGACCCAAGGACGTTACACACAAGAATTCCATGAAGACAGACTTCCTTTCAATCTGGGAGAAGCAGCCGTCTTTTGGAGCCCTCCTTCCTTACCCAACGCTTCTTATGTTCTGGGCTTGGCCGCTGACAGCTGAAAAGGGACCCAACTAGGAGAAGTCACTTCCTCAGATATGACTTTTATTTGGAGGCGATCACCACAAACCCTCCACATCCAAGAGTGCTTCGCAGCCTGGCCTTGGCTTCTCAACAGACGATGGCCAAACAGGGCCACCGAATTCTTTTACTCCATGTAGAAGGAGCTCTAAGCTGGCCGCCAGTGTCCCTGCTCTGCCTGGGCTACTGGCCACAGCCCTGTCCCCCCACGACGGCACAGAGCACCTCCGCGAGGACAACACGGGGGCAGAGGAATGGAGGGGCTCCAGCAAGAGGCGCAGGGACAGCGTTCCTATCCAGCGTCCCTGAAGCCCCAAGCAAGTCTTCAGGGCCTGATTTTGAGCTGACTTGAGCTTGCGTGAACCAGTCCCTCCCTGTCTCATGTGTATGGACTCTCAATAACCGAGTGCTGTGATGCTCTGGGCCAGGGAAGGCAAGAGAAGGGGCCGAGGTCGGATCACTGCGGGCACTGGGCTTACCTATCTGCTCTCTCCTCACACTGGCTCCCTCCTGAAGAGCCTGCCTCAGTGTCTGTCAAAAAACGAACCTGTATTAGCGTTCAATCTATTTGCCGATCTGAGCAACTTAAATGAAAGACCCTTCTCTGAGGACAAGGCAAGAGCCGTGCTGTCGGGGTAAGATCCAAGCAGGGACATCAGCTCCGGAAAAGCGACAAGCCGTTTGCGGATGAGAACGAGGAGAGAACATGTTATCTCAGAACCTGAACCACTGACTGGACCGCCCCCTTAGATGTCAGCCTGGACACCTGCTCCACGCACATAAGAATACAGTGTAAGAGCGGGGGACCATGCCCTGGAATCTTCCCATACAGGGGCCAAGGGGTCCCTGCCCCGTGAAGGAGCTCAGCCAAGGCCCCAGGGCTTGGCCTTCTCTTCCTCAGCTCCCCCACTACCCTCCTCGCCAATCTGGTCTTGTAAGACTGAGACCGATGAGGCTGACAGAAAAAAAATCTCCCTACAACAACAGCCAGGAGCAGTCAAGTTCAATCACGATTACAGGGAGAAGCCCTGCACGCAGCACGGGCACGTCCCCGTTCCAGTGACTGGCGCTGCAGAGCATTTCCTCTAGGGCGCGCAGGCCCACACCCCGACTGGCTGCCCCAGGCTGCAGACAGCGCGAGAAGGAAACGCAGTGAACAGAAGCTGGTGGATCTTTTTCTCTCCGAATTGTGCAGAGGCAAACATAACGGAGGTCTGCTGCTCTCTTCCCACAGCTCCTGGGATAGCTGCGCCTCTCCTCCGGCCCTCTCTTTCCTTCCCCAAGATAGACAATCTCCGAGAAGGAGAACGTTGGCAGGAAAAAGCAACAGGGGTTCCCATCCAAGGAGGTTCACCACAAATTGGATCCTAACATGGAATAGCAGTCAAGGATGTATTCTGAGCCTCTAGAAAGGATGTTACATCTCAAAGATAACACAACAACTAGGCATCTTGCCTGCTTGACTTAGGGAATCTTCAAAAGGAGTCCCTGAAATGTGCATTCCAGCCCCATGAGAAGATAACCCTTCAAGCAAGGAAGGTTAGTGGAAGGTAGGAGGAGCCAAGGCCCTGAGGCAGGGCTGTAAACATTGTGCTTTTCTAAGGCCAACCTGGTGCATGGCTTTGGCAACTATGGTTACATCTCCAAAAGGTGGTGAAGAATATGTTTTGGGAGGAAAAGAGTCCACATCCTAAAACAAAGCGTGGGGCTACTGTTGAGGGAAGAGGGAGAGAAAATGTTCCTTCTTCAGCCAGGGGCTCTAGGTGGCTCCTTGGGTAAATCCCCCATCATGTTCCACATTCATACTGATACACTGAGCACAAGGAAGGGACTCTTGAACAGGATGGAGGAGTGGTTATGCCTACGTGAGTTTGGTAACGTGGCTCTAAAAAGGGCAGAAACTCTCTTGCAAGATCAAGAAAGTGACAAAACCTCTCTGGATTTCCTGGTCAAGCCCTCGCTAGCCGGACCCCATAAGCCTCAGGCAGAGACTGCCGTGCCTCGAGGAAAGGCCAGGTGAGCGCAGGCACCAAGTCCTCGTGGGCCACCAGCCCTGAACCTGGCCCCAAGGTACAGCCAAGGAGACTGGGGCTGCACCTCCGTCCGCCTGGAGTTGTGCCTCAGGACCCGTCCTCACCTCAGCAGGTTCTGGGGCAGCCAGCAGCCCTTCCAGGGACCTTGCTCCCAGAGCTGCCAAGGGGAACGGACACCCTCCCTGACAGGACTCTGCTCCCTGCCAGGGCTACTCACCACCATGTGATCTTGAACTCATAGATGGGGCGCTTGCAGTAGTAGTGGTTGATGAGGTGCTTGTCACACACCCCGATGCACTGGTGGTCCACGGTGAGGCCCTGGGCCGAGAGGTCCGTGACCAGGCAGTGCAACAGGTCATAAACGTCAGCCACGGCCTCCCAGGGCCCGAAAGACACATCCACTTCGCAGTGGTGCTCGAAGAGCTGTCCGTCACTCTCGCTCCGTTCAAAGCGCAGGGAGCTGAGAAGCGGACACTCGTAGGGGGTGATGGGCATCTCCTCCTTGAAGACACAGACCTTGAGCTTGGCAAAGCGGGCCTTCCGCTGGACGGCGCGCAGCCGGGCAATCTCCACAATCCGCTCCAAATGGTCTGCGGGGGTGAACACGTCACCCATCAGTGGGACGGGGGTGGGGAGGGGGGCGGGGCACAGAGAGAGCCCCAGTGACAGTGGACCCAAGAGGGAAGAGACAGATCCCTGGGGAAGGGACTCTGGGCCCATGAAGGGCACAAACTTAAACAGGAATCGTGGTTCTGCAGGGCAAAAGGAAACAAAGGGGATGGGATGAGTACCACCCTTCTGAAATGCGATTTGATGACGTTGCAGGCAAGGTGGTCCCTATTTCATCTGAATCTTCCTGTGGGACTGGGAGGGCGGCAGGAAGGGAAGCAGGATCCTCTCCCATCTTGAGTAGGACAGGTGTCTTGGCGAGCCATGACCCACTTGTTCTGGTGGAGACCTCAGCACTGACAGATGCCTCGCTACCCTCCCTCCTCACACCCCGACTGCCCCGCACAGTGAGCCCCTCACCTTTGTAATAGGGCATGAGTCCCAGAAACGCTTGGCGCACTTTCTCCCCCTTCAGTGGCTGCATGTTCTCCAGCTGCTCCAGGAGAGGCCCGATGGCATAGTACTGGGCCTCTTTGTACACGGCCCGCACGCGCTCCCGGGGCGGCAGGTCCCCCGAGCGCAGGAAATTCAGCACATCTCTGAGCAGGAAGGAAAGAGGGTTGGTGAGAAGGAGTAAATGGATCCGGACAGTGCCACCCAGTGGTTAGAGCACAGGATCTGGACCCAGATGGCCAGCTGTGTAACCTTGGGTAAGTGAACTTAACCTCTCTGTGCCCTTTCTCCTCTGTAAAATGGGGGAAAATAAGAAAACTACCCCATAATGTTATGAGGGGATTAAATAAGTTAATACATAAAAAGTGCTTAGAAAATACCTGGCACAGAGCAAGCCCTCACTAAGTGTTAGTAGTTGTTATTGTATCATTATTATTATAATTATTAAGTATATACAGGAAAAATGGGAAGATATGATATCTAGCCCCTTAATTACATTTTGAATTGAGGTACAGACAATAGCCAATAAAGGTACACATCTTAATTGTACAGGCCAATTACTTTTTCACGTATGAATATACCCACACAACCACCACATACATCAAGATATAGAACATGTCCACCTAATTAAAGTTTCCCTGTGCCTCTTCCCAGCCAATCACTACAGAGACAACCACTCTAACTTCTAATTCTATCAACAAAGATTAGTTTTGCCTCTTCTTGAAATGCATGTAAGTGGAATCACACAGTATGTTCTCTTTTGTGCCTGGCTTCTTCCCCTCAACCTAGTGTCTTTGAGATTGATTCCCTACGTCATCATGCGTAGCAGAAGTTTCCTTCCTTTTATCGCTAAGTAGCATACCGTTGTATGGATACACTATAAACTTTTACCCATTCTCCCGTTGATGGACATTTGAATTGTTTCCAGTTGGGGTCTCATAAGAGTAAAGCTGTGATAAACATTCCCTGTAAACTTCTTGTGGACTCAGGCACCGGTTCCTCTTGGGTAAACATCAGGAGGAGAACTGTTCGGTCATAAGTGCCTGTTTGACAAAGTGGTTGTAGCATTTTATTCCCACCAGCCACGTGGAAGAGTTCTGCACTCCCCACAGATCCTTGCCATCAGTATCATTCTGTAGCTATACGGAGAAGAGGAATGCCTAACCCTGACACCTGAATAAACTGGCTTCAGGAGTGAACAAAAAATCACATACTGCACCTTCTTAAAATAACAATTCAGTTCTTTTAATTCTCTCTTCAGATTCTTTAGGGCTGAAAGTAATCAGACCCATCACTGGTAGGTGTGGGAAGGGCTTTTCTGTGAGGATGTATCAGTAAACCCCAAGACCAAGCTGTTACCTCAGTAGTGAGTCTATGACCATGAAGCAACACCAGCCAACACTCACCAAGTACTAATCTGTGTCAGTCACTATTCAGGAGTTATCCCATTTAATCCTTCCAACGACATGGGGTAAGTGCTTTCTTACGTCCGTTTTATAAATGAGGAAAAAGTGGGGCTCAGAGAGCTTACGGAACACCCTTGCTAAAGGAGCCACAGCCAGCCAGATGCAGACACGGGTGACTCCAAATCCACACCCACAGTGGTCCAGACTCCAGTCCAAGCCGCTGTGCACTGATCACAACGGGAAAGTGCCCCAGGTGGAGGCCCAGGCAGCCTCCATGGTGGCTGCTGGGGCTACGTGAGCTCACCCGCAGAGAAATGCCCTAAATCCCTATTTTATTTTATCTGAATCTTTCAACAGCTCCACAGGCTGCTGATGAATCTTAGGCCACTGGAGTCCAGTAGCCTGAGGATAAACACCACAATATCCTGCTTGCTGCCATGCCCTTGCCTGGCCCTGCCACTCTCCAGCTGTGGCCACCTGGGTATGGGCGCATCAGCCTAGGGCCAAACCGGGTTCCCCTTCCCCGTCACTCCTTCGAAAATCAGTCCTCTAGGATCGTAAGCAAATCTTGGTGAGTCCTGAAAAACATAACCGCGGGCAAGGCCCAGTGAAGAGTGCTGTGGGAGCTGCCAGCCGGGCCGAGCACTTTCCTCTCCCAAACAGCCTGCAAACAAAAATCTTTTTATAGCTCTGCAGAGCGATGTGACACTTTGTTTTCTCAGCACTGGAGGCAGCTGACCGCCCAATGGGGAAACCCAGATGCTTCAGAGCAAATTATTTGACGAGGCTCCTTTCTGAGGGTGAAAATGACCCTTCTCCCAGTGTGGGCAATCCTACTTGGAGGCCGGCACAGAGACGTAGTGGTTGGAGGGTCTCCTTTTGTTCAAGGTCAAAGACCATGTTAGTTCTCCAGTCATCTCCAAAGTTAGACGGATGGGGTAAAGAGTTTCAGCCACATACTCTGAAAGGACCTGGCCAGGGGTCACACCAAGCCTCTTTATTTAATCCACATGACAGGCCTGCAAGGCAGCTATAATTACTTCTCATTTCACAAACAAGGAAACCAAAACATAAAGTCTTTAAATTGTTTATCTGTAAGGTTGTCAGAAGTCCTCTCTTGGGAAGGGCTATCTTTTTTTGAGATTGTGTTGTTACATGTTTTACTGTTAAAATGACAGTAACAATTGAAAGTGGGGTTTTTTTGTGTGTGTTTTTGCTGTTGTTGTTTCGTTTTTGGGGGGTTTTTTTTTTTTGGCTGCACGGTGCGGTACGCAGGATCTTAGTTCCCCCACCAGGAATTGAACCTGTGCCCTCTGCAGTGGAAGCATGGAGTGTTAACCACTGAACC
The DNA here is from genome assembly GCF_039906515.1 of Pseudorca crassidens. Lineage (NCBI taxonomy): Eukaryota > Metazoa > Chordata > Mammalia > Artiodactyla > Delphinidae > Pseudorca > Pseudorca crassidens. The sequence continues at coordinate 14,457,115 of NC_090310.1, forward strand.
GCCAGGGAAGTCCCTGAAGGTGTTTTTTTTTTAAAGACTTGGCAAAATTACAGGATGGCAACCCTATGTTGGCCCTTCCCTCACCTTTTTTTGTCCTATTTATTTGTTTCAAACTATTGAAAGAAGTTTGGGAACCACTGCCACGCCCCATGTTTCTCCCTAACAGCGATGCCGAGCCCCAGAATCTGGATCTGAGGGTCTTCTCCCAGAAGCTGTGTTGGAACTCCCCTGCCTCTCGGTGCGGTCACACCTATTCCACAGGGATGACAACTTCCCAGTCTTAATTTGCATAGCAGAGAATCAGTTTCATCACATCCAGCCAATGTGTGTCACCTGGGATTTCTCCGGCTGTCCTTGCCTCCTCTGGGAAAGAAACTAAGAATTCTGATGCAATGCAATATGCACATTTATTAAATTCCACCAGCAGGTTATCTCCTCTTCTAGGTGTTATGGAAGACATCAAAGTCCCATGCCCAAGCCCGGGCTGCTCACTTGCTAGGACCCTGCAGTTGATGGCAGAGGGAGGAACGTACCCGAAGTGCGCACCGTCCCGATCAATGAAGTAGCGGCCCTCGGCATCCGTGGGGATGTAGTGCCGCCCGCTGAACATGGCCGCCAGCATGGTGTCCTCGTAGCGCCGCAAGGTGGACAGGCGTGTGGTGAAGTGAGCCCCTCCGATGTTAAGGGGGACAACCTCAGGGAACTGGGGAGGAATCACCGGCACTTTTAGTCCCACGGTGGGGAGGCAAGCCGGGGCTGCCCCGTCTGCCGCCTTCCTGGGTCTGATGAGCGCCACCCGAGGCCCAAACCCAGGCATCTTTCTGACCTCTTCTCTCCCCTCCCTTTCCCTGCATTCATCAATTACCAAGTCCTCCCCATCCTCCCACAGCTCTTAAATCAGGTCTCTGCACCGCAGTCCTACAATCTCTGCTCTAGAGTTCAAAGCCTTTACTGTCCTCCTTCCACTTCCTGAACTCCCCACCTTTGTGCCCTTGCTCATGCTGTCTTCTCCGTCCCCAGCGCTCCTGCCACCCTCCCTCTGTCCATCCAGCAAATGCAATGGCCCCATCTGGCAGTGTGCGCTGTTCACTGCACAGGGCCACCTGCGTGAGCGGGGTCTGCCAGCCCAGCTGTACACCCTTTTGCTAATTCACACCAAGGCGCCATATCGGTTAGCAGCATCCACTCATTCTGAGAGCTTCTATTCAAGGTCCCCTACTCCGTGAGCATTTCTGCTCTGTTGTCCTTTGCCTGCCCCAAGACAGGGTTCACTGAACACTCCCGCCATTGTGCCTTCACTGTAGCCCACGTTCTCCTGTATAACAGAGCTCTGCACAACGGGAGCTTTGTGCTATCGGTCGTTATTATTGCCCAAGTTTCCCGAGGGCAGGAACAGCATCTTGTTCACCTATCCTGAGGCCACCCAGAGCAGGGCCCACAGATGTTTGTTGAATAATGCCAGGCATCCACTCCTCATCCTCTGTACCTCTCCACTTCTTTCCTTAATCTGTGCAGGGAGATTAGTGCCCAGTCCAGCTACGGTTCTGGAGGCAAGGGCAGGGAATGATGGTACCTACATTTGCCCTGAGAAGCTCTAGGGTCTCCCTAAAATGCTCAGGACCTTTATTTATTTTTTTAAATCTCTTTCACTGTTTGTGGTTTTGAAAGAAATGAGGCCAGTTCTCCCTAATTTTCCCACAAACCTCCTCCAGATTAACTAAAATTTTACCCCAGTGCATACTTTTCAATATTACGACATCTCTCTGGCTCTGTGAAAGTCTATGTGTATTTATCTAGACAGTCCTTTTTCCCAACTTTCAAATCCTTTGTGAAATAAAGTAGGATACAAATACGTTACATCAAAGTTGCCCAGTGTCTTGTGCAGTGCCTGGCTCATAGTAAAGCCCCAGATATGCACTGAATGAATGGATGAATGAAACGGACGGGCACTTACAGTTCTGTGAATGCAGGTACTGTTACTCTTCTGCACCCAGAGGACAGGAAATGCCTTCTGCTTATTCTATAGCTAGCTCCTCTAAAACTATTTTATGTGCATACCAAGGACCCCAATATTATTTGGAGATAATAATACTTCACATTACTCACATGGAGCCATGTAATTTGTGAAAGAGCTGGCACTGGAGTGCTGGCCTATGGTCTCCGGGTCCTGTGCTTTTTTCCTCAAGCCACACCGTCTCACCAGTGACAGTGCACAAAAAACGGCACCCTGGGTCTCCCACGGTTCCCTTCTTTTTTTTTTTTTTCCAATTACAAAGAGTCCTTCTGGAGATTTGCCCCACGATGTTTAGAGTACTGGTTCGTAACCAAAGAGGACACTACAGTTCCCAGAGAGCCTCACCCAGCCCCATCGTGCCCCTCTGGGTCTCAGTCTCTTCACCTAGGACTCCACAGGTCACGTCTGCCACTACCTTAGCCCCTACCTCCTAGCCTCTGTCTTCACTGCCCAGCAGAGCCCCACCTTCCCTCCTTTCCCTTCTCTTGAGGGTCATTTCAGGTGTTCGTGTGATAGTGTCACATGCGTTAAGTAAGACCAGTGGAAGCCACTGTGCATCACAGCACAACAGCTAGGAGGGAAAGCCATGGAGGTGTCAGGTGAGTGAGGCCACATCTATTAACTGGCCTGCTTCTTATCTGCACACAGCCCGTAACCCCACTCTCTGGGCAGCTGGAGACTGGGTTTGGGCAACCACTGAGGCCTCCTCTTGGATTCTCTAGGAGACACTATCATCTCTTGGGGCTCCAAGGGCCCCTTCCCACGGCCTACCCTCCATCCTCCAGTAGGTAAGGTGGGACATAGGGATAGGAGTACCAACCCTGCTGGCAGCGAATCCTGGAAGGAGGGGGATGGGAGGGCCAGGTGCCGCCTGGGGCAGGGAAGACACACCTGGTGCATTTCGGGGGTGGGGTGGGGTCGGGTGGTGGGTGGGAGCGGGGTGGGCAGGGGAGCACGGCTCCTCTGGCGCCGCCCTCAGCCCGACCCCCACCCCTGCCTCAGCGCGGCAGCGCTGCTCACATCCCAAGGTCAGCTCTGCCTGGCACCGGCTCCTCCCCCCGCGCCCCTTCCCGCACCCCCGCACGCCCTCGGTCCAGGTACCTCCTGCGGCAGGAGAGGCAGTGCGTGCCCCGCCTGCGTGGCTGTCGGGGTGGCCGGCTCCAGAAAGTCGTCTTCGGCGTCGGAGCTGGACATGGCACCGTCCGGGCGACGGCTGTCTGGCTCCCGCCCCGTGACTACCACCATCCCTCTGGCTCTGGGCAGTGGGCGCGGCTTCAGGCGGGCGGGAGGGCGGCGGCCCGGGTACTAGCACCCAGCAGCGCCTGGCATGACGCGGCGCGGCCGACGGGCGGGGCCGGAGGGGCGGAGAGCGCAGCGAGCGCGGGCCGGAGGGCCGTCGCTCCCTCAGCGCCGACGGGCTCGCCGACCACCCTGACGACCGCAGGGCGACCGGCCCGACCCGGTCGCCTGCCGTTATTGGCCGAACCCCTGCTGGCTTCCTCCCCTGATTGGCAGGAAGCTCGCCCAATCGCAGAGCAGGCAGCGCTTTCAGCCAGCGTCTAAGTGGCCACCGGGAGCCGGACCGGCTGGCCTGCCCTGCTCTGATTGGCCCTCTGGCCAGCAGGCGCGCCCTCTCCAGCCAGCTAACACTGGCTCGGCGCGCTGGGTGCGCGCGAGGCCCCCACCTCTAAGCCAGGCCTTTTTATAGGCTTGGGGAGTGGCTCCCGCGTCCAAGTCCACACCTAGAAACCTGAGACGAGGGAGGGCTAGTGACTTAATCGTTCGTACGTTTCCAGGGCAACGGGTCCTGTGCATCCCTGGGCGTCGAAGGCCAGGGAAATCTGGGAGGACCAGGTCACCTCAATGGAGAGCCTGAGCATCCTTTCCTGGAGGATTGTGAGGGAGGACGGCTGAGGTCACTGAGGTTGTAGGAGAGGAAGGGCAGCACTGCGACAGGGGCTGGCTCTCCTCTAACCACAAGGGTAAAACCTGGGTCTCCAGTCTTTCCTGATTGACTCAAGCAGCAGTCCGAAAAGGAAACTCAAAATAGGGGCAGTTGAGTTCAATTAAGAATGACAGTGACTCTCCACCCTCTATGTGTCAGTTCTTCTGCTGGGCACCTGGAGACACAGATGGAAACAGGCCCTGTCCAAAGAAGCTCACAGGCTGCTGAGGCAGAGTCCAGCCTGGTCCAACACATCTGTCGGCAGCCTCGGATGCTGTGTCCCCTGGCATGACAGGGTCAGCTCAGAGACTCTCCTAGGGGGCCAAGGTTTTAGCTCTTCAAACCATTTTTACACCCAGTTCCTCATTTGAATCTCACATTGTTGTGACAGAAAAGGAAACTGAGTCCTAGAAGATTAGAACAGCTTCAGGGAGGTCAGCCATGAGCAAGAGGCACAGCACTTCCTCTTTGGACCAATCACACTCCCAGCTGTTAGGAGTCTCCTAGGTCAGTGTTTTCTCCAAATATACTTGCATCAAAAGCACTGGAGGGAGAACTTGTTAAAATACAGATTCCCAGCCCTACCTCCAGAGAATCTGATTTAGTCCATCTGGGATGAAGCCCTTGAATTTGCATTCCTAACAAACTCCCAGGTAATTTTTTTTTAATATTTATTTATTTGGTTGCACCAGGTCTTAGTTGCAGCACGTGGGCCCCTTAGTTGTGGCAGGCGGGCGCCTTAGTTGTAGCATGCAAACTCTTAGTTGCGGCATGCGTGTGGAATCTAGTTCCCTGACTGGGTATCCAACCTGGGCTCCCTGCATTGGGAGCACGGAGTCTTATCCAGTGCACCACCAGGGAAGTCCCACTCTAGGTAATTCTGATGCTGCAAGTCCTTGAATCACATTTTGAATGGCACTGCCCTAAAGAAGGCCCCCTGAGGCCATCTCTTAGCTATCACTACCTGCTCCAGCCTTTCTCAACAATATCTATAACAAAATTTCCTCTTTCCATCCTTTGGATGTTTCAGCTGTAATAGAAACTGCAATCCAAAGTGGCTTTAATAATAGGAGAATTTTATTATCTTACATAACAAGAAGTCTGAGTAGATTCTGGGTTGGTTCATTAAGTAACGCAACAAGGAGTTACCTGGACCAGCTTCCTTCCAGTTACCCACTCTGCCAGATGACCCCTCCTCCTCTAGGAATCCATATGAGGAAACCAGAGAGCTAAGGTCTATCAGAGTGACAGTTATTCCTACACCTTAAAGCAAGGCTGTATAAAGAGAATGGGACAGGAACCCCAGAGGCTCAGGAGGTAGGAAAATCCATGTGCAATCACGGTTACGTCACTGAATGTGTTGGAGTTTTCATCTTCCTCTTCAGCTGAGGATTTCCTTCAGGAATATAGTTTCCCAGTTGGTTCTGTTTACACGGTGGGGAGAAGTCCAAGGGCAGCCGCCTGGAATGAGGACTTGCTGACTGAGTAGGCAGGGGTTGGAGCAGGCGTTCTGGGAAAGCAGGGCAGTTTGCTGGCAGTGGCCATCCCCACCCTGCAGTGAAATGACTTCCAGGCCAGTTCGCTTGAGGGCTGTAGGGAAGGGTCAGTGAGCCTCGGCGGGGGGGGTGGGGGGGGGGATGGGTAGCACATGGCCGCGCAGAGGTGTGGGCTGCTCTCAGAACACGAGCACTTATAGCCCTGGGATTACTTTTCCTCCAGGAGTCAACCAAAAAAAGAGTCCTACAGGCATGGAGTCCTGAGATTAGTCAATTGGATTCTGTTCTCCATGCCTCACCAAAGAAAAAACCTTTTGAATGGCAACAGATTAACAAAGTGCTGATTCAGCTACTGAATTTTTTCTCCGATTCTAATTTATTCAACAATAACGGAAATGAAAACGGTAACAAAAGCATCCATCTTCTTTTCCTTCCAGTTGGAGGACTCGCCTTTCCTTTCTCTCCCAGCCTTGAGGAGGAGGTTGTTTGCCAGCAGCTTCCCAAGGCACAGAAGCTTGGCTAAGGGCCCACTTGCTCTCAGCCCAGCTCAGCTCTCCCCCAGCCTCTGACACACCCCCATTCGTTAACCACTGCTGTTCTGTCTCCTGGACTTCTCTTCGCACAGTGCACAGGGTAAATGTGGCCGATGTTCAGATTGCCTCTCACATCTCGTTTCTGAACCCCTGTCCCCACCACCACCCCAGTATGCCTCACTGAATGCTAGAACCTTGAAATCTAAAAGCTGCTTGTCTCATGGTACCTTGTATCCTGGGTTCCCCAGGTGACCTAACTTCACCAAGCAGATCCCTGCACTTGAGATTTGGAGGGGGAAAGTGAACACTGAGTTGGAGGCCAGGCTTCTTGCTCTTTCGGTGGACAAGTTTGGATATGGGAGTGTTAAAAACGTTTCCTTTTTGCTGTGGCTGTAGCAGAGGTCCCATGTTGGTCTTTGCCTTCCTGGGTGTCAGAAAGCAGGGTGGGGCATCCATTTTACTGTCTCATTACTCTCTGTAATCAACCTCCAAAGTCCAGCACAATGCCTGGCATATAGTAGCAACTCAGTAGATGAATACATGAAAGAAATTTGTGCTGTGATCACATTCAAAGAGTTACCTCTCCATGTAGATTTTTTTCTCATGTATTTTATTGGTATTATTAGTATATAAGGGCATGGATTGTTGCTGGTATCATAGAGGTAGGGAATTCCAGGATGCCATCATGCTGGGCTGGTGGGAAGGGGCTCCCCTCAAGTTGTGAGAGGTCCTAGGGGTGTTATGCAGAGCAGAACATTTGTGGGGGGGGCTCTTTGGTTTGGAGTACACACTGGTAACCATGGATGTTTTCACTGTGCAAGATGATATGGGCCCCAAAAGTGCTCTCACCCCAAGCTCTTTATAGGTAAGCTTTTGATGAATGTTGTTTTTCATTTATTACTTATTTATAATAAAACAAATAACATAAAATATAGATGCAAAAATAACTCACATCCAACAGCACAAACTAACACAACACTGTAGATCAACTATACTCTAATAAAAACTAATTTAAAAAAATAACTCACATCCAGAATTCAATGAAAATAGTGTTTTATTTATGTGGTTTCAGCGTCCACAGTTGTCCTACCAGCTGCTGCCTATTACTCTCTCATCCCTTGTGTCTCTAAGGGAGCTCTTGTTCCAGTCACCTCTGGAAGCATTATGGTCAAACCCCACTGGCGGCTGGGTGAGTATCTTGGAGACACATCCCCAATTTTCCCTCCCATCCCCATGGCCCATTTGTGTGGCATTTCCACTGGTCTGTCAGTTCAGGTTTAAGCACTTCACAGTTTAAATATCTATTATTCAGTATGATTCCATCAAGTGGAAAAATAATTTAGCTGGAAATATAATTCCCTGTACCCTGACAAGAAGTACCCTATCTTTTAGTGTCCTCATCTCTTGGGGCCTCTCCACCATTCCACAGCCTTTCTTCCCCCAGGTACCCACACCCACTTAGAAACTGCCTTGTATTTGAGGCTGGGAGTGGCCTGCTTCTCTGAGGCAGTAAAAAAGTATCAGAGAAAAACCACTTGCCATTTGGGGGCTTCCTAGCTGCTAATATTTGTTCTGACATTTGTTTGGAACTGCCAGCTAAGAGTCCTTTGGTGAAACATTAAAATATCCTGAGGCAATATAGAATGAAAATAATCTATAAGAGTAGGGGTCTGAAAACGTTTTTTTTTTTTTTCTTCTTTTTTTTAAGGCCATGCTGCGTGGCATGTGGGATCTTAGTTCCCCAACCGGGGATTGAACCCATGACCCCTCAAGTGGAAGCGTGGAGTCTTAACCACTGAACTGCCAGGGAAGTCCCTGTAAAGGGCCAGAGAGTAAATATTTTTAGCTTAGCAGGCCACAGTCTTTGTCTCTACTCAACTCTGCTGCTGTTGAAGAAAAGCTGCCATACACAAGACATAAGTGATGTCATAGAGGTTATGTCATAAATTATGTTGTAAGACATAAATGGTGTGGTCAGATTTGACCCAATGGCTGTAGTTTACCAACCCCTACACAAGAGAAATAGATCAATTCTAAGTGCATTGTGATCTTTTCAAATGTGCTCCATCTAAATGTCCTAATAGCTAATACTCAGCTTCATTTCTTGTTTTTTTTTAAATTTTTCTTCTTCTTTTTTGTTTTTTTTTAAACAAACCTTTGTGTCGAGGGTTGACTTTCAATAGATCTCAGCGCAGTTTCATTTCTAATTCAAGTCTCATTTACTCATTTGTGAAGAACAACCAATAGCCAAGTCTTCAGATTATTAACACTACTAATTTTTCATCAAAAGAAGTAGCTAAATGAGACTTACCAGAAAATAAATGAACTGAAAGTCCACGTTAAGTCTCACTGGATGGGTAGGCTTGGGTAAGTTACAGCACTACTCTAGACTCCCGATTTTATCTCTAAGATTAGGCCGGTTCAATTTCGATTTCTCTTTTCTAAAAAATTCTCATTGTTTTTCACTTTTTTACTTAAAGTAATTCATGCCGAATCTAGAAAACAGAGTTAAGCACAAAGAAAATAAGAATTCCCCAAAACTCCAACATAAAGAGATAACAAGGGACACTGGCACATGTCCTTTCTGTTTTCTATCAATTTAGTGACTCTAGTTTTCTGTCTACCCTTTCAATCATAAAAGTGGGAGCACACTAAACAGCTTTGTGATTTCAAATTTTCACTTAATGTAACATGAACATTTTTCCTGTTATGAAATATTTTTCTACAATACTGTATTAGCTGAAGAGTGTTCTGTTACGTGGATGTACCATAATTCATTTAACTAAGCCCCCCCTTTTGTTAAGTTTTTTTTTCCAGTTTTTTGTTTCTATAAACTTCATTGCAACGGACATCTTTGTAGAGAAAGCTTTGCACACCTTTGTGATATATTTCCCTAATTTCCCTAATTCTTGTAACTTTTAACACTTTTTCATACGTTCAGCAGTTATTCCATGTTTGACCAACAGAGGGCATTTAAGGCTTTCCTTCTCAGGGCAAGGCCACAGCCATTTCTACAGTATACAACAACAAAAATAGTGGTTTTATTGTGAAGAATGATTCAATTTTGGATGTTCAGTAATAATCAGCAAACTCCAAAGGGAGAATCAAAGTCATTTATTTTTCTGTCTAGCCAGAATCACCCCCCCCAAAAAAAACCCTCAAATGACGAGCTTTGTTAGGACTTAAACCCAAAATGAATAAAAATGATCTTTTGCTCAGAATAACAAAGTGACTGCTCTGCTTTAAGCAAAGGCCTAAATTCCCTGCAGAAGACTGTTGGGTAGTGACAAACAATCAGGAAAGGGAACTCAATGCTGAAATTACTGACCTTGCCAGAGAAAAGCTCAGACAGCCCCCAGGATCAGTAGCTCCCTAGAAAAACAAATTTTGGGGCAACACTGAATGGAGTCCTGCCTAGACTATTACTTACTCATCACCTACTAAGCCAGGTTGTCGTAGGTAATACTATAGGTTTTGTTAGATAAGCTTGAAATAATTGTTTTCTGTACATTTTTCTTGATTTTCACCAAGACCATAAATTCCCAAGGGCAGCAATCTGCCTATACTTCTTAGCAAATTACTAAGTACAAGGGAGGTATTTAAATAGTTGTCACTCAATGCTAATGACAAGTTTTTATTCTAGTATAAAGATGATTACTGAAGGTAGAGTGGTGGTTAAGGGTGTAGGCTCTGGAGCCAGGTTGCCTGTATTTGTATTCTGATCCCGTCACTTACTAGCTGGTCTAGAAAGCTGGTACTGCCTCCCAAGCCAATGTCTATAAAATGCAGGTAGTCACAGTACCTACCTCAGATGGTGATTTTGAGAATTAAATGAGTTTAAACATGTAAACTCAGGCACAGGATCTAGACAATGAGAAGCTGTTGATAAATGTTTCTAGAATGATTACGTGGCTAAGTGATGACTAAGATTTTTTTCTCTCATTTAAAAATTCTCTGATTCTTCATGGATGATGCTCTCTCCAGCCTCCTCCTGCAGCCACTGAGGACGCCAGCCTCTCCCTGGCTCCACAGGCTCACCCGCTGGCTATAGCCATGGCTGTGCTGGCCCTGGGCAGCTCTCTGATCTTCACAGGCAACACATCTACCCTGGTCCCTTACCCCGTTATCAATTTTTATTTAGTTTAAAAAAATATTTATTTATTTTATTTTTGGCTGTGTTGGGTCTTAGCTGCGGCACTTGGGATCTGCAGTGCGTGGGCCCTTCCTTGCGGCACGTGGGCTCCAGACTGTGCAGGCTCAGTAGTTGTGGCGCGCGGGCTTAGTTGCCCCGCGGCACGTGGGATCTTAGTTCCCCAACCAGGGATCGAACCTGCGTCCCCTGCATTGGAAGGAGGATTCTTAACCACTGGACCACCAGGGAAGTCCCCCAGTTACCAATTTTTTAATTTTACTCCAGGCATCTTTCATTTGTTTGGCAGGAATTCCATTTGATTCCATCAAATCACAACATCTCACAAATATAGTCATCTTCCTACAGGTCTTCTAAGATGTCACATGGAACAGAAATGCTTTGCTTCGCAAGGCTCAAGAGAAATGTGCTCAGACCAGAAAGAAGGCTTTGTGAAGGAGGGAATGTCAACAGGGAGGGAGATATCACAGCATCTGCTTCTCCGGGCCAGTTGTGCAGCGGTTTCTTCTTTCCTGAGTCAGCTGTTTTTGTGCGGTGGTTCTCTGCCCTTTTCCTATTCCAATACATTCCCACTCATGACAGTGGAGTCTCGAGGGGTGGGCAGGCGTAGGGAATAAAAATCCTTATGTTCACCTAGGGGCGCGTATTCGAGTCAGGATGGGTTATAGTTTAGAAATGTCCTCGCCTCCCATTCTGATAGGCTCTAGAGGGATATGTGACCTCCTCCCTACAATGCTGGTAACATAAGACTAACACAAGAAATAAGCAAAAAACCAAAACCAAAAACAAATTATGTTACGCTGAAGCTGATTTTATTGCTATCTGGAGGCTGGAGCAGTAACTAGAGCAGTAACAAGAAATGGGACTTACAACAGCTGAGCCCTTAACAGGGCTGGGATTTCCCAGGGAGAGGGGAGAGGGGATTAGGTTTCTGGGCATCGGGAAGAAGCAGAAAGCAGAGTGTAAGGAGACAGGGAAGAGGTGTACTGTTCACAAGTGGGTGGTGAGGCTACACTGCAGAGACAGAACAGTTTACATGTAACGTGCGAGGCATCGGAGAATCAAAGAAGGTTTTTGAACAAAAGAGTGACTTAAGACACAGTGCTGAACAAAGGATTGATGTGGCAGCAGTATTAATTTTCAGTTGAAGGGAACACGGCTAGGGGCGTGGAGCGGAAAGAAGGATACTAGAGTCAGGCTTAGATACCAGGTCACCACTGTGGCAGTAGCTGAGGGGCCTTGTGTACGTGGCTTGACCTGGCTGAGCCTCTGTTTCTTCACCTGAAAATGATATGTTAGAAGTTTCTGTCTGGGAGGATTAATCATTTACCAAATATTTTACTAGGTTCTTACAATGTGCCAGACATTCTGCTAGGTGTCAGGGGTACAAAAATGGACACGAAAAGACATAGTCTCTGTCTTCCAGGAACTTACCATCTAGTATAAGAGATAGACAATTTAAGAAGTTAAGAAACATTAAAAACTGCAAAGTGTGATAAGGTGATATTGTGAATAAGGCAGGCAGGAAGGGGATCAGGGAAAGTCTTTCTGAGGAATTAGAATTTATGGAGACCAGAGAATTGAGAAGGAAAGAGAAGAACAGGATTCTGAGACAAAAGGATGGTAGCAGGTCTCTCTGAAATAAATTATAGCAAAAACTTCACTAAGAAATTATGATATATAGAGGGGAATATCTAAAATACAGCAACTGAAGAAACTGGTTTATCAGATCATTATCTGATAGGTCTTATTGCTTCTCAGAAATCACAGTAATGAAAACATGTAAACTACCAGTGCTTCACATTTAAAGCTTTTATTTTGAAAAATAAAATACAAAAGTCATCAAGTTGTAAATGTATGTGGTAATTCCTCAACTTCTCAGAAACAATACAATGAATTATTTAAATAATTAAGATATTTAATATTATCCACATCAATACATTTAAACAGGTACAAGTGTTCTACAAAACATTAGAACATGTACAGACAACCTATTCCAAGATGAAACTACCCAATTTTGCTTACAGAATCCCATCTTTAAACCCTCCCCTTGAAAACAAAGTTTGGAATCTGGTAAGAAAAGATGAGGACCAGAGCAGTTTTAAGAGAAAGCACACATCCTCTCTGGGCTCCTTCTCCACAGGCCCGTGCACGTAATCAAGAGCACTGTACTCGGGAAGAAGCAGGTCACTCAGGAGGGTCCGAATGTGTGCTGACATCCCACCCTCTCAGTGGGAAGAACTGGCAAATGAGAAAGAGATGCGGGCCATGGTACCTATGCTCCACTGATCTCAGCAGGGGACAGCCAGTTCTAGAAACAGCCAGTCCTAGAAACTTCTCTGCTGCTGAAAAGGCAGCAGTCTTCCCTAGGGCAAACAAACAGAATGTGTTACAGGTATGCAGTCAGTTTGTTCTCCCCTGCATGACACCGCCTCCTTTCCAGCTGTGGGCCTGGCACAAGCCAGGTTGACAGGTAGGGGGATGGACCATTATGAGAACAGCTACCTCAGGACTATGAGAGAGGCACACTCTCCCTCAGTCTGGGATGCTTTTAGATGCCTGCCAGTAGCTTCGATGTGCAACACAAAAGGATGGCAGCCAAAGCAAGGGCTGTTCCTGCCCATTTCTAAATGACTGCAACTGTCATCTGCAATTGAAGCTACTGCAGGGGCACTGACAGGGACGTCAAATGTCCAGGGGTCGAACATGCTGACTCAGTATGAAAAAGTGGATACTGAGATTCTTTATAGGAAGCTTTAGGAAACACAGTGACTGTCGTTCATATGCCAAAGGGATCCAAAAGACAAGAGAAAGACTATGATTTGTCTTGAGATGCTTTGATGTCTTCCTAGCTTCTCCCGAGTCCTTCTCTCATTGCACATGGGCACCTACAAGCCTCGATAAGCAAACAAGGATGAAATGCTGCTGTGGAGGCCACTCAAGGCTGGAGTCCACTGACACTGCATTCTGTCTTGTAAAACAGCTGGTCAGTAATGAATCCCTGTATGCATGTTTCCAGGAGGGAATTTATCTATACTTTTCTTTTTTTTTCAGTACATGGGCCTCTCACTGCTGTGGCCTCTCGCGTCGTGGAGCACAGGCTCCGGATGCGCAGGCCCAGCAGCCATGGCCCACGTGCCCAGTCGCTCTGCGGCATGCGGGATCCTCCCGGACCGGGGCATGAACCCATGTCCCCTGCATCAGCAGGCGGACTCTCAACCACTGCGCCACCAGGGAAGCCCTATCTATACTTTTGAAAGTATTTTTGAATAAACAAAATTATCCAAGGCCTGATAACGGCTGTTATACCTGTATGCCCATCGAGTTGAAGTCTACATTTAGCATTTGCTTCTTAGCAAAAAAGGCAATCATAATTCCTAAAACCTATGAATATTAACTCACTGCCATCCGTGATTTTGACATGGCATAGCAGCATTCATGTGTTTTTTCTATCTATAATCTATTAGCACATAATCTATTAGCACACAGCAAGTCATAAAAACCTCTTATTCAAATCAAATTATTCAATCTCAATTTTCTCAACAGTAGAAGAGGAATAATATCACCTACTTGCCAGAGTGGTTTGAAACTTGAATGAAATCATTCATATATGTATGTATATGAATAATATATATATTTATTTTAGATATAATATAGTATATCCTATATCATATATACTATATATATATATATATGATGCTTGGTATTTTACACCTGGTATGGAGTACACACTCAATACATGGTTATTATAAAAAATAAAAATAAAACAGCAAACAAAACTATAAGAAAAAAACAGATTTTATTTTTTACTTTTTTATAATATGTTTTATTTTTATTTATTTTAGTATTTTATTTTATTTTACTTTATTTAATTTTTTTCCCCACACTGCACGGCTGTGGAACCTTACTTCCTCGACCAGGGATCAAACCCTGCCCCCTGTAGTGGAAGCACGGAGCCCTAACCCCTTGGCTGCTAGGGAATTCCCAGGAAAAATCATATTTTAAAGAAAGCTTTTCAAGTTCCAAATGATCTAAGGCATAACCAAAATATTCAGAGCAAAACAGAATCTTAAGAAAGTGTGGGATAGGGGTGTGAGGTCTGAGCAGCCATGTCAGGAGGTCTAGGTTCAGAAACCAGCTTTGCCACTAATTGGCTGGTATCCCTGGACATGCACCTGATGATTACTCAGATAGAAAGGGCTGATAAGTCCTGCTCCACACTGTAGCCTTTAACTACAATGAGACAACATAGGTTACAAACATTAAGACAGCATAATGCATTAACATCAGCAAGGTTGAAAAACCAACCAGGCAACTCCCGAAAATATTAGCGCAAAAACATCTGCACATCCAGCATACAGAGGAAGCAGTACAGGGTGGTGAAAGAATCCCCGGCTGGATGTCAGGAGACGGTGCTCTTTAGCCTTGGGTTTTTCCGACCTATGATGTGAACTTGACAAATCCTCTTTCTAGGATCAGTTTCCTTATCAGTAAACAGGGGGTTGAGGTTGATGGCCTTCAGGTTTCTTTCAGCTAAAATATTTTATCATTTTAAACCCCTCCTCATACTGAAAATAATAACTAACACTGTTTGAGTGCTTACTATGTGCCAGGCTTCTGGCAGACATTATCATGGTTAATTCTACCACTCTCTTATTAACATGGTCCTCATTTTACAGATGCAGAAACTAAGACACAGAGAAGTTAAGTAACTTGCTCAATGCCACACAGAGCCGAGATTCCAAAGCAGGTGAACTGACCCCAGGGCTGTGCCCTCCACCTGCTGCGCTGCCTCCCGAGAGCCTAAGCAGTGAAACCCAAAGACCCAGCAATGTCCCCAACCTCACCTCAAGTATGCAAGAGGTTCCTGGCTCTGTTATTCCACTTGCTCAGTCTGTGGAAGGAAGCAAAAGATGTTTTAACGTTGGTTAGCATGAGAAGTGACTGCTCTTGTCAAAATATCAGGTGTAGCTTGCAGGCTGTGATCAGAGACTTTCTAATGAATTCCGTCTGCTACTGTTGTATAATAAAGAAGATGACTGGCCTTTGGCTCTCGTTCCTGGTAGGGAGACTCTAAATCCTTGGAATTTTCCAGGTAACAGGAGTGTCTTTGTTATTCATGAGCCCCTTAGATCATACCTGAGTTTCTGCTAAGAGATGAGATGACTCAGGATGAGGGCTGGTCACCAGGAAGACCAACCTGTGATTTGAGGGTTGGGGCTCTGAGCCAGCCCAGCTTCTGGGAAGGGGACTATGACTGGGGATTGAGTTCAATTCCATGCGAATGAGTCAATCAATCATGCCTATGTACTTAGACTTCAGTAAAAACTCTGGATGCAGAAGTTCAGTGGAGCGCCCTGGTTGGTGATCATGCTGATGTGCTCTGAGGGAGAAGTACACTGATTCCACAGGGAATGGGCACAGAAACTCTGAGTCTGAGACTCTCCCAGACCTTGTCCTATGTGTCTCTTCATTTGGTTGGTCTTGAATTGTTTCCTTTATAACAAAACTATATATATATTTTTTGGCCACACCGTGTGGCTTGCGGGATCTTAGTTCCCCCACCAGTGATCGAATCCGGGCCCCCGGCAGTGGAAGTGCAGAGTCCTAACCACTGGACGCCAGGGAATTCCCAAGACTATAATCTTAAGTATAGCACTTTTCTGAGTTTTGTCAGAATTCTAGCTAAATGTAATCCTGAGAGTTCTGTGGGCTTCAGTTTTCTCATGTATTAGACGTTAAATAAAAGCCTTTTATAGGCTTTTTTCTAGCATGTGTGTGATACATTAAATGAAACTAACCAGAACGGGGCTTGAAGTGCCTATGTTAAGTCTTTTGCCCAATTTTTTTATTACCTTTTCCTTATTTATTTGTAGGAATTCTCTATACTGATGAATCTTTTGTTTCAAAAATTTCCCCCCCAAGCAGCCGCATGGCACAGGGATATTGGCTCGGTGCTTTGTGACAGCCTGGAGGGGTGGGATAGGGAGGGTGGGAGGGAGGGAGACGCAAGAGGGAAGACATATGGGAACATATGTTTATGTATGACTGATTCACTTTGTTATAAAGCAGACACTAACACACCATTGTAAAGCAATTATACCCCAATAAAGATGTTAAAAAAAAAAAATTCCCCCCCCTTAAGGTGTCCTTTTTTACTGTCTTTATGATGCTTTCTAATAAGTAAATGTTCTCAATTTTAATGTAGTCCAAATTATCCATTTTAAAATTAATGATCCATAAAAAGAAACAAAATTGAGTTATTTGTAGTGAGGTGGTTGGACCTAGAGTCTGTCATACAGAGTGAAGTAAGTCAGAAAGAGAAAAACAAATACCGTATGCTAACACATATATATGGAATCTAAAAAAAAAAAAGGTTATGAAGAACCTAGGGGCAGGACAGGAATAATGATGCAGATGTAGAGAATGGACTTGAGGACATGGGGAGGGGGAAGGGTAAGCTGGGACGAAGTAAGAGAGTGGCATGGACTAATATATACACTACCAAATGTAAAACAGATAGCTAGTGGGAAGCAGCCACATAACACAGGGAGATCAGCTCGGTGCTTTGTGACCACTTAGAGGGGTGGGATAGGGAGGGTGGAGACGCAAGAGGGAGGAGAAATGGGGATATATGTATGTGTATAGCTGATTCACTTTGTTATAAAGCAGAAACTAACACACCATTGTAAAGCAATTATACTCCAATAAAGATGTTTAAATAAATTAATTAATTAAATTAAATTAATGATCAGTATTTTTTATAACTCACTTAAGAAATCCCTCTCTTTTAAGGTCATGAAGATATTCTCCTTTATTGCCTCCTAGAAACTTTATTATTTTGCCTTTCACAGTTAGGCCTATAACCTACCTGGAAATGATTTTTATGTATGCTGCGAAGCAGGGGTGTCCCTTTAGTTTTAGTCTCAAGTTCCCTTTCTTGACTCCTTCAGAATTACTATGCAAAACAGCCTTTGGATTTGACATTTCTTCAAGACTCTCCCTCTTGGATTATTCTCTGGCTCCAGTTACCATAGCCTGTTAGTGAGTGACAACTTGTTCACGAATCCATCCAGGTTTCTGGCACATCTTGCCCAGCCAAGGCTCAGGGCCCCTGTGCCCCTTTGTCTGCAAAAGTTGATCAGAGTCTTTTGGATAGATAAGGAGTTCCTCTGAGAAGATCTTTTTTTTTCCTCTGACTCTTGAGGCCTTATTTCAATTTCTCACACATAAAAGTAATTCAGTAGACATTTTTTAAATGAATGAATGGATGGATTAAAATTAAATATATGTTAATAAGCATATACCATGAAAGTAGTTTAAAATAGTCAAGTAATATGTATCAGTTATTGATGGTTGTTATGAGACAAGGATCTGAGAAGACAGAGCCTTCAATCCTGGTGTGAGACACAGCTGCTCTTACAGAGAAGCCCATGTACTCTAGGCTTGCTTTAGGCAACACGACTTCACACAATCTGTGAGGTTCCCCTCAACGACCCAGATCTGGAACACTTTTAGAAACTGAGTTCAGTGCTGGGTCTTCATTTCCTATTAACAAGCTAATCACTGATAGCAGCAGCCTGGAGGCAACATGTATTATCACCATGCTGGACAGGGAAGTCTTCTGCTGGACTCAGGCTGTAGTCATTGATTTCTTCCCACTACTACATAGGAATGGCAGGTGATGCGCTCATGCAGGACACTCTGGGCTACTCTAGGCCTGTCGGCCATAACGTCACCTATTTCTCTTCAACTCAAGAAACAGTATTGGAATCCAAGTAAGTGACAGTGTGACATTACAAGGAGAACTCTGGATCTGTTTTAATTAATTTTTTAAAAAGTAAAAGTTATAAACTTCAAACTCATACCATCCATTCCCAACTTGGGGGACTTAGCAGTTGAGGGTCAATGGCTGTGTGTATAATGTATTCACAAGTCTTCTAGGCTCCAAATGAGAAAAATGAAAAGGCCATGGATGTATATGTAATAAGAACAAAGGGTGGCTATACATTTTTATTTCAAGTTAGGTATCAGAAGCCTGGAGCAGATTCACCAAGGCAGGCTCCTTATATGTGGAATACTGTGTGGCTTGTGGGCGACCTCAAGCAATCAGATTTTAGTTATCAATAAAGTATTTCCCTACTCTTGGAAGACACGGAGCCCTCTGAAATTCAAACTGTGTTAAATTGTTAAATTTAACAAGTCTGTTTAACACAGATTGTTAAAACCAACAATTACCAGAAACCAGTCTTTCTTTCTTTTTTCTGTTTTTTAACATCTTTATTGGAGTATAATTGCTTTACAATGGTGTGTTAGCTTCTGTTTTATAACAAAGTGAATCAGCTATACATATACATATATCCCCACATCTCCTCCCTCTGGCGTCTCCCTCCCACCCTCCCTATCCCACCCCTCTAGGTGGTCACAAAGCACCGAGCTGATATCCCAGCAGAAGCCAGTCTTTCTACCACCAGCACATAGATTTATCTCTTTGAAAAGATTACTTCAATGCAAGAGCCCATCTTATTGTATATCAAGAGGAGGAAGCAGACACAGTACCTGAGGTTTTCCTTTAAGAAATTCAGGTAGCTGAAATTCTCCTTTATAGACCTGGAAAAACAAAGCCAAGTATGAGTTTAAGGAAACAGGTACTGTCATCATCACTTTGGGATGCTTGCAAGGACTGATAGTGGATGGGTTCACTGCTTCATTTTTGGCAAGTTTTAGAACGGGAAGGAAGCCCGTCAGTGCAGAAGCAGCCTGAGTTGAGGACTGAGTGAAATCCCTATTCACTCTGACCCCACTTGCTCTACTTTTGCCTGGGTGCTCCCAACTTGTGGGCTGGCTGGGAGAGGGCGTAGAGTCTCTGAAGAAGAAAGAAAAGCATCCTAACATTCCAAGTTCCAATCATTTTAGCTGAGAGAGAAAGCAAGCCCAAGCCTTCTCTCTCCAGCAACCAACACAGAATTCACATAATTTAGGAATAGGCTCCTCCTGATTTCCTTCTGACATCTCCAACCCTACAACTCTGGATTTAATTCAGCTTTACTTTTCTTAATGTACCCAATATTCCCATAATAATTTGAATATTAGGTGGTTCTTAAAATGATATATACTTTTAACCTTGTAAAATCTTATAATTAAAAACTTACTCTTTTCAACATATAAAAGTATGTTTCTAATAGCAGCAATAATTAGGCAATAGTTTTTTAAAAGGTGTATAAGATGCTTACATAGAAAACTATAAAATATTATTGAGAGAAATTAAAGACCAAATAAATAGAGAGACATACCACTTTCAGGGATTGTAACATTCAACATAGTAAAGCTGTCCATTCTCCTCAAAGGATTTCCAATAAAAATTCTAGCATGCTTTTTTGGGGTAGGGGTAGGGGTAGGGGTAGGGATAGGGGTAGGAATAATTTCAAGCTGATTGTAGAAGTTTTATGGAAAGGCATAGGGCCAAGAATAATCAAGGTAATCTTAAAAAGAACAAAGTGGAAGGACTTATTCTATCATAATAGAATATTATACACCTATACATACAAAAAACATAGCTATAATCAAGACGGTAAGGTTTTGGCATGAGGATAGACAAATATATTAATGAAACAAAATGAAGAGTCCAGAAACAGACCCCCATTTAGAGATAACTGGTTTATGACAAAGGTGGCACTGCAGAGCAGTACAGTTAGAACGAATAAATAAATGTGTTTATCTATATAATGATACGCCATACTGCAATTTTAAAAATGAACTACTACTAAACCAACAATGTAGATGAATCCCAACACATAATGATGAGGAGAAACAAGCCAGATCTCCAAAAATAATATACTATTGACACATGTCTCCATTTAAAACTTTTAAAGCTCAAAAATAGGCAAAGGAACTCTGATGTTAGAAATCAGGATACTGTTTACTCTGGGGAGGAGCAGGGTGGTGGTGATTGGCAGGGGGATGAGAGAGGCTTCCAGCGTGCTGGTAGTTTTCTGTCTTGATATGGGTAGCGATTATAAAGATGTGTTCATTTTGTGATCATTTATTGAGCTATGACTTGGATACTTTTCTCTATGTATGTTACACTTCAATAACAAAACAAGCCAGTAGCTTAGGAATTTACTACTCTCGCTCTGTCTTGCTCTCTCTTTCACACACACATACACACACACTTTAAGTGCAAAGATGTTTGTTTCAACACTGTCAACAACAGAAAAAAACTGGGAACTATTCATGTCAATCAAGAGTGAAGAAAGTCTCCATCAGCTACAGTTTGTTAACTGCTGGACTCGAGAAACTACAGGAAGAAACTATGGATTGTCGTTGGGAAGAGAGCCACTGGGTAGCCCCTCAGAGCACAAAGAAATCCTCTAAATGGTGACTACTGAAGCCTACAGACCTAAAGGATTTTTACTTGGTCATAAGATGACTGATCCACTTCTAAAAGTAGCAGTATTCCTTCTGAGATTGAGAGAATGAATGTACTGTTTTCCTGTCTCTTTCTCTGCAATTTCTAAAACCTGGTCTATTCTTTAGGGTCTCTGCTACAGTTCTAGGAAGGCTAAATTAAAGCAGAGAGAAGAGGCTTATGCATAAGATATTTCTTTAGATATGCATCACACTGGAAGCTGAGGTGAGTGCAGGATAACAACAATGCAGCTGCTAGGAATGCCTCGAAACCTTCATACCCTCAAAGAGTCCCAGGTCACTGGAGGGTTGGCCTAACTGCTCCCTGAAGAAGCTGCATGTCAGAATCCTGTTTGCTTTACCCCAGCACCACAGTCCAGAGAGTGTTCCAGCTTTCTTCATTTCCCCCCAGTTTTACTGAGATATAATTGACATATAACACTGTATTACTGTTCCAGCTTTCTGATGTAGGAAGTATGTGTGTATCATGTTAACACTGACTTCCACTGTGCCTGTCTCTACTATCTGTGGGACAAGCAGACACTATATCCAAAGCAGGGGCTCAAGCCATTAGAATAGGTTTTTTGTTTTTGCTTTTTACCAGATTCTCAAGTGTCTTTCCTTCTCCCTCTATTCAGGGAACTGAGTCCCAACCCCCATCCTCCAAGTCTCTAAGCATAAGCTGCTCAGGCCTAGGGTCCTGTGCCTTGGCTCCTTTACCGAACCAGAACAAGTTTGTTTGCCCCAGTGCCTCTTCCAGTGTTAGTGGGTTTGGTCCCTAAGAAACTTTTCTTATATTCCTCACATCCTCTCAGAAACCAACTCTCCTCTCTCTTAGCTAGCCTCTTCTGCTAGAATTCAAGCAGAAGGTTCAACGCAAGCCCACGGGGTCATACAGCTAGTTAGTGGCAGAGTGAGGCTCAGAAGGCCCTGGCTCAGCACTCTCCCATTATACCACGCTCTTTGCATTTTACTACTATTAGCAAATCTAACTGTTAAATTTTCCCTTCTCTTTTTGGTTTGTTGTAAGGCATGACAGAATATACGAGTGGGAACATTAAATATTATAAGTGTCTTCCAGAAATCAACAGTTCCAGAGAGGTAAGGCTTATATGAAAGGGGGGAAAAACCAAAACCTTAAATATGTGATGTTACAAATGTAATTTAAAAAAGGTGGGGGGGGGAGTTCAGGATAAGACATCAGACAAAAGGCTCAATCAAAAAATAAGTGGGAAGCTGTCTCCTCTCATTATCCTTTAGGGAAAAAATGCTTCAAAAGTTAGGAACTACAGTACTGACAAAAAGAACACTTTCTACTGACAAAGCAGTTCCTATTTAGTGCAGGAAACCAAGCACGGCAAAGTTAGGAGTGGAATTTCCTCTGGCTAAAGGAACAGTGTTTCTGGACATACTAATCTCTGGTACTAATGAACTGAGGATTTTGCTAGACAGAAATGAGCTAGGCAGTCAGAATCCAAATGCTCGTACAGAGCCCTCCCACCTCAAGCACTGAAGAACAACAAGGAAACAAAAGTAGGCTTCTGATTTAGAGGGTGCATTGGCAATAAAAATAATACGAACAGCAGCTAAACTTTGTTATCTTCTCTGCATCAGGTTAGTGTTGAGCATGCGTTTCACATTTATCACCTTATCGAATCCCACAGTCTCCTGAGGGAGGTATTATTCTCTTTTTACAGATGAAGCAACTGAGGCACAGAGAAATTAATTTTTCCAGTGTAGTGAAATGGGAGGCTACTAAGTACCATGATGGGGCTTAGATTTTAAAAGGGTCATCCTAATTGCTCTGTTTAGACTGTAAAGGGCCAAGGACAGAAGTGCGGAGGCAACAGCAGTAATCCAGACAAGACAGGATGACAAGGAGGCAGCGGTGGAGGTGGTGAGAAGTGGTACGTTTGTGGATTTTCTTTTCCTAATCATGTCTAGATTTCCTAACAGACTGGATGTGGAATGTGAGAGAGCAAAGGGGAGTCAAGGATGACTCCAAGGCTTTTGGCCTAAGCAACTACCAACTGGAAATATGAAGTTGCCATCAACTCAGTTGGGCAAGGTCCTGGATATAGCAGCTTTTCAGGCGTTCAATTTCAGAAATGTTAAGCTTCAGATGTCTATTAGACAATAAATGAAAATGTCAAGTAGCCAGTTAGATATACAAATCTAGGGTTCATGGAAGAGGTCTGGGCTGGGATCTATAAATTTGAGAATCATCAACTTATAGATGGTATTTAAAACTTGATACCTGATACCTGGGTTATCCAGGTGCTCAGGGTAGAGAGAGAAGAGCAGAGGACTTAAGACTGAGATATGGGGGCATTCTAACATTAAGAGGTCAGAGAGAAAAGGAAGAATCAGCAAAGAAGACTGAGAAGAGGTCACCAATGACACAGAAGGAAAAATGTAAAAAGTGGTGTCTAGAAGCCAGGTGAAGCAAACGTATCAAGGAGGGAGTAATCAACTGTATCAAAAGAGGCTGGGAGACAAGATGATAACTGACCATTGGCTAAGCAGTGTGAAGGTCACTGTGACTTGACAAGAGCAAATTAAGTAGAATGGTAGTTGTGAAATTCTGAATGGAGTGAATGTAAGAAAAAATAGAGGGAGTGGAACTGGAGACAGGAGTACAGAAAACGAGCTTTTAAGTAAAGGGAAGCAAAGAAATGGAATGGCAGTGGCAGGGCACCTGGCATAAGTGTAGTGTGTGTGTGTGTGTGTGTGTGTGTGTGTGTGTGTGTGTGTGTGTGTGTGTGTGTGTGTGTGTGTGTGTGTGTGTGTTAAGATAGAAGAATTAAAGGCATATTTGTTTGTTGATGGGAAAGATTCTGCTGGAATGCAAAATGTGATGATATAGGAAACAGGGAGATGGGCTTGGGTACACAGGGGAGGAAACGCCTTTGGATAGGAACACGTTCAGACGTTCACTTCTGTTACACAGACTTTCTACTATGACAGATGAGGATATTAGGTTGTAATACTTCCCTTCCTCTAGTCTCTCAAAAATTATACAATAATTTTTGTTTAAAGCCACATTCTGTAAGTTTTCATTATTATGACAATATAAATATCACAGTTACATTTTCTTACACAATTTGTGCTGTTTTAGCTAGAGTTAATAATTGCCTCATATACTTTTTAAATAATAGACTTTATTTGTAGAGCAGATTTAGGTTTACAGAAAAAGTGAGTTGAAAGCAGAGTCCCCATATACTTCCTCTCCGTCTCCTACAGTTTTCCCCAATTATTAACATCCTGCGTTACTGTGGTACATTTGTTACAATTAACAAACCAGCACAGATACACTGTTATTAACTGAAGTTTTAGTTTGCACTAGGGTTCACTCTCTGTGTTGTACTTTCTATGGGTTTTGACACATGTATCCATCATTACAGTAGCACACAGAATAGTTCCACTAGCATAAAAGTGCCCTGTGCTCCATCTATTTAGCCCTCCCTACCTTCTCCCAATCTTTTTACTATCTCCATAGAGTTGGAATCATACAGTATGCAGCCTTTTGATTGGCTTCTTTCACTTAGTAATATGCACTTAAGGTTCCTCTATGTCTTTTTGCAACTTGATAACTCACTTCTTTTAATCACTGAATAATGTTCCATTGCCTGGATATTTATTTACCCATTCACCTACTGAAGGACATCTTGGTGGCTTACAAATTACAAGTTGTAGCAATTATGAACAAAGCTGCTGTAAACATCTGTGTACAGGTTTTGTGTGAACATAAGTTTTCAACTCATTTGGGTAAATACCAAGGAATGTGATGGCTGGATTACAAGGTAAGTGTATGTTTAATTTTATAAGGAACTGCCAAGCTGTCTTCCAAGTGGCTGCACCATTTTGCATTCCCACCAGCAATGTATGAGGTTTCTGTTACTCCACATCCTCACAATGATATGGTGGTGTCAGTGTTTTGAATTTTGGCCATTCTACTAGGTGCATAGCGGTATCTCATTGCTTTAATTTGGATTTTCCTAATGACATACAATGTTGAGCACCTTTTCATATGCTTAGCTGCCATTGGTATATTTTCCTTCAGCAAGGTGTGTCTATTCAGATCTTTTGCCCATTTTCCCCATTTTCCCTTTCTTTCTTTTTCTTCAATTGAGGCATATCCCCATGGGGGCCCGGTGCACAATGGCTGCAAACAGCAGCCTCCTCAGTAGTGTATGCAGCCCTTTGCCTGTACGGGTTGCCCTAAGGGACCTTGGAGACAGTCCTTTCCAGTGGACATTAAAAACTGGCATGCTGTCCCCACTCTAGGCTCCAGACGGGTATGCGCGGTGCCTTTGGAAAGCCCCAGGGCACAGTGGCCAGGGTCCACATAGGCTAAGTCATAATGTCCATCCGCACCAAGATGCAGAACAAGGAGCATGTGCTTGAGGCCCTCTGCAGGGCCAAGTTCAAGTTCCCTGGCTGCCAGAAGATCCACATCTCCAAGTGGGGATTCACTAAGTTTAATGCAGATGAATTTGAAAACATGGTGCCAGAAAAGCAGCTCATCCCAGAAGGCTGTGGAGTCAAATACATCCCTAATCGTGGCCCCTGGACGAATGGTGTGCCCTGCCCGCATGACAGCCTTGGCGTTGTCCCCTCCTTACTCATGCCCATCAATAAATCCTACTTTCCTATCCAAAAAAAAAAAAAATTGAGGTACAGTTGATTTACAGTATTACATAAGTTTCAGGTGTACAACATAGTGATTCACAATTTTTAAAAATTATACTCCATTTATAGTTATTATAAAATGTTGGTTATATTCCCTGTGGTGTACAATGTATCTTTGTAACTTATTTTACAATAGTAGTTTGTACCTTTTAATCCCTTACCTCTATCTTGACCCGCCCCCCTTCCCTCTCCCCACTGGTAAGCACTAGTTTGTTTTCCATTTCTGTGAGTCTGCTTCTTTTCGTTATATTCTCTAGCTTGCTTTATTTTTTTTGGTTCCACGTATAAGTGATAATATACAGTATTTGTCTTTTTGCATGTCTGAAAATGTCTTTATCTTATCCTAACACCTGTCTGAAAGTTCATCTGGTTATATAATTCTAGAATATAGTAATTTTCTCTCTGAAATTATGGCATTGCTCCATTGTCTTCTATTTTCCCATGTTTCTGCTGACAAGGCTGATATCATTCTAATTCCTGGTCCTTTGTATGTGACCTTTGTTTTCACTCTGCACTATTTAAGAATTTTCTCTTTATCTCTGGTGGTTCTATAATTTTATGATAAGGTGCCTTGATGAGGCTCATTTTCTTCACTCATCGGTACTGGAGATGCATGTCCTTCTGTTCTTGGGAATATCCTTAAATTATTACTTTGATAATTTCCCACTCATCATTTTCTCTATTTTTCTTGGACTCCGATTAGTCAAATGTTAGACCACTTGAATTAAGCGTCTAATTTTTTTTTCCTCTCCAAGTCATCTCTTTGTCTTTTTGTTCTACGTTGTTTTTTTTAAAATAAATTTATTTATTTATTTATGGCTGCATTGGGTCTTCGTTGCTGTGTGTGGGTTTTCTCTGGTTGTGTCGAGCAGGGGCTACTCTTTGTTGCGGTGCGCAGGCTTTTCATTGCAGTGGCTTCTCTTGTTGCGGAGCACGGGCTCTAGGTGCGCAGGCTTCAGGAGTTGCAGCAGGCGGGCTCAGTAGTTGTGGCTCGCGGGCTCTAGAGCACAGGCTCAGTTGTAGTGCATGGGCTTAGCTGCTCCGCGGCATCTGGGATCTTCCCGGAATAGGGCTTGAACCCGTGTCCCCTGCATTGGCAGGCGGATTCTTAACCACTGCGCCACCAGGGAAGTCCCTGTTCTACTTTTAAAGAACGTTAATTATAGTTCATTTACGTTTCTTTTGCTCTTTACATGTTGTTTCTTCTGAGGTTCTTTTTTATCTTTCTTTTAGTCTCTTTCATGTTAGAGAAGTTCTACAAACGTCCAGTGAGTCTTGGCTATGAAGCAGAGTTCTGTTTATGAGGGTTGAGTCTAACTGCAGGTATACTTCCTCAGCCAGCTTTTATTTGGTCAGGGCTCTCCATGTATCATGTTTGTAGGCTTTTTTTTGGGGTAGTTAAGAACGTAGAGAAAGCACCACAATCTCTTACCTTGGTACCAGCATTCTTCAGCTGGGTAGAGGTAGAGAATTGAGGCATCATCTAATGATAATTTATTTTTTCAGAAAGCAGACTTTCACTTAACGCTCTGGTTTTCAATTTGGAGCCCTAACTCTATTCCTAATGTCCCTATTTTCCCTCTAAGAGAATGTACTTCTTCTGCAAGGGGAGGGGAAGGGTGGTGATCTGGAAGTCTAACTGCTCTATACAGACTTTTGATCTCTCTCTTTTTAGTATCAGACCTCATCCCCCTCCCCTAATACCTGATGTTTCCAAATCCCTGAACTTTTGTAGGGTTCAGGGTGAACTGGCTTGTTTCTTGTTCCTCTGCTTGCTTGCATCCCCCTCTTTTCA
Organism: Pseudorca crassidens; assembly: GCF_039906515.1. Taxonomy (NCBI): domain Eukaryota; kingdom Metazoa; phylum Chordata; class Mammalia; order Artiodactyla; family Delphinidae; genus Pseudorca; species Pseudorca crassidens. The sequence continues at coordinate 14,484,147 of NC_090310.1, forward strand.
GGCATATAAATTCAGCTATCTTCCACTCTGCTAAGTCATTTACTATTCCTACAACAGCTTTCCATCTTCATATATTACGTTTTAGTGGTGACAAACGGGTTTGGGGTCTCTAGTTTGGTGGTCTCTGCAAAGCTGGAGATAGAAAAGGAGAAGAAGAGATGCTAAAATTAAAGGACCCAATAGTACTTAGTTTTAAAGAAACATGTGGTGAGGGTGTACTCATAGTATGTATGTTCTCTGAGGTCCATGTGAGCAACGTGTGGCTGAAAGCTTTGCAGAAGCTGGAAACCACTATTTATAAGACTGCTAAGTAAAGGAACACATTATTACTGGAAAAGGAATTCTATGTTATGCAGAGAAAAAAGATAAGAAGGAGAGATGTGTACTTCCCATAAACTTGAGCTGTATTGTTAACTATGTGCAAGACACTGGAGCTGAGGGAAAAGGACTAAGGGTTTTTTTTTTAACCACTCCCTTACAAGCTCTAACATTTTGCGATTCTGAAAGAAGTTTCTCAAAGCCTGAATACCACAAGGAATCCTTTCTCAGTTCCACCCTTGCCCCCTCGAGCAGGCCTCCTGGTCTGTGTCTAGCAATTTATAAAGATTACCACACTGCTCTTGATCTTCTCACAGAGCAAAACACTAAACAAGGTCTAAAAGAAATGCATATAAAAATGTGAGGGCTTCCCTGGTGGCGCAGTGGTTGAGAGTCCGCCTGCCGATGCAGGGGACACGGGTTCGTGCCCTGGTCCAGGAGGATCCCACATGCCACAGAGCGGCTGGGGCCGTGAGCCATGGCCGCTGAGCCTGCGCGTCCGGAGCCTGTGCTCTACAACAGGAGAGGCCACAGCGGTGAGAGGCCCGTGTACCGGAAAAAAAAAAAAGTGAGCTCCGCGTATTTAACCCTGCCTTATAGCTTTTACTTGTGACGGTGATAGCACGCTTCCAGTTGAGAGGCTTTGGCTGGTGACGTATACCATTTCAAAAGAAATAACTTAAATAGAAAAGTAAATTGTATTTGTTGTTTTGGGTTTATAGACTAAAGTCAGATTCAAATTTCTGGAGTGAGGTATAATTAACTCTGTTATAAGCGAAGCCTTCAATCGTGGAACTACCTAGGCTACAGAGCTAGAGAAGGGAGGAGAATTTATCTAAGCTGCCTGTGAAGTTTCAAAAACCCAAGAAAGAAGGGGTTCTGAATACTGGCTGAAGCAAGCAATGCATCATTCTTTTTTTTTTTTTTTTTTCGGTACACTGGCCTCTCACTGTTGTGGCCTCTCCCGTTGCAGAGCACAGGCTCCGGACGCGCAGGCTGGACCGGGGCACGAACCCGTGTCCCCTGCATTGGCAGGCAGACTCTCAACCACTGCGCCACCAGGGAAGCCCTGCATCATTCTTGTTACTTGTCCTCAGGCCACTTGCAGACTGCAGATCCAGTTAACACACTTGCAGACTGCAGATACAGTCCTCCATTAGGTCCCTTTTCCTTTACACGGTTTTAACCATCGTAAGTTATCTGGTCTCAACCTGTAGCAATCAGATACAGCAAACAGGAAGGCAATGGGCAAGTACTGATAACTGAGAAGTGACAAATGAAACAAAGGAAGACACAGAAATTATAAAAGGCAGACAGGAAGCCTTTTTTAAGAAAGGGACCAACAGTTCTATATCCTATATAAAGAGAAGATGGGCATTTTTCTCTTTATAACACATAATTTCCTTTGGATGAAATGAAAATTTTAATTATGATCAAGTATTTATTTAAGAAGGTAAAGAAATATGTCATCAAAATGCAGAGGAATTCTACACCAAAATATTAAGGTTTGGTCTTAAATGGGACAAATCTGTCCAGAAACCTGACTTTCTAGAATGACGGGTTCCCCAAGGGTTTCAGACAGTCAAGCTTTTACAATTTACAGGAGAAAGTGTCAGACATGTTATGAGGCCTAATTCTGAATCTGGCTTGATATTACGGAGAATATTAAACTTTTTCTAAATTATTTTCATGCTAAAAGTGTTTGTGGCCACACTCCCTGAGACTGAGCCCCCATGATCCCTGCTTCTGGTATTCATGACATGTGTAATCCCCTTCCTTTAAGTGTGAGCTGGATCTAGTGACTTGCTTCTAACAACTAGAATATGGCAAAAGTGATGGGATGTTATTTCTGAGATTAGGTCACAAAAGTGTTTCTTCTGTCTTGGGTACTCTTTCTTGCTTATTTGATTGGAAGGAAGCCAGCTGCATGCTGTGAACTGCCTTATAGAGGCCCAAGTGGCAAAAGAACTGATATCCCCAGCCAATGGCCAGCAAGGACCTGAGGCCTGCCCACACTCACAGGAGGGAGTTTGGAAAGGGATCCTCTCCCAATTGAACCTTGAGATGACTGCAGTCCTGGCTCACGGTTTGACCACACCCTCATGAAAGACCTTGACCCAAGGTAGCTAGATAAACTGCACCTGGATTCCTAATCTACAGAAACTGTGAGATAATAATTTGTTGTTTTAAGCTAATTACCCTAAATTATAGGGTAATTTGCTATGGCTAAGTAAATAACTAATACAGATTTTGGTGTCATAAGCAGGGTGATAACGTAACAAACACCTAAAACGTGGCAGAAGTTTTGGAACTGGGCAGGAGGAGGTAGCTAGAGGGACTTTAAGGGGAGCAGCAGTAAAAGTCTAAATGGACATGAATTGACAGTAGATTTTAGACTTTGAGGAGGCCACCTGTGCAGGTTTTAAGGAATGTAGGGACACCTGATTAGACACTAGAGGCAGGGGGGTCTTATAACACAGTAACAGAAAGTTTACCAACCCTGTCACCTGTAGTTATACAGAAAGTAGAAAATGAACCAAACAAACTGGATGGTCCAGCTAAGGAAACTTCCAAGCAAAGTACTGAAGCAGCGAAGGAAACTTCCAAGCAAAGTACTGAAGGTATCACTAGGTTTCTTCTTGATAATTATAATAAAGTATGCAAGAGAAGAGAGATATTGAGGGAAACATTGTTTAAAAAAAAAAAAAGGAGCCATGAGTTGCTGGTTTTGAAATGGGTTTGAAAATTCTTAGCCTCGCCATCTTCAATGCTAGAAGCGTAGCGCTGTCACATTTCTTTCACTGATTTTGCTTCCAATGTCATATCACCTTCTCTGCCTTTTAACTCTCCTGCCTCCCTCTTATAAGGACCCTTGTGATTACACTGGGCCCACCCAGGTAATACAGGATAATCTCTTCATTTAAGATTCCTTACTTACATCTACAAAGTCCCTTTTGCCATATAAGGTAATGAACGTGTTTACAGATTCCAGGGATTAGAACATGGAAATCTTTAGGGGACCATTATTCAGGTTATAATCAATAGCTAAATAATTACGATACTTGGAATTCCCATTTATAAATAGGAACACAGGGTTGAATAAAATGCTATAGAAATGAAATAGTTCTTACACATAAACAAAAAGCCCGTACATGTATCTTTAAATTTTAAAACAATGACTTATGTAGGAAATGCTCTTATTCTTAGAGATGTGTGCTGAAGGAGCATAATATCTGCAACTTTCAAATAATTCAACAGCAAAAAACCAAAACAAAACAAAGAAATCATGTGTGTATACATGTACATAGAGAGATGAAGCAAATATGGCAAAATTTTAATTAATGAATCTGTTACAGGTATACAGATGTTTTCCAAATTTTTCTATAAGTATGAAAAAGTTGGGAAAAAATCAGAGAGATCAAAACAATTTTTAACAGAACAAACATATTAGCCTTAGAAAGCTCGTTAGATTATAAGAAATATATAATTTGTGAAGGGGCTGAAATTGAGGATTAAACTCAGGGGTTGGCATCCTACTCTGTAAAAGGCCAGAGAGTAAATATTTTATGCTTTGTGGGCTACAGTCACTTTCCCAACTATTCAACTCTGCTTGTGTAGCGTGAAAGCAGACATAGACAATATGTAAATAAATGAGTGTAGTGTGTTCTACAAAAATTTTATTTATAAAACAAGTGGCAGGCCAAATTTGGCCTGTAGGATGTGAAGTACCAATTGCTGATTTAACTCAAAACATTCTTTCAAAATAAGAGAATTTTAAACAATCTCCAGAAATACATACTAATGACCACACTATGTGCACTGCAGACTTTAAGGTGTTGCTTTTGCTCGTTGTTTTCTTCGAAGTGTATGTGTGTACATATAAATTGTTTTGCTCAAAGTGTAGGTACATATACACATATGTGTACACACACACACACACTTTCTCTGTCTATCTCTCTCTCTCTCTCACTCGCTCGCTCACTCGCTCGCTCGCCTGCTCGCTCTTGCTCTCACTCTCCAAGGGTTAAAAGATTAGTCTCATAACCCCTGGTTGTGAATTCAAATTTCACTGTAAGCTCAGACCTAATTTATTTCTCCTTTCTGTAAACTCACTGTAAACTCTATAATATAGTTAATCCTTCCTCTCTCCCTCCCTCCTTCTCTTCCCTCCCTTCCCTCTTCCTTCTTGCCATCCTCTTTCCAAGTGTGCTCAAGTGCACAGAATTGGATTATTCATAATCCTCAGTTCATGACAAATTTTCATTATTGGTCCATGCTTGGCCTGCTGTTATTTGTTATGCAATTCATTATTTTTATTAATAGACAAAGCATTCCCCCTTGAGAAACAATGACTTGATAGTTTCACATGCAGAGAAAACACAACTCCAGCCAGATATGATAATGTAGGAAGGAATCTAGATTTTGAAATTTACATCTTTAATCCCATTGGGCTCCTGTGGCCCACTAGAGACTCATTATCTCTAAAACACAAATATGGAACAGCTGATAACATGTATGTTTACATATTCTCATTTGTCTTAAAATATTTTGGCAGCTTTGCAAGTCTCAGACTGGGCTCCTGAAGCATTCAATAATCTTGTGCTAGAAACAACGGAGAAATGTTATTATACTCCCTATATCAAGAAGAAAAAATATTAATCAGCTCAGAAGCATGAGCTGCTCCTCCAATAATGTTTTTTAAAAAAAGTGTATTGACTTTTGGGTGAAGTTGGACACGATGGATTGGAATGTAAATTGAATTGTGAACATGTAACTATAGGAAGCTCTACAGAAAGGAGTATAAATATAGCAATTATAGCATTAGGACTTTGATTTCCTGGGGAGAAAAGTTGAGCAGGCAGAATGATTAAGAAATCACATCATTTTACTATGGGACACTTATCAGGCAAGAATGCTAAGTCATTTCTATTCAAAGGTAAACGTAATGAACATAGTTTGCAGAAACAATGAAGGATAGTTCATACATACAAGTACAGTCAATAATAATTTCATCAATTTCCTTCACTGGGGTGCTTTTTCCTTCTTTTCTCAAACTAGGGAACTTTTAGTTATCCTTTAAACATGAGAATCCAGTAGTGCCATTTCTGTGTCCACATGGCATCCCAAATACCCTACTTTTATGGCAGTTATCACGTTGAATTATAGTTAATTACAGATCTATTTTCAGCATACTTCTTAAGGAGAAGGATAAACCCTTAATCATCTGTATATCCTGGATCCAGGGATGAATAGATAAAAAAAGAAATATAAAAAAAAGAAATAAATGAAGAGATCCTTTCATAGTGGTCTCCATTTTTACAGATGATGGACTGAGAACAGTTTCTGAGGCCACCTTACAGTATACATTGAGCAGAGAAGCAGAAGAAGCAACTCCATCTGGCCCTCCCTGATTTGAACCTGCTGACCCTTCAGGGCTACAGATACATTACCTTATAGAATACTGTTATTCATTCTATTCAGTTCTACTGTTGGAAATAAAAGAATTCAAGAATTTTAAATTATTTTTTGATTAGAAATTACATAGCTTTTTGAAAAAGTGTTCCTTTTTGCTTAATTGCACTTTGAAATGTTCATGAAGGAACCAATTGGTGCCAAGTAGCCAAAAAAAAAAAGCATGCTGCAGATACAAGTGCTTTGCCTTATTTTCCTTTTTAAAAATCGGGGGCTTCCCTGGTAGCGTAGTGGTTAAGAATCTGCCTGCCAATGCAGGGGACATGGGTTCGAGCCCTCATCCGGGAATATCCATGCCGCAGAGCAACTAAGCCCGTGCGCCACAACTACTGAGCCTGCATGCCACAACTACTGAAGCCTGCGCACCTAGAGCCTGTGCTCCGTAACAAGAGGCCATCGCAATGAGAAGCCCGCGTACCGCAATGAAGACTCAACGCAGCCATAAATAAATAAATAAATAAATAAATAAAATGGACACAATGAGAAAAGGAAAGCAAGGCTAGAACAATCATATTCTGTGTAGAGAAGCAGACCTGTAAAGAAAAGGGGAGGCTAAGAACAAGGAAGTATGTCACACCTTCACTCTGTTAAGATATTTAATTAAACTAGATTGAAGAACTCAAAATCAGTACTGGGGCAGAAAGAAAGCGTTCAAAGTTTCCTTAAAGCAGAAAGTAAAATCTGATTTACTTAACAGAGATTGGTAAGTGTTGAAATCAGTGAAAAGGAGACCAAACCCTGTGTGTGCATGTATTTCTCCCGCTGTACATCTCCACATAGCAGTAGCTTTACTCTCTGTGGCTGCCCAGGATTTGAATCCCCTTCCTACATTTAGGAAATGCCTCACCTCATAAGTCTCGGTAGGAGACAAATCTTGTCTCCTGTATCAAAACTGCAAACAACACATACATGCCCTGCTTCATATCTCTTTCTATATAATTAATAATAATTATAATAATTGTTAAAGGTGATTTTTTTCATTATTTTTTTTAAATTCAGGGCTATATGCTTGGTCAAATTTTCATCTGGTGCTGATCCCTTTTTGCCTTATTATTCATTTTTGAAAGAGAAGAGTTGTTCATATGTCAAATATTTATAAGAGGTTCACATTGGGGAAGGCCCAGGGCTACATTCTAGGTTAGTAGGAATTCTCTTTATGATACAGATTGTGTGTGAGAATTGGGTTTTTTACCTTTACTTTTCTACAACTAACAAAGATCCACACTGCAAAGCTGCTTTCATTGCTAAAACTCTCCTTCAACCGACTTTACAACAGCATTATACAAATATGGTTTAAAAGGTCTGTGTCTAGTCCCCATCTTCCCTGTTTTGTGATATTTCATGCCAAACCCTGTCTAGGGAAGCTATTGGAACTTGGCTGTGTACTGTTCTTGTTACAGACTGTTGATTTTTACCCACAGACACTGTCACTTCTGTCCCTGACTTTTTAGGTTAAATAAATTGGTTTCCAGCGCCAGTTAAAAAAAAAAAAAAAAAAAAGACTGTTGGGGGCTTCCCTGGTGGCGCAGTGGTTGAGAGTCCGCCTGCCGATGCAGGGGACACGGGTTCGTGCCCCGGTCCGGGAAGATCCCACATGCCGCGGAGCGGCTGGGTCCGTGAGCCATGGCCGCTGAGCCTGCGCGTCCGGAGCCTGTGCTCCGCAACGGGAGAGGCCACAACAGTGAGAGGCCCGCGTAGCGCGAAAAAAAAAAAAAAAAAAAAAAGACTGTTGGTTTTGCCCTCAGTGCTTGCCAATTCTGTAGAAACCTGTGTTCTTGCCTAAAAGCATCCACATTGGGTGTCCCCCTCACCTTTCCTCGACCTTCATTGCATTGGTTGATCATTCCTTAATGTCTTCTCTCAACAATCCCTCTTATTTTTGTTTTCTCTTCACTGTATTTGTCTACTCTTCCTCAGTGTCTTGTGGTTTGGGGCTGTGGATTTCTCCAAGTGTCAAACATAGAATTTATGTCTCTATTTCTTGTTATGGTTATTGTGTTTAGATGATTTCCAAGATAAGAAGAAAACGGCTATCTTTTACTCTGGCATTTAAAAACTGAAATTCAGATATCTTTTCCCCTCCTGATTTTAAGTACAACTTAATTAGAGTATAACATATAAAGGAAAATGTGCAAATTGTGGCTGAACTGCTCAATGAAATTTTACAGAATGAACATAGATTGAGAAATAGAACATGACCCAGCAGCCTCTCTTGTGCCTCCTTCTAGTCAAAAAGTTATATCTCCTCCAATAAGAGTAACTTTGAACTTTATAGAAATAAAATCATGGCCCAGCCCCTGATAATCTGATTTTTTTCTATGAATTTGCCTATTCTGTGCATCTCATATAAGTAGAGTATTATACACTATTTATCCTTTTGTGTCTGGCTTATTTCACTTAGTGTAATGTTTTCAATTTTCATCCAAGTTGAAGCATGTACCAGAATTTCATTCTTCTAAAGGCTGAACAATATTTCATTGTGTGGATATCACCTGTTTATCCATTCATCCATCAATGGACATTTGGGTTTTTTCCACCATTTGGCTATTGTGAATAATGCTGCCATGAACACAGGTGTACAAAAATCTGTTTGAGTCCTTGCTTTCAATCCTTTTGGGTACATACCTAGAAGCAGAATGCTGGGTCATGTGGTAATTCTATGTTTAACTTTTTGAGGAGCTGTCAGAAAGTGGCTACGTCGGTTTACATTCCCAGCAGCAATGCATGGGGGTTCCAATTTCTCCACATCCTCACGAACACTTGTAATTTCCTTTCCTTGCTTTTTAAAATAGTAGCTATCCCAGTGGGCATGAAGAGGTATATCTCACTGTGATTTTGCTTTGCATTTCCCTAATGACTAGTGATACTGAGCACTGTATTGTACACTATGATGTTTTGCCATCATTAAAAAGCAAACCAAAACAAAACCTTTCTGGTTAGAGACTGCCCCTCCAGGACTAGCCAATTCTTAGAGATAGAAAAGGGCCTCACCTGAAGGATATTTTTGTTATACAAATTAACCAATAATCCAGGGCCAAACCTCCTCTATCTGTCCCCTATACCACAGTAGACAATATTCCTTTGCCTTAATCATCCCAAGTACCAGGTAAGTAGGGACCATCCCTATAGCCCACATCCCACCAAAATCACTAAAAATAGCCAGTCTTAAACTGTTCACCCTGCCCTGTCTTGCCATTTCCTTGGAAATCTCAATTAAGTTTCTGACTTAAACCTTCCCCTTGTTCCTGTCTTCTGCCTCCTGACCACCCTGGCGGCTTTCTCATGTAGCCCTGCATGGGCTCCTCTCTCTAGGACCTGTGAGTACCAGAAACTTTGTATTCCCAAGTCTCTCCTCTGATTCTTGTAGCCACACCTGACTGACCATCTAATAAAAGAATATAAGACCAGCATCTTTTCATATGCTTATTGGCCATCTGTATATCTATTCAAGGCCTTTGTCCATTTGATGTTTAACTTTTTGAGGAACTACCAGACTGTTTTCCAAAGTGACTGCACCATTTTACGTTCCCACCAGCATTGTATTAGGGTTCTAATTTCTCCACATCCTTGGAAACATATTATTATATTTTTTCTTTTGTTTTTATTGTGGTAAAATATACTTAACATAAAATACATGTTAAGTACATTTTAACCATATTCAAGTGTACAGTTCAGTGGCATTAAGTGCATTCACACTGTTGTGCAACCACCACCATTATCCATTTCTAGAACTTGTTTTTCATCCCTTACTGAAAGTCTGCATTCATTAAATAATAACTTCTAATTCCCTCCTTCCACCAGCTCCTCATAACCACTGTTCTACTTTCTGTCTTTGTATATTTGACTATTCCAGGCAACTAAAATGAGTCGTATCACAAACATTTGTCTTTTTGTATCTGGCTATTTCACTTAGCATAATGCCTCCAAGGTTCATCGATGTGGTAGCGTGTATCAGAACTTCATTCCATTTTAAGGACTTTCATTCCACTGTATGTATATACTACATTTTGTTTATCTATTCATCTATTGATGGACCATGTGTTGCTGTTTCCACTTTTTGGCTATTGTGAATAATGCTATGAACGTTGGTGTAAAATTATCTGAGTCCCTGCTTTCATTTCTTTTGTGTTTATACTCACAAGTGGAATTGCTGAATCATATTTTAGTATTTTGAGGAACTACCATACTGTTTTCTGTATATTTTTATTATAGACATCCTAGTGTGCATGAAGTAATATCTGATTGTGGGGGGGGGGCGGGGGGTTTGGGGGGTGTTTTTTTGGCCACACTGCACAGCATGCGGGATCTTAGTTCCCCGACCAGGGATTGAACCCAGGCCCTTAGCAGTGAAAGCGCAGAGTCCCAACCACTGGACTGCCAGGAAATTCCCCTGATTGTGGTCTGCATTTGTATCTCTCTAATGGCTAATGATGTTAAGCATATTGGCTACTTCTACAGCAGAAACCCACTTAATAAAGGCACATATAAATTAAAGTAAATGGATGGAGAAAATATACTATGCTAACACTAATCAAAAGAAAGCATGAGTAGCTATATTAATTTCAGACAGAGTAAACTTCAAAGCAAGGGAAGTTATTAGGGATAAAAAAGGGCAACACATAATGAGAAAGGAGTCAATTCTCCAAGAAGACATAGCAATCCTTAATATGCATGTGCCTATCAACAGAGCATTAAACTACATGAGGCAAAAACTGATAAAACTGCAAGGAGAAATAGATGAATCCACTATCATAGTTGAAGACTTCACACCACTCTATCAGAAATGGACAGATCTAGTAGGCAGAAAATCAGTAAGGACATAGTTGAACTCAACATCATTAATCAATTGGATATAAATTGACATCTAACGACTACTTCATCTAACAACAGCAGAATACACTTCTCAAGCTCACATGTAAAATTTACCAAGATAGACCACAATCTGGTCCATAAGACACACCTTCCCAATAGAGTGAAATGCAACTAACAGAGTAGCCATATCAAACACAGTTTTTAGGTCTTTATTTTAAAAGTATACTGACTCAAGTGGAGTGAGGAAAGCAGCAATGTAAGGGCAGAATTAGGAAGCCATTCACGTAGGAGTGTGGGATGTTGTAATCCCAGCAGGGTAAAGAGATCTTTCAAGTGGGGTCACAGAAACAATCTGGCACAAAGCGATGGATTCTGAGTGTGAATCCATGTGAGGGAGTATACTGGCAAGGAGTCAGAGCCTGGGTGGGGTGACAGGTCACAGAGGGGTAGTCCAACATAATACAGTATATCAGAGCCAGAGAGGAGTGAGTAGAGCATTTCCACAGGTAAAGGGGCAGCAGAGATGAGAAATTTATTACATATGTAGAGACTGAGCAAAAAACTAAATATATTAAAGATAGTGGGAGCCAGGTTTCTCACTACTAGTCAAGGGCATTATTATTAAGGACACAAATATTAAAAGAAAGCTAGAAAGAACTCTGATGTTGTATTGGAATTAAAGTATGGGTATAAATTTAAAGTTTGCAACATATATAGACAGACACAGAAATAAATACAGATGTAAAATATGTGTGTGTGTGTACTCTCTAGCTCTGCCCAATGAGAGAGTCTAGGGTTAGTAATACCCCACCTGCAATGAGCACACTTGGCATCCTGATCTTTGGTTCATAATACCATTCTCCAGACAACAGAACCAGGGCTAAGACAAACTACCAAATAAGCCGAGAACATCTGGTGATGCCAGAAAGTAAGAAAGTGTTCAAAGGCAGATGGGGCCATGTCTAAAGGACACAGCGGCCAGCTTGGATGGGCTCCCACCAAACAGATTTTGGACAACTTGAGCATCAAAATAATGGTGTTAACTCTTTGAGTAAAATAGGACACTGTGAGTTTACAGTGATATAAATAAATACTTTGAAAGTTTGTTGAAGAAAAGGATATTTACATAGTCTCAAAGAACCTCCTCAAAAAATACTAATTAATTGTAAAGAAAAAGAGTCACCACAGAGAATAATTCTGGCGATCAAATTACCATAAATATTAATAAATTATCAAATTGATTATCATCAGTATTAGGCAAACTGCAACTGTGTGCCACCTGATAAGATGCAATGGGTAGAATACAGCATCATTTCTGAGATATTCCTGCCAAAAATGAATAACCTGAATAGAATTAAGAAACATCAGACAAATGCAAACTGAGGGAATTTCTACAAAATAACCAGCCTATACTCTAAAAGTGTCAATATTACAAAAGTCAAGAGAAGACTAAGGAACTCTTCCAAAGAGAAAGAGACTGAAGAGACATAATAACTAATAATATAATAACTACATGCAACATGACTCTGACGGCTATAATTTTCTATAAAGGTGACCGTGACCTGGATACTTTCCTAAAATAAATGATGTTAGGACAAGTGGCAAAACTTGAATGGTGTCTGATGATTGACAGGAGTAAACACAAGGTGTTAATCTATCAGTTATGATGGTTGTATTGTGGCTTTATAAGTGAATGTCCTGTTTATAGGAAATACAAACTAAAGTATACAGAAGTGATGGGGGCATTGAGTCAGCAACCTACTACTCTTATATGGTTCAGGCAAACAAAAAGCTCTCTGTGCTGTCCTTGAAACTTTTCTTTTCGTTTGGTGTTGTTTCAAAATAAAAGTGAAATTAAAATAAATCAACCACCATTTTAACATTCCCCAAAATAAACACTACCAGACTATCAAGAATGTACTTCCCTTTCCAACAATGGTAGACCAAGATGTTTTTAGTTATCCTTACACTAAGAACAACCAGAAAAGCAGGACAAAATATAGAAGCCAACTAACAAACAACAAGCTGTCTTAAGGTACTAGAGACTCAGTAAGCTTAGTAAGAAATTGCAAGGCAAAGACTGGGAAAGAAGGAAAACCTAGAAAGGTAGTCCTGGCTCTTGGGGCTACTCATTCTGAAATTAGTGGCTGACAGGATGAGAAGCTGAGCAAAACTTCTGACATACTTATGACTTTGAAGTGGGAAGGGATGAAAATTGAAATGTAGGACCCACTAAAACAGAAGCAAATACCCCAGGCTTTTGGTTGGGACTCCAAGGGACTACACACTAAAGATAAACTGGAAACAGACAAACCTTTATAGAGACTTCAGCACAGCTTCAAATATTTCCACACTGGATTAAACTGATCTCAAAGTGTTAGTACCCTTAGCCTAACTGCCTATCAGAAACATAAATAAATCCTCTCTAAAGGAAGACACCATCCAAGATTTCAAATTGGCTCTATAGATTTTCAAATAAATATGTCCAGTTTTTAAAAAATATACACATATAGGAGAAGAGTGATGTAACTCGATACCAAGAAGAAAAATAGGCAAAAGAAACAGACCCATAGAAGACCCAAGTAATGGGGTACTCAAACACAGATATTTAATTTAATAACTATAATTAAGATGTTTAAGAAACTCAGAAGTATGATTGAGAATTTCAGCAGACAACTATGAAAAGGAACTAGATGTAAATTCTATAAAAATATTTTAAAAACTGAAGCTAGGGGAATTCCCTGGCAATCCAGTGGTTAAGACTCCATGTTTCCACTGCAGGTGGCATGGGTTTGATCCCTGGTCAGGGAACTAAGATCCCACATGCCGTGAGGTGTAGTCAAAAAAAAAAAAAAAAAAAAAGAATCTAGGAACTCAGAGGAGGGGTTTCATAGATATTACATATGATTGAGTAGAAAATTAATGAACTAGAAGATAGGTTAGAAGAAAATATCTAAGCTGAAGCACAGAAAGTCAAAAAGAAGGGAAATAAAAGAACATAAGAGACATAAATTATGTTGAAAAGTTCTAACATATGTGTTATTTCAATGTTAGAAGAAAAGAGTAAGTAGGGCAGGAGCAATATCTAAAGATATGATAGCTGAGAATTACCCAGAACTGTTAAGAGACAAGATGAAGTTAGATACAATGAAATAACTTCAATTACTGAAAGAAAATAAACGTGTGTAATTCTAGAATTAGTGTAAGTATGCTTTTCAAGTAAAAAGATAAAGAAAAGATATTTTCAAACAAACAAAAACAGGAAGAATTTGTCATCTACTGACTCACAGAAAAGAAAAAAGTAAAGGGGGTTCTTTGGGAAGAAGGAAAATGATCACAGATGGAAGCAGAAAGTTTCAGGAAGATGCAGTAGAAAGGGTAAATATGTGGATGAAGTTAAAAGAATATTGGGAATTCCCTGGTGGTCCAGTGGTTAGGACTCCGCACTTTCACTGCTGAGGGTGCGGGTTCGATCCCTGGTCGGGGAACTAAGATCCCACAAGCAACGCAGCATGCCAAAAAAGAAGAAACAAATACAAAACAAAAGAACAATAAAAGAATATGGACTTGATAATACAAAAATAAAAATATATTACGGAAACACACACACGCACACACAGAGGCATATCTCAGACATATTGCAGGTTCAGTTCCAGACCACCAAAATAAAGCAAATATTGCAATAAAACAAATCACAGAAATTTTTTGGTTTCCTAGTGATATAAAAGTTATGTGTATACTATACTATAGTCTCCTAAGTGTGCAACCACATTATGTCTAAAAAAAATGTACATACTTTAATTAAAAAATATTTTATTGCTTAAAGATGCTAACCATCATATGAGCCTTCAGCAAGTCACAATCTTTTTGCTGGTGGAGGGTTTGAAATATTGCAAGAATTACCAAAATGTGACACAGAGACATGAACTGAGCAAACGCTGCTGGAAAAATGGTGCTGATAGACTTGCTAGCTGCAGGGTTGGCACGAACCTTCAATTTATGAAAAAGACAGTATTTGCAAAAGCACAATAAAATGAGGTACGCCTATATATGATATTAAAATATAAACCAAAATTTGCACAAAAGGTTGGAGGGGATATTAAAATACTAAAGTGTGCCAAGGTCCTTAAATAGGAAAGTAGTAAAATACTAGTTAAATTAAGATTTAGTCAGCCAAAAAGGTATGTTTAATCTCTAGGGTAACCCTGAGAAAAACAGTAAAAAAAGATATGTATAATCTATAAGCTAATGGAATTAAAAATGAAATTAAAAAGAATTAGTCAACCCAAAAGGTGTCCAAAAAGGAGAGAAAAGGGAACATATAACAGGCAGCATAAATACAGAGGAGATAGAAAAATGGCAGATTAAAATCAAATAAGTATTAATTTAAATTAAATGAAAACAAACCAATTCAAATAAAAGAAAATGTCAGACTGGATATGCTGCTTACAAGAGACACATCTTAAATATAAAAAAAAAGAAGACTGAAAGGAAAAGGACCTAACACGATATACCATGCAAAACAATGCTAGCATATCTATGCTTATATCAGACAAAGCAGACGTTAAGGTAAGAGGAATATTTAGAAATAAAGACATTTCTAAATGGTAATGGGTTAAGTTCACTAGATATATATAACAGTTCTAAATTTGCATATTTTAAATACCCTAGTCTCAAAATATCTAAAGCAAAAACTGACAGACCTAAAAGGATAAATAAATAAAACCACAGTGACAGTAGGAGATTTAATACACTTGTCTAAGTAACTGATAGAACAAGGTGACAAGAAAATTGGTAAGGTTATAGAGATTTTTACAATTAACCACCTTGACCTAATGTCATTACATAGTATCTGTCAGCAAAAACTGCAGAATAAATATTCCTTTCATGTTAATGAAAAAGATTTACTGAAATTTATAATTTGCTAGGGCAAAAGCAAGTATTAATAAAAATAACATAATAGATTCTCTGGTCATAGGAGTATTAAGGTAGAAATTAGTTATAAGAAGACAACTAGGAAATTCCTAGATGCTTGGAAATTGAGAAATACACTTCTAAACAGTAACAAAAAAAATCAAAATGGAAATTGCCAAATATTTTGAAATAAATAGAAAAAAAACACTACACATAAAAACACCTAGAATGCTGATACAGCCTTGCTGTAAGGAAAATCTATAGCCTTAAATGAATATTTAAGGACAGACTAAAGCTTGAGAGACTTCCCTGGTGGTCCCTGGTCAGGGAATTAAGGTCCTGCATGCCGTGTCGTGTGGCCAAAATTTTTTTTAATTTTTAATTTTATTTTTTGGCTGCATTGAGTCTTCGTTGCTGCATGCGGGCATTCTCTAGTTGTGGCGAGCGGGGGCTTCTCTTGTTGTGGAATACGGGTTCTAGGCGTGTGGGCTTCAGTAGTTGCAGCATGCGGGCTTCAGTAGTTGTGGCTCCCTGGCTCTAGAGCGCAGGGCTTAGTAGTTGTGGCGCTCAGGATTAGTTGCTCTGAGGCATGTGGGATCTTCCCAGACCAGAGATCGAACCTGTGTCCCCTGCACTGGCAGGTGGATTCTTAACCACTGCGCCACCAGAGAAGTCCTCCCCAAAATTTTAAAAAATAAAAAAAAGAATAAAGTTTTAAACCAATGATCTAAGTATCCATCTCTAGAAGTTAGATTAAGAATGGCAAATTAGGGCTTCCCTGGTGGCGCAGTGGTTGAGAGTCCGCCTGCCGATGCAGGGGATGCGGGTTCGTGTCCCAGTCCGGGAGGATCCCGCATGCCGTGGAGCGGCTGGGCCCGTTAGCCATGGCCGTTGAGCCTGCGCGTCCGGAGCCTGTGCTGCGCAATGGGAGAGGCCACAACAGTGAGGGGCCTACATACCGCAAAAAAAAAAAAAAAAAAGAATGGCATATTAAACCCAAAAACATGAAAAAGAGGAAATAACAAAGATAAAAGCAGAAATCGGTAAAATAGAAAACACAGATACAGTAGATAAAAATCAACAAAGTCAAAAAGATGATTTTAAAAGACTAAAAAACTTCAAAAACTTCAGGTAAAACTGGTTTAACAAAAAAGAAAGACCATAAAAATAACCAATAGTATAAATGAAACAGGAAACATCATCACAGATAAAAAGGTAATCTAGCAGGCTTCCCTGGTGGCGCAGTGGTTGAGAGTCCGCCTGCCGATGCAGGGGACACGGGTTCGTGCCCCGGTCCGGGAAGATCCTACATACCGCGGAGCGGCTGGGCCCGTGAGCCATGGCCGCTGAGCCTGCGCGTCCGGAGCCTGTGCTTCGCAACGGGAGAGGCCAATGCCACAACAGTGAGAGGTCCGCGTAACGCAAAAAAAAAAAAAAAAAGAAGTCCACATGCCGAAACTAAGACCCAATGCAGCCTAAATTAAAAAAAAAAAAAAAAAAACACATATATATATATAGGCAAAGGACTTGAACAGACATTTCTCCAAAGATGATATACAAACGGCCAACAAACATATGGAAAGATGCTCAACATCACTAATCATCAGAGAAATACATATAAAAACCACAATGAGATACCACTCACACCCATTAGTAATCCCATTAGGATTACTATTAAAAAAAAAACAACAGAAAATAACAAGTGTTGACAAGGATGTATAAAAATTAGAACCCTTGTACACTGTTGGTACAATTGTAAAATGGTACATCTGCTATGGAAAACAGCATGTCAGTTCCTCAAAAAATTAAAAATAAGATTACCATATAATCTAGCAATCCCATCTCTGGGTATATATCCAAAATAATTGAAAGCAGGGTCTCAAAGAGATACTTGCACACCCATGTTCATAGCAACACTATTCACAAGGTAGAAGCAACCCAGATATCCATCAATGGATGAATGAATTAACAAAATATGGCATATAAATATAAATGAGTATCATTCAGTTTTAATAAGGAAGGAAATCCTGTCATATGCTACAACATGGATGAACCTTGAGGACATTATGCTAAATGAAATAAACCAGTCATAGAAAGACAAATACTGTAAGATTCCACTTTTATTAGGTACCTAGAGTAGAGTCAAATTCGAGATAGAAAGTGGCCGTCAGGGGCTGAGGGGATGGGAGAAGTGGGGAGTTGTTTAATGGGTAGAAAGTTTATGTTGCAGGATTAAAAAGTTCTGGATATTTCTTTCACAACAATATCAATATACTTAATATTACTGAACTGTACAGTTAAAAATACTTAAGATTGTAAATTTTATGCTATGCATTTTTTACCACAATAAAAAAAAATCAATTCCAGGTAGGCTACAGATCGAAATAAGAAAAGTAAAGCAATAAAGCTTTTATAGATAACATAGGAGAATATCTTCATGGCCTTGGATTATGAAAAAGATTTATTAAATGGTATAACAAAACCACTAAACATAAAGAAAAGGATACTACTAGGCATTAAAATTAGGAACTTTTTAAAAATTAGAAACAGGTGTTTTTATTTTTCAAAAAATCACATTAGTTTCTGATTAGCAGCTTAACACTTTTCAGAGGGAATATCAGTTTTAACACCAGGAGAAATTTGGGTAATTGGTATTATATTAGTCAAAATACACAGTAAATAGTAGAGACCCAAATCAAAATAGCTCAAGGAAACAAAAAAGGATATGTTTCCCTCATGTTATCAAGTGTCCTCAAATTTATCATCACAATGATTTCATCCTTAGACAGGCTCTCTCCAAATGGTGAGAAAGATGCCTCCATTAGCTCTAGGTTTACATCATCTTTTGGCTTCCAATCCCAGTAAGAAGAAAGAGAACCCCTTTACCCCAGCATCTATATCAATCTATGAAAATACTCTGGCCCCCTTGGTTCATATGATCTCCCAGACAATTCACTAAGCCCAGGGATACTGAGTAATCTGATTGGCCAGCCCAAGTCCAGCCACTCCCTGCTCCCCTCATTCCCCTCATCCCCACGACAGGAAAGGCAGGGCTACACGACTGACAGCCCATTTCCAAAGCTTAAAAATGCTGAGCAGACCAAAAAAAGTAATAAATCTTCATCTCATTCTTTCCAGAGACATCTCAGTACAAGGGATCTATACTCAGACATACCTGCAGCCATTCATTAGCTTGAGCATAGGAACTTCTATTCTTTGTTTGTTTGTTTGTTTTCGGCGGTGCCATGCAGCATGCGGACCTTAGTTCCCTGACCGGGGATCGAACCCGTGCCCCCTGCATTGAGAGCACGGAGTCTTAACCACTAGACTGCCAGGGAAGTCCCAGGAACTTCTATTCTTGAAAAGACAGCCTTAATGGAGAGAAAGGCAAGGCAGATAAGTGGGAGAAGGATATGTGAAATACATATAAACTCCACACATCAAAGTATGTAGAGAATTTCTAAAAATCATTAAGGAAAAAGCAAATGATTCAGTAGAAAATTGGGTAAGAGACTTGAAATGGCATTTCATAACATAGTTTAGTGGCAAATAACATAAAGTGTTAGCTCTCATTAGTAATTAAGGAATACAAATTTTAACCATCATAAAACATCACTACGCTCCTACAAGGAAGACTAAAATTTTAAAAGATTGACCAACAAATATTGACAATGTAGAGTAACTGAAATTCTCATACACCTGCTAGTGATAGAGTATAATCATTCTGGGAAACTCTTTAGCATTATCTGCTAAATTTGTACATACAAATGCCCTCCATACATTCATTCTGTAAGGGAAAAGAATAACTCAGCAGGCCTAAGCTTGCTCAAATGTTGCACATTTCCAAGAAAGGCCTATTTTCAGGACTGGTTCTTGGCTGGCTCCTGGGATCTGAGCTTGGAATGTTCTGTCTATAAGAATGTTTTTGCATGTCTGAGGCCTTGGGCCAGCCTGTACCAGTTTCAGCAGATAGTTTATGTTAGTAATTTATTTACGGTGAACATCTGTTTTTTCTCTGGGGGGGTCTACATGTCTACATGACCAACCCCTAATAAAAACCCTGGATTCAAAAGCTCTGGTGAGCTCCCTGGTTGGCAACAATTCACATGTGTTGTCACACATGTTGCTGGGTGAATGAAGCAAATCCTGTGTGACTCCACTGTGAGGGACATTTGAAAGACAGTACCTGGTTTCCTCCAGAGTTTCCCCCATATGCCTTTTCGCTTTGTAGATTTTACTTTATATCCTTTTGCTATAATCAACTGCAACTGTAAGCATAAGAATTTTGGATTACTGTGAGTGGTCTTGGGAACTCCTAATGTAAATCTTAGGCATATTCTCAACAAAAATGCATACTCATTTGCATCAAAAGACATGTACAAGGATACTGCATATCAACATTAAAACATCCCTAAAACTATAAACAACTCAAATGTCCAAATAGTTGTGTAACTATAGTATCACATTAAATAACAAAAATGAACTACTGTGAAATGCAACAACATGAAACTCATGAATGTTAAAGGAAAGAAACCAGACACAAAAGAATACTGTCAATACCCTCCAGCTGAAGACTACCAGGAATATAGTTGTAGTTGAACATGGTGAATTCATTACTCATTTAATCAAGGGAAGACACACAACGTGGGAAATGGGGGATGTCTCAGTAAAAGAGTATTAGAAAGTACTTTCATGATTCAGGTTTTGGTTAGGTGATTTTGGGAAGAGTCCAAGGAAACAGGGGTTTGCTCTGGACTGGGTGCTGTCAGCAAGCAGGGATGATTCTATAACTGGGTATCTTAATAAATCTTATCTAAAAGGAAGGAAGACTGGAAGTGAGACTAAAGCTACTTGTAAGAAGCAGCAATCAACTCATATTAAACAAGAGGTGGGTATTGGGTATTTTGTGGTTTGCACAGTGACCTTGATATTTTCTGTGCTCAAACAAAATTATAAAGTGGCCTTGTCTTTTCTCAGCTCAACATGGTTAAAGAGTAATCTTGTCTTGTGTTTGTATTTGGTGAGATCATTTATACCCGATAAGAGACCAACATGTCCTAGTGGTGAGCACCAAGCCAGTTTCTTTTTCTTTCTTTTTTTTTTAACTATTTGCTTTTTTACTGAAGATCTAATTGGCTTCATTTAACAATTTATAAATCAGGCAGCACTCCATCTAGCAAGCAGAAAGGAGCTCCAAGGAGCTGTGCAAAATGGAAGGCTTTTAAAGGCAGAGATGGGGTGGACAAGGAAGTCCAACTATTTGACCAAGCCAGTTCCTAATAAACCATGGCCTAGAAGTTGTGTCAGATCAGTTCTTAGATGTCAGAGACTGCTTTTCATCTTTCCTGAAAATATACTGAGTGATTCCATTTATATGAAATTTAAAAACAAGCAAAATTAAATCCATGATGGCAGAATTCAGGACAGAAGTTATCTGTGGGAAGAAGGAAAGAGGAGGAGGAAACAATTTGGAGGGGCAGGCAGAAGGCTTCTGGGGTACTGTTACTATCTCCTTGGAAGGAAAAAAGAAGCATCTCTGGGTTGAAAAATGGTAGAAAAACGGAAAGGAACTGGCAATAGTCTGCACAATCATCCTTCAATTATAAAACATGATCAATAGGTTTTTGCTACAAGATGAGGTCTTTGTATGCTCTCTCGCCTGTCAAATCACTATCTAGGAGAATGTGTCACTTGCTGAAATGCAAAATACATTAAGTGAAAAATATATGAAGAATTCACATGAAGCCCATTGATGCTTATTCAAGATTTCAAGTCCCAAAAATGAACACTTGAAAAAAGCAATGTTGAACTTCTATCAATGTCAGCTATGCAGATTCAACAACAACAGAAAATAACACAGGCATACCTTGGAGATATTGTGGGTTTGGTTCTAGACAACTGCAATAAAGCAAGTATTGCAGTAAAGCATGTCACACACATTTTTTGGCTTCCCAGTGCATACAAAACTAATGTTTACACTACATTGTAGTCCATTAAATGTGCAATAGCATTATGTCTAAAAATAATGTACATACCTTAATTTTAAAATGTCTTATTGCTAAAAAATGCTAACCATCATCTGAGCCTTCAGTGAGTCGTAATCTTTTTGCTGGCGGAGGGTCTTGCCTTGATGTTGAAGGCTGCTGACCAGTCAGGGTGGTGGCTACTGAAGGCTGGGGTGGCTGTGGCAGTTTTTAAGAATAGGACAACGATGAAGTCTGCTGCACTGACTGACTCTTCCTTTCATGAATGATTTCTCTGTAGCCACGCAATACGGTTTGATAGCATTTTACCCACAGTAGCACTTCTTTCAAAACTGGAGTCAATCAAACCCTACTGCTGCTTTATCAACTAAGTTTATGTGATATTCTAAATCCTTTGCTGTCATTTCAACAATCTTCATGGCATCTTTACCAGGATTAGATTCCATCTTAAGAAACCACTTTTTTTGCTCATCCAGAAGAAGTAATTCCTCATAAATTAAAGTTTTATCATGAGATTGCAGCAATTCAGTCACATCTTCAGGCTCCACCTCTAATTCTAGTACACTTGCTATTTCCACCACATATACAGTTACTTCTTCCACTGAAGTCTTGAACCCCTCAAAGTCATCCATGAGGGTTGGAATCAACTTCTTCCAAACTCCTGTTAATGCTGATATTTTGATCTCATCCCATGAATCAATGAATGCTCTTAATAGCGTCTAGAATGGTGAATCCTTTCCAGGAGGTTTTCAATTTCCTTTGCCCAGATCCATCAGAGGAATCATTTTCTGCCTAAGATAAAGCATTATGAAATGTATTACTTTGGGGCTTCCCTGGTGGCACAGTGGTTGGGAATCTGCCCGCCAATGCAGGGGACGCGGGTTCGTGCCCTGGTCTGGGAAGATCCCACATGCTGCGGAGCAACTGGGCCCGTGAGCCACAATTACTGAGCCTGCGCGTCTGGAGCCTGTGCTCTGCAACAAGAGAGGCCGCGATAGTGAGAGGCCCGTGCACCGCGATGAAGAGTGGCCCCGGCTCCCCGCAACTAAAGAAAGCCCACGCACAGAAACGAAGACCCAACACAGCCATAAATAAACTAATTAATTAATTTTAAAAAATGTCAGGTGCTGTGCTGACTATTTAAGAAAAAAAAAGAAATGTATTACTTAAATAATAATACTTGAAAGTCAAAATTACTCCTTGACCCATGGGCTGCAGAATGAATGTTGTGCTAGCAGGCATGAAAATGACATTAATCTCATTGTCCATTTCCATCAGAGCTCTTGGGTGACCAAGTGCATTGTCAATGAGCAGTAATATTTGGAAAAGAATCTTTTTTTTCTGAGCAGTAGGTCTCAAAAGTGGGCTAAAATATTCAGTATTTGTAAATAAATGTGCTTTCATCCAGGCTTTGTTGCTCTACTTATAAAGCCTAGGCAGAATAGATTTAGCATAATTCTCAAGGGCCTTAGGATTTTCAGAATGGTAAATGAGCATTGGCTTCAACTTCAGGTCACCAGCTGCATTAGCCCCTTACAAGAGAATCAGCCTATCCTTTGAAGCTTTGAAGCCAGGCATTGACTTTTCCTCTTTAGCTATGAGGGTCCTAGATGGCATCTTTTTCCAGTATAAGGCAGCTCTGTCTACATTGAAAATCTGTTGCTTAGTGTAGCCACCTTCATTAATTATCTTTGCTAGATCTTCTGGATAACTTGCTGTAGTTTCTGCATCAGCACTTGCTGCTTCACCTTGCACTTTTATATTATGGAGATGGCTTCTTTCCTTAGGCCTCATGAACCAACCTCTGCTAGCTTCAAACTTTTCTTCTGCAGCTTCCTCACCTCTCTCAGCCTTCACAAAATTGAAGAGTTAGGGTCTTGCTCTGGATTAGGTTTTAGCTTAAGGGAATGCTGTGGTTTGATGTTGTGGTTTGATCTTCTAACCAGACCAGTAAAACTTTCTCCATATCAGCAATAAGGCTGCTTTGCTTTCTTATCATTTGTGTGTTCACTGGAGTAGGACTTTTAATTTCCTTCAACAACTTTTTCTTTGCATTCACAACGTGGCTAACCACTGGTGCAGGAAGCCTAGCTTTTGGCCCATCTCAGCTTTCTACCTGCTCTCTTCACCAAGCTTAATCATTTCTAGCTTCTGATGTAAGGTAAGAGATGCGCAACTTTTCCTTTCACTTGAACGCTTAGAGGCCATTGTAGGGTTATAAATTAGCCTAATTTCAATATTGCTATGTCTCAGGGAACAGGGAGGACCGAGAAGAGGGAGAGAGATGGGGGAAATGCCAGTTGAACACGCAAAACATTTATCAATTACGTTCACTGTCTTACATGGGCATGGTTTGAGGTGCCCAAAACAATCATAATAGTGACATCAAATATAACTGATCACAGATCACAACAAATATAATAGTGAAAACGTTCGAAATACTATAAGAATTCATATTTTCAAATGAAACAAAGAATGGTAATGGAAATTATTTTCAAAAATATGATGAAAGATATGAATTCTGGGAGGAGGAACCAAGATGGTGGAGTAGAAGGATGTGCTCTCACTCCCTCTTGTGAGAACACCAGAATCACAACTAGCTGCTGGACAATCATTGACAGGAAGACACTGGAACTCACCAAAAAAGATACCCCACATCCAAAGACAAAGGAGAAGCCACAAAGAGACATAAGGAGGGGCACAATCACAGTAAAATCAAATCCCATAACCGCTGGGTGGGTGACTCACAGACTGGAGAACACTTATACCACAGAAGTCCACCCGCTGGAGTGAAGGTTCCAAGCCCCACGTCAGGCTTCCCAACCTAGGGGTCCGGCAATGGGAGGAGGAATTCCTAGAGAATCAGACTTTGAAGTCTAGTGGGATTTGACTGCAGGACTTTGACAGGACTGGGGGAAACAGAGACTCCACTCTTGGAGGGCACACACAAAGTAGTGTACGCATCGGGACCCAGGTGAAGGAGCAGTGACCCCTGGGGAGACTGAACCACACCTACGTGCTAGTGTTGGAGGGTCTCCTGCAGAGGCAGGGGGTGGCTGCGGCTCACCGTGGGGACACGGACACTGGCAGCAGAAGTTCTGGGAAGTACGCCTTGGCGTGAGCCCTCCCAGAGTCTGTCATTAGCCCCACCAAAGAGCCCAGGTAGGCTCCAGTGTTGGGTTGCCTCAGGCCAAACAACCAACAGGGAAGGAACCCAGCCCCACCCATCAGCAGTCAAGCGGATTAAAGTTTTACTGAGCTCTGCCCACCAGAGCAACAGTCAGCTCTACCCACCACCAGTACCTCCCATCAGGAAGTTTGCCTAAGCCTCTTATATAGCCTGATCCACCAGAGGGCAGACAGCAGAAGCAAGAAGAACTACAATCCTGCAGCCTGTGAAACAAAACCACATTCACAGAAAGACAGACAAGATGAAAAGGCAGAAGGCTGTGTACCAGATGAAGGAACAAGATAAAACCCCAGTAAAACAACTAAACAAAGTGGAGATAGGCACTTTCCAGGAAAAGAATTCAGAATAATGATATCAAAAGCTTTACAGACAAGCAAAACCTAAGAGAATTCAGCACCACCAAACCAGCTCTACAACAAATGCTAAAGGAACTTCTCTAACTGGGAAACACAAGAGAAGAAAAGGACCTACAAAAACTAACCTAAAACAATTAAGAAAATGGTCATAGGAACATACATATCGATAATTACCTTAAATGTGAAGGATTAAATGCTCCAACCAAAAGACACAAGCTATCTGAATGGATACAAAAACAAGACCCATACATATGCTGTCTACAAGAGACCCACTTCAGGCCCAGGTACACATACAGACTGAAACTGAGGGGATGGAAAAAGATATTCCATGCAAATGGAAATCAAAAGAAATCTGGAGTAGCAATACTCATATCAGATAAAATAGACTTTAAAATAAAGAATGTTACAAGAGACAAGGAAGGACATTACATAATGATCAAGGGATCAATCCAAAAAGAAGATATAACAATTATAAATATATATGCACCCAACACAGAGGCACCTCAATACATAAGGCAACTGCTAACAGCTATAAAAGAGGAAATAGAGAGTAACACAATAATAGTGGGGGACTTTAACACCTCACTTACACCAAGGGACAGATCATCCAGACAGAAAATGAATAAGGAAACAGAAGCTTTAAATGACACAACAGACCAGATAGATTTAATTGATATTTATAGGACATTCCATCCAAAAACAGCAGATTACACTTTCTTGTCAAGTGTGCATGGAACATTCTCCAGGATAGATCACATCTTGGGTCACAAATCAAGCCTCAGTAAATTTAAGAAAATTGAAATCATATCAAACATCTTTTCTGACAACGCTATGAGATTAGAAATGAATTACAGGGGAAAAAACATAAAAAACACAAACACATGGAGGCTAAACACTACATTACTAAATAACCAAGAGATCACTGAAGAAACCAAAGAGGAAATCAAAAAATACCTACAGAAAAATGACAATGAAAACACGACGATCCAAAACCTATGGGATGCAGCCAATGCAGTTCTAAGAGGGAAGTTATAGCTATACAAGCCTACCTCAAGAAACAAGAAAAATCTCAAATAAACAATCTAACCTTACACCTAAAGGAACTAGAGAAAGCAGAACAAACAAAACGCAAAGTGAGCAGAAGGAAAGAAATCATAAAGATCAGAGCAGAAATAAATGAAATAAAAACAAAGAAAACAATAGCAAAGACCAATAAAACTAAAAGCTTGTTCTTTGAGAAGATAAACAAAACTGATAAACCATTAGCCAGACTCATCAAGAAAAAGAGAGAGAGGACTCAAATCAATAAAATTAGAAATGAAATTGGAGAAGTTACAACAGACACCGCAGAAATACAAAGCATCCTAATAGACTAGTACAAGCAACTCTACGTCAGCAAAAGGGATAACCTGGAAGAAACGGACAAATTCTTGGAAAGGTATAACCTTCCAAGACTGAACCAGAAAGAAACAGAAAATATGAACAGACCAATCACAAGTAATGAAATTGAAACTGTGATTTAAAATCTTCCAACAAATAAAAGTCCAGGACCAGATGGCTTCACAGGTGAATTCTATCAAACATTTAGAGAAGAGCTAACACCCATCCTTCTCAAACTCTTCCAAAATATTGCAGAGGAAGGAACACTTGCAAACTCATTCTATGAGGCCACCATCACCCTGAGACCAAAACCAGAAAAAGATACTACAAAAAAAGAAAATTATAGACCAATATCACTGAAGAATATAGATGTAAAAATCCTCAACAAAATACTAGCCAACAGAATCCAACAACACATTAAAAGGATCATACACCACGATCAAGTGGGATTTAAACCAGGGATGCAAGGATTCTTCAATATATGCCAATCAATCAATGTGATACACCATATTAACAAACTGAAGAATAAAAACCATTTGATCAACTCAAAAGATGCAGAAAAAGCTTTTGACAAAATTCAACACCCATTTATGATAAAACCTCTCCAGAAAGTGGGCATAGAGGGAACCTACCTCAACATAGTAAAGGCCATATACAACAAACCCACAGCAAACATCATTCTCAATGGTGAAAAACTAAAAGCATTTCCTCTAAGATCAGGAACAAGACAAGGATGTCCACTCCCACCACTATTATTCAACATAGTTTTGGAAGTCCTAGCCAAGGCAATCAGAGAGGAAACAGAAATAAAAGGAATACAAATTGGAAAAGAAGAAGTAAAACTGTCACTGTGTGCAGATGACACAATACTATACAAAGAGAATCCTAAAAATGCCACCAGAAAACTACTAGAGCTAATCAATGAATTTGGTAAAGTTGCAGGATACAGAATTAATACACAGAAATGTCTTGCATTCCTATACACTAATGATGAAAAATCTGAAAGAGAAATTAAGGAAACACTCCCATTTACCACTGCAACAAAAAGAATAAAATACCTAGGAATAAACCTACCCAGGGAGACAATAAACCTGTATGCAGAAAACTACACTGATGAAAGAAATTAAAGATGATACCAACAGATGGAGAGATATACCATGTTCTTGGATTGGAAGAATCAATATTGTGAAAATGACTATACTACCCAAAGCAATCTACAGATTCAATGCAATCCTATCAAATTACCAATGGCATTTTTTATGGAACTAGAACAAAAACTCATAAAATTTGTATGGAGACACAAAAGACCCCAAATAGCCAAAGCAGTCTTGAGGGAAAAAAACGGAGCTGGAGGAATCAGACTCCCTGACTTCATACTATACTATAAAGTGACAGTAATCAAGACAATCTGGTACTGGCACAAAACCAGAAACATAGATCAATGGAACAGGATAGAAAGCCCAGAGATAAACCCACCTATGGTCAACTAATCTATGACAAAGGAGGCAAGGATATACAATGGAGAAAAGACAGCCTCTTCAATAAGTGGTGCTGGGAAAACTGGACAGCTACATGTAAAAGAATGAAATTAGAACACTCCCTAACACCATACACAAAAATAAACTCAAAATGGATTAGAGGCCTAAATGTAAGACCAGACACTATAAAACTCTTAGAGGAAAACATAGGAAGAACACTCTTTGACATAAGTCACAGCAAAATCTCTTCTGATCCACCTCTTAGAGTAATGGAAATAAACACAAAAATAAACAAATGGGACCTAATGAAACGTAAAAGCTTTTGCACAGCAAAGGAAACCATAAACAAGACGAAAAGACAACCCTCAGAGTTGGAGAAAATATTTGCAAAAGAACCAACCTCCAAAATATATAAACAGCTCATGCAGCTCAATAGTAAAGAAAGAAACAGCCCAATCCAAAAATGGGCAGAAAACCTAAATAGACATTTCTCCAAAGAAGACATACAGATGGCCAAAGCACATGAAAAGCTGCTCAACATCACTAAGTATTAGAGAAATGCAAATCAAAACTACAATGAGGTATCACCTCACAGCAGTTATAATGGGCATCATCAGAAAATCTACAAACAACAAATGCTGGTGAGGGTGTGGAGCAAAGGGAACCCTCTTGCACTGTTGGTGGGAATGTAAATTGATACAGCCACTATGGAGAACAGTACGGAGGTTCCTTAAAAATAGAATTACCATATGATCCAGCAATCCCACTACTGGGCCTATACCCAGAGAAAACCATAATTCAAAAAGACACATGCACCCCAATGTTCATTGCAGCACTATTTACAATAGCCAGGTCATGGAAGCAACCTAAGTGCCCATCGACATGAATGGATAGAGAAGTTGTGGTACAAATATACAATGGAATATTACTCAGCCATAAAAAGGAACGAAATTGGGTCATTTGTTGAGACGTGGATGGATCTAGAGACTGTCATACAGAGTGAAGTAAGTCAGAAAGAGAAGAACATATATCGTATATTAACGCATGTATGTAGAAACTAGAAAAATGGTACAGATGAACCGGTTTGCAGGGCAGAAGTTGAGACACAGATGTAGAGAACAAATGTATGGACACCAACGGGGGAAAGCCGTGGGGGGGTGGGGATGGTGGTGTGACGAATTGGGCGATTGGTATTGACATGTATACACTGATGTGTAGAAAATTGATGACTAATAAGAACCTGCTGTATAAAAAAATAAATAAAATTTAAAAAAAGATATGAATTCTATTTCCAGGAATAGCAACTTGTATCAGCACACATAAGTTTGCATATTATTTCAAGGGACTCAAAGACACCAGAAAGTACACGCAGGTTAAGAACTACCACTCCGTCATTTTCTATTTAGTACCGCAAAAGAGAATTCTGCAGCCAGCATAATTTTTGTTCCTTTGTAAGTAACCTATTTTCTTATGCCTCGATATATACAGGAGAAGCTCAATTACAGTAATGTAGTCAAAAGAGGGAAGTTTTCCTGGAAGTGAACTAGGATGTCTCCCATAGCTGTGGCAAGGGCAGAGTTGGAGATGATTTTCATAGACAACTAGAACAGGACTTCAAATAATGGATGCCCTGAATGTCCGTATCACTTACAGCCACTGAATCAATATTTCTGAAAACCAAGCCCAAAGTGTGAGCCTGCATATGCTTGAATAACAATGCTAATTGAATTCACAGCCATGTAAGGTATCATATTAATGTTAAGGCAGTAAAACCACTATGATTATTAAGAGACCTTGTGGATAAGTCCACAGGGAGCTATTGCCTTTGGGTAGCACACCACCTCTGTGGGTCAGCTGCCAACGGAATGGTGGTGGACCTGGAGCCACTGTCGGTCAGGAGGGCCAGCACTCAGGTGGAAGAGCTGGATGTGGAATGGAAAAGAGCAAGGACAAGCACGACAACACCAGCCTCCTCTGTGTCTATCACTGCATCTGCCTGCAAAACCTCCAGGAAGAAATGGCCATCGCTTTACTTCCACCTCTCAATCTCACACAATTTCTTCTATGGACAAGCTCTCGCCTAGAACCATACAAAGAAGAGAATTCTGGGAGGGGCAGTTCCCAGCCTTAACCAAGTTGACAACAGAACAATACAACATATCTACTAGTCGACCAACTTTCCCAGTTTGCCCAAGACTATCCCGGTTCTAGCACTGCAAGTCTTGTACCCCAGGAAACCCCTCAGTCCTGGGCAAACCAAGATAGTTGGTCATCCTACCTTCCTTGCCAATAGAGGCAGTCTTTTCTCTCTGAAAAAGTTGGCATCCTCTTGCCGAAAGAACCTTTCATGATCTCTCTTGAGGTAGTCACCTAGCAGGAGAACAATGACCAACCCACCACCTCTTATTGCTTCTAAACTTAGAACTAGACTTAAATCTCAGCAGGCCCCAAAGAGATGAACACTAAGTCTGACCCTAGAAGAGGTTTTGTACACACCACAAGAATTTCAAGATTTTGTCTTTTTGTATCTGCAAAACCTAAGTAAAGTGTAGTAGAAATCCTAAGACCAGAGCAGAAGAAATGTAATGTTGGATTAATCCAAATTTATTGATATGGATACAGAGATTTTGGATGCAATGTGTTAAGCTTGAGTACCTGGGAATAACTAACAATTTCTTGTCTTGTTCCTGATCTTAGTGGAAATGCTTTCAGTTTTTCACCATTGAGGATGATGCTGGCTGTGGGTTTGTCATATATGTCCTTTATTATGTTGAGGAAAGTTCCCTCTATGTCTACTTTCTGGAGGGTTTTTATCATAAATGGGTGTTGAATTTTGTTAAAAGCTTTCTCTGCATCTATTGAGATGATCACATTGTTTTTCTCCTTCAATTTGGTAATATGGTGTATCACATGGCTTGATCTGCATATATTGAAGAATCCTTGCATTCCTGGGATAAACCCCACTTGATCAGGGTGTATGATCCTTTTAATGTGCTGTTGGATTCTGTTTGCTAGTATTTTGTTGAGGATTTTTGCATCTGTGTTCATCAGTGATACTGGCCTGTAGTTTTCTTTCTTTGTGACATTTTTGTCTGGTTTTGGTATCAGGGTGTTGGTGGCCTCGTAGAATGAGTTTGGGAGTGTTCCTCCCTCTGCTATATTTTGGAAGAGTTTGAGAAGGATAGGTGTTAGCTCTTCTCTAAAGTTTTGATAGAATTTGCCTGTGAAGCCATCTGGTCCTGGGCTTTTGTTTGTTGTAAGATTTTTAATCACAGTTTCAATTTCAGTGCTTGTGATTGGTCTGTTCATATTTTCTATTTCTTCCTGGTTCAGTCTTGGCAGGTTGTGCATTTCTAAGAATTTGTCCATTTCTTCCAGGTTGTCCATTTTATTGGCATATAGTTGCCTGTAGTAATCGCTCATGATCCTTTGTATTTCTGCAGTGTCAGTTGTTACTTTTTCATTTCTAATTCTATTGATTTGAGTCTTTTCCCTTTTGTTTTTTGATGAGTCTGGCTAATGGTTTATCAATTTTGTTTATCTTCTCAAAGAACCAGCTTTTAGTTTTACTGATTATTTCCTATTGTTTCCTTCATTTCATTTATTTCTGATCTGATCTTTATGATTTCTCTCCTTCTGCTAACTTTGGGGGGGGTTTGTCCTTCTTTCTCTAATTGCTTTAGGTGTAAGGTTAGATTGTTTATTTGAGATGTTTCTTGTTTCTTAAGGTAGGATTGTATTGCTATAAACTTCCCTCTTAGAACTGCTTTTGCTGCATCCCATAGGCTTTGGGTCATCGTGTTTTCATTGTCATTTGCTTCTAGGTATTTTTTAATTTCCTCTTTGATTTCTTCAGTGATCTCCTCGTTATTAAGCAGTGTATTGTTTAGCCTCCATGTGTTTGTATTTTTACAGATTTTTTCCTGGAATTGATATCTAGTCTCATAGCGTTGTGGTCGGAAAAGATACCTGATATGATGTCAATTTTCTTAAATTTACCAAGGCTTGATTTGTGACCCAAGATATGATCCTGGAGAATGTTCCATGAGCACTTGAGAAGAATGTGTATTCTGTTGTTTTTGGATGGAATGTCCTATAAATATCAATTAAGTCCATCTTGTTTAATATATCATTTAAAGCTTGTTTCCTTATTTATTTTCATTTTGGATGATCTGTCCATTGGTGAAAGTGGGGGGTGTTAAAGGCCCCTACTATGAATGTGTTACTGTCGATTTCCCCTTTTATGGCTGTTAGTATTTGCCTTATGTATTGAGGTGCTCCTATGTTGGGTGCACAAATATTTACAATTGTTATATCTTCTTCTTGGATTGATCCCTTGATCATTATGTAGTGTCCTTCTTTGTCTCTTGTAATAGTCTTTGTTTTAAAGTCTATTTTGTCTGATATGAGAATTGCTACTCCAGCTTTCTTTTGATTTCCATTTGCATGGAATATCTTTTTCCATCCCCTCACTTTCAGTCTGTATGTGTCCCAAGGTCTGAAGTGGGTCTCTTGTAGACAGCATATATAAGGGTCTTGTTTTTGTATCCATTCAGCCAGTCTATGTCTTTTGGTTGGAGCATTTAATCCATTTACATATAAGGTAATTATCGATATGTATGTTCCTATTACCATTTTATTAATTGTTTTGGGTTTTTTATTGTAAGTTTTTCCTTCTCTTGTGTTTCCTGCCTAGAGAAGTTCCTTTAGCATTTGTTGTAAAGCTGGTTTGGTGGTGCTGAGTTCTCTTAGCTTTTGCTTGTCTGTAAGGTTTTAATTTCTCTGTCAAATCTAAGTGAGATCCTTGCTGGGTAGAGTAATTTTGGTTGATCCCTGAAAGTATAGTCTTAGGAAATGGGATTTTAAATACACAATGAAGGGGGGATTCCCTGGTGGCGCAGTAGTTGAGAATCTACCTGCCAATGCAGGGG
Source organism: Pseudorca crassidens (assembly GCF_039906515.1). Taxonomy (NCBI): domain Eukaryota; kingdom Metazoa; phylum Chordata; class Mammalia; order Artiodactyla; family Delphinidae; genus Pseudorca; species Pseudorca crassidens. The sequence goes on from NC_090310.1 coordinate 14,516,982, forward strand.
ACACGGTTTCGATCCCTGGTCTGGGAAGATCCCACATCCTGTGGAGCAACTAAGCCCCTGTGCCACAACTACTGAGCCTGCGTGCCGCAACTATTGAAGCCCATGCACCTAGAGCCTGTGCTCCGCAACAAGAGAAGCCATCGCAGTGAGAGGCCTGCGCACTGCAGCAAGGAGTGGCCCCTGCTCACCGCAGCTAGAGAGGGCCCATGTGCAGTGGCGAAGATCCAAGGCAGCCAAAAATAAAATAAATTAAAAGAAATAAATGAAATACACAATGGAGGAAGGAAAGACATTTCTTAGAACCCAGAAGATCCGCTATTACACTTGTTTACAATGGAAAGTTAATGGAAAATTACAGGAAACAATATAGGCATGACCATTATTGGCACACATGCTTTTAGAATGAAGGTTTGGGTCACCATACAACCAACATGGTTAATGAGGGCAAATGGAATATGAAATAGCTAGAGAAAGAAAGAAATTACAAATACCATCCATGATCACGTGGCAGGTGCAGAAATGAGGACTGCAATAGTGTTATATTCTTCCTGCTTTGTTATGAATATACCTGAATAGATTAACTATTTCTTTTTTTTCCCCTCCCTTTACCATTCCCATACGCTCTAATATAAGGTGTGTTACTTAGGGCTGACTCTATATCTCAGTATTTAGGTTTCAGGATATCAAAGACGGAATGTGACTCAGCTAGGGGAGTAAATAAATATCACCCAGAAATGAATAAAGTGCAATGTGTAACACAGAGTCCCCTCTTTTGGGGAGATGGTTAGTATGCTTTTAGTTTTGTAAGGGATCATCGCATCATGTAAGGTGGAAGTACAATGTCATTATCTTTTTTTTTTTTTTTTTTTCGGTACGCGGGCCTCTCACTTGTTGTGGCCTCTCCCGTTGCGGAACACAGGCTCCGGACACGCAGGCTCAGAGGCCATGGCTCACAGGCCCAACCACTCCGCGGCATGTGGGATCTTCCCGGACCGGGGCACGAACCCGTGTCCCCTGCATCGGCAGGCGGACTCTCAACCACTGCGCCACCAGGGAAGCCTAATGTCATTATCTTTATTTGGAAGTTAAATAGGGTTAAAATGGGAACATATGTATGTCAGGCTGGCAAAGAGATGAACTGTGCTGGACTGTCCGTGGTCAACTGGTACCACCAACTACTTTTGTCTAAGGCAGAAAATTAAGTCTCCCATAATTCTCTTCCCTGTGTGGTTCTGAGTAAAAGGCTGCCAATAAGAGAAAATATGATTTTCTCTTTTATGGAAGGGATTTATAAAATGGAAATGAAGCAGAAGCCATTATTCTCAAGACACGCAGTGCTTCCACAGACCTCTCCTAAAGCTCCCACTTCATCCCCATGGCATGCCTCACAGGTCCTTCCTTAGGCTCCCTTACTGAGGTCCCACTCTGACAGCTAGATGCAGTTTTGAGGGCTTCTCTGCAAACTCTGGCTTTCCACCCACCTCAGGCTTAAATCATTAATGCCTATTTTCCTAATCTTTCTATGACAGATTTATCAGTTCATTCTCTATTCTTCTTTTATATAAAATGTCCAGTGTACGATAAAAATTTTCCAGACCCTCAGTTCTCCAGTTCTCCCACATTTGTGTAAGCCATAATTAACATATTAAACCCCTCACTCCTATAATACTTACAGTAGTTCTCTTTCCCCAACTGAATGCAGACTGATACAGTAATAAAGTACTGCCGTAGCCACTGGAGCTCACTTCTGGGTGATGGAGCATTTCTCACATAAGGTAGAATACCTATGAACTGGGCCATAACTTCAAATATTGTCTACAAGAGCTTCATATCAGGATACAGTATTTTTGGTTGAAGAAATATTCTTGTTCCTATGTCTAAGATTTATTTTGCTAATAAAAATCATTTTATTAAACACCTACTAATTCTCAAGTATTAAGTTTGGTGCTCAGGATACAAAATGCATATGTGGTCCTTGCCTTTGAAAAGTCCTTAGTATAAAAGAAGCAACATATAATATAAACAATCATAATGTAGTGTGATAACTGCAAGAGTAAAGGCAGGCACGAAGTATAGTAGAAGGATCTGTGGCACAGAAGAGGTGTCATTTGAGCTGAGTCTTAAAGGACAAAGTTGTAAAATGAAGAAGAGAAGCAAGATGATCAAGGCAGGAAGAAGAGTAAGTGCAAAGGTACAGAGGTATACAAATGTGCCAAAAGAATGAAAGGCAGGTAGTGGGGTGTGATTAGAAGGATAAAACGAGATAAGGTTGAAAAGGAAGGTTGAAAGCAGAAGACAAAGAATCTTAATGCTATTCTGAGTTCCATTATGGTTACGAAGCAGGAGGCCTCAAAAGACCACCGCTCTCATCAAAACAATCAGAAAACACCAGATAAACTAAACTTCATACTATTCTTTAGAGCCATCAAAAAGCAGTGGATGCAAAGAAGTCTAAATGAACCCAATTCCAGAGAAGGATGAGTTCTTCAAAGGTGAGCAAAGAGCCCCTTTCTACCTTGAATCAACTGCCTAGTCTGCATATAGGTAGGCAGAAAAGCAGGCCTACCAGAGGTGAAAGATTTTGCTGATGAGACAAAAAGAAGCTGAACTTTTAGTGGCAGTGTGGACTGGTATGATGGATCCAAATCTAGAAGAGCCCCAGGTGTAAAAATAAATCTCTTGGTCTAACAATTGTACCCCAAGGGCCTTTTGTTAAGTAACAGTGGGAGCAGAGCTAGAAAGGAGAGATCGCCCAATCTTTTTTTAAAATAAATTTATTTGTTTATTTATTTATTTTTGGTTGCATTGGGTCTTCATTGCTGTGCACGGGCTTTCTCTAGTTGTGGCGAGTGGGGGCTACTCTTCGTTGCGGTGCGCAGGCTTCTCATTGCAGTGGCTTCTCTTGTTGTGGAGCATGGGCTCTAGGGCATGCGGGCTCCAGTAGTGGTGGCGCACGGGCTTAGTTGCTCCGCGGCATGTGGGATCTTCCCGGACCAGGGCTTGAACCCGTGTCCCCTGCATTGGCAGGCGGATTCTTAACCACTGCACCACGAGGGAAGTCCGAGATCGCCCAGTCTTGTGTGGTCCTTAGCTTCCAGGGCCCTGCTGCAGTTACCATCCAGAGGTGAAATAAATTAATTTAAGCTTCAACCCAACTCCCTGCCAGCTGTTATTTTTAAAAAGTCAAAGAAATCAACCTTTTTTCTACAGCACACAGGAAACTGTGGGTTGGGCTAAAGGTCAAATCTCCATAATCTCATTTAAATCCAGAAGTAAACTAAATAAAACTGTTGCTCAGCCACAGCTCGGCCTGACACACTGAAATTTGAATGATCAGCCAATTACCCTAGCTGCCTGACAGAAAAAAGAATATGCCCTCTCTGGGAAAAATAAATCAAAAATATTATCTAGGTTACTCTCTACTCTTCTTTTATACAAAAGGTGCAGTATGAAATCAAAACTTCTAAGACATGTGAAGAAGCAAATAAGTATAACTCATAATTAAGAAAAAAGGCCAAAAGAGAGACCCATGTATAAGTACTTTAAAATAATTATTATAAATATGTTAAAAGAATTTAGGGACTTCCCTGGTGGCACAGTGGTTAAGAATCTACCTGCTAATGCAGGGGACACAGGTTCGATCCCTGGTCCGGGAAGATCCCACATGCCACAGAGCAAGTAAACCCATGCACCACAACTACTGAGCCTGCGCTCTAGGGCCCATGAGCCACAACAAGAGAAGCCACCGCAACGAGAAGTCCTTGCACCGCAACGAAGAGTAGCCCCCGCTTGTCAAAACTAGAGAAAGCCCACGCACAGCAATGAAGACCCAACACAGCCAAAAATAAATAAATGAATAAATAAATAAGAATTTAGAGCAAAAGATGAACAGAATGGGTGGAGAGATGGAGGATTCCAGCAGAGAAACAGAAATTCTAAAACTGAAAAATAAACTATCTGAAATGAAGTTACTGGATGGGATTAATGGCAGACCAGACACAGAAGAAGAAAGGAGCAATGAATTCAAAGATAGGTTAATTAAAAACAAATCAAACCTGAGGCCCAGACTAGAGATGGCAAAAGAGACGATCAGTGAATTTGGCACATTTTAGTCAAACTGCCAAAAACTGGAGATAAGAGGAAAGTCTTATTAGCAGCTCCCCCCAAAACAAACCCAAAAAACTATTACATTCATAAGAATTTTAGCTGACTTCCCATAAAAACAATGAAAGCCAATAAAATAACATATTCTGAGTGCTGAAAGTAAAACAAACAAACGAAACCCAAAAACCTGTCAACCTAGAACTCTATACTCAGCAAAATATTCTCATATAACGGAGAAATAATGACATTTTCAGATAAACAAAAGCTGAGAGAATTAGTAGCCAGCATACCCTTACTATAAGAAATCCTAAAAGAATTTCATCAGGGTAAAAAGAAATGATTCCAGATGAAAATCTGAGTCTTCAGAAAAGATGAAAAAGACCATTTGTGGCCCACAGAAAAGTTTGCAGCTCTTGTCAGAGAGCAACTACCATAAACAAACAAATAAAAAAAGAGGTATAGCTAACAAGGGGAGCTAAGAGCCAACAGTGGAGATAAAATGAAATACTTAAACTAGACTGATGCAAAAGAAGGCAGGAAAAAAGAAAGAAAGGGACAAAGACAGACATCTAAATAGAAAACAAACAGCAGGGTGGTAGATTTAAACCCAAACAGGTGAGTAATAACGTTACATGTAAGTAGATTAACTAGTCCATTTAAAGTCAGAGATTATGAGTTTAACAAACAAGACCAGCTATATCCACTTATCAGCAACATACTTTAAATATAAAGACACAGATTAAGAATAACAGGATGGAAAAAATATACCATGTACACTGTATGCATAAAAACAACGAAGTGGCTATGTTTACGTCAGACAAACTAGACTTCCAGAGAGAAACATCAGAGATGATGAGAGACACTTCATAATGATGAGTTAATTCCTCAAGAATATATAAAAGGGTTTGCTACTAATAATACTGATTCAAAACACATGAAGCAAAATTAACAGAAATAAAAAATAATCTTTTTCCAAAATTGATAAAATTAGACACCCCCTACCAATAAGAATTAGAAGATTTGAGCAACACTGTGAAACAACATGACTTAATTGATATTTATAGAATTCTGCAACAGCTGCAGAATACACATCCTATCGAGTGACATGTGAGAACATATGCTGGCCATAAGGCAATTTTCAATATATTTCAAAGGACTGAAACCACACTGAGTAGTTCTCTAATCGTAAAGGAATTAACCTAGAAACAAACAATAAAAAGATCACCAGAAAATCTCCAAAGACCTGAAAAGTACATGCCATTCTAAGAAGTCTGGGCTCTATCCTATAGTACTAGTGGAGCTATTCAAGGTTTACGCAAGGGAATGATACATTCAGATATAATACATTCAGATTTGAACTTTTAAAAAATAACTTTCATTGAATACTTTAAAAATGTAGCAGAAGAATGACTGAACACACTCACATAACACAAAGGGGAATAAACCATAATTCATGTAAAAAATGAGGAGAAACTGAATTAAGGTACCTGACATAGGACTGAATCAAGATATTTTCAAATGCAGAACCAAGGGGACTTGGTGACCAATTAATTACACGTGATCTGCAAAGCTAGTTAATCCTAACTAACTTTGATGACTAGACAAATAGGAATGCTACGTATGGAGACAGGAAAAACAGGGAGAAGCAGTTTCTGATGGGTACAGGAACTAGAAAACACAGGTGTGCATTACAGGCTCTCCCTTTAATGCAAGAACATCAATTCTAACTGCTGCAGCTTCTTACTGTTTGGCTCAGGGATATAACCCAACTCCCCCTCCCAGCTCACTTAATTAATATTCAAGTTCCTTCTTGTTTGCTCTGTGGGTTCTGCACACTGATACGTGCTTTTCCATTTGACTATTTGCTCTTCTTTAGTACTGTCTAGTCTGGTTTTCAACTGGATATTCCATTCACACTTGGATCTGCTTTTCAGCTCACTCTCCAGGTTTAGTAACCAGGTCTTTGAACTGTTTTTTGGCTTGACCCACGTGTCCTGAGGACTCTGCTCCTCATACCTGCTCACTGGCTCATAGACAATGCAAATATAGATAAACACAGCCTCATCCCACCCCTATTCTAGATTCTTGCTCAGTTTAGTGAACAATCCATCTAGCTTCTGCCTATCGAGGAACAACTTTGGACAATAAGTTCATTTGACATTGAGTTTGAGGTCTTTGTGAATATCCAAGTGGAGAGACACAGAAAGCAGGTGGAAAAAAAATGAGCCTAGGGCTCAGGAAAGAGACCCAGTAGGAGATAAAGATTTATGATCATCAGCAAATAGGTTGTAATCAAAATCACATGAGTGGATGAGCGTAAGGAGACTATAGAACAGAAGTCCTTAATCTGACAGGCTTTAGGGGCATCTATGAATCCACTGAAATTGTGGGTAAAATTCTGTGTATGTATGTGTCTGCACTTCTCAGATAGGGATCCATAAATTTCATCAGATTCTCAAATGTCTTTAACTCTAAAATTATTAAAAACCTATGCGGGAGGGAGATGGCTAGAATGTAACCTAGAGGGCACTCCTTACTAAAATGTGCTACAATAGTGGGATTAGAGACCATGGTGGGAAAGGTATGGAATATGTTAGCATTTCATTTCCAATTTACCATCTGAGTCACAGCAACCATGAAGCACATGATTTTCTATTCAAGATTGGGCAACACGTCCCCAAAATACACTGACTCAGACACCAGTACTTCTAGATTACCCAAAATTGTATGAAAACTAGAATTTTTAGGCCTAGAGCTTTGGATTCTATATTCCCAGTCAAAACGTGAATTTCTTCCCCACTCCCATCCCATAAATAAAGGGCACAATCTCCGCAGCCACCTTCTTTCTCTGGAGTCCATCTCATGTCACAGCTGACAATCGAAGATCACTTTTTAAGCATTACTTTATGAAACTTCATGATCATCAATGCTGGATATATTAGCATCTGAGTTTTTACAGGCAAAAAGCTCTGAAAATATATAATCCAACCCCACAAAACAAGGATGTCAGCTTGTATGCATTATCACAAAGTGCTCAAAAATGCAATTATAGTTCACACTTTACCTTTTTTTCCTCAAAATTATTTGTCACTTTAGAGGTAGACAAAGATGGTGGGAAGGTTTTTTCCAGGGTGCATTTTGAAACTCTTTCAAAAGCCACAAATGTGTATGAAACAAATTCTCTAGTCACAAGGATTCAAACCACAGCATTCTTCCCTACTTAACCACTCAAGCAAGCCAAGAATAATCTAGCTGGTCAACTCACATGTAGGAAAACTATAATGTCTACTACTTGGGGAACCTCTAAATATCACTTACACATGTACCTTGGTTTATAAAAACCATTTCAGTATTGTACAAAGGAGAAAGCTATGAATTACCAATTACCAAGAGATTAAAAGGACTATGATAATGCACTGTATACTTCGCCTTTAGCAGAATGTAATTCACAAAACTTTAACACATATAAAACTTTTTTCAAACTTAAATGTTTTGTAAAAGAATATATACATATAGGTAATAACTGGAAAATGTTCAATTATATTAATCAATGAAACCTATTAAAATTAGCAAATATCTAAAATAAAATTACCTATATTATGCTGGTAGTTCAAAAGAATAAAAAAAAATTATCAACATATATCATGCACCTTAAAAAAATTTCAGATATTTTGACGTGGTTTAATTCCACTTTCATTAGTCTAGCCCTAAAAAAAACCCCACTAAAATGTAGTATGTGCAAAGATGTTCACTGTAGCACTATCTGTCAAACAGAAAATTGTAAACAGCAAAAGAAAAATGGTAAAATAAATTATAGAACATATACTAGGGAAACATTTTATTTGTTTGTTCATTCATTCATTCACTTACTACTGTGTTTCATAAAGGATTTAAGGTGGCTCATAAAATGATTTATTTATACAACCATGAAAAATTATGTTTAAAAATCATGTACACAATGAGAAAATGCTCATGAATATTAAATGGAAAGGGCTGAATACAAGATTGTGTGTGTGCAAAAGTGAGATGTAAGACAAGTATTCTTACCTTTGTTTAACAACATGCAAAGAAGAAAGAGAAATCCATCAAAATGCTAAAAATGGTATTTGTCGGGGTGGTAACATTATAGGTGAATTTTATTCTCTTATCTTTTTAATTTTATAAGTTTTATAAACTAAGTTTATATATATATATATATATATATTTTTTTTTTTACGGTATGCGGGCCTCTCACTGTTGTGGTCTCTCCCGTTGCGGAGCACAGGCTCCGGACGCGCAGGTTCAGCGGCCACAGCTCACGGGCCCAGCCGCTCCGCGGCATGTGGGATCTTCCCGGACTGGGGCATGAACCCCTGTCCCCTGCGTCGGCAGGCGGACTCTCAACCACTGTGCCACCAGGGAAGCCCCTAAGTTTATAGTTTTATAATAATGCTTGTATGTATGAAAAATATAAAAAGGATAAAGATTATTTTAAAAATAAAAAAAAATCTGCCTCCATATATGATGGTTTATAAGAAAATAGCTCTTCGTATATAGCCACTAATGACTTGAAAAAAGAAAACAAAAGTAATATCTAAGTGTAAAAAATCCAGATGGAAATCAGCCTCATGAAATATAAGTTTGTTTTTCGATTAAAGGTATCAACAGAAGAACAGAATAAAGAGATGATATATTATAAGGTTGTGGGGAGGAGAGGAAACTGACATAAAAAAAAAATACCAGGGCTTCCCTGGTGGCACAGTGGTTGAGAGTCCGCCTGCCAATGCAGGGGACGCGGGTTCATGCCCCAGTCTGGGAAGATCCCACACACCACGGAGCGGCTGGGCCAGTGAGCCATGGCCGCTGAACCTGTGCGTCTGGAGCCTGTGCTCCGCAACGGGAGAGGCCACGACAGTGAGAGGCCCACGTACCGTAAAAAACAAAACAAAACAAAACAAAAAACATACCAGAGAAAGGCAAGGAATTTTAATCTTGAAATCCAACAGCCTAACAGTGAACTTACGTTAACACGGTTGTCTTATTTAAACTGTAGTTTCAAAAAATACCACATCTATAGACAGAAAGTAGAACTGTGGTTGCCAGGGGCTAGAGGAAGGGGGAATGGGTAATGATTATGTAGTTTCAGTTTGAAAAGATGAAAAAAGTTCTGGAGATGGATGGTGGTGACAGTTCTACAACAATACAAATATACTGGACTATACACTTATAAATTGTTAAAATGGTAAATTTTGTTATTTAAATTTTACAATAAAAAATACATTAAGGTATGATTTGAAATAGATTATACAGGTAAGGTATATATTCACATTTTTTGAGTTTTCAGCTTTTCTCAAATAGGATTATAAAGATGTGAGCATAACTTATAAAAGAAGTAGTTGTAACTACACTTTAATAGTAACTTTCTCTCAATCAGAGGGTTGTTTATTGTACCTATGTAATAATTCTTCTCATGTAGCCAATGTTTAGTTTTCAAGTATCAAGAAATCATGCCTCATCTAAACAAAGGTTTAAAAGTAAAGTAGCCATTAGATTCAAAGTAAAAAGAAACTAGAAGTAAGTGAGGTCACTAATAATTCTGGTGTTTATGCAAATTTATGATAATCAGCTATGAGAATAAATCTCCCCAACAGTAAGCACCATTCTTAGAAATTGGGAAAAAGAGATTAAAGAATTGTCCCTATAGTCCCTGGAAAGAGCCACAGTTATCCTTAAAATGCAGTGGAAGATTTCTGATGATAAAGCATTTTACAAATAGGATTTTTCTAATTTAAAATAATTTTCTGATCATAAAAAAGCAAGGAACAAAATAAGAAAAAGCTTTTTAGGACCCAAATTCCATACCCAGTTTTCTCAATTCACTTTAAAAATCTCACTTACCCTTCTAGTGTTTTCAAGGATTTTGGGATCAGGTTTTCCATAGTTAGGTGGATTGGCATACGGGTCATATCCAAGTTTGGCAAGCATGGGTGCAATCACCGCCATGTCTTGTAAAACATCTGGAGGTATCTTCCCAACCCATTTTGATAGAGCTCCCACATTGACTGGCTTGATGACCTGGTCTGTAGATCTCTCCACTCTGAAAACAATATAATGTGAATAAACATGTATTTAGAATACTGAAAACAGTACTGGAAACATATTTTTTTTTTTGCGGTACGCAGGCCTCTCACTGTTGTGGCCTCTCCCGTTGCGGAGCACAGGCTCCGGACACGCAGGCTCAGCGGCCATGGCTCACGGGCCTAGCCGCTCCGCGGCGTGTGGGATCTTCCCGGACCGGGGCACGAACCCATGTTCCCTGCATCGGCAGGCGGACTCTCAACCACTGCGCCACCAGGGAAGCCCCTGGAAATTATTTTTGATGACTCTAAAAATTACAAGTCTTCAGATTATAAAAGCTATTGAGAAAGAGTGTATTTTTCAGGCTTGACATTGCTTACTAGACTTTTTTTTTTAATGTTCTCAATCTGACAGCAATTATTGGCAACCTCAGATTCCTAGAAATAGGAAAAACGGTCAGGTGAAAACATCTGCACAGAATGTACTGACATTTTAATTACAACATTCAGAAAAACATAACAAAGATAAGACTGCTTAGAAAAACAGCTCGTCAACTTACTTGAAATACATAAAAATAAAAACCACAAGTAAATAAGATGGCTTGATGAATGATGACTAGAGGAACATAAAGATGGACAGATTATGTGATAAAGCAAATACAGCAAAATGTTAATTGTAGCTAGTGGGTATAATTCTTTCAGTTCTTTATATGTTTGAAATTTTTCATAATAAAATATTGGGGGGAAAATAGTCAACCATAATCCACTAAGACTGCAAAATATTCATTTGTCCTATTTTTCTGTTGATTTCCTAAAGAACCCTATTTTCTAAGGAAGAAAAAGGAGTGCTATTTATGACTTTTGATATTACAAAATAAATGTGTTCTACCTCTTGACCTAGAAATTTACTTTAAGCTTATAGTGACACTATATTTGACTAAATAACTCATAATCTTAGGGTAAAATATAATCTAAAATGACATCTAGATTGAAATTGGATCTGAACTAGCAGATTTTGGCCAAATGACATTCAAACAAAAGTACCTAAGAGAGTTTTATATCATAATACATTAGAAGTCATTCAAACACACTATTCTAATAAAAGGTTAAAAAGATCTTTTTCTTTAAGTTTTCGATCTCTCGCTGCAGATAACCATTATCTGATGAAGAATCCCTCAAAGGGGCTCCACTCCTTAAAAAATACACAAGAGAGGACTTCCCTGGTGGCGCAGTGGTTAAGAATCCGCCTGCCAATGCAGGGAACACGGGCTCGATCCCTGGTCTGGGAAGATCCCACATGCCGCGGAGCAACTAAGCCCACGCACCGCAACAACTGAGCCTGCGCTCTAGTGCCCATGTGCCACAACTAGAGAGGAGCCCACACACTGCAACGAAAGATCCCACGTGCCACAACTAAGACCTGACATAGCCAAGTAAATAAATAAAAAGAAAATAAAAATATCTAGTATATAACCAAACATACTTTATAAAAAAAAAATGAAATAACTAGAGAACATCCAAGCGCTGAACTGCATATTTACTGTGGGTGCACTAGGAACATTAGAGAATGGGAGTCACATCTGTAGAGATAAACATCTCAAGAAAAAAATGCTTTATAGTAAAAAAATAATTTCTGTTCATTCTATGTCAGGTACTTTGCATATGATATCTACTTTAATCCTTGAAACAACCTTAAGAGAAATATTATCAGTCCCTATTTTTCAACTGTGTTAACTGAGACCCATAAGTGATTTATCCAAAGTCACACAGTCTGGAAATAATGGAGTTAGAATTTGAACCTACTGAACCTGTCTGACTCCAAAGCATCTGTTTTATCCAGTTTCTCTTACTGCCGTCCTATTGACGTCAAATCACATCTTGATTTTTACATTCTACGCTTCCCTGAAAACTTTGGCCTCTTGTTCTATATTGCATAGACTAAGTGGTTTTGCCACAGTGATAACATACTACACATGTAATAGGTATATACAGCGCTGTGCCGGTAACACTTTACAACCTGATCTCTGAGAAGGGAAAGGTCATAATTTGTAGCATTTACTGATGACCAATGGTGTAAATACTCCCACCATGGATGATTTCAAGCTACCAACATGATGTCATTGACCACAGAGTTGAGAAGAGATGCACAAAAATGGGTTCACTGTAGCTGGCACAATCCAGCTCCAGCAGACCACTGGATATCTATAGGGTCATGATCTCTTGTCCCAAATTCTGAAATCCAAAAACTAAACATTTTCCTGTAACTCATGTGGCAGCAAAACATAACCTGAACTGATAGGAATCTATTTAAAGTCTTTATTCTTCTTGGCATAAATAATCATACTCTTTAATGCAGAAATACTGATGTCCTTGATTATAGCGTGTTGACCCAGAACAAACAGAGGATGTTATATAATATGTGTTATGTACATCATATGACCTTTCTAGAATCCAAAAATTTTGAATTCTGAAACATCTGTGTTAAGCACTGAAGTCACACATAGGGTCTCATATGTCGTGACTGGGAAGTTGGTAATGATAGAAGGGTTTTAATCACAGGACTGACAAGACTAGATTGTTCTTATCTGCATTCAATGTTGAAAACTATGGGAAGAGAAGATTGAAGGATGGGGTAACCGGGGTCAGAAAAACCAGTAAAGACGTTCAACTATATATTGAAAGAATTGAGAAATGATTAAAGCTCCAACTACAGCAAATGACATAGAGATGGAAAGAAAAAACCTCCATCGATTTGGTTTTTTTTTTAATAAATTTATTTATTTTTGGCTACATTGGATTTTCGTGGGCTTTCTCTAGTAGTTGTGGTGAGCAGGGGCTACTCTTCATTGTGGTACGCGGGATTCTCATTGCAGTGGCTTCTCTTGTTGTGGAGCACGGGCTCTAGGCACGCAGGCTCAGTAGTTGTGGCACACGGGCTTAGTTGCTCCGCGGCATGTGGGATCTTCCTGGACCAGGGCTTGAACCCGTGTCCCCTGCATTGGCAGGTGGATTCTTAACCACTGTGCCACCAGGGAAGACCCCATAGATTTGTTTTTAATTGATCAGACTTAGTGGTCAATTAGATATGGGGAGGAGAGAAAGGAGTCTAGATGAATTCGTATTTGACTTGAAGGACTGAATGGACCGTGTTTTCATTCATTACAATAGCATGGAGGAAAAGCATAAGTATTGTTGCTTAGTTTTGTTTCAGATGTAGGGAACAAAGGAAAAGAGGTAAATTGATAGTAGTAAGGAAGTTACCAAAAGTCTAAAGGAAAATTAGAGTTGACTAAGAGACTGAAATGTAGTATGTGCTCAGTAAACAATAGCTAGTATTATTTTTACATCCAGAATATAGCACTGGTTCAGAAGAAAAATGAAAGCCATTATTTATCATGATGATTGATTTAAAGATAAAGTTCAACCATCTCTTCTCTGAAAGAGAATTCTAAAATGAAAAGTCTTTTTTTTACGTAACCACTGAGTCACAAGATTCACTAGTAGCAAATGCAGTTGCCATGGACTCCTTAGGGGGAAGAACTTGGGAAGGTATACTGCGTATCACTCAGGTGTTTCTCTTTAAGGCAGCAGTAATGGCATTTTATATTGATTGAGCATAAAATTCATATTAAATATTTTTTGAACACCCACTATGGGTCAGGTCAAGTGTTAGATACTAAGTATGCAAAGATGACATGACTAGGTCATGGCCTTCCTCTCAAGAAGCTCAGAGTCCAGTAAGAGAGATAAGCATACACATGATTAATATGCAGCATGATAAATGTGATGACAGAGGTTAGAAACCATATTATGGCAATGCAGATGACAGAACTAGGTCATTCCTCTCCTAGGGTCTGACATGAGTCAGCGTAAGTTACCAAGTAGCTAAGGTAAAGATTAGTAATCTATGGGTCACAGGCCAAATCCAGTCCTACTGCCTGTTTTTGTCTGGCCTTCAAGCTAAGAATGGCTTTACATTTTTAAATGTTTTTTTTAAAAAATCAAAAGAATAATATTTTAAACACATGAAAATCATATGGAATTCAAATTTCTATGTCACAAAGTGGTTTGTTTGTTTGTTTGTTTCTTTGGCCATGCCATGCAGCATGCAGGATCTTAGTTCTCCAACCAGGGATTGAAGCCATGCCCCCTGCACTGGGAGCACAGAGCCTTAACCACTGGACCACCAGGGAAGTCCCAAAAAGGGTCTTTTCTTTTTGGCTACACAGCATGTGGGATCTTAGTTCCTGGGCCAGGGATTGAACCCGCGCCCCCTACAGTGGAAGCAGGGATTCTTAAAGTAAAAACACAGAACACAAAAGATGAACGTTAAATGGCATATAGAAAAGGGACTGAAAATTAGACTGACTGCAGATTTCTCAACAACAACAACTACAACTAGTGGACAGTGGAATAATACCTTCAAAGTACAAGAGAAAATTACTGCCAACCCAGACTGAATAGAACAAAAATAATCTTCCAAAAATTAAAGACTTTTTCAAATAAATCTTAGAATAAAATAAAAATCCTAAGTCCATAGTATGCACAAATGTAAGCAGCAAAAACTGAATAAAACCCCATCTTTTAGGCAAAATATAATTGGGAAAAGGGACCATTGGAGTCTAAAGAGTATTATAAGAAACATCCTCATTATTTTTGACAGTTTTCTCTCACCTCTTTGCCCTAATCGTGGCACCCAGCACGCAGAAATGCATAGTGATGGTGCAGGCAGCTAAAACGCTGAGTGAAAGCCATATTTCTGGCCAGAATAACAAGAAATGTAGCCTCTGGGAGCCAGGGAGTGTTAGGCAGAAATCAAGGGAAAGAGAGAGCCCAACAAGATGGGAATAAAGACACAGGCCTACTAGAGAATGGACTTGAGGATATGGGGAGGGGGAAGGGTAAGCTGTGACAAAGTGAGAGAGTGGCATGGACATATATACGCTACCAAACGTAAAACAGATAGCTAGTGGGAAGCAGCCGCATAGCACAGGGAGATCAGCTCGGTGCTTTATGACCACCTAGAGGGGTGGGATAGGGAGGGTGGGAGGGAGGGAGACGCAAGAGGGAAGAGATATGGGAACATATGTATATGTATAACTGATTCACTTTGTTATAAAGCAGAAACTAGCACACCATTGTAAAGCAATTATACTCCAATAAAGATGTTAAAAAAAAGTGAACTTTGTTAAAAAGAAAAAAATAAACTGAAAAAAAAAAAAGAGAGAGAGCCAGAGAACATTTCCCATAATTTTGCATATGAATCAGCACAACTTCCAACTCACACCTGGGAGAGACTGAAGGAAGCACAGCAAAGGCTTTGAGAATTAAACTATGAAATAAACTGCCACCAACACTCCAAACTCATAAATGATTTGTGAATGGGAAAAATCCAAAGCAACATAGCAAAGTCTGAAAACTAAACTGATACTGGAAACACTGTTCACAGGAGACACAAACTTGTGGTTTAGAAACTAACCAGCTTGATTACCCACCACAACAAAAAAATCTTCATTCACCAGAGGATTCTAGCAGGACTCAGAGACTCAAAACATAACTCCAAAAATACTCAGATACAGAGAACCAAGAAAATGTGATCCAATATTGAGGGAAAAGACAATCAAAAGATGCACAGAACAGGAGGGAACACTCTCTAAGTAATTTATAAGGCCAGCATAACTATGCAACAAAACCGAAACTGCATACCTCAGACTGGGACTTGAACCCACAGGCTGGGACTTGAACCCAGCCAAAACCCAGGTTGGGACTTGAAGCCACAGTCTTTTAATTAGAATCACTAACCTGGTGTCAGGACTTACTGAGGCTCAGGTTCTTTATGTCTCAGCACAGAAGGAATTCAGCAAGGGGCAAAGTGATAGGCAAGGAGTAGCTTTATTAATACAGGACACTTGAGAGGGATACAAGCAGGCAGACAAGGGGGCTCTGCCCCAAGAATTAAGCGGGCTACATTTTTATAGTCAAAGGAAAGTGGGAAGGGGGAGACGACCACCTTCTTCCTCATTCTTTGAGTAGAGGTTAGGCTTCCATCATTAGCTCCTCCTCCTCATCAGGCAAGAGAGTGTTTGACCCTATAAGGTCAAACTAGGACTATCATGGTGTTTATTCAAATCAGCAGAAGGGTGGTAACATATACTAAAATACGTTAAATCATCACAGATTTCAGTATAATGAGGGTCTTCTACTTTGGAATGTCATCTTTCCCTTACACTCCTGTCCTTGGTCCTAAGGACATTACCTTGCTGGACTCAACCATTAACTTACAGTGGTCTCAAAAATAAAACAAGACAAAAACTTACAGTGGTCTCCCGAAGTTCCCTAAGGCTCCCTCTCTATCTATAATCCCCAGTGGGATTTCTAAAACTACCTGTGTAACTATCCTACTCTATCCCTATCAAAACCAGACATAGAGTATAGGAATAATAAAAATTACAGGTATCACTCATGAAATATATATAAAAATCCTAAACCAAAAGTTAGCATATCAAATCCAGCACTAATTATCGGATGATAATTAGTGCTCCACTAAGTTGGAGTTTTTCCAGAAATTCAAGATTAAATCAACATTACAAAATCTATTAATGTAACTTACATTAGTAGTTTAAAAGGAGGAAAAAAAGTCATATAACTACTTCAATTAGATAAATTAACCTCTGTTGTAGGTTGCTCCTAAATGGCTCCCAATAATTCGTCACACAGAGTCCTTTAAACAAATTAAGGGTGTGCCTCACAGATCCTCTCAATTTAACAATAAGGCCTCTAGGAAGCTTAAGCACATTGTCCCTTAGCCATCTCAGCAGGAGCCCAAAGCAAAGAATGGTTTATCTCAAAGAGATTTGTGGGTAAAATTATTATCCAAATGGAATGAACCCCAGTGAGATTTACAGAGGACCCACAACGTTTCTGAGAAGTTTATCAGCAGCAACATTGCCAACTTGGACTGAAAGGGACAGAAACAGTATAAAATGGAAAGACACACTGGATTCCCAAAATTCTTCTGGCAGGAATTAGACAGATAAAACCACATAGCTACAAAATATGTGCCATCTTTCATGAAAAAGGAAGGATCACTCAAGAGCCCAAAGGGCAGAGCTGAGAGATATAGAAAATAATTCCTAAATTACTTACATTTGACTGAGACCTGCTCAAAGAATGTCTAATATTTTCTCAGATGGATTTCAGAATTGATATGAACCAATGACACCTTTTTCTTCCCCCTATTTGCCTTCATTTTAAATGTCTATTGTCCTATGCCTGTTCCATCACTGTACACTGGCATTGGGGGTGGGGTGGGGACATAACTTGTATCTTTAGTGCTATAGATCTTTTCTATTCAAGGACCTATATTTAAGGAACTACACCTAGAAGCTCCATCCACAACTAGACCTGATTTAGATGGCAAGATGAAGAAGGACTTTGAGCTTGTAACAGGATGAGAATTTTGGGACATGGGGAGGGGGGAAATGTATTTTGCATATGAGTCATTGGCAGCCTGAGAACAGACTGATTGGCTGCTTCTAAAGTGGTACCCAAGAGGGACTTCCCTGGTGGCAGAGTGGTTAAGACTCCACGCTCCCAATGCAGGGGGCCCAGGTTCGATCCCTGGTCAGGGAACTAGATCCCACATGCATGCCACAACTAAGAGTTCACATGCCACAACTAAGGAGCTGGCGAGCTGCAACTAAGGAGCCCACCGGCCACAACTAAGGAACTGGAAAAACACAACTAAGACCTAGCGCAACCAAATAAATAAGTAAATAAAATATTAAAAATAATAATAAATAAATTGAAAAATAAAATGGTACCCAAGATTCCCAACTCCTGTATTCCTTTATGTAATCTCCTCCCCTTGATTGTAGCTAGACCTAGGGATTTGCTTCTAATGAATATGGCAGAAGTGATAGGATGTCACCTGAAGATTAGGTTAAGAAGATGTGAATTCCGTCTTGCTCACTTTCCCTGGCTCTTCTCATTTGCTTGCTCTGATTAGGTCAGCTGCTGTGTTGTGACTAGCCATACAGAGAAAGCTTCATGGCAAGGAAGTGAGGTCCTCCATCCAACACCCATGAGGAACTGAATCCTGCCCAAAACCACATGATCTGGGAAACAGTCCCCTATCAGTTAAGCCTTGACTGCAGCCTGGAGACTCAGCTAAGACAAGCCCATATTCCCAACCCACCGAAACTATGATAAAATACATGTTTGCTATTTTAAGCAAACACTAAAGTCACTACATTTTGAGGAGCTTCCAGGTTGGTGAACATATCCACATGTCAGGAGGATGGAGCACCCTTGTTTCATGGGGCCAGAAGCTTCTGTCTTGGGACCCTTCCAGACCTCGTCCTACGTACTTCTTCATCTGTATCCTTTCTAAGAATGGCTCCAAATTTTTTCTTAAATGCAGCCTTTTAAATGAGAAATAAGCCAAGACTCAGTGACAGAGTGACTTATGTAGGCTCATACTGCTTGTAAGAGGCACAGCTGGGATTCAAATCCAGGACTATCTCAGTAAGAAACCAAAATCTTAACTATCTTACTCACTGAATATGTCTTCACAGGAGCTAATTTTAATGTAGATTACAATCAGAATTTTTTTTGTAAATGTCTGATTTAAAACTGTTAATGTCTACTTTTAATGAAATAAATGATTCATTTAATTATTTTTTTAAAAGATGGAATGGGGAATACCCTGGCGGTCCTGTGGTTAGGACTCTGTGGTCCCACTGCCAATGGCCCAGGTTCAATCCCTGGTTGAGGAACTAAGATCCCGCAAGCCGTGCGGCAAGGCCAAAAATAAAAAAAATAAAAGATGGAATGATATAATGTCCTGGATTTGCGTTAAAATAATTCAAGAGTAGGGGAAGGGAGAAAGTTAAATGAAACACTGTTGGCCTATATTGATCATTGTTGGTGGTCATACATATACTATTCTTTTGAATATTTTTGTACTTGAAAATTTTCACAATAAAGAAAAAACTTATCTTAAGGTTTCTCAGCCTTGGCACTATTTACATTTTAATTGGATAAATCCTTTGT
Organism: Pseudorca crassidens; assembly: GCF_039906515.1. NCBI lineage: Eukaryota > Metazoa > Chordata > Mammalia > Artiodactyla > Delphinidae > Pseudorca > Pseudorca crassidens. The sequence continues at coordinate 14,536,196 of NC_090310.1, forward strand.
TGTGGGGCTTGTCTTGTGCACTGTAGGATGTTTAGCAACATCCCTGGTCTCTACTTATTAAATGCCAGCAGTGCAACCACCCCACCATTGTGACAACCAAAAATATTTCCAGACATTGCGAAATGTCCCCCAGGAGAGCAAATTGGCCCCAGTTGAGAACCACTGCTTTAAAACAAGGTTGCTTGTTATTATAAGTCCTAGCCTAAACAAAACCACAAAACATTAGGAAAACTGCAGGACATAAATATATACAAAAGTCATTTGTATTTTGATACAAGAGCAACTAACAGAAACTTTAAAAACAACAAATTATATAGAGGAATTCCCTGGCAGTCCAGTGGTTAGGACTTGGAGCTTTCACTGTGGGGGGCCGGGTTCAATCCCTGGTGGGGGAACTAAGATCCCACAGCTGTGCAGTACGGCCAAAGACAAACAAAAAATTATTTGAAAAAAACCACATTATTCACATTAACAGCAAAAAGGTACTCAAAAATTAATCAAAAGTACAAGACTTTTATGAAGAACATAATAAAATATCATCAAAAGATGTTGAAGACCTAAGTAAATGGAGAAGCATACTGTGTTATGGATAGGAAGGTTAATATTGCTATAATGATAGCCATCCTTCTCAAAATTACCTACAAATTCAATGTAAATTTAATCATTAATAAATCATGCTTAAATAGAAAACTGAGGAATAAAGGGCTAAAAATAGCCAAGACATTCCTAGAGAAGAACTAAGCAGGAGGCTTGCCCTACTGGATATTAAAACATTTCATAAAACTATAGTAATTAAAATAGAGTATAACTATGTTATATTTCACTAACAGAAAAATGCATATATGGAAACTTAATATTTAACCTAGCAGGTACTACAGGCAGCTAGGGAAAAAGAGACTATTACATAAACAGCTCTGGGGAACAAGACATCCATATGGAAAAAAATTAAATATGATCTGTACCCTCACACACAAAAAATAAATTTCATAATGATCAATAAATTCCAGATTGATTGACATGAAAGGAAAATTTTTCAAGTTTTAGGAAAAAATATGGGAGACTATTTTTGACCTAAGGGTAAGGAAAGAGTTCTTTACAAAACACAAAGTTCAAACCATAAGGGAGAGGTTGAACCAAGATGGAGGAGTAGAAGGATGTGCTCTCACTCCCTCTTGTGAGAACACCAGAATCACAACTAGCTGCTGGACAATCATTGACAGGAAGACACTGGAACTCACCAAAAAAGATAGCCCACATCCAAAGACAAAGGAGAAGCCACAATGAGACGGTAGGAGGGGCACAATCACAGTAAAATCAAATCCCATAACCGCTGGGTGGGTGACTCACAGACTTGGAGAACACTTATACCACAGAAGTCCACCCGCTGGAGTGAAGGTTCTGAGCCCCATATCAGGTTCCCAACCTGGGGGTCAGGCAACAGGAGGAGGAATTCCTAGAGAATCAGACTTTGAAGCCTAGTGGGATTTGACTGCAGGACTTTGACAGGACTGGGGAAAACGGAGACTCCACTCTTGGAGGGCACACACAAAGTAGTGTGCGCATCGGGACCCAGGGGAATGAGCAGTGACCCCTGGAGAGACTGAACCAGACCTACCTGCTAGTGTTGGAGGGTCTCCTGCAGACGTGGGGGGTGGCTGTGGTTCACCGCGGGGACAAGGACACTGGCAGCAGAAGTTCTGGAAAGTACGCCTTGGCGTGAGCGCTCCCAGAGTCTGTCATTAGCCCCACCAAAGAGCCCAGGTAGGCTCCAGTGTTGGGCTGCCTCAGGCCAAACAACCAACAGGGAAGGAACCCAGCCCCACCCATCAGCAGTCAAGTGGATTAAAGTGTTAGTGAGCTCTGCCCACCAGAGCAACAGTCAGCTCTACCCACCACCAGTCCCTCCCATCAGGAAACTTACACAAGCCTCTCAGATAGCCTCATCCACCAGAGGGCAGACAGCAGAAGCAAGAAGAACTACAATCCTGCAGCCTATGGAACAAAAAACACACTCACAGAAAGACAGACAAGAGGAAAAGGCAGAGGGCAAGGCAGAGGGCTATATACCAGATGAAGAAACAAGATAAAACCCCAGACAAACAACTAAATGAAGTGCAGATAGGCAACCTTCCAGAAAAAGAATTCAGAATAATGATAGTGAAGATGATCCAGGACCTCGGAAAAGAATGGAGGCAAAGATCGAGAAGATGCAAGAAATGTTTAACAAAGACCTTGAAGAATTAAAGAACAAACAAACAGAGATGAACAATACAATAACTGAAATGAAAAATACACTAGAAGGAATCAATAGCAGAATAACTGAGGCAGAAGAACGAATAAGGACATTCCAACCAAAAACGGATAAGACAGAGGGTGGAATTCACTGCCACGGAACAGAATAAAGAAAAAAGAATGAAAAGAAATGAAGACAGCCTAAGATATCTCTGGGACAACATTAAACGCAACAACATTCACATTACAGGGGTCCCAGAAGGGGAAGAGAGAGAAAAAGGACCCGAGAAAACATGTGAAGAGATTATAGTCAGAAACTTCCCTAACATGGGAAAGGAAATAGCCACCCAAGTCCAGGAAGCGCAGAGAGTCCCATACAGGATAAACCCAAGGAGAAACACGCTGAGACACACAGTGATCAAATTGGCAAAAATTAAAGACAAAGAAACATTATTGAAAGCAACAAGGGAAAAATGACAAATAACATACAAGGGAACCCCATAAGGTTAAGAGCTGATTTCTCAGCAGAACCTCTACAAGCCAGGGGGGGGGGCATGATATACTTAAAGTGATGAAAGGGAAGAACCTACAACCAAGATTACTCTACCCAACAAGGATCTCATTCAGATTCGATGGAGAAATCAAAAGCTTTACAGACAAGGAAAACCTAAGAGAATTCAGCACCACCAAACCAGTTCTACAACAAATGCTAAAGGAACTCCTCTAAGTGGGAAACACAAAAGAAGAAAAGGACCTACAAAAACAAACCCCAAACAATTAAGAAAATGGTCATAGGAACATACATATCGATAATTACCTTAAACATGAATGGATTAAATGCTCCAACCAAAAGACACAGGCTTGCTGAATGGATACAAGAACAAGACCCATATATATGCTGTCTACAAGAGACCCACTTCAGACCTAGGTACACATACAGACTGAAACTGAGGGGATGGAAAAAGATATTCCATGCAAATGGAAATCAAAAGAAAGCTGGAGTAGCAATACTCATATCAGATAAAATAGACTTTAAAATAAAGGATGCTACAAGAGACAAGGAAGGACACTACATAATGATCAAGGGATCAATCCAAGAAGAAGATATAACAATTATAAATATATATGCACCCAACATAGGAGCACCTTAATACATAAGGCAACAGCTAACAGCTATAAAAGAGGAAATCAACAGTAACACAAAAATAGTGGGGGACTTTAACACCTCACTTATACCAATGGATAGATCATCCAAAATGAAAATAAATAAGAAAACAGAAGCTTTAAATGACACAACAGACCAGATAGATTTAATTGATATTTATAGGACATTCCAACCAAAAGCAGCAGATTACACTTTCTTCTCAAGTGTGCATGGAACATTCTCCAGGATAGATCACATCTTGGGTCACAAATCAAGCCTCAGTAAATTTAAGAAAATTGAAATCATATCAAACATCTTTTCTGACAACGCTATGAGATTAGAAATGAATTACAGGGAAAAAAACGTAAAAAACACAAACACATGGAGGCTAAACACTACATTACTAAATAACCAAGAGATCACTGAAGAAACCAAAAAGGAAATCAAAAAATACCTACAGAAAGATGACAATGAAAACATTACAATCCAAAACCTATGGGATGCAGCAAAAGCAGTTCTAAGAGGGAAGTTTATAGCTATACAAGCCTACCTCAAGAAACAAGAAAAATCTCAAATAAACAATCTAACCTTACACCTAAAGGAACTAGAGAAAGAAGAACAAACAAAACGCAAAGTGAGCAGAAGGAAAGAAATCATAAAGATCAGAGCAGAAATAAATGAAGTAAAAACAAAGAAAACAATAGCAAAGATCAATAAAACTAGGAGCTTGTTCTTTGAGAAGATAAACAAAACTGATAAACCATTAGCCAGACTCATCAAGAAAAAGAGGGAGAGGACTCAAATCAATAAAATTAGAAATGAAACAGAAGTTACAACAGAAACCGCAGAAATACAAAGCATCCTAATAGACTAGTACAAGCAACTCTACGTCAGCAAAATGTACAACCTGGAATGGACAAATTCTTGGAAAGGTATAACCTTCCAAGACAGAACCAGAAAGAAATAGAAAATATGAACAGACCAATCACAAGTAATGAAATTGAAGCTGTGATTTAAAATCTTCCAACAAACAAAAGTCCAGGACCAGATGGCTTCACAGGTGAATTCTATCAAACATTTAGAGAAGAGCTAACACCCATCCTTCTCAAACTCTTCCAAAAAATTCCAGAGGAAGGAACACTCGCAAACTCATTCTATGAGGCCACCATCACCCTGAGACCAAAACCAGAAAAAGATACTACAAAAAAAGAAAATTATAGACCAATATCACTGAAGAATATAGATGCAAAAATCCTCCACAAAATACTAGCCAACAGAATCCAACAACACATTAAAAGGATCATACACCACGATCAAGTGGGATTTAAACCAGGGATGCAAGGATTCTTCAATATACGCAAATCAATCTATGTGATACACCATATTAACAAACTGAAGAATAAAAACCATATGATCATCTCAAGAGATGCAGAAAAAGCTTTTGACAAAATTCAGCACCCATTTATGATAAAAACTCTCCAGAAAGTGGGCACAGACGGAACCTACCTCAACATAATAAAGGCCATATACGACAAACCCACAGCAAACATCATTCTCAATGGTGAAAAACTGAAAGCATTTCCTCTAAGATCAGGAACAAGACAAGGATGTCCACTCTCACCGCTATTATTCAACATAGTTTTGGAAGTCCTAGCCACGGCAGTCAGAGAAGAAAAGAAATAAAAGGAATACAAATTGGAAAAGAAGAAGTAAAACTGTCACTGTTTGCAGATGACATGATACTATACATAGAGAATCCTAAAGATGCCACCGGAACACTACTAGAGCTAATCAATGAATTTGGTAATGTTGCAGGACACAAAATTAATGCACAGAAATCTCCGGCATTCCTATACACTAATGATGAAAAATCTTAAAGAGAAATTAAGGAAACACTCCCATTTACCATTGCAACAAAAAGAATAAAATATCTAGGAATAAACCTACCCAGGGAGACAAAAGACCTGTATGCAGAAAACTATAAGACACTGATGAAAGTAATTAAAGATGATACCAACAGATGGAGAGATATACCATGTTCTTGGATTGGAAGAATCAATATTGTGAAAATGACTATACTACCCAAAGCAATCTGCAGATTCAGTGCAATCCCTAACAAATTGGCAATTTTTTATGGAACTAGAACAAAAACTCATAAAATTTGTATGGAGACACAAAAGGCCCCAAATAGCCAAAGCAGTCTTGAGGGAAAAAAACGGAGCTGGAGGAATCAGACTCCCTGACTTCATACTATACTATAAACTGACAGTAATCAAGACAATCTGGTACTGGCACAAAACCAGAAACATAGATCAATGGAACAGGACAGAAAGCCCAGAGATAAACCCACGCACCTATGGTCAACTAATCTATGACAAAGGAGGCAAGGATATACAATGGAGAAAAGACAGTCTCTTCATTAAGTGGTGCTGGGAAAACTGAGACAGCTACATGTAAAAGAAAGAAATTAGAACACTCTCTAACACCATACACAAAAATAAACTCAAAATGGATTAGAGACCTAAATATAAGACTGGACACTATAAAACTCTTAGAGGAAAACATAGGAAGAACACTCTTTGACATAAATCACAGCAAAATCTCTTTTGATCCATCTCTTAGAGTAATGGAAATAAACACAAAAATAAACAAATGGGACCTAATGAAACTTAAAAGCTTTTGCACAGCAAAGGAAACTACAAACAAGATGAGAAGACAACCCTCAGAATGGGAGAAAATATTTGCAAACAAATCAATGGACAAAGGATTAATCTCCAAAATATATAAACAGCTCATGCAGCTCAATATTAAAAAAACAAACAACCCAATCCAAAAATGGGCAGAAGACCTAAACAGACATTTCTCCAAAGAAGACATGCAGATGGCCAAGAAGCACATGAAAAGCTGCTCAACATCACTAATTACTAGAGAAATGCAAATCAAAACTACAATGAAGGCTTCCCTGGTGGCGCAGTGGTTCAGAGTCCGCCTGCCCATGCAGGGGACATAGGTTCGTGCCCCAGTCCGGGAAGATCCCACATGCCGCGGAGCAACTGGGCCTGTGAGCCATGGCTGCTGAGCCTGCACGTCTGTAGTCTGTGCTCCGCAACGGGAGAGGCCACAACAGTGAGAGGCCCGTGTACCGAAAAAAAAAAAAAAAAAACTACAATGAGGTATCACCTCACACCAGTTAGAATGGGCATCATCAGAAAATCTACAAACAACAAACGCTGGACAGGGTGTGGAGAAAAGGGAACCCTCTTGCACTGTTGGTGGGAATTTAAATTGATACAGCCACTATGGAGAACAGTACGGAGGTTCCTTAAAAAACTAAAAATAGAATTACCATATGATCCAGCAATCCCACTACTGGGCCTATACCCAGAGAAAACCATAATTCAAAAAGACACATGCACCCCAATGTTCATTGCAGCACTATTTACAACAGCCAGGTCATGGAAGCAACCTAAGTGCCCATCGACAGACAAATGGACAAAGAAGATGTGGTACATATATACAATGGACTATTACTCAGCCATAAAAAGGAACGAAATTGGGTCATTTTTTGAGATGTGGATGGATCTAGAGACTGTCATACAGAGTGAAGTCAGAAAGAGAAAAACAAATATCGTATATTAACGCATGTATGTGGAACCTAGAAAAATGGTACAGATGAACCGGTTTGCAGGGCAGAAGTTGAGACACAGATGTAGAGAAGAAACATATGGACACGAACGGGGGAAAGCCGTTGGGGGGTGGGGATGGTGGTATGATGAATTGGGCGATTGGGATTGACATGTATATACCGATGTGCATAAAATTGATGACTAATAAGAACCTGCTGTATAAAAAATTAATTTAATTTAATTTAAAAATTAAAAAAATAAAAGAATATCTAGGTCATCAAAAATACCGAAAGTCTGAGAAACTGTCATAGCTAGGAGAAACCTAAGGAGATATGATGACTCAATGTAATATGGAATCCTGGAGGGATCCTGGAACAGAAAAATAATATTAGGCAACATTGCTAATTTTACTATTTAACAATTTCCAGGACTTCCCTGGTGGCGCAGTGGTTAAGAATCCGCCTGCCATTGCAGGGCACACAGGTTCAAGCCCTGGTCCGGGAAGATTCCACATGCCGCAGAGCAACTAAGCCTGTGTGCCACAACTACTAAGCCTGCGCTCTAGGGCCCGTGAGCCACAACTACTGAAGCCCTCACGCCTAGAGCCTGTGCTCCGCAACAAGAGAAGCCACCGCAATGAGAAGCCCGCACACCACAACGAAGAGTAGCCCCCGTTCGCTGCAACCAGAGAAAAGCCCACGTGCAACAATGAAGACCCAGTGCAGCCAAAAATAAATTTAAAAAGTAATATTGTTAAAATTTTTTCCATATTTGAATATATTCATTTGGGTTTCTGATTTGTTACATGAATTTTATGAACAATTATATCTCAAGACCACTTGTATTTCACAGTTTATCATGTTCAAAAATCAAAGTCATATAAAGATTAAGATAAAACAAACAAAACAAAAAAATCGTAAGGGAAAAAACTGATAAATGCAACAACTTGAAAATCTACATTCATCAAAACAGATTATAAAGAAAGTTAAAAGACAAGCTACTGAGAGAAGCAATCTGTAATATATCTATCAGATAAAGGATATCAAAAAGAAAAAGACAAACCTTACCCATCAGAAATATGGGCAAAAGTCATGAACAGGCCTTTCACAAAAGAGAACTATATATAGCCAATGAAAATATACAGTGCTCAAATTCATTAACAGAGAATTACAAATTGAAATTACAGTGAGGTACCTACCATTTACTCTTACCCAGTTAGAAAAATTAACAAGCCAGGCTGTACTATACAGTTAAACTAAATAAGAAGGTTTAAAAAAAAAAAGCCAGGCTGGTGAGGTTATGGATTCCTGGGGATTTTTATATTGATAGTAGCAGTGTAAGCTACTGCAAACTCTTTGGAAAACAACTTGGCATTACCTAGTGAAGGTGAATATGCATATCCTCCATGACCCAGCAATCCTATGCTTAAGTGTGTATCTTAGAGAAACTCTTGAAGAGGACACCTTAAAAAATGTATATAGCTCGAAACCGAAAATGACCCAAATGTTCATTAACAGTATAAATGTATAAATAATTATATTTATTATTATTATATCATAGTATTGTGGCAATAAAAACAAATTGAAAATAGCTATACACCTCAAAAATATAAATCTCAAGATAATGTTAAGTAAAAAAAAAAAAAAAAATGGACAGAAGAAAACACAGACTATGATCTCATTTATGTAAAGTTCACAAATAGGCTAACTAAACAAACAAAAATGGGAAAAACACGACAAAAATAATGACAGACCAGGTATCATCATCAGGTAGTTTCAAATATTGCTACTGTAAGGCTGAAATTCCCAAACTGCCATGTCAGTTTCCCTAGTAGAGCTGTTAAAATCAGGTGCCCATTTTGTTTCATTAGTTAAACAAACATTCATGAGTTAAGACTATCTCTACCGTAAACAAGCTTATGGAGAATGTGTGATAACAAAAGCCTATGGCGCACTTGGTACCGTGCTAGGTACCATGCCAGGTGTTTTGCACTCATTTTTTTTTTTTTGACAGAGCATAAGCATTTAATAACAATAAAAAATATATATACTATAAGTACCATTTATGCCAGGTGCTGTGCTAAAGGCTTTATAGTAATTTTAATTTAATCCTTACAACAACTCTATGAAGTAAATAAATACTATGACCTCCATCCTCAGTGGGTACTATCGATATTATTATTATCCTGATAATAATAATAATAAAGATAATAGGTAACATTTTTTTTTTTTTGGCCACACCGTGCAGCTTCAAAGCGCAGAGTGAAAGCGCACAGTCCTAACCAATGGACTGCCAGGGAATTCCCAATAGGTATTTTTGATCACCTACTAATGCCAGGCACTGGGCTAAGGCTTTATAGTCAACCTAATTTAATCCTGAGGACAGCCCGGCAAAGTAGGTATCATCCCTAATGGATATTACTTCCATCCCCATTTCCAGGATAAGAAAACTAAGGGGGAGGATGAGGAAACTAAGCATAAGCAAAATCAAGTAACTCACCCAAGGTCATATAACTGATAAAGGATAGAGCTAGGATTTGAAACTTTGTCTGACTCTTTATCTGTCTGCCTGTGTTTAGCCACTTTCACACTCATTATTTTATTTAATATTCATAAGCCCTATAAAGTAAATGTAACATAGAGGTTAAGAGCACAGGTTCTGAAGATGGAAAGACGTGAGCCCTACATGAGCTCTACTATGTTCCAACTGTGGAACCGAGGACAAGCTCCTCAACCTCTCTGAGAGGGATAGGCCCTTCATCTATAAAATGGAGGGGTTTTTTAAAATAAATTTATTTATTTATTTTTGGCTGTGTCGGGCCTTCGTTGCTGCGTGCGGGCTTTCTCTAGCTGCGGCGAGGGTGGGCTACTCTGTTGCGGTGCGCGGACCTCTCATTGCAGTGGCTTCTCTTATTGTGGAGCACGGGCTCTCGGTGCGCAGGCTTCAGTAGTTGTGGCACTCGGGCTCAGTAATTGTGGTTCGTGGGCTCTAGAGAGCAGGATCAGTAGTTGTGGCGCACAGAATAAGTTGCTCCGTGGCACTCGGGATCTTCCCAGACCAGGGCTCAAACCTGTGTCCCCTGCATTGGCAGGCGGATTCTTAACCACTACACCACCAAAGAAGTCCCAAAATGGAGGTTTTTAAAGTATCTGTGTGTAACTGTGAAAGGGTAAATATGAAAACTGAGATAAGGCATGCAAAGAACTTATAACACAGTGGCTGGCACACAACAAATATTCAATAAATATTAGATGATAACATCATGGTCATCATCACCATCTTCTCCATTTTCTTGATTAAAAAAATGGAGATACAGAGAGGGACAGTAGTTCATCCAATGTTACAAAACCAGTTGGTGTCGGTAAAAGAATTTTAAACATAGGTGTAATCAGCTTCAAAGTCTGAACTCTTTTCCACTTGCCAAGACACCTCATGAAGGCAAAGGAAGCACATCCTAGACAAAGGGAGATCTCAAGGAGCTCCTCCTTAGGGAAGGGAGACCTAAGCTGAATGCTTAAATACAACTTGACTTGGTCAGATGAAGTGAGAGAAAGGTACCGCAGACAGAGGGAGCAATACATCCAAAGGAGCTGATACAATGAACAGTGTGGACTATTTGAGTAGATACAATTATTTCAGTGTGGCTAGAGCCCAGAGAGTAAGAGGCAAAAAAGTTAGAGTCTACATATGAAGCAAACATAAGATGCAGCATGATTCTGAGCAGGGGTTCTTAAAGTGAAATCTCCAGACAAGGAGCATCACCACCTAGGAACCTGCTACGAATGCAAATTATTGGGGCTACACCAGGTCTGAATCAGAAACTCTGGGTCTTTTAAAAGGTCCTTCAGGGGACCCTAATGTATGGCTGATGTTTGAGAAGATGATTTTGATCAATGATGGAATGTAATGGTGTTTTTCAAAAATAATGAAATCATCCTTTATTAGATAACTCAGAAGAGGGAGAGGACCATAGTATCTGGATAGAAACTAGCTATAATACCTATGATGTGCTTGGTTTTTCTTTGATAGCAGTTAATCAATTTTACAGGTTATTCTACTTACAGATCAAATCTGCCCTATGTTTCACCTTAGAAAAACACCCCCAAACAGGCTAACATTTTAAATCTTAAAAATATTTTTTTTCTTTGTTTCATACCTTCTAAGTTTCATACCCTGAAAGGTCAAACTTAGGTCTATTAAAACTAAGTGTTTAGGGCTTCCCTGGTGGCGCACTGGTTGAATCCACCTGTCAATGCAGGGAACACGGGTTCGAGCCCTGGTCCGGGAAGATCCCACATGCCACAGAGCAACTAAGCCTGAGTGCCACAACTACTGAGTCTGCGCTCTAGAGCCGGCGAGCCACAACTACTGAAGCCCGTGCCTAGAGCCCGTGCTCCGCAACAAAAGAAGCCACCGCAATGAGAAGCCCACACGCCACGACGAAGAGTAGCCCCCACTTGCCACAACTAGAGAAAGCCCATGTGCAGAAACAAAGACCCAACTCAGCCATACATACATACATACATAAATACATAAATACATAAAACAAAAAAACTAAGTGTTTGTAGGGACTTCCCTGGTGGCTCAGTGGATAAGACTCCGTGTTCCCAATGCAGGGGGCCCGGGTTTGATCCCTGGTCAGGGAACTAGATCCCACATGCTGTAACTAAGAGCCCGCATGCTGCTACTAAGAGCCTGCATGCCACAACTAAAAGATCCCGCATGCCAAAACTGAAGGTCCCACAAGCCGCAACTAAAGATCCCACGTGCTGCAATGAAGATCCTGCGCGCAAACTAAGACCTGGTGTAGCCAAATAAGTAAGTAAATAAATAAATATTTAAAACAAAAACAAAAAAACCCTAAGTGTCTGTAGAAACCATTATGATCCCAGCCTCTTAAAAACTTACAATTTTTAAAAATTTAAGAGGATGTTATAATCAACTTTTTCTTTTGAAAACAAAATAGAAGTGTCCCAATTCCATGAGTTTTACTTCAGTTTTGCTAAATCCAAGCAAAATTAAATGTTGCCACAAACCAGAGCCACACCACCTCTAAGTACTTTAGATACCAAGGTTCCTTATGAGATTTCATTTGAAAAGAGTGTCCCATGGATAAGACAAGTTTGAAACAACTGGTCTACAGGATAAAAGTTAAGATCTTGAGCATAAAATATAAGGCCCTCCAAAGCCTGGTCCCTCTCAGCTCTCTCAAGCCTATTCCCACCACTTCGTGCCTGGGTATGAACTCTCAAACTGCCTATAATTCCTCATAAATACCACAGTGTTTCTCATCTTTGTGAATTTGTCCATGTTGTAGCTTCCAAATGATTACTGCCTGGTTTTATTTTACTTTACGTTTAAACAATTATATTAGGCTATGGGAAACAAATGTGACATTCTGGGCCCAGGTGGGAGTGAGCTTGGATGACTTCCACTATAGAGTGGGAGGGCAGGGCCTACAGTTCAGGCATAACAGGTCCCAGCTGTTCTCTAGGTCCTTCTGTGCCCCTAGGTTGAGCCATGAGTCATGCCACAAGAAGCTCTCTATTCCACCTCTTCTCTTTGGACACTGTAGGACTAGAGTTAGACACAGACCGATCCTAGGAGTAATATCTCCTGATGGTTCATTTGGCTAAGGAAGAAAGAGGTGTTCTAAGTAATCAAGGAAGAACTACCACACTCCAACCATGGGTCACCCAAGGAGCACAATATCCTGTAAGTCAAAATGATCTTCCCTTTATCTGGGAGCTTGCCCCCCAGGGGCATCTCGCAATGTCTGGAAACATTCTGGGTTGCCACAACTTGGCAGGGGTGGGGAGGGTTGCTACTGGTATCTACTGAGTAGGAGCCAGGGATGCTGCTAATTAAACATCCCACAACGTACAGGATGGTCCCCCACAACAAAGAATTATCTGGCCCAAAATGTCAATACTGCCAAGGTTGAGAAACACTGCTTTATTTCTCAATTTGACACCACATCACCCAGGAAGGCCTTCCTGAACAGCCCAGACTGGGTTAGGTACCTCTTGTTGGTTTCCCATAGTACTTCACACTGTATCATTCAGCAATCTGTGTCTTCTGTTAGATCATGGGTACCTTTAGGGCAGACTTCTGCAGTCTGTCTGGCACATAGTAAGTACTCAGTGAAGTAGCAGAGACTGCTATCTGCCTACCCCAAAAAACAACCTATTCTTCTCAGTAAAAGAAACATCAACTCTCAGTTGGGCACATGGTCACTACATTCCTCAGCCTTTTATTTACGGCCATAAGACTAAGTTATGGCCAGGGCAACACACGGAGAAGGGCTACCTGAAAGCTTCTAGAAACTATTCTTAAAAAATACTTAAGGCTCCTTCTTATATGCCCACCCTACCCCTACCCTGCTGCCTAGGACACAGATAATATGACTGGAGCTCCAACTTGGACCTTGGGGGCAATGAGCTTCCAAACCAGTCTTGGTCTGCCTTCTTTTACATAACAGCCACTATTTTATTTAAAACCATTGTTATCTTGGATCTCTATCTTTTGCAAAGACACCTTAATCTAAATGATTTAATACCCAACTTCTATTTTTTGCCATCGATTGCCATGTTCTTCAAGAAAAGTGAGAGTTGTGCTTTATATTAATATATGTTCTTGTTCTTCTCATTCTTCACTGACATATTTTTAAATACAATTTTCCTCTACTGTTTTCCTTTTACAACCTGTTTTGCTGTCAATTGTATTCCTCGTTTATTCAATTACCCTTTTCCAGCTAAGCGTTCTCAGCTACTTAGCTCTTCAATTTGACTTGTAAAAGCAGCACAGCCATTTTCACAATCCCAAAGCATTCCTCTTAGATGGTATTTGATTAACAACTAAATTTATAAAGATAGGTTTACTGCCTTCACAAAGGATCAGTAATCCAAAGTAAACAGCCTTGCTCTATGATAATTTTATGGGGAAAAATGTAATATTTATAAAACTCCTCTGGGATATTTTAATCTGAGTTCACAGAGCTCAGCTAATCCTGATTTGCATGCTATTAATCTTACAAACTATAGAAGTGATCCTAATTTGCATGAATATAGCTTTCTCTTAACTTGCTCATAATATTCTTTTTTTTTTTTTTTTTTCCAGTACCGCGGGCCTCTCACTGTTGTGGCCTCTCCCGTTGCGGAGTACAGGCTCCGGACGCGCAGGCTCAGCAGCCATGGCTCATGGGCCCAGCCGCTCCGTGGCATGTGGGATCTTCCCGGACCGGGGCACGAACCTGTGTCCCCTGCATCGGCAGGCGGACTCTCAACCACTGCGCCACCAGGGAAGCCCACTCATAATATTCTTGTTATCCTTACATTTCAGAAATTTTTCAAGTAGACATTTTGTTATCTTTCTCTGGTAATCCTGTAAAATATAAAAATTTTTAATTCCAAACTAAGTTCCATTTTGGAAACTAAAAAAAAAATTAATATTCTAAATTTACTAAATAACTATTCTACTTCCTCAAAAGTATCTCCATTTCCAAAAATTTTTCTGCATTATTTTCACCTATTTAATGTGTTTTTTGCTCTGGATCTGATTTCTAAGTTTTTTCTCTGCTTTACACTTATTAGAAGCTTCAGAGTGTCATTTATTGTATTCTAATTTGTTCTCTTATATTTACCACTATTACATTTTTCATTCTAACCTATTTGTGCATAATAGTTGTACACCCTTTTTCTGCTCTTGGAGTAGATAACTCTTCTCTGAATTGTAGTTGTGATTCTTGTACTTATTCCTTTTAAGGGTTACCATTATATTATTTTATTTTTCTGGCTTTGCTCTTTTGACTACTAAACTTATTTACTGATCATAAGTTACCTTTTTATTTCACTCACTCTTGAGTATACATATGGTTGGTGGCTTTTTTTTGTTGTTACTATTATTGATGATTTTTATTTGTTCCAGGTAATTCTATAGTATCTTAATGAGTTTAAGAGCAAAAACAACTCTGTGCACTCTAGTAACTTCCTGAATGCTTCCATATGGAGATGACTAAAATTCCACAAAAATTCCACAATCTGCAGGAAGAGGTCTACATAAATAGTCTCAAACTTTACTTCTATTTCCTACTCAAAATACAAACTTCTATTTCCTACTCCAAACGCAAAATACAAATATCAAACAGAGCAGGCCTCAGCAGTAGATACCATTTACTGATCAGTAAAACCCTCCTCCAATTCAATCACTTGGAGAATTCTGCCGGAATACACCTATTTGCATAAAATATTTTCCTTAGAATGTGCCCCCCCACCTTTCTATACAAACATTTCTTGAAAGATAAAGGCAAAAAGACATGTAGAAATACCTCAATTTTTTCCTACTCTCTATTAGTTTAGAAGAAATAGAGAGATCAGCGAGTTCTATACATATTGTTTTTTGGAGCTATCATATTCAAGACTATGATTCAGTTTAATACGAAGTTGAATGGTATGGTTGAATAATTTATTAAAACAGAACGTAGCATTCAAACATAAAAGTTATAATGCCAGTCACTGGAGAAACTAGAACTACTACTGGAGTTGAACGACTACCTTAAAATATCAAGGATGACTAGTATATCTAAAATCCTAGGGACTTCCCTGGCGGTCCAGTGGTTAAGACCCTGTGCTTCCAATGCAAGGGGTGCGGGTTCGATTCCTGGTCGGGGAACTAAGATCCCATATGCTGCACAGCGTAGCCAAAAAAAATTAATAAGTAAAAAAATAAAATAGAATAAAATCCCACAGTTTTACCTAAATGCAGAACTAAAGCTAAATTATCAGCCAGTCAAAGCAATCTGTTTTCATCCCTTCTCCACTCATTAAATATTTTGCTTTTATTTTCAATTTTGAAAAGTTTAGCTTATATACACTAATCTCTAATGAAGACTCCCTGGACCACGCCAGAATGAAAGTATGCTTTCTTCTATCAAACTCTTTCATAGACGACCCTTATACATGCTAGCAGGTGACTACCTTACACCTCCTACTCTTCTGTAACTGGAACTGACCAGGGAAGGAACAGATGAAATGAAAATAACTGAAAATTCCTAAGCAAAGCAAAAGAAAGCTTAACCTTCATAGTTAACAAGATAAGGCAGGTAGAACCATGAAGGCCCTTCTTATTGCTGTCATCAACAATTTCTGCATCCTGAGCCATCTGGTGATATCTTCAAGCCTTCAAGGCTGCCTAAATATTTTCAGTATTTTTGTACTAAATAATATACTAAAATAAGTATTAAAATACTTACTTTAAACAATTTTCCCAGAATAAAAATATTTATAGGAAGGCAAAAGCACACAGGATGATTGACTCTGGGCTATGAATTCCTTATGGTCATGACTCTCAACTAACATGTAATATTTACAACCTGGTACTTACTAATGGAATAAGTCTGTATGTTTTTACCTTATCCCCCAATTAGCTCTTTTTAAGAGCAGGGACTCAGTCTTAAAAGAGGCAGTACAGTTTAGATTAGACCTGCTTCAACCACAGTAGCTCTGCTCTTATCTATTTTATACTGTAATGCTGGGTAAGTCTTTGTTTCAAAAAGGAGTTTAAATGTTATTATTTTGCTCTTAAGTTTAAAAACTACTTGCATCCCACTAAAATTAAAAGGACTGACAATACCAAGTGTTGGCAAAGATGTGAAGCAACTAGAACACATTCATGTATAGTACAGTCACACATGAATGGTACAGCCATACATGAATGATACAGACACTCTGGAAAACTGGAAGTATTTGTTAAAGATATATAGATACATAGATAGAGATATCTTACGAGCCATCAATTCTACTCATTGTTATATACCCAAGAGAAATGAAAGCTTATGTCAACCAAAGGTTATGTACAAGAATATGCTTAGCAACTTTACACATAATTCCCCAAAACTGGAAACATCAAATGTCCATCAATGGAACAATGGATCAATTGTGTTATATTTACATATTGGAATATCAGGTAGTAATGAAAAAGAATGAACTACTGCTATGTATAATATTCTGGGTGAATCTAAATGTTAAATGAAAAAATCCAAGAACAAGATAATAAATAGACATGACTGCATTTATATGAAGTTCAAAAACAAGCAAGACTGTTTTTGAACTTTATATGCAACCTCATATCACCTCTGGTGTAAGAGATTGGAACAGTGGTTACTTTGGGGTTTAGGAGGATACTGACTGGGAAGGAGCATAAAGGAGTCTTCTGAGTGCTGGTAATTTTTTTATATCTTTATATGGATGATAAGAACACAAGTGTGTAGAGATGTAAACATTCATCAAATTGTACACTGAATATTTGTGATTTACTATATATGTTATACCCTCATTTTTAAAAACTCATATAGTGGCAAGAGTCTTGGAATAGGCATTGGAGGTTCTAGTCATGGTTCTGCCATATGTGATTCTTGACAAAGCATAAAACCTCACTGGGTCTGCATTCCATACACTTTATGCTAAGTAAGGTCTCTTCCCCCTCTAAAACTCACTGATTCAAAATTCCTATGAATTTCCTTGGTCTGCATGTTTGCAAAATTTTCTTTTTTCTTTTTTCTTTTTTTTGGCCACGCTGCGCAGCATGCAGGTTCTTAGTTCCCCAACCAGGGATCAAACCCACGCTCTCTGCAGTGGAAGTGCAGAGTCCTAACCACTGGACCACCAGGGAAGTCCCTGCAAAATTATCTTTTCCTGATTTCCACAGAAATTTAACTTGAGCATATCTCTTTAATCCCTACTTGGAGAGATGGTGGGGTGTTAATAGGCTTATTTTATATTAATAGATGGAACTAGCATCAGAATTTCTGGGCCAACATACAAGCATACAAAGTAAAATGCTACCTAGGAATACAGGTGATTAGAAACTAGTGATGCTCTATTATTTGGAAAGAACAGTAAACTGTGATGACGTTAGCTAAAGCTGTAATTCTCTCTGAATCAATAAAAATAACCTGGAGCCACTGGAGTGATGATACCTAATAATTTATAATCAATAACTGAAAGCTTGTTGCAGAAAGGTAGCTGTTCCTTTTCAATTACCTATATGAGGAATCAATATTTACTGTACAAGTTCTATACTTTGAAAAAAAATCAAGAAGACATTCCTTGATAGGGGCAAGCAGGACACACAAGGGAAGTTCACTGCTTTTTCTTTTTCTTTTTTTTTTAGGTATTACTTTTATAAATGGAAAGATAAAAAATAAAATTTAGTCATAGCCAACTTTTCTTCATGAGGAGATGCTACCTGAATTTAACAGTAGTTTTTATATCCTTATATCCTTATTCTAGGTATAAGTCATCAAGTCAGGTTATCAGAGCAAGTCAGGCCACCCTAGTCATCACTTCATGAGAAAGGAAGAAAAATACAATGGTTTTAGAAATACTTGAATCCAAGGAACTTCTTGTATGAATTATGGATTAAGCTTCCAAATTTCAGAGATCCTCTAAAATTTTGTAAAAATCAAGGGAAGATGTATCCATCACATGACAAAAGAAGCACTACATGTAATAAAATGCCATGGGAAAAAGCACTAGCCCATTAAGACCAAAGCATAGATTCTAATTCTGGCCCTGCCATTTAAATTTGAGTAAATCATTTTGATCTTTCTGACTCAGATTTCCTACCTGTAAAATGAAGGGAATGAGTTAGATAATTTTAACCTTTATTTTTCTCTCACTAAAATTTCCTATATGCTGGAATTCACTTCATACCAACATGGTAGATGCTTTTCCTCATATTGACCCTCATCTACACAAAAGTTAACTATCCTTATTAACAAAAATATCTAGAAATTAAATATCAGAAGCCACTAAAATTGAATGATGGACATTAAAGTCTGATGTCCTTTCACTGCTATAAATTGGGTTTGCTTCCATCAAGTACATAAAGAACAATTCATAAATTTTAAAATGAATTAAGTAAATGAAAGAGTCTATAATGAACCGGCTAGAGAATTTTTTAAAAACTCACTGATGAAGCTCTATTCTAGAAAAGGTCTACAGTTTCCATATACATATATATATTCCATATAGACACACACACACACACACACACACACACACACACATATTCTTTATTAGCTGAATATGGTCAAATAAAAAACATAACATCTACTCACTTTGACAGAGATACTCCCCCAGCTTTCCCAATCATCTCTTCATGGTGTAATACTGAGTGGTTCCAAGGAATTTGGAGGAACTTTAAGAGTGTTCTCATCCACCGTTCAGGGTGTAAGACAAGTTGCTCATAGTGAACTAACATGCATTTTTTATAGCCAACCTCCATACACTGGTTATACATGGTCTCTATGGCACGATTCCACTTGGTCAAACAGTCCCTATAGCTGTTCAGGTCAAATCCAGCGATTGTAACTTTTCGAGAAATCATTGAATGTACCGATGCCCGGCCATCACGGACCATCAGGAGAAATTTGGCATTGGGGAATAACCTAGCAAGGTAAGTTAAGGATTTCAGGGCAAAAGGATCTTTATTACATAAATAAGGGGCTGGCTCCCCATGCTTAACAATGATTTCTAGTAAGAAGGCCTGCATGGCAGAATCCAGCACTTCATCGGTGACACCAGCCTCATCCAAGCGTATTTTCTCTTTACTCGACCGTGACCATATCTGCTTCAGAGCCAGGATTCGAGGAATGACCCTGGTTTCCTCTCCACAGCGAATATCAGGGTGTGCATCTAGCATGGCCCTCATGAGTGTGGTTCCACTCCGAGGCACACCTCCAATAAATATTAAAGGCATATCTTTGTGATAGGCAAAGGTTTTATTGGCTTTGATGTCCAGGCCAGTTCGCACAGTGGTCTTTGTGTTCTCCAATTTGAGGGGCTGGCTACGTTCTTCTATTCGGTGATGGCATTCCATGGCGTGTTGGCCCAAGTAAAATACAGTCACAGAACTAATCACCAGACATGCCAATAGTAAGTTCTGCTTCAGTTTTCCAACCATCTTGATGGGGTTATCTTGCTATTAAACAGATATTTTGCTACAAATGTTTTTCAGAAAACTTTCAGGCCATGGAGATTCTACTTCAGAAAGATGATCAATATCTAATAGGAAAAGGAAAAAGTTATTTTACCATTACATTAAGATTGTTTACAAATTAATCATCAGTTATCACCATTGCATTTTAGCTAGAAAGAAGTTGAAGCAGTCTTAAATACACTGATACTCTTAGAATAAAAGTATATATAAATATAAGCAAAAATAAATCAATATTTCTAATCAGAAACAGCTTTTCTTAATGTAACAATTCTGAAGCTACAGACCTTGCACAGAATGGAAATATAAATAAAATTATTTCTATGGTGAGTCAAGCAAATATTTAATATTCCCAAGTATGTCTGGAGTCTAACCCAAGGTTCATCTCTGATATTCAGAGTTGCTTCATCCCCAAGAAGCTTCATCCACATTCTACCATAAAGAGAAATTACAGAAGAAATATACAACTTCCAAATTTTTAACACAGATTCAGTTTATTCATATCTTACAAATTATTTATTTAGGTACTACAGTCCAGATACTTGGGCTTGGCTGAGGATAAACTTTGAAAAGGACAGCAGTGCAGTGACCCCTGCTCTCAGGAAACAAAGTCTCATGGGCAGACAAATATACAATGATAATAAAGTGTGATCAGTGTCTTAGTAGAAACAAGCAAAGGAGACAATGGTAGTATAATGAAAAGGCACACAGAAAGGAAGCTACCTCAGGAAGCTATAAAACCATATATAAAACAAGAGGAAGGAGTACGCTAAGCAATAGAAACTTGTGGGCAAAAGCACAATGGCATGACAGAACACAGCATAATTAGGTGACAAGAAGTAGTTCAGGAAAGCTGGTGTATAGGGTGCAAAGAAAACTGTGTGTGTCTGTGATCTAGCCTTATCTAGAGTAGATAAGATTTGGGTACACAGAGCATTCTAAACTGAAGATACGCTATGACCAAAGACACAGACATGTAAAAGCAGGGGCATGTATGTAAAACATACGTACTATGTACATGTAAACTTACCCTGAACTTCAGAGGGCAAGTGTGATGTTTAGTTTTATCTGTCAACTTGGCTAGGCTATGGTGCCCAGTGTTTGGTCAAACACCAGTCAAAATGTTTCTGTGAAGGTATATTTTTTAGAAGTGATTAACAATTAAATCAACAGACTTTGAGTAGATTACCCTCCAAAATACAGGTGGACCTCATCCAACAATTGAAGTCCTTAAGAGAAAAGACAAGTTTCCTGAAGAAAAAGGGACTCTCCACAAGACTGCAACACAGAAACCCTGCCTGAGTTTCTAGCCTTGCTGCCCTGAGGAATTCAGCCTCTAGGCTAACATCAACTCTTACCTGCCGGACTGCTGTATGGATTTTAGAAATACCAGTGCCATAATCACATGAGCCAATTCCTTAAAAACTCTCAGTCATATATATATATATATATATATATATATATATATATACACACACACACACACACACACATACATATACATACGAATATCCTGACTGACAGTGAGTACACCTGGGGAAATGACTAACTACACCAGAAAAAGAATACATTCTGAGGGGCTGGATGTCTAGCTATGAACTAACCAGAAGGTAGGCCATTCTTCTCCCCAAAAAAACAAGTTATAAAGAGGAGTGAAACTGACAAAACCACCCTTTCAGTCCTCTGGAAATTGACCAAAGGAATACAGCAACCCAAGAAGCATTTATGTTTGAAAAACTGCTCAACGTTCAGTAAGAACAGTGAGAGCTGTGGTATTTGTGCCCAAGACTACTCCCACCCCCACCATCCACCCACTCAGCAGGTACAGAGGTTCTGCAGGGCAGGGCAAACTACAAGGCCTGGAGGCTTTGCTGCTGGAATCAATGGGAGATCACTCAATTTGAACTGGAGCATAGCACACATGCCCAACCGTGCTACCAGTGTAAGTGATGCTCCAGGCGGCAGGTGAGCAAGGACGGTGAAGAGCTCTAGTAGGCTGAGGCTGTAGTCGTGATCAGCAAGCTCGTGGCCAAAGCTGAGCTATATACAGGCAAAGAGGAGACATGAAAGGATCAAGTGGAAAGTAAACACCAGGGCAGATTTGAGAACAGCCTGAACTTTGAACATGTTCCTCTGCCCCACACGCAGATCCACTGGCAGAGGACAAGTCTTACTGCCTCAATATGTTTGAGCACAACCGCTGTCCACTAAGCTATGCAGACAGGGGGGCAAACCACAAGAAAGCCATGCTTAAAAATGAAAACAATTGTGTGTGTGTGTATGTATCTGAGCAGCTACATCAGCATACATTTATATGAAATGTTCACATCTGGCAAATTTACAGAGACAGAAAGCATGGGGTGGAAGCAGGAACTTATGGCAAACAGGCATGAGGGGACTTTTTCCAGTGATGAAAATGTTCTAAAACTGGACTGCTGTGATAGTTGCACAACTCTATAAAATCTACTAAAAATCACTGAATTGTACCCTTAAAATGAGTAAGTTTTATGGTATATGTTACACCTCAGTACAGCTGGTTTTTCTTTTTCTGAAGAATACACTCAAAGAAATATTTTTTGAGAGTCTCAGTAGGATACAACAGTCAAGATCTGGTTTTTGTTTACTCATGTATTCATTCCTTTAGCCACATATTTGAAGACCTATTACTGTGCCAGGCACTGTACTTTATTATAAAGCTGCAACAAAGAACCACAAAGTGAGAAGAGGTTGAGATTAGAAGATCAGCTTGATAAGAAAAGACTGCAAAGAAAAAAACATTAATTAAGATAATTGGTAGCAATATAGCATTGAAATATCTATGCAGAAAACTGTATCCATGATGTAGAAGGCACACTTAAGATGTTACACCAGTATTTAATTTAAAGGGGAGAAAGTGGGAAGGAAAGAAAACAATGGAGAGAAAAGAGAGTAATAGAGAAAATGGAGAATTAAGATTCAATCCTAGAAAAATAACATTTTGGTTAAAGAAACTAAAACTGTATCAAAAGCACAAAGGGAAAAAGTCCTTTTGGAAATAGAAAAAAAGACATTAGTCTATTCAAGTGAGGGCCTACCATTCAAGCAAAACAATGACAATAAACCCAATCTGGAAATATCCTGGCAATTTCAAATATGGCAATTTCAAATTTCAAATATAATTCAATTTCAAATGTGAAAGAAATAGTTCTTCAGGCTTCCAAACAGAAAAAGAAAATAAGGACCATAGGACCAAAAAACAAGCTGGCATTAGATGTCTCTGCAACATTAAATGCTTATCCTCTGGTTTCCTTGTAAGATACCTTTCCTTATTTTTCCAATCTGCTATGATGAACATGTGTTACCTTTCTAAGTGAGAAAAGAAAAAACAATATTTAAAAAATAATAGGGGGCTTCCCTGGTGGCGCAGTGGTTAAGAATCTGCCTGCCAATGCAGGGGACACGGGTTCGAGCCCTGGTCCAGGAAGATCCCACATGCCATGGAGCAACTAAGCCCATGCGCCACAACTACTGAGCCTGCGCTCTAGAGCCCGCAAGCCATGAATACTGAGCCCACGTGCCACGACTACTGAGCCTACGTGCCACAACTACTGAAGCCCGTGCGCCTAGAGCCCGTGCTCTGCAACAAGAGAAGCCACTGCAATGAGAAGCCCATGCACTGCAACGAAGAGTAGCCCCCACTCACAGCAACTAGAGAAAGCCCGCGCAGCAACGAAGACCCAAGACAGCCAAAACTAAATAAATTTATTAAAAAAAAATAATAATAGGAATAGCCTTTCTTAAAAATTGACAGGTAAAGATCTGAAGAATGAGCAGGAACTAGGTAAAGAGTGAAGAGAAGAGCATTCTAAGCAAAAGTAAATGGATACGCAAAAGCCCTGCAATAGAAAGGCATTTTAAAGCTTTCAGGGACTTCCCTGGCAGTCCAGTGGTTAAGACTCTGTGCTTCCAATTCAGAGGACACAGGTTCGATTCCTAGTTGGGAACTAAGATCCCACATGCCACATGGTGCGGGCAAAAAAAAAAAAAAATAGTTTTCAAAGAGCAGGCTAAGGCAGTAAGCAAGAGAGAAAGTGAGTGAGAGATGAAACTGGAAAAATGGGCAGGGGTCAGTTCATAAATCTTGTGGGTCAGGTTAGGGATATAAAATTTTATCATAGATGCAATCAGATGTGACTGATTTAAAGATTCTAAGCAGTGAGTTACTTAATCCTATTTAGGTTTATACAATCTCACTCTGGCCAAAACTATCTTGAAAAACAAAAATGTTGGAAGATTCACAATTTCAAAACTTAATACAAAGTGATAGTAATGAAGACAATGCAATACTGGCAGAAAAACAGATATACAGATGAATGGAAGTCCAGAAATAAACTTACATTTACGGTCAACTGACTTTTGACAAGGGTGCCAAGATAACTGAGAGAGGAAAGAGCACTCTTTTCAACAAATGATGCTGGGACAACTGGACATCCACATGCAGAAGAATGCAGTTGAATACCTATTCACAAAAATTTACTCAAAATGAGCTAGAGACCTAAATATAAGAGCTAAAACTATAAAATTCTTAGAAGAAAACAGAAGTGTAAATCTTTGTGGCTGTGCGTTAGGCCACAGTTTCATAGATACAACACCAAAAGTACAAGAGACAAAGAAAAAACAGATAAATTGGACTGCATCAAAATTTAAAATATTTGTGCTTCAAAGGACAATATCCTAAAAGTGAAAGACAAACCAAAAAATGGGAGAACATATATGTAAATCATATGTCCAATAAGGGACTTGTAACCAGAATATATAAAGAACTTACAATTCAACAAGACAGACAAATAACCCAATAAAATACGGACAAAAACTCTAACTAGACACTTCCCCAAAGAAGATATACAATAGTTAATTAGCACATGAAAAGAAAAGATGCTCAACAATGTTAATCTTCAGGAAAATGCAAATCAAAACCAAAATGAGATACCACTTCAAACCCACTAGATGGCAACAAAAAAAACACAGACAATAAAAAGTGTCGGTGAAGATGTGGAGAAACTGAAACCCTCATATACTGCCAGTGGGTGGAACTGTAAACTGGCAGGGGCACAGTCACTTTAGAAAACAGTTCGGCAGTTCCTCAAAAGGTTAAGAGTTACCATATGATCCAGCAATTCCACCCAAGAGAATTGAATACACGTGTCTACACAAAAACTTGTACACAAAT
Source organism: Pseudorca crassidens (assembly GCF_039906515.1). Taxonomy (NCBI): domain Eukaryota; kingdom Metazoa; phylum Chordata; class Mammalia; order Artiodactyla; family Delphinidae; genus Pseudorca; species Pseudorca crassidens. The sequence goes on from NC_090310.1 coordinate 14,561,403, forward strand.
GTTCATGGCATCATTATTCATAGCCAAAAATAAGCAACAACCCAAATGCCCACTAAACAATATATGGTATATCCATGCAACAGAGTATTACTAAGCCATAAAAAGGAGTACTGATACATGTTACAATTTGGATGAACCTTAAAAATATTATGCTAATTGACTGAAATAACTCATAAAAGATCACATACTGTATGATCCCATTTATATGAAATATCCAGAAAAGGCAAATCTGTAGAGACAGAAAAATTAGTAGTTGCCTGGGGCTGAGGGGAGAAGGAAGATGGAAACAACTACCATGGTTTTTTTAAAAAATTTATTTATTTTTATTTATTTAGTTAGTTAGTTTTGGCTGTGTTGGGTCTTTGTTGCTGTGTGCGGGCTTTCTCTAGTTGCGGCAAGTGGGGGCTACTCTTCATTGCGATGCGCGGGCTTCTCACTGCAGTGGCTTCTCTTGTTGCAGAGCATGGCCTCTAGAGTGCACGGGCTTCAGTAGATGCGGTGCATGGGCTCAGTAGTTGTGGCTTGTGGACTCTAGAGTGCAGGCTCAGTAGTTGTGGCGCACAGGCTTAGTTGCTCTGCAGCATGTGAGATCTTCCCAGAGCAGGGATCGAATCCATGTCCCCTGCAATGGCAGGTGGATTCTTTACCACTGCGCCACCAGGGAAGCCCATACCATGTTTTTTGTTTGTTTAATAAATTTATTTATTTATTTATTTATTCATTCATTCATTCATTTATGGCTGTGTTGGGTCTTCATTGCTGTGCACAGGCTTTCTCTAGTTGCAGTGAGCGGGGGCTACTCTTCCTTGCAGTGCGAGGGCTCATTGTGGCTTCTCTTGTTGCGGAGCATGGGCCCCAGGTGAGCAGGCTTCAGTAGCTGTGGCACATGGGCTCAGTAGTTGTGGCTTGCAGGCTCTAGAGCTCAGGCTCAGTAGTTGTGGCGCACGGGCCCAGTTGCTCCGCGGCATGAGGGATCCTCCCAGGCCAGGGCTCGAATCCGTGTCCCCTGCATTGGCAGGCAGATTCCTAACCACTGTGCCACCAGGGAAGCTCATGTGGTTTTTTTTTTTGGGGTGATGAAAATGTTTTAAATCCAGGTTGTAGGAAAATCTATGGTGTGTGGATTACGTGTCAATAATACTGGTTTTTTTAAAAAACAACTACACACTTATTAGGATGATTCAAATAAAAAATGCTGACAGACAATATCAAGTGCTGACAAATACGAGGAGCAACTGGCTCTCACACATTGCTGGGAATGCACAATGGTACATCCAGAGTCCGGTAGATTCTAATGACCGATATGAGAAAAGAATCTAAAAAAGAGTGGATATATGCATATGTATAACTGACTCACTTTGCTGTACAGCAGAAATTAACACAACATTGTAAATCAACTATACTCCAATAAAAATTTTTTTTAAAAGTCTGGTAGAGTCTAATAAATGTAAACATACACTTACCATACAACCCAACAAGTGCACTCCTGAGAATTTGTCGTAAAGAAATGAAACCTACATTCACATAAAACCTGCACGTGAATATAGCAGCTCTATTCATAAACACCAGAAACTGAAAACAAACCAAACGTCCCTCAATGGGTAAATTTGGATAAACTGTGGTACATCCACTTCTGGAATACTATCCAGCAGTAAAAAGGAACAAATTCTTGATACATGCAACAATCTGAATGAACCTCAAAGGCATTATGCTGATTGAAAGAAGCCAGTCTCAAAATGATTCTACTTATAAAATATTCTTGGAAAGACAAAACTACATCACTGGATGCCAGAGGACTAAGTATAAAGGGATATAACACAAGTTTTCTGGGATGATGGAACTGTTCTGTATCCTGACTGTGGTAGTTGTTACATGAATCAATATATGTATGAAAATTCACAGAACTATACACCAGAAAAAAGTCAATTTTACTGTATAACAATTTTTAAAACAAAAAAAATTTTTAAATCAAGAGAAATTTGAGGGGAAACATGGGGGAAGGAGAAGACAGATGACAGGAGAAGACCAAGAAGAGGAGAGCCTGTGACTCTAAATCTTCCAATTAATGTTTCTGATTAACATTATTTAGTGGTGATAGATTCAGTGGTGATAGGAAGACATGAAGTAAATAATGGGTTTTACTGAGAAAAGTAGAGAAATGATCCTAGAAAAATGATCCCCGTATTTTCCATTTTATGAACATTTAAATGAAATATAAATTCATTTAAATACAAACAAAGCAAACATAATGCATTTAATGAAGCAAAGAGGAATGCTCTTAGGGGCACAATTAACTCTAGTCCATTTCATTTTATAGTTATACAGGAATGATTCCTCTAGTACATTCGTTTGTTTGGGGGGTTGCATAATGTATATTGCATGAGAGAAAAGCAGTGATCACTAAGAAATCACCCTGAAATTGCAAAGCTTTTTGATAAAATTTAGTACTATACATACTTTACATTTAACTTACCAACATCTGACATATGTCAGAATCCAATAGGTGACAAATGACTCAACTTCGTTCAAAAATTACATGAACAATTTAGTATTCAATTGTACAAAAACAACATAACGACTTCTCTGAAAACTTCCCCAAGCACATATTAGATACAAAATAGAATTCACCAATCTAAAGTTAACATGATAGGGCTTCCTCGGTGGCACAGTAGTTGAGAGTCTGCCTGCCAATGCAGGGGACACGGGTTCGTGCCCTGGTCCGGGAGGATCCCACATGCCGCGGAGCGGCTGGGCCCGTGAGCCATGGCCGCTGAGCCTGAGCATCTGGAGCCTGTGCTCCGCAACAGGAGATGCCACAACAGTGAGAAGCCCGCGTACCGCAAAAAAAAAAAAAAAAAAAAAGTTAACATGATAGACCTTTAAGTTACTATAGCAGCAACCAACAGTATCTGATAACTTCCCATTAAAATACCCCAAATTCCCAGTAAAATACATAAAGACAAAAATTAGAAATATATTATGAATGTATTTCCTTGTCCAGAAACATACTTGTAAATCATTTTCATGACTGCATAATACTTTACTGAAAAGGCTTTACCAATGTTTATTTGGCCAATTCTGTATTATTACTTACTTGTTTCTAAATTTTTGTGATAAATATTCTTGCATGTACAAACATCTTTGCACACATGATTATTTTCTACTCTGAATTTTTAAAAGGGGAATTGCTAGGTCAAAGGGTGTGAGATGTGCTTGATTTCAAAGCATTTAATACATATTTGATTTACCTCTTTCTCATACCCTACATCCAAATCTGACAAAAATTCTACCGGCTCTTTCTTCAAAATGTAGTCAGAATCCCACCACTTCTCAACACTTCTACTAGGACTGCCAGATTCTCTCACCAGGATTTCTGAAAGGTATCTTTACTTCTTCTCCTGCCCCCTAGAGTCTATTCTCAACTCAACAGCCAAAGAGATTTCTTTCAAAACTTAAGTCAGAACACGTCATTTCTCTGTTCAAAGCCTGGTATTATTTTTCAAAATGGTCTTGAAAAGGCTTATTTTAAGGCATCCAACACTAAATTTCTCTGTCTCTTTCTACTGATTCTGTCAATAGGCATCAAAAGCAGCACTGACTGGAGTCAGGCTAATACATCATTAACCCAAAACAGTAGTTTGTTGTTCAAAGTGAAATAATTGAGAAGGTACCTCTTCACATTAGAGGTTTAATAAGGACTCAAATGAAGGCAACTTCCTCTTTACTAAGGGACAATTTAGGGAAAAAGAAAACCCTGCCATACATCCCATCATACTTGAGAGCTGTGTCAATTAACATAATTTGGGGTAATTTTTTTCAAGCCTTCATTCCTGTTGCATTTTAAATTAAACACTGAGACTTCCCTGATGGTGCAGGGTTAAGAATCCCGCTGCCAATGTAGTGGACACAGGTTCGAGCCCTGGTCTGGGAAGATCCCACATGCCGCAGAGCAACTGAGCCCATGCGCCACAACTACTGAGCCTGCGCTCTAGAGCCCGCGAGTCACAGCTACTCAGCCCATGTGCCACAACTACTGAAGCCCGCGCGCCTAGAGCCCGTGCTCCGCAACGAGAAGCCACCACAAGGAGAAGCCCACGCACCGCAATGAAGAGTAGCCCCCACTCGCCGCAACTAGAGAAAGCCCGCGCGCAGCAACGAAGACCCAATGCAGCCAAAAATAAACAAATAAATAAATTTATTTTAAAAATAAATTAATTAAACACTGTCTCCCCCAACACACTTAGGGGAAAAAAGTATGTTCTATCTTCCCTTCAAGATGTTTGAAAGCAAATAAGACAGTGGTCAAAGGCCTTGTAAGGGATACTAAAAAGGAAAAGAAGAGGATTCTTGGCTTCCCCAGAAACATTCTCATTACTATTCATTCATTCATTCATTCATTCAGCCTGCACCAGGTCTTAGTTGCGGCACATGGGATCTTCGTTGCGGTATGTGGAATCTTCACTACAGCATGAGAGCTTCTTAGTTGCAGCATGCAGACTCTTTTTATTTATTTATTTATGGCTGTGTTGGGTCTTCGTTTCTGTGCGAGGGCTTTCTCTAGTTGTGGCAAGCGGGGACCACTCTTCATCGCGGTGCGCGGGCCTCTCACTATCGCGGCCTCTTCCGTTGTGGAGCACAGGCTCCAGACGCGCACGCTCAGTAGTTGTGGCTCACGGGCCTAGCTGCTCCGCGGAATGCGGGATCCTCCCAGACCAGGGCTCAAACCCATGTCCCCTGCATCGGCAGGCAGACTCCCAACCACCGTGCCACCAAGGAAGCCCACATGCAGACTCTTAGTTGTGGCATGCGAACTCTTCAGTCCTGCAGCATGCATGCGGAATCCAGTTCACTGACCAGGGTCTGAACCTGGCCCCTTGCATTGGGAGCAGAGTCTTAACCACTGGACCACCAGGAAGTCCCTCACTACTTTTTCACTAAGTATATGAAGCCTAATTTTCTGTCTTTAGACGTTTCTTAACTTGAAGAATCATAGAGCATGACTGCTAAAAGGGGCCTTTACGTCATTTGGTCCAACGCTCTCATTTTATAGACACAGAAACTGAGGCCCAAGTAGCACATTCTCCTCACCACCTCTCTAAATCTTACCTCCTCTTCAAAGGTCACTCTTCATTTTACTGTGTGTATTTTACTTACTCCCAAAGATTTTAAACTCCTGAAGCTCAGAGACCTTGTCTATGTTCCGTCCCCTACCACAGCATGCTTAACAGAGCACCAGGTCACAGTGTACACTGAGTCTTCAAAATGTAAAAGTAAACTAATCAAACTGAGAAGAAAATGTCTATGGAAGAGAGATGCTGTAGAGCTTGAGGTCTCTACTCAGGCCTCAATACTGATTCTTCTCAAATTCTTGAAAAAAGTAGTCCTATAATTTAAGAAGAAAGTACAGTAAAAGCTTGTCTGACCATTACCCTTATATATTTGACCACTGTCCACAGGCGCATGCACGAATACACAAACACACACCGGCCTCTTTCCAATATCTTAAAGTCCAGGCCACTGTATTTTCAGACAAGTAGTATCAATATTTTCTCAACTGGGACGTTTACAAAGCTGAGGCTGTGCTAGAAGGAAACACTAGAAAGTTCAGTCTCATTTTTATCTGCAGTAGAAGGAAAAAGCACTGAAACACAGCAACAAACATATCTGAAAAATTACTATTAATAAGACTGTTCTTTCCCAGCAAGCCAAATGAAAGACTCCCAGAAATAATGCTCTAGAGAAGAAGAGAATGATGACATTATACTTCCATACTTAGATCTTTGTAAATTTTATAAAGATTTCTAATCAAAAATAGTGTTAGTCAACAAACATGGGAGTGTAAGAGGTTGGTAGTCAGCAGACCATTTTCAACACTCAGCGCATATACACAGGCCCAGGCACATGCACTCATGATCACATTCCTTACACCCAGCTTTTATAGTAGGAAAGTAGCCATGTGCTACGTACAAAGAGATGCTGGGTAAATTTCCCAGCAAAAGGTAAATTATAGGAACGTAACAATCCCCTAAATGCTTTCTTTCCGTTATTAATCATTAGCTCCTTGCTTCCCATGCTTATTCATCCAACCAACGTGGCAAATGGCAACACCCAGTGACACTTTGCCTTCTGTCTAAAGTCCAATTTATAGCTGGTTTCTCTATTTGCTTCCAGCTTTTTTAGCAAAAGGAAAAATAACTGTATCGTGTGCTTGAACTTGCCAATTAATAAGTGTCCAGGGTTTAATTTGAATGACAGCTTTGCATTCAGCAGAAACTTCAAATAAACCCACTGTTGTAAAACCAATCCTTATGTCAGCTCATGGTCAGAGTACCAACATGGGAACATCTTTTCCTAGCCACACCCTGGGGGCTGGCACTAAAACCACTGACAACAAATGTAAGAAAAATACAGTACACACAGCTGACGATCTTTGGGAGTCTGCTGGGACCCATCTTCATAAAGGAGCAGTGTACTGGAATTTTGTTTCCAATAAAATTCCATGGTCAGGAGGGAAAAGAGCTGGTCAAATACTAAGAACTGGACCTAATGCCTAGGACACAATTAGAGACAAGAGCACAAGTTAAACTCAAGCACAACATTTTTAAAAGTTCAAATTAAATGAAATGATGTCTGGGAATTACTTCAAAAATATCTGAAGGCAGATGTGGCAGGGGGAGGAAGGGTTTATATGAAATCAGATGACTACGAGTTAGTAACTGTTGAAGCTGAGTGATGAGTACTTGAGGGCTCAGTGTAATTTTATGTTTTTGCATATGTTTGAAATTTTTCATAATACAGAGTTAAATGAAATAAAACAAAATAAAAAGTTTAAGTTACTAAGTTCTAACCTTCTCAGACCTATAAATCAGAGGGCCATTGTAGGCTAACCATTCCTATTCTAGATTCTTCACTCATGTTTGTCGTCTGTTTAAATCATCCATGAGAGGGAGCACAAAGAAAAGAAAAAATAATTTGCTCAAATCATATACTCTCATTCAGTTACTCAATTATGCAAATTTTCCACCAACCTCCTAAGTTTTAGAATTAAAAGTAACTAGAATAGGTAAAGGAGAAAAGAAGATGGCATTGAAATAATGTAAAGGCAGCCTAGTATATTAGTCAGAAGACGTGGGCTCTAGTCTCAAAACCATTTTTTCTTAGCTATATGAAACTAGATAAATCACTGAGCATCAAATCTCTCATTCATAAAACAGGAATAATGATAATCAAGCTCTTTTCCACATGTAATCAGAGTAGAAATTACAAGAAGACTGCAGAGAAAATGCAAAGATAAAGGAATGCTTGCAAGTCCTCTTTGCTTTCACAGTGCGGCTATGGCCATCAGGTGGATAACGTGTGAAAGGACTTTTAAAGAACACGGACCTGTGGCACCCTTCATACACTGGCTCCTGCTCTTCCACCAACTTCACCCCTTGGCACTCCTCCCATGAAGCCTGCCCCCTTCAGGACCACACCTCATTCAAACCAGGCACCTTCACACACACCTGGCCTCTGCTCATGCTGCTGCCTCCTGTATCAAGTCCCTTTCTCTCTTTTATACACGCCTCCTCAGGGCTCTTTACTCATCCCCCTCACCCCCCAAATCAATTTTTCCCTCTTCTGTAACCTCAAGCACTTGGTAAAAACACATTGGCTTGCATGTTCATGCACTGTATTGTGGTTAGTGTACCCCACTAAACTATAAGCTCCTTTAAAGCAAACATTTAAAAAAATAAAAAAAGCACAAATTAAAACCCATTCATCATTCATGCAGTGGGTGCGTTATTATCAAATAAAATATAAAGCAAGGAATTTATAGATGAATCAGCACCTAGTGAAATCTCTCTTAAATCTCCTTAACATGCCTACAGAGTCATCTGAAACAAATAATATCAAAAATGAAAAAGGAACTACAAACAAAACCAAAGTAATCTGGAGGCCATGACAAAATTTTGCAATCCCAGTCATTATTCCAACAGGATTTTTAAATTGAATCTACAAAATTCATAGCAGATGGGAAAAATAGCTTTTCCGAGACTTTGGAACGAGCCAAACAGATATTAAGGTATTAACAAAAATATTTTAACTGTTATGATACTAATAGTAATCAGTGGCACAAAATAGAAAGCCCAGAAAAAAAACCAGCCTCATCTATGTACACAAATTTAATATGTATCAGAAGCAAACATCACAAAACATTAATTTATGGTATTGGGTTCCCTCATCCACACTCCTACACTCATCCTGCTTCATCTATGGCTACCCCCTACTTATTTTCTGATGCCTCACAAATCTACCTGCAACCAAAACTATGCTAAATCCCAAGACCTGACCATTCAAAGGCCAAGGGACAAATTCTATCTGAATGTTCCACTGGGCCTGTCAAATTCAAAGAACACCAAATGGAACATATCTTCCCTAGTAAATCAATCCTCCTCTTCATTTTCCTCTACTGGTAAATGAACCACTTCCTCCCAAATGCTTAAGCTAAAAATCTGGGAGCATTTATGTAGTTTCTCTCTTAACCTCTCCATACACAACAGGTATAAGTCCTGTCAACTCTTCCTCCTTCATAGCTCTTGAATCAATTCTCCTCCCTTTTCTTCCTCTGCTGGTATGGCTTTAATTCTCATCCTCATCTTATTCTCAAGGATAACTCCATAGCCTACTGACTGGTACTTTCTGACTTCCTTTAATCAGTTCATTCACTATCCTGTTTCAGGAGTGATCTTTTTTTTTTTTTTTAATTTATTTTATTTATTTATTTTTGGCTGCGTTGGGTCTTCGTTGCTGCGCGCGGCTTTCTCTAGTTGCGGCGAGCAGGGGCTACTCTTCGTTGTGGTGCGCAGGCTCCTCAGTGCAGTGGCTTTTCTTGTTGTGGAGCACAGGCTCTAGGCGCGCGGCCTTCAGTAGTTGTGGCATGTGGGCTCAGTAGTTGTGGCTCTCGGGCTCTAGAGCTCAGGCTTAGTAGTTGTGGAGCACTGGCCCAGCTGCTCTGCGGCACGTGGGATCTTCCCGGACCAGGGATTGAACCTGTGTCCGCTGCACTGGCAGGCGGATTCTTAACCACTACACCACCAGGGAAGCCCCCAAGAGTGATCCATCTAAAATGTAAATATACTTATGACACTCCCCTTCTTAAAACCCTTCAATGACTTTCTACTTCTTTCAAAAAAATCCTTACCATAAGGCCTTTCATGATATAGCCCTTGCCTGCCCCTCAGCCTCTTATTACTCCTCATCATCAACTCCCCTACACAGACACACACACACACACACACACACACACACACACACACTCACTCACTCAAAGCTGCCTTCATCTTCAACAATGTGCAGCATCTCTTACTCACAACTCCCATTCATCCTTCAATATTAGGTTTCAATACTATCTCTTCTAGGAAGCTTTCCTGACAGCTCTCTGTCTCATATGACGCAGTTGTCCTTCCTAGTGCTCTTGTACTTACCCATATCTTATTTCTTCTAATTTGTCTGTTTTTTTCAGTAGATTGTGAACTCCTTGAAAGTAAGGACTTTTGAATGAGTTAATGGATTCTTGATTGCCAATAAGTTAATGTAACTAGATTCTATGAGTGTAATTTGTTGTGAGTTCTTGGAAGGTACTGACTATATCTTATCCTTTTCAGTTTTCCCCATAGCATATAACATAAAATGCTACATGCATATTGAGCACTCAGTAAATATGCAATGAGTGACCCCACTAAAACTTTCTTTCTCACTAAAATCCCAGACAGCTAACTCTTTCCTATAATTAGAATACTGGTCTTTCCTCCTGATTCCAGTGTTAAAATATGGATCGACTATATTCAGAAAGACTAAAGTACAAAGTTCACCTCTTGTTTTTCCCCCCTCTGGCCCTTGCTCTTCGAATCCACCTTCTTTATTGATCAGTCTATTTCATCTGCCTCTATCATTTTACACTCTCATTAATGAATAAATCAGAATCTTATTTTTTTGTACTCCCTTAGACTCACTGCAACAAACCAGAAGTTAAAGTTAACATTTCTGTCCTAGAATCATTTTACACATAAGGAAAGTGAAGCTCAGAAAGAATAAGTAACTTACTTAAGGTATCAATACTTGGCAAATTGTTGACCAAGTTGCAAACCAGGTCTGACTCTAAAAGTATGATGATTATTCCATGGTTGATTCCCAGACATTAGGCTTGGCATGAACAAAAAGCGGTGTAGGCAACATATGGTGCAAATGAAGTGAATTTAAGACTCTGATAGTGTTATAAGGTTTTCATTAGCATATGGTTTAAAAAATGTACCTAGCTTTTGCTTTTAAATACATTTATTTATTTATTTTTAAATTTATGGCTGCGTTGGGTCTTCGTTGCTGTGTGTGAGCTTTCTCTAGTTGCAGTGAGCGGGGGCTACTCTTCATTATGGTGCACAGGCTTCTCATTGCAGTAGTTTCTCTTTGTTGTGGAGCATAGGCTCTAGGTGTGCAGGCTTTGGTAGTTGTGGCACGTGAGCTCAGTAGTTGTGGCTCACAGGCTCTAGAGCACAGGCTCAGTAGTTGTGGTGCACGGGCTTAGTTGCTCCACAACATGTGGGATCTTCCCGGACCAGGGCTCAAACCCGTGTCCGCTGCATTGGCAGCCAGATTCTTAACCACTGCATCACCAGGTAAGTCTCTGTGGATTTTTGAATTATCCTATTTCGATCATCTTAGATCTAATTAGAATGATAGACGAAAACTCTAAATCCATGTATGCATTCTGCTTTATTTGCATAAATGAACAGCATGCATTTTTGCACACTTTCTGCAAGTCCCTGATGATTTTATCTAGATAGCATTAAGAACGGAGAGCTAAAAAAAAAAGAAAAAGAAAAGAATGGAGAGCTAGATCTGGTCCTAAGAGATAACAGACATACACGGAAGCTAAAATCTAGCATGTCAAGAAGTAGTTCTACATTTCCTGTGTTTTTTAGCAGTTTAGTTTTGCTTCAGCACAGTCACTCTCACATGTAAATAAGTTCCCACTTCTGTCGTGAGAAATTATGCCTCTGACACAAAGTTACTCAGAGCTGGAATTCTGTGATCTTCTCTATAAAAATCTGGGTATCAAATCTTTGATCAGAAACCACTATTATAACAATCTCTATGGGAAAAGCTGAATTTTGCCTTTATAGTCTCACCTTCCTGCACCTTACCAAGGATTATATAGTATAGTGTGTGTACAACTATGTATTGTTATATTTTTCCAGAGGAGACATTTTCCTTCAGTTCAAAAATAAATGAACAAAATGCAATTCCCAGTAAAATACCTAAGATGTGGAGCATTCTTGCTATGAAACCTTACACTTAAACTTGAATTAAACAACCATTTACTGAGCACATAAGTAAGTATGATTCATCATTTGGCTTCAAAGAACTAGCAACTCAGCAGGGGAAAAAGACAATAAACTATGTATGCCTACTATACACACACACACACACACACACACACACACATATACACACATGATGAAAGTATAAGATCATACAAAAGGTATGAAAAAGAATACAAGTTTTCCAATAAAGGATCACATCCATGGGCTCATAAAAAGCTAAATGAAGAAAATGACATCAGAATGAATCTTAGAAGATAAGCAGGACTCCAACTGTGGGACTGAGGGAAGAAAGAGTATTTTGAGCAGAGAAAATAAGATAATAAGAAGCCTCAAAGTGGAAGAGTATAGCATGTATTCAGAAAATGTTAAGTAATCAGTTTAACCAGAGTGTATGGGAACAAAAGCAAAGAAAACTGGAAAAACAAAAATGTATTATCTCAAAGTTGTCAGTAACCTAAAAAAATGTGCTAAAATCTAATGCATGAAACTCTTCTACTACATAAATGTAAGAAAAGGCTGAAGGAAACACATCCAGCATGGCAGAGTAGGACCTCTATAAGTCTGATCTTCCATAAAATTAATGAGAACACTGACACAAATGGTCAAAATCAACTTTTTCAGAAATCTGAAAACCAAAGGCTTGCAACAATCTAAAAAACATTTAGTCATGAAAAGCAGCTGGATTTCAGCAAGCAGAGCAAGCTTTATGGCATTTCAATTTGTCCTATTTCCCTCCTTCCAGCTCCATGGAAGCCTGGGAAATCAACAACCTGCAAACACGGTAGGTGGGAATAACAGCAGTCCAGTAGCCACTCAAGGGAGCAGAAGAGGTTAGGCGCTCCCTCTGAAACCACAACTCCAAAGAATTGTATTACTTAACCAGTCTAGCAGTTCACTGGAAAAACTCCATTCTCAGGGCTTATCTTCATTGGACCTGAATCAGAGCACCCTCAATGTAAACAATTCTATCCCCAGGGCTTTTGTTAAAATAACCAGAGACAATTTTTTAATGCCATAGCTGTCTGCAGTGGCAATAACAATTGGGGTAAACAATATATTGATCAAAAAACTTAAAAGGAAAAACTGAGGAATGAGATGTAGAGGGTTTAGAAAAGCTCCAACATATTTTTAGTAATCTAGAAGGCATGCACATGCCCAGGAAAGACCTAGGAAGGCCCTATTCTCTCACCTCTGGCTGACCCTGATATTCTACACAACCAGGAAGTAAAGGCTAAGGCACAATGCAAACTTCTGGTGCATTAAGGGAGCCACAACACACACACACACACACACACACACTCCCTCAACAAGGTTAGGAGACTTATGGGTTCAAGACATAAGGAAATCTGCCCAATCATTAGCTAACCACTAAGCAAACCAAGCAGAGACTTCAGTGGTTACACAGGACAAAGAGTACAGGGTTTACAGAATTAGTCCAAAAAAGTAACAAAACTAATAGCAACAACAACAAACCCTGGGAGAGAGGGTGATTTTCAGAGTAGCTACATTATATTATTTAAAATGTCCATTTTCAGCAAAAACTATGAGACACACAAAGAAACAAGAGAGTATGACCCAAACACAGGGGAAAAAAGGGCAGTCAACAGAAACTATCCTTAAGGAAGCTCAGATGTTGGACTTACTAGACAAGGACTTTAAATCAGCTTTTGTAACTATGTTCAAAGAACTAAAGGAGGACTTCCCTGGTGGCGCAGTGGTTGAGAGTCTGCCTGCTGATGCAGGGGACACGGGTTCATGCCCCGGTCCAGGAAGATCCCACATGCTGCGGAGCGGCTGGGCCCGTTAGCCATGGCCACTGAGCCTGCGCGTCCGGAGCCTGTGCTCCGCAACGGGAGAGGCCACAACAGTGAGAGGCCCGCGTACCACAAAAAAAAAAAAAAAAAAGAACTAAAGGAGATCATGTCTGAAGAATTTAAAGGAATTATGAGAATTTCTCACCAAATAGGGAGTATCAATAGAGATAAAAATTATTCTTTAAAAAAAGAACCAAGCAGAAATTCTGGAGTTAAAGTATAATAATTAAAATGAAAAATTCACTAGAGGGGCTCAACAGCAGATTTAAGCTAGCTGAAGAATCTGCAGACTTAAAGAGAGATTGATTTTCTAGTCTGAAAAACAGAAAGAAGAATGAACAAAAGTGAATTCAGCCTCAGATCTCTGGGATATCATCAAGCACACCAAAATATGCAGAAGTCCCAGAGGAGACAAAAAGAGGAAAAAATCAAGAGTTACATAAATAAATGGCTGAAAACACCCTAAATTCAGTGAAAATCATTAATCTTAACAACTGAGGAACGAGATAAACACCAAGTAGGATAAATCAAAGAGATATACAGCTAGACACATTATAATCAAACTGTCAGAAGCCAAAAACAGAGGTTATTGAAGGTACCAAGAAAAAAGTGACTCATCGCATTCAAAATCCTCAATAAGATGAAAAGCTGACTTCTCATCAAAACCACAGAGGCCAGAGACAGTGGGATAACATAATCGCAGTGCTAAAAGAAAAGGAAAAAGACTATCAATCAAGAATTCTAAATCCAGCAAAACTATCCTTCAAAAATGAAGGAGAGGGACTTCCCTGGTGGTGCAGTGGCTAGGAATCCACCTGCCAATGCAGGGGACATGGGTTCGATCCGCAGTCCGGGAAGATCCCACATGTCATGGAGCAAATACGCCTGTGTGCCACAACTACTTAGCCTGCACTCTAGAGCCCACATGCCACAACTACTGAAGCCCGTGCACCTAGAGCCTGCACTCCGCAGCCAGAGAAGCCACCACAAGGAGAAGCCTGAGCACGGCAACGAAGAGTAGCTCCCACTTGCCACATCTAGAGAAAGCCCGCGCACAGCAACGAAGATCCAGCACAGCCAAAAAATAAATTAATTAAATTAAATTTTTTAAAAAAATCTAAAAAATAAATAAACAAATAATTTAAAAACTAACTATCTCTTTTAAAAAAAAAGAAGAAAGAGAAATTAAGATATCCCCACTAAACAAAACTGAAAGAATTCATCGCTGGAAGGGCTGCTGTACAAGAAATAAAGGGAGTCCTTAATGATGAAATAAAAAGACACTAGACAGTAACCCAAATCCACATGAAGAAATAAGCACTAATAAAGATAACTACACAGATAAATACAAAAGGCAGTATAAAGATATTTTTGTTCATAACTCTTTTCCTACATGAATTAAATGACAACTGCATAAAGCAATAATTAAATAACTGTTGATGGGATTTTATTATAAAATATGCAGTTTGAATGACAATAAGAACATAAAGAAGGAGGAAATGAACAGAACTCTATTAAAACAAAGTTTTTGCATACTATTGAAATTAAGTTGGTATTAATCCAAAATAGATTGCTCTAAGATACTAACTGTAATCACCAGGAAAATAAAGAAAATTATAATAAAAGAAATAACAAGCTAATTAAAACATATCCTAGAAAATATTTAATACAAAAAGGCAGTAATGGAGGAATAGAGAAACTAAAAAGACATAAAACATATAGAAAACAAATAGTAAAATGGAAAACATAAATCCTAATATACCAGTAATTACATTAAATGTAAATCGATTACACACTCAAGAGGTGAGGATTGGCAGAAGGGACCAAAACGAAAACAAAAAACAATTTAAAAAAATCCAAATATATGATTTCTACAAGACATACTTTAGACTCAAAGACTAAGTGGGCTGAAAGCAAAAGGAGAGAAAAATACACACACATAAACAGTAGCCAAAAGACTCTGGAGTAGCTATACTAGCATCAGATACAATGCACTGTAAGATAAAAATTGTTACTAAAGACAAGGAACATTTTTATAATTACAAGAGGACAAATCTATCAAGAAGATATAACAATTATAAACATATATGCACCTAATAACAGAACCCCCAAATATACGAAGCAACATCTGATAGAATTGAAAGGAGAAATAGACAATTCAACAATAACAGTTGGAGGCTTCAATACTCTACTTTCAATATGGATAACACAACCACACAAAAGATCAGCAAGGAACCAGAAGACTCGAACAACACTACAAACCAACAAAATCTAACAAACATCTATAAAACAGTCCAAGCAACAATAGCAGAATATACATTGTTTTCAAGTGCACAGGTAACATTCTCTAAAACAGGCCATAAAAGAAGTCTCCGTAAATTTAAAGGATTGAAATCATACAAACTATATTCTCCAACAACAATGGAATGAAATTAGAAAACAATAACGGGAAAATAATTTAAGAAATTTACAAAGATGTGAAAATAAACACCACTCCCCTAAATAACCAATGAGCCAAAAAATCATATGGGAAGTTAGAAGATATTTTGGGGGACATCCCTGGTGGTCCAGTGGTAAAGAATCCACCTCCCAACACAGGGGACACAGGTTCAATCCCTGGTCGGGGAACTAAGATCCCACATGCCATGGGGCAACTAAGCCCACATGTCACAACTACTGAGCTTGTGCACCTCAAGGAGAGAGCCTGCATGCCACAAAACTACAGAGCCCATGTGCCCTGGAGCCTACATGCCACAACTAGAGAGAAGCCTGCTAGAGAAGACCGTGCACCACAACTAGAGAGAAGCCAACGTGCCACAACAAAAGACCCCGAATGCCTCAATGAAGATCCTGCATGCTGCAACTAAGACCCAACACAGCCAAAACAAAGAAAAATACTTTGCGATAGAAACCAAAACTTATGGGACGTGACAAAAGCAGCAAGAGCCATGCTATGAGAAAATTTATCGCTGTAAACACCTGTATTTAAAAAAAAGATCTCAAGTCAACATGTTACACACCTTAAACGTACACAATGTTATATGTCAATTATATCTGAATTAAAGATTTTTTTTAATTTTAAAAATTAAAAAGATCTCAAATCAACAACCAAACTGTACGCTTTAAGACACTAGAAAAAGAAGAACAAACTAAACCCAAAGCCAGCAGACAGAAGGAAATAATTCGTGAAATAAATACAATAGAGAATAAAAGAATAGAGAAAATCAACAAAACAAAAAGTCGGTTCTTTGAAAAGATCAACAGAATTGACGATCATTTAGTTAGAGTGAACAAGAACAAAAGAGAGAAGACCCAAATTACTAAAGACCAAATTACTGAAATTACTACCAACTTTACATAAGTAAGAATGATTATAAAGGCTTGTATGGAATACTATAAAAATTGTAATATAACAAATTACAAAACCTAGGTGAAATGGACAAATCCCCAGAAGACACAAACTGCTCAAATCAACTCACAAAGAAGTAATTTGAATAAAGCTATAACAAGTAAAGAAATTGAATAAATAATCAAAAACATCCCACAAAGAAAAGCCCAGGACCAGATGGCTTCACAGGTGAATTCTATGAAACATTAAGAATGAACACCAGGGCTTTCCTGGTGGCACAGTGATTGAGAGTCCGCCTGCCGATGCAGGGAACATGGGGTTGTGCCCCGGTCCGGGAGGATCCCACATGCCGCAGAGCGGCTGGGCCCGTGAGCCATGGCCGCTGGGCCTGCGCGTCCGGAGCCTGTGCTCCGCAACGGGAGAGGCCACAACAGTGAGAGGCCCGCGTACCACAAAAAAAAAAAGGAATGAACACCAACCCTTAACAAACTCTTCCAAAATACAGAAGAGATGGGAACACTTCCCAACTCATCCTATGAAGCCAATTTTCCTGATTTCAAAACCAGACGAAGACAATACAAGAAAACTATAAATAAACATTTATTATATAAATGCAAAAATCCTCAACAAAATAGCAGCAAACCAAATCCAACAACATATATAGAGAATCACACATCATGACCAAATGTGGTGTATTCCATGCATGCAAAGTTGCTTCAACATATGAAAATCAATTAATGTCATACAAAAGAGCAAAAACCACATGATCTCAAATAGGCACTGAAAAAAGCATTGGACAAAATCCAACACTCTTTCATGATAAACACAATGAATAAACTAGAAATAGAGAACATCATCAACTTGAAAAAGGACATCTAAGAAGACTCACAGCTAACTTCACATTTAACGATTCCCCCTAATATCAGGAACAAGACAGGATGTACACTCTCACCATTTCTATTCAGTATTATACAGGAGATTCTAGCCAGGGCAGTGAGACAAGAAAAAGAAAAGAAAAACAATCCAGATTGGAAGGAAGAAGTAAGACTATCTCTCTTCAGAGATTATATATCACGTATATATAAAATCCTAATAAGTCACTAAAAAACTATCAGAACTATTAAATTAATTTGGTATGGTTTTAAGGTACATGACTAATATAAAGAATTCAATTATATTTCTATATACTATCAATAAAAATCCAAAAACAAAACTGAGAAAAGAATTCCACTTACAATAGCACCAAAAGAATAAAATATTGGGCTTCCCTGGTGGCACAGTGGTTGAGTCCGCCTGCCGATGCGGGGGACATGGGTTCGTGCCCCGGTCCGGGAGGATCCCGCATGCCACGGAGCGGTTGGGCCCGTGAGCCATGGCCACTGAGCCTGTGCGTCTGGAGCCTGTGCGTCTGGAGCCTGTGCTCCGCAAAAGGAGAGGCCACAACGGTGAGAGGCCCATGTACCACAAAAAAAAAATAACTAAATAAAATATTAAGAAATACATTTAACCAAAAAATGCAAAACTTGTACACTGAAAACTAGAAAACACTATTGAAGTAAATTAAAGAAGATCTAAATAAGTGAAAAGTCATTACATGCTCATGGATTGGAAGAATAATACAGTTAAGATGGCAATATTCCCCAAACTGATCTACAAGTTCAATGCAATCTCTATCAAAATTCCAACCAGACAAGAGTGCCAAGACAATTCAAAGGGAGAAAGAATAGTATTTTCAACATATGGTGCTAAGACAACTGAATATCTATAGCAAAAAATGAGGTTGGACCCCTATCTCATACCACATACAAAATTCACAAAAGTGGATTAAAGATCTAAATGTAAGAGCTGAAACTATAAAACTCTTGGAAGAAAACATCGGAGTAAGCTTTCATGACCTTGAATCAGGCAATGGTTTCTTAAATATGAAACATAAAGCGCAAGCAACGAAAGAAAAAAGAAGACAAACTTGACTTAATCAAAATTAAAAACCTTTGTGCCATCAAGAAAGTGAAAAGAGGGCTTCCCTGGTGGCACAGTGGTTAAGAATCCACTTAACCACTGCCAATGCAGGGGACATGGGTTCGAGCCCTGGTCTGGGAAGATCCCACTTGCTGCAGAGCAACTAAGCCTGTGCTCCGCAATAAGAGAAGCCACTGCAATGAGAAGCCCGCGCACCACAACAAAGAGTAGCCCCCGCTCGCCGCAACTAGAGAAAGTCTGCGCACAGCAACAAGACCCAACACAGCCAAAAATAAACGAGTAAAATAAATAAATTTTAAAAAAGAAAGAAAGTGAAAAGACACCTACAGAACAGGAGATTTGTATCTGCAAATCATATCTGATAAGGGTCTAGTATCCAGAATATATAAAGAAATCTTACAACTCAACAACAGAAGGACAAATAACTCAATTTAAAAATGGACAAAGGAACAGATATTCCTCCAAAGATATACAAATAGCCAAAAAGCACATGAAAAGATGCTCAACATCATTAGCCATCAGGGAAATGCAATCAAAACCACAATGAGATATTACTTCATACCCATTCGGATAGCTAAAATACGAAGGTCAGATAATAACAAGTCTTGGCAACGAGGTGGAAAAATTGGAACCCTCATTTCTTGCTAATAGAAATGTAAAATAGAGTAGCCATTTTGGAAAACAGTCTGGTAGTTCCTCAAGATATTAGACCTACAGTTCTAGAGTTACCACATGACCCAGCAATTCCACCCATAGGTATATATCCAAGAGAAATGAAACATGTCCACGCAAAAACTTGTACACAGATGTTCATAGCGGCATTAGTCATAACAGCCAAAATGTAAAAACAACCCAAACACCCATCAACTGATTAATATATAAATGTGGTCTATGCATAAAATAGAATATTATTCAGCAAGAAAAAGAAATAAAATATTGATACATTCTACAACATGGAAGAACCTTGAAAACATGCAAAGTGAAAGAAACCAGTAACAAAGGACTACATATTGTATGATTACATTTATATGAAATGTCCTGAATAAGCAAATCTATACAGAGAGAAAACAGAGTAGCAGTTGCCTAGGGATGGAGGGGATGACAAGTGGGAGAGTTGGAGGTGACAGGTAAGGAGTGTGCAGTTTCTTGAAAATGTCCTAAAATTGACTGTAGTAAGGGTTGCACAACCCTGTAAATATACTGAAAAAAATTTACACCTTAAATGGGTGAATGTATGGTATGTGAATTATAGCTCAATAAAGCTGCTACCAAAAAAAGAAAGTAGGCTGGGCCCTACGCATTAAACTTTTTAGGGTGACTGCCTACTAAAATAGAAGGCATTTTTTAATTGAAGTGTAACTGACTTACAATTTATATTAATTTCAGGTGTACAACATAGTGAGTCAATATTTTTATACATTACAAAATGATCACTACCATAAGTCTAGTTGCCAGCTGTCACCATACAAAGTTATTACAATATTATTGACTATATTCCCTATGCTGTATATTACACCCCCAAGATTTATTTATTTTATAACTGGAAGTTTATAACTTTTAATCTCTCTCACCTATAAAATAAAAGATTTAAATAGGATCCAGAGTCTCCTAACAAAAATATCAAAACTGTCCAGGACACAATCAAAAGTCACTCATCACACCAAGAACCAGGAAAATCACAACTTGAATGAATAAAGACATTAACATAGACTAACACCAAGATGAATCAGATGTTGGAATTATCTGACAAGAATTTTATAGCAGTCATCATGCTTTAATGAGCAATGAGACATATTCTTGAAACAAAACAAACAAAATAGAAAATATTATCAAAGAAAGAGAAGACAAACAGAAAAAAATCAAATGGAAGTTACAGAACTGAAAAATACAATAACAAAACAAAACCTCACTGGATGGGCTCAACAGCAGAATGAATATGACAGAAGAAAGAAGGAGCAAACTTGAAACTAGAAGTAGAACATTAAGAATTACCCAATCTGAGCACCAGAGGAAAAAAAAAAAGAATGCCTCATGCCCTGTAGGACAGTAACAAAAGACCTAATATTTGTATCATCAGAGTCACAGAAAGAAAAGAGAGTGGGGCTGAAAAGTTATTCTAAGAAATGGCTGAAAATATCCCAAATTTGGCAAATGACATTAACTCACAGTTCAAGAAGCTAACAGAATTCCAAATAGGATATACCCAAAAAAATCCATGCTAAGACGTACCATAATTAAACTTCTGAAAACTGAAGACAAAGAAAAAATCTTTAAAGCAGCCAGGAAGAGAGAATACATTAGCTATAGGGAAACACAAATCCCAATGACAGAAGATTTCTCATCTGAAATCATGGATATCTGAAGGAAGTGGCATTTTTCAAATGCTGAAAGTAAAGACCTGTCAACCACAAATTCTATAAAGAGACATAGCTGACAAAGTCTTAAGAAAACTAAGAAACAGGGAATCCATTGGTTTCCAGTGGTCCAGTGGTTAGGACTCAGCGCTCCCACTGCCAGGGGCTAGGGTTCGACCCCTGGTCGGGGAACTAAGACCCCAAGAGCTGCCCGGCATGGCCAAAAAAAAAAAAAAAAAAAACTAAAAACTAAAAAACGGCAAACTACTCTACAGTTTACATCTTAGCTCTGAGGAATTATAAAATATGCTGATATTAATATATGAGCAATTACAAGTTTTTCCTATAACAGTAATTAAATATTTGAGAATTACAGATTTCCCCCCCTCACCATCACCAATGCTATTCACATAGGTAGATGGCTTTAATCCTACTTCCTTAATTCTCTTAGTTAAAAAGAAAGCTCTGGCTTCCCTGGTGGCGCAGTGGTTGAGAGTCCGCCTGTCGATGCAGGGGACACGGGTTCGTGCCCCGGTCCGGGAAGATCCCACATGCCGCGGTGCGGCTGGCCCGTGAGCCATGACCGCTGAGCCTGTGCGTCCGGCCAAAACAGTGAGAGGCCGGCGTACCGCCAAAAAAAAAAAAAAAAAAGAAAGTTCTGCCACTGTTCAAGATCTTTATCAATTGGACAGTTTTTGTTCTAAAGATTCCAAAGCTTATAAGCCTAAAATCAGAGCTATTTGTTTAAAAAAGATATATCTGCTTCAACCATATGAAATAAAATCTATTTTAAATAGTATCTGCTAAAGAGGAAGCCTGAATGAACCTCTATAATACTGTCATAGTTTAACCATCTTAAAAGCCAAAGCATAAGAGCAAATATTTCTCTTAATGCACTCTAATTTATAGAGTGTGTGTGTTTTTAAAACAAGAATGACTGTGCAGGTATGACCAGTGACCTGTTAAGCAGCCAAAAAAGAAACAGCTGGTCAGCTTGCAAAACCGTGAATTCAGTGATCTGTTTTACATTATTTACCAACTGATTCATTCAGCCAATTTTTATCATTTCTAAAATATACCAAGTATTGTGCAAGGCAGTGATGAACAGATAAATAAGGCACTGTGATATTGTGATATTATAAGATTTATTGTAGAATAGAACAGTGTATCAATCTTCATCCCTGGTTCCTAGCATAGAGCTCCTAAGACCCTTAAATTTCTTGATAGGGGTGAGAGGAACATCTTTTGTTATTCATAATAGGGTCCTTTCAACCACATCTGGGAAAATGGGAGCTGGTTGCCAGAGGAATCAACCCCTGACCTCTGGAAGGGGAAAGAAGCTAATAACCAGCGGCCAGTGATTTAATCAAGTATGCCTACGTAATGAAGCCTCCATGAAAATCCTAAATAAAGGGGTTGGGAAAGCTTCCAGGCTGGTGAATACACTGAGGTGCTGGGAGGATGGCGAGCCCAGAAGAGGCATGGAAGCTCATGGAAGCTCCATGCCCCTTCCCACATACCTTGCCCTATGCATCTCTTCCATCTGGCTGTTCCTGAGTTACAGCCTTTATAATACAGTAAATGGGTAAAGGTAAGTAAAGAGCTTTCCTGAGTTCTGTGAGCCATTATAGCAAATTACTGACCTGAGGAGGGAGCTGTGGGAAGCCCCAGTTTATACGCAATTGGTCAGAAGTACAGGTCACAATCTAGGACTTGTGATTGGTCTGAAGTTGGGAGGAGTCGTGCAGGACTGAGTCCTTAATCTGTGGGGTCTGCACTAAATCCAGGTAGCTAGTAATAATTAAGTTGAATTGTAGAATACCCAGTTGTAGCCTGGAGAGTTGGAGAAGTATTTAATGTGAGGGGAAGACCTACATGTTTGGTATCAGAAGTGCTCCGAGTAGTATAAGAAACAGTAGTTTACCTTTAGGCATAATCCCAGACCTCCAGGAACTCCTAGTCATGACAAAAATGGGCCCATGAGAAATAATTTAAATAAAATGTGATAAGTAGTTTAATAGGTACATGTACAAAATATCAGGAAAGTAGGCAACTAACCATGCCAACAAAAGTGACATTTATGCTGATTTATAAAGGATGAGTTAAATGCTATATATAGTTCCTCAGGGTTCTCACTCCCTCTTAGAGCTCTCAAGCCAGTTCTCAGCCCTAGCTGCCTGTTACTGCCACATGAGAAACTTTTTTTTTTCATACACACACACTGTATTTTATTTTTACAAGAGGAGAAACATTTTTTAAATGAAAAGGTCTGGCCCCACACCAGACCAAGAATCAGAATCTCCTGGATGCCTTGATCCCCTCATCCTTAACCTTTAAAAGCTCCCCAGGTGGTTTTAAAGTAGAGCCTGGGTTGAAAACGGCCTACTCTGTTCAGGAAAAACATAACCCAGACCTCAACCAATCTTCTGGCAATGAGGAGAGAAAGAAAAGAATTTCAGGTAGGAACAATAGGATCTATGGTAGACTTAATGATAGGAAAGAAGAGGATTCTAAGGTTTCTAGGGTGAAGACCCTAAAATAGGAAGCTTGTGGATGAGCAAGATGAGGGAAGAGAAAGGAAAAAATAACCAAGTTTGAAGTACCAAGTATCCAAGTATAGTTACCCAATAGACAGACGAAAATACGAAACACCTGAAAGTTCAAGAAAAAAGAGGACTGAATATACATCTTTGAAAACCAAAAATATACAGGTGCTACTTAAAGCCATGAAGGGAAGTGTACTCACACAAGGAAATTAGAGGACAGAAAAA
Source organism: Pseudorca crassidens (assembly GCF_039906515.1). Taxonomy (NCBI): domain Eukaryota; kingdom Metazoa; phylum Chordata; class Mammalia; order Artiodactyla; family Delphinidae; genus Pseudorca; species Pseudorca crassidens. Next base: position 14,585,034 of record NC_090310.1, read on the forward strand.
AGAACAGAAAGTAAAACCCTAAGGAATACCACATTAATCTGAGGGAAAGCATATCAAGGCAATGTTTTGTTTTTGTTTGTTTTCGTTGGTGAAAACCTGAGCATGTGTGCAGGCTGAGAAAAAGAGAGAGAATATAGAATAGGAAAGATGTCAGTCAGCCTTAGAAAGTAACACCTTCCTCTGGTAAAAGGAAAGGAGATCAGATATCAGAGAGGTATAAGCACACAGAAAAATGACACACACTTAAGAGTTCAGGGCTGATGCCCACCAATTTCTTCTGTGAAGTAGGAGACAAGATGAGCAATGTAGAGAAGTCAAGAGTAGGACAAGGAAAGGAGAACGGTAGAAACCTACAGACAGCAATTAGGTGTGGGTACATAAAAGGAAGCTGAGGAGTAAGTCAAAGCATCTCCAGACAGTGCAAGTGAAGTTGGGATCCAGAAGTCCAGAACAGCACCAGCGGCTGTTACACACTTTCCTCCAGCCTGCTCTGGAGACCCAAGGAGCAGAAAAAGCCGACTGTTTGATTCATCCAGGCTTGGAAACCATCAGAGCAAATGTGGCAAGAATGGCTTGAGGCCAGTAACACTGCTTTTATAATTTTAAAAAGTCAAACTTATTTTATTCTTTTTAAAAATCGACTATAGTCATTTCCTCTGAGAGCCAGAAAGGGGGACGGGGGTGGCTAGTTTCTCTTTCACTCTTAGAGAACTTGTCAGAACTTCCACTCCTAAGCATTTTGGTCCCTTCAATAGTTGATTCCAAGAAATCTGAACCTGATTCCTCCCGGCAGACTCTTAAAGGATGAAAATTCACTGCAGACTGGACTATCCAGCTGGGAGATAAACATGTGAAATACTTCTTACACACAATGCTATTTCAACTAGGAGTTAGGGGCTATTTCTTCCCTAAAAAATAAAGGTTCAGCAAACACCAGATTGGGGGGGGGGTTTAAGGGGGCAATTACATTGCAAACATTGTTAAGAATACTTTACAAAGCCAATTATTATAAAACAACACATGGCACAAAGAGAGCAGAATTCAGTTCTTCGGGATGACTGCAGTAAGTAACTGACAATGTAATCTCTATCACACTTGGAGTTCACTAATTCATCCCGCCACCTCCTATACCACTCTTCAGGTAGCACATCAATTCCCTTTGGATGCTGGACCTCTTGCTACCACCATGTGGAGAGTACAAAGGCCTGGAAGGAGGAAGATGGTAAGACGTGTGAGCACCTACCATGTACCAGGCCTACTGTGTGCCAGACTCTGGGCAATACACTTGACACGTTATGGGTGCAGCTCACTGAAAGACGAACTACGGTGTTAAAACTACAGACCGGGCATTCAGGAGAGTCGCAGTGTGTGAAGGTTTCAGTGTAAAGGAAAAGAAGTGCTAGCGACGGTGGTTGATGGAAGCGAAGGGAGAAGGGGCGAGTTGGGAAAGGAAGGCAACTGGGAGCAAAAGGGCAAAACCCAGGAATACTTGGCATGGGGGTGGGGGGCGCGAGTGAAATGTCCAGAGGACACCGTACAGGAGGCAAGGATAGGGTGAGACTGAGGAAGGGAAGCCCGGGTATAGGTGAGGGCAAAAGTCCAATCCGGGGGGGCCAGGGCGTCTCATCCCCGGCAGGCGCCCCGAAGGACCGCGGGGTCTGGGAAACGATGCCAGCCCCGCGAGAGAGAGGGAAAGGCGCGGAGGGGGCGGGAGAGGGCGGGAGGCCGACCACGGCGGGGGCGAGCCGGGCTAAAAGGAAGCCCGAGAGAGGGAAACGCCGGCGCTGGGGGAAGGGGTGGGCGCCGGGCCGCCGGGCTCTGCGCTGAGGGGGCGGAGCTGGACAACCGCCCGAGGGCAGAGGGGAGATGCAGCGGCCGGCGGCGACTGGGGCCGAGGGATGCCAGGACAGAGGCGGCCGGGACTCGGAGCTAGGTGAGCGGCGGAGGGAGCACAGCGGGGCCGGGGCGACGCTCCGACCCGAGCCGCAGCGAGCGCGGCGTCCCCCTTACCTGGGATGAGTGAGGAGCCGCCGCGCCGCCTCCCCAGCATCCTCGGCTCAGCTGCTTCTCCCACCGCCCTAGGTGAGGGCCATTCCACCCATCCGGGAGCCCGCTCTCACCGCCAGGCGCCAGCTGCTGCCAGCCCGGCTCGGCCGCGCGGAGCTACGCCGACGCGACCCGGGCCCGCGGCCGCCTCAGCAGCGACTCCCCCAATCGCCGCCTTAGCGCCTGCAGCCGCCCTCCCGGACCGGCGCGGGATCACACACGTGCGGCGATTGGTTGCCCGGCGCCCGGCCGGGGGATATGTCGGACTCTCTGATTCGTGGGCTCCGCTGGCTGCCTTCCCCCCCGAGGGGGGCGGGGCTCGGCCTCCCTCCCGGTCTGACAGGCGCTGAGGGGCGGGGTGGGTCTGACGTCGGGGCCGCCCGGGCGTCCCTGCGTCCCTGCGTGTGCGCGCTCCCCGCGGGGTTCTGGGGCCGCCACCTGTGTGAGCGGGTTGTTGCCGAGCAACGGTGCGCGCGACCTAGCTGGAGGCGAGACGGGGGCAGGTGGCTGTCCACCGTAGCCCCAACCTCCAGCGTGGGTGCCTTTCAGCCTTGAAACCCTGGGACAGGACAGGAGAATGAGCTTTTCCAAGAAATCCTCTCTCTGCTTGTCCTTGCTTCAGAAACCACCTCTGTGCTGTTGCTGGCAGAGGAGCTTTCATCTCATTGAGGTGACTCAAAAATATAAATATCAAATTCACACATTTCATTACACACCAAAGTGAGTGATAGATTCTGTCCCCACCACAGGGGCGGGGAACTGATACTTGAAAGAAAGAAGTGAAAACTAGGAAAGGAGAAAAGGGCAAAGAGATGGGGGACATTGGGGAGAGGGCTGAAATTTCACAACTGAAAAATACCCGTTCGTGTTCACAATACCTACAGGTATATCCACACGAGGTTCTGTCAAAGCAATTATTTCAACTCTATGAACATACATTGGAAAAAGCATAGGCTCAGGAATATAACAGCTTTATTCACGATGCCTATCTACCGTCTTGGAATGAGTTTTGTTATCTATAGAAAGAGGTCTGTAGAATATGTACCTCAGAGAGTTGCTGTAAAGATCAAGTGAAGTCCACACAAAAATCTGTACACGAATGTTCATAGCACCGTTATTCATAGTAGCCAATAAAGTGGAAATAACCCAGATGTCCATCAACTGATTAATGGATAAGTAAAATATGGCAAATCCACACAATGGAATATTATTGGGCCATAAAAAGAAGTGAAGTTCCGATACATGCTACAACAGGATGAATCTTGAAAATATCGTGCTAGGTGAAAGAAGCCAGTCACAAAAGACCACATATTATATGAGGCCCTTTATATGAAATGTCCGGAATAGGCAAATCCATAGAAAAAGCAAGTACATTAGTGGATGCCTTGGGCTGAGGAGATTGGGGGGAAATGGAAAGTGATTGCTAATGGCTATGGGGCTTTTGTGGGGGGAGTGATTGATGAAAATCATCTAAAATTGATTGTGGTGATGATTGTGCAATTCTGTGAATATCCAAAAAAATTGAATTGTGTACTTAAAGTAGGTGAATTGTATGGTATGTGAATTATATCTCAATAAGCTGTTATTTTTTAAAAAGAGCAAATAAGGTAACAAACCTCTGAAAGCCCCAGGCTGTGATGCCGCTCTAAGAACCAGGGCTCAGTATATCTAACTGTTTTCTCTTTATTCAATTGGCAAAACCTTGTAAGCAGTTTGACCTGAGGAAATTTAAAGAAATACCCACCACAACATTTTTCTATGGAACATTTAAATCAAATGAAGAAGATGATCTGATTTGACCCAAGCTGCTTTGGTGCGTCAGAAATGATCCACTAGGATTACAAAGCTCACCAAAAGAAAATGAACAACGTCGGCAGGCAGAAAGCAAGAGGAAAGGGAAAGGACACAGCATTCTACAAGGTGATTCTAGATACATCTGCACCAAAAGTCGTTTGTTTAACAAGTCTTTTAACTTCAAGTAAGAGCTGTGTCCCATTCCACTCCCTGCATTCCAGACCCTTTCAGGGAAACAGCTCACCCTGACCTGCGTAATCTTGAAGCCATGGCCAGCACCATGGAGTGTTAATCCCTTAAACACAGCCCCTGCCATCGTCTCTCCACAAGCCAGAAATGCAGCTCTGAGATGACCTCCACAATACCCAGAAAATACTTCACCTACCTACAAGACCTGAAAACAAAAATTTGAGCAGCCAGGTGGGGGCCTGCTGCTGGTATCTCACATATAAACTCTGAGAACAAATTCCAAACGTGAGGAATTCAGTAAGAAGCGGGGACATGAATCCCAGTGAAGTCTGGCAGGGAGGTTGACTCCCTGCCCGTTCTGTGGCAGGATGTCTCCCTGAGCAAGACAGCTTCAGGTGGCCCAGGGACCACACTGTCTGTAAAAAAAACAGCCCCAAACAAGGAGCTGCTTGATCTGAAGCAAAGCTCAGGGTCATATGGGAACAAGTTTTTCTGCTTTCCAAATCTACCCCCAACCCATATATGTTAAGAAAAAAGTCTCCAAAATATACTCTTAAGTGAAAAGAACAATGTTAAAAACAGTATATATAATATGTCCATTTGTATTTTTTTCAAGTACATACACACACACACACACACACACACACACACACACACACACACCCTTGTAAATTTCAGAGACAATCTCCAAAAGGATGCACAGTAAACTGGCAACAGTGGTTGTTTCTGGGAGGGAAACTGAAAAACTTGGGTACAGGAGAGGGAAAGACATTTATTTTTCACTATGTATATACTCTTTGGCACTTTTTAAAATGTTGTGCCCTGTGCTTGGATTACCTATTTAAAATGAATAAATACATAATTTTTTTTAAGAAAAGAACTCTTTTCTGGAAAACTCACTGATCAAGCCTATATGAATATCTGGTTTATGTGACATATGTATTGCTCTGTGTCATTTAGTAAGTCTCATACTGAGTACACATACTCTGAACACTCTGGATCTATTTTCTCTCTCCCCAGCTTTACCTCTTGCAGGTGATCAGCTCAGACTCAGAGAACCTCACCTGAGGGCCTAGACAGCTTCATCCCCTGGCTGATAGACAGTTCAAAGGCTCAGAGATTGTTTCTTCCAAACAGGCTGGTAGGCCCAAGGAAAGAGAGGAAGACACCCCAGTGAGTACCCGGAAGCCACTGTCGTCTTCTAGTTCAAACTTTGCCCGGCTTCTACTTCAGGGAGTCATCTCCCAGCAAGAAGGCCTGGCTGAGAGTAAGTGAGGACACCTTCCTACAGTCATCTCACCTCCTGGAAGGAGAGTCTCCGTGCAACACACCTAAGAATGTTCAGGCTTTGAGGAGAACTGAAGAGGTAGCCCAGCCCTCCAGCACTTTTATTTTGGGAGGTTGTTGGCTTTGCTTTGGTTTCTTTTTTTTTTTTTTGGTTATGCCGAATGGCTTGCAGGATCTTAGTTCCCCGACCAGGGATCAAACCTGGGGCCCTGGCAGTGAGAGCGTAGAGTCCTAATCACTGGACTGCCAGGGAATTCCCTGGAAAGACAAAAGTACAGCAGCTCCCCACTCATGGCACTTCCATTCCAGGATCTGGCATGGAGAGAGGATAGTGGTGGAGGTGGAAGGTGGATGGGATGGGGAGGATCTCAGAAATGGAAAATTGGGGAAGAGAATCATGCCACGTTCTACTTTTGTATTCTCTGTCTCAGCCCAAGGGAGCTGGAAATGAGGGTCGGGAGCAAGGGGTTTGGACGCAGATAATGGAGAGGGCAGGCTACCTTTGCCATGCAAGGGAAGGAACAGAGGTCCTTCAGAGAGCATGGACATGGCCTTGGGAGGAAGTGGAGAAGTGGGGACAAAGAGTTGTCAAGGGTAAGGGCAGAAATGGTGATGACAGAAGATGGTTGGTCAGCCTGACCCTCCATGCTGTCCCCAGCACAGGGCCTGGCCCTGGTTGAATGAATGGATGGGTGAGTGAATGGATGATTAGCAAAAACTGCAGAGCTAAATAGACATTTCTCCAAAGAAGACATATAGATGGCCAACAGACACATGAAAAGATTCTCAACATCGCTAATTATTAGAGAAATGCAAATCAAGACTACAGTAAGGTACCACCTCACACCGGTCAGAATGGCCATCATTAAAAAGTCTACAAATAACAAATGCTGGAGAGGGTGTGGAGAAAAGGGAACACTCCTACACTGTTGGTGGGAATGTAAGTTGGTGCAGCCATTATGGAAAACAATATGGAGGTTCCTCAGAAAACTAAAAATAGAGTTGCCTTATGATCCAGCAATCCCACTTCTGGGCATATATCCAGGCAAAATTACAATTCAAAAAGAAACATGCATCCCTGTGTTCATAGCAGCACTATTCACAATAGCCAAGACATGGAAGCAACCAAAATATCCATCAACAGATGAATGGATAAAGAAGATGTGGCACATATATACAATGGAATACTACGCAGCCATAAAAAAGAATGAAATAATGCCATTTGCAGCAACATGGATGGACCTATCATACAAAGTGAAGTAAGTCAGAAAGAGAAAGACAAATATCATATGATATCACTTATATGTGGAATCTAAACTACGACACAAATGAACTTACCTACGAAACAGAAAGGGATGCACAGACATAGAGAACAGACTTGTGGTTGCCAAGGGGAAGGGGGGAGGGGGAGGGATGGAATGGAGTGGGAGTTGGGGGTTAGCAGATGCAAACTATTATATAGAGAATGGATAAACAACAAGGTCCTACTGTACAGCACAGGGAACTATAGTCAATATCCTGTGATAAACCATAATGGAAAAGAATATAAAAAAGAATGTATATATATGTGTAACTGAATCACTTTGCTGTACAGCAGAAATTAGCTCAACGTTGTAAATTAACTATACTTAATTAAAAAAAACAAAAGTTGCTGCTCTCGATAAAGATGAAGGCAGCAGGGCAAAGCAGAGAGAGACACAGGGAAGAGAGTAGGAGGGCACTCAGGGTCCTGCCTGGAAGGGCAGGGAGACTCCAGGTGAGGCCTCCAGAGCCAAAGATCCTTGATGGGGAATTGAGGGTTAAACTTGCACTCGACTTGAAGTGACCCCAGAGCCCTGGCTGACTTGAGACATGATGAAACACTTACCTGCGAGCAGCATCAAAGAGCCCATGAACTGCAGGAGACGCCTCACAATTCTCTTGAAGCTTGTGGGTTAGAGGAATTCGAGACAAAAAGGAAATGGTGATACAATTTAAAGAAAAAGAGGAAAAAATGAGCATGCCTCTTTACTTTCCCCACCCCTAGATCCAGGAAAACTGGCCAGGTCAGGCCGCTCAGCCACATCATCATTTTAAAATGAGAATCCAGCCCAGCCTATGAGCAGGCATTTTCCAAATGGTTACAGAATTCCTGCACCTTCCAAAAATACCTCTTCATGCAACTCCCGCCGGGGAGGGAGGGCCACATGCCCAGGCTGGAACCAACCAATTGGGCTTCCTGAGTCCAGAAGTTGCCCCCCCGGGCTCTGCAGACCCCAGATGCAGGAAATGTCCGCTGCTTCACGGGTAAACCTAGCTAGACAGCTACTGGTGCTGAGCCGAACGCTGGGAGCGAAGCTGCCTCTGGTTCCACTTACAACAAAGAAGATTATATGACTTCCAGGAGGAGTTGCCAAACCTAGCTATGCAAGTAAACCACCTGTGCAGCTTTGTAAAATAGACACGGGGCATCAGGTCAGTTTTATGAAGCAGACACTCTGGGAGAAGGATCCCCCCGACTCCCAAGGGAAAGAGATGGGGGTAGTGACTAGGAGGTGGCACTTGGGGAACTTCAGAGAGGCTAGTTGATGACATCCTGTTTCCTGACTTGGGAACTACCTGGTTTGGTCACTTTGTGAAAATTCATCAAACTATACACACATGAGCACTATTCTGTATGTTTGTTACACTACATTAAAAAAAAAAAAAAAAAAGCTCCCAGGTAAATTCTGCTCCCCTACCAGGTGTCAGAACCACTGAGTTGGAAGTTCAGGATGAGGGGTTTAGGTTACGCAAAAGAGAGATGCTGGGTGCTTTTGAGTATTGGCTAGAGTAGCTACAGGGTCTGCCTCCATCTGAGGCAAGTCTCTGACCCTCAGAGGAGAAAAGCTCCAGGGAGGGGAGGAGCCCGGATGGGAGGTGCTCCAGGGAGCAGGCAAACCTTCTCTGCCCGTGGATGCCGACCCAAGACACCAGTGCAGACTTTTCCTGGGCCCTGCCTCTTGGACAGAGCTTGCTCAGACCTCCTGTGGTCTAATTCAAGAGGGCCATTTTCTCCTGTGGCTTTGGTTTTCCCTCCCTGGTTAAAGAGGCTGCAGAGGCTACCAGCTTCTTGCCACCCTCCCAGGTCCCTTTCCTAGGTCAAGCAGCTTCTTCGAAGAGCGTGCTACTCCCAGCAGGATCTGGGGGACTCCAGCACTTGGGATTTACCAATGTCCTGCACCAGGCACTGTTCTAGGTGCTGAGGACACAGCAGTGAACAAGTCAGTCCCAGCTGACTTTATTCGGCTTATATTTGTTAACCTAAAACAATGAAAGAGCCAGTTATTTTTATCAGCAAAATGAGTTTATCAAGGAGCCACAAAGAACTGCAATTTGGGACATGCAACTGTTGCAGGAGAATAGGGATGAGAGAATGGTCATATCCCAGGTCTCGGATGAGTCCCTGGGACCGCCAAGGGAGGGTCCTTGGCTTTGCACAGGAAAGAATTTAAGAGCGAGCCATAGTTAAGTGACAGTAAGTTTATTTAGAGAGATACATGTTCCATAGACAGAATGTGAAGCGTCTCAAAATGCACAATTTTTAAGAATAAGACAACGATGAAGTCTGCTGCACTGACTGACTCTTCCTTTCATGAATGATTTCTCTGTAGCCGTGCAATACTGTTTGATAGCATGTTACACACAGTAGAACTTCCTCCAAAATTGAAGTCAGTCCTCTCAAACCCTTCCACTGCTTTATCAACTAAGTTTATATAATATTCTAAATCATTTGTTGTCGTTGCAACAGTCTTCACAGCATCTTCATCAGGAGTAGATTCCATCTCAAGAAACTACATTTTTGCTCATACAGAAGCACTTCTTCAAGCATTAAAGTTTTATCATGAGATTGTAGCAATTCAGTCACATCTTCGAGCTCTATTTCTAATTCTAGTTCTCTTGCCATTTCCACCACATCTGCTGTAACTTCCTCCACTGAAGTTTTGAACCCCTCACAGTTATCCATGAGGGTTGGAATCAACTTCTTCTAAACTCCTGTTAATGTTGATATTTTGACCTTTTGCCATGAATCACAAATATTTTTAATGTTCTTAATGGCATCTAGAATGGTGAATCCTTTCCAGAAGGTTTTCAATTTCCTTTGCCCAGATCCATCAGAGGAATCACTATCTATGGCAGCTATGGCTGTATTTCATAAATCATAAGACTTGAAAGTCAAAATTATTCCTTGATCCATGGGCTGCAGAATGAATGTTGTGTTAGCAGGCATGAAAACAACATCAATCTCATTGTCCCTTTCCACCAGAGCTCTTGGGTGACCAGGTGCATTGTCAATAAGCAGTAATATTTAGAAAGGAATTCTTTTTTTCTGAGCAGTAGGTCTCGACAGTGGACTTAAAGTAGTCAGTATTTGTAAACAAATGTGCTGTCATTCCAGGCTTTGTTGTTCCATTTATAGAGCAGAGGCAGAGTCAATTTAGCATAATTCTCAAGGGCCCTAGGATTTTCAGAATGGTAAATGAGCATTGGCTTCAACTTCAAGTCACCAGCTGCATTAGCCCCTTACAAGAGAATCAGCCTATCCTTTGAAGTTTGAAGCCAGGTGTTGACTTCTCCTCTCTAGCTATGAAAGTCTCAGATGGCATCTTCTTCCAATAGAAGGCTGTTTTGTCTACATTGAAAAATCTGTTGTTTAGTGTAGCCACCTTCGTTTATGATCTTTGCTAGATCTTCTTGATAACTTGCTGCAGCTTCTACATCAGCACTTGCTCTTCACTTTGCACTTTTACACTATGGAGATGGCTTCTTTCCTTAAACCTCATGAACCAACCTCTGCTAGCTTTAAATTTTTCTTCTGCAGCTTCCTTACCTCTCTCAGCCTTGACAGAACTGAAGAGAGTTAGGGCCTTGCTCTGCATTAGGCTTTGGCTTAAGGGAATGTTGTGGCTAATTTGATTTTCTAACCAAACCAGTAAAACTTCTTCTATAAAGCAGTCGCATAGCACAGGGAGATCAGCTTGGTGCTCTGTGACCACCTAGAGGGGTGGGATAGGGATGGTGGGAGGGAGACGCAAGAGGGAGGGGATATGGGGATATATGTATATGTATAGCTGTTTCACTTTGTTATACAGCTTTGTTATACAGCTGTTTCACTTTGGTAGTTATATACAGAAACTAACACACCATTGTAAAGCAATTACACTCCAATAAAGATGTTTAAAAATAAAGAACTTCCATATCAGCAAAAAGGCTGTTTTGCTTTCTCATCATTTGTGTGTTCACTGGAATAGCAATTTTAATTTCTTTCAAGAACTTTTCCTTTGCATTCACAACTTGGCTAACTGTATAGCTCAAGAGGTTTATCTTGTGGCCTGTCTTGGCCTTCAACATGCCTTCCTCACTAAGCTTAACCACTTCTGGTTTTTGATGTAAAGTGAGAGACATGCAACTCTCCCTTTCCCTTGAACACTAAGAGGTAATGGTAGGGTTATAAATTGGCCTAATTTCTATATTGCTGTGTCTCAGGGAATAGGGAGTCTTGAGAAGAGGGAGAGAGATGGGGGAATGGCTGGTTGGTGAAACAGTCAGAACACATACATTTATTAAGTTTGCCATCATACATGGGTACAGTTCATGGCTCCCAAAACAATTATAATAGTAACATCAGGACTTCCCTGGTAGCACAGTGGTTAAGAATCCGCCTGCCAATGCAGGGGACACGGGTTCGAGCCCTGGGCCGGGAAGATCCCACGTGCCATGGAGCAACTAAGCCTGTGCGCCACAACTACTGAGCCTGCACTCTAGAGCCCGCGAGCCACAACTACTGAGCCCACGTGCCGCAACTACTGGAGCCCCCGCGCTTAGAGCCTGTACTCCACAACAAGAGAAGCCACTGCAATGAGAAGCCTGTGCACGGCAACAAAGAGTAGCCCCCGCTCGCCGCAACTAGAGAAAAGCCCGCACGCAGCAATGAACACCCAACGCAGCCAAATTTTAAAAAAGCAACCAGTAACATCAAAGATCGCAGATCACCATAACGAACATAATAATGAAAAAGTTTGAAATATTACAAGAATTAGCAAAATGTGACACAGAGACATGAAGTGAGCAAATGCTGTTGGAAAAATGGTGCCAATAAACTTGCTCCTTGCAGGGTTGCCACAAACCTTCGATTCGTAAAAAATACACAGTATCTGTGAAGCACAACAAAGCGAAGCACAAAAAAACAGGGTATGCCTGTAATGTGCTGTTTGTCAGTTTAATTCTCAGGCTACAGCCACTGAACCTAAGAAGAGCAGAAGACAAGCACTGCCTTTCCTACACATACTTAACAAAGGCACTCAAGGCAACAAAGACTTGCTCACCACTCAGTGTGCCCCTGTCTCTGCTCTGGTCCTTGCTCATGCATAGCCTTCTACTTGTGTTGTACTCCTCAACCCAGCCAGTGAAAACTCAGTGCAACTCTACCAGTGCAAATTCAGCCAACCTTACATTACACTGAAATGCCAACTCCACTCGCAAGGGTCTCATCTCTGTGACTCTCGTGACCTGTGTCCCAATTTACACCTTTCTTAAGGCCTTTCTCCCGTTCTACTTTGTATTCTTGTTCTTTGTGTATTTGTCTGGTTCTCGCCCCTCACCCCCATCAGATAGGAAGCTGCTTAGATGGGGGATGGAATTTTCCCTGCAACACCCAACACTGTTTATGGGCCCATAAGAGGCCTTGGAATGTTTGCTGAGATGGATTAAATTGAATGATGGGACAGCATCTCCCTGAAGAATCAACAGTTCACTTTGTTCTACAACTCTATAGTTCATAAAGCTGGGTTTTTTTTACTTTATTTTGATTTTTTTTTTTGAAATTTTTTAAACTAGAAAAAAATTGGTGAGAATAGTACAATTAACTCCAATATACGTACCCTTACCAAGTGACTGTTGATTCATCAATTGCTAATATTTGCTACTATTGTTTTAATATCTCTATCCATCTAGCTAGCTAGCTATAATTATCATTATTTTTAGTTATTGAACCATTTGAGAATAAATTACAGACATTGTGTCTTGTGTCGCTTTACCCCTAAATACTCCATTGGTACCTCCTAAATATAAGGACATTCTCTTGTACCATGATCCAATGAAGGAAATTTCACATTGATATGATGCTATTTACTATCTACATATACAGTCCCTATTCAAATTTCCCCAATTGTCCCAATTATGTCCTTCACAACCATTTTTTTCATTCTCATTGTCTACTGAAAAAAATGTACAACCTAAACGTTGAGAATTATGTTTTATTTGGAGGACTTTCTTTTTTTTAATATTTATTTATTTATTTGGCTGTGCTGGGTCTTCATTGCAGCATGCAGGATCTTTTAGTTGCGGCCTGTGGGATCTAGTTCCCTGACCAGGGATTGAACCCAGGCCCCCTGCATTGGGAGTGCGGAGTCTTAGCTACTGGACCGCCAGGAAAGTCCCTCAGAGGACTTTCTGAGCACTCAAGCCCGGGAGTAGCCTCGCAGATGGCTCTGAGGGACAGCTCCAAAGAGGTCAGGGAGGATCCAGGGTATACAGGCGTTTAGCAACAAACACCTGGTAGCTGGCATATCAAAAGATTACTGTTGGCAGACCCTCCTGGTCTTGCCGGCTGTTCCCTTGCAGCGTACTTAATAAATCTCGCTTTCTACACTCAAAAAAAAAAAAAAAAAAACCTGTTAATTAAAGAAAGCAACCAGACATCTGAAGGTAATGAATCTGGTGCTTTTCTATATACGGGAAGATGCAAGAGTCTGGGCTCACTGAAATCATTCCTTTGATAGGCACCTTAGCTATCCAGGGCCAGTATCCAGTTCTTTCCCATCCTGAGTTCCCACAGGGCTCACCCTCGGGGGTGCCTGTAATGTGATGGCTTGATGGCTGCAGCATCCTTTGTTTACTGATAGGGCAGGTGACATTTTTGATTCACATCATCTATGTGTTGCATTTAGTTGTATCACTTTAGTCTCTTACAATATCGAACAGTTTCTCCCTCTTTCATTCTTAAGGCATATTAGTTATTTGTAAAATAGCCTTTGACTTGACTTTGCTGTCTCAGGTTATGCATTTGGGGGGGCAGGAAGGCCCCGAGAGTGAGGCTGTGCCTTTCACAGCACACAGCAGCAGGAGGCACACACGAGGTCAGTTTGTCCCATTATTGGTGATGTTGGCTTTGATGATCTGGTTAAGGTATCTGCTGGGTTTCTCCACTGAGAAGTTACAGTTTTTCCTTTTGTAATTATAAGCAATCTGCTGAAATGACTTAGCATTTCAGAGACTGTGAAAATATCCTGCTCCCTGTCTGATGATGATTCTTGCCTGGCTCTGATGTGCCTGCCAATCATTCAAGGAAAGTGGAGTTGGTCGGCGGCCCGGAGCTGAGGCTCTGGACATCACAGAACCGGGATGGGCAGAGAAGGAAAAGCACTGGGGACAGGAAACTGTGTGGACAGCAGGGCAGGCAGTCTGAGTGCTAATGCTGGGAGCTGAGCTGCAGCTCACTGAGGTGTGGGTGGCAGTCACACCACACCAGGCACCTCAGGGCAGCCTCAAGGGTACTGGCCCCTTCACCAGAATCATGACCTGGAGAGGGACCAGTTTGCAGGAAGCAGGAAGACCATCCTTTCCTCCTTATTCCCTGGTGGCCCCTAGTGCTCAGTGGGGCGGAGGGGGGAATGCCTTAGAAGCATTATTTCCAGAATATTTCCAGGGGGCTCCCAGCGAATCTGAAGGGTTCCAGACCTCTGGGCCTGGCCTGCCTTCCCAGCCAGGCTCCCTCACAGCCCCCTGCCTGTTTGCTCCACTCCTTACAAATATCTGCTCTGCTGTTGTACACAACCCTGGGCTGGCAGTCACGGTGGAAAGTAAGGGGTGCACACCCACAGGACACACACAGCCTGGGACAAACTGGCCACGAGTTCTTGTGTGCTGGACAGAAGGTGTATTCATTTTCTGTGGCTGCCGTAACAAATGACCACAAATGGGGGACTTAACACAAAAGGAATTTATTCTCTTACGGTTCTGAAGGTCAGAAGTCTGAAATCGAGGCGTCAGCAGGGCCGGGCTCTTTCTGCAGGCTCCAGGGGAGAATCTTTCCTCGCGTCTTCCAGCTTCTAGTGGCTGCTGGCAATCCTTGGCTTCCTTGGCCGTATCCTCCAGTTTCTGCCACTGTGGTCACATGGCCTCCTCTTCCCCTCTCTTATAAGGAAACTTGTCATTGGATTTGAGGCAGGATCCTAGGGACATCTAGACAATCCCAGATGATCTCATAGTGAGATCCTTAACTTATTTACATCAGCAAAGAGCCTTTTTCCACATAAGGTCACACTCACAGTTTCTGGGAGTTAGTACATATCTTTTGGGGGCCACCAGTCAACTTGCCATGGAAGGAATTCATGTATGCTCTTGTGTATACGTTAGTTTCCCACATATTTCTCTAACAAATTCTATATTGATGATTAGGAGTAATTAAAATAGTCCCTGATGGCTATTTGGGGCCTACCCAAATATTTCTGTCCTCCCCCTGCCACACATATACACACACACACACGCACATGCACAAAATAACATATCTACACAGAGATGTTTACACATTGTACCCAGGTCCTTGTACAGAAATCTGCATGTATGCTGTATTCATTCATTTGACACGTTTATTGAGTGCCCACCACGTGCCAGGCCCTGTGCAGGCACTGGAAACACAGCAGTGAACAAGGCAGCAAGCCCACACCTTGTTTACATTCTGGTAAAATATTTACACACACACACACACAAAGAGCATAATATGGATGCAGAATCTGCAGGGCTTTTCCATGCCCACGGCTCCCAGAAGGGCTGAAGTCAGCAATTCTAGGCCACAGGCAGCAGGGGAATGTGAAGGCCCTTAATGCAAATAAAGTCACCAGCAAAGTCATTTTTAAAACAACAAATCCTTGATTAAGTGAAACATTTGTGGGCAGGGGTGAACCCCATTCCCCAAAGAGCAAATCTCTGCACTGCTGTGGAGGGGCTCGGAGTTCTGGGGTGTGAGGTGGAGGAGTCTGAGCAAAGGGACCAGCTGGGCCTTGAACAGCCAGAGAGGCCTGAACACACGCACATGCTGGATTTGAGGTGGGCTCAAAGGACAAGGTGGACAGGGCCACTTGGAGGGGAAAGAGCCTGACCACAAGAGACACAGCCAGAAGCTGGGGGTCAGCCGTTGGCAATGATGTGCAGGATAAGGTGAGACTGATGACTATATCCTGGCATTATCTATCAAAACCGGCACTCACATTAGTGCAGGGGACGTGTGAAGTGGCAAGCTGGCTAGGCTGATCTACAGACTCCAAAATTCCCTTTCCAGTATGTTCCAGTTAGGGTGGGCTACCAGCGATGCTCTCTCATGAGAGTCAGAGGATGGAAGGAAGGCAGCACCTACTGTATAGCACACAGTTTCTCCCCGTTATTCACTTAATTGTTCATCTTTTCCCCCTGGATCTTCCTTCCTGTGTGCCTGTGAACAAGCTTCTGGCTGTGCCTTTGGAGCTCTAGCCTGCTTTTGACCTTCCCTTCCTTTATTTAGTGAAAACTGTGAGTAGTATGCTGCTAGTTTTTCTTTCTTTCTGACATTTTTTTAAAATGTCACATCTTGAGTGAGTAAGAAGTGGATCATTTCTAGACCAGAGCTTCAGAACAGACCACTATCTTGGCTCTTCTTGGCCCTTTGTATTTTCATATAAATTTAGAATTAGCTTATCAAGTTCTATTAAAAAACATGTTGAGAAACAGACTCACAAACATAGAAAACAAACTTATGGTTACCAAAGGGGAAATGGGGAGGGGGAGGGATAAATTAGGAGTTTGGGATTAACAGATATACACTACTGTATATAAAATAGATAACCAACAAGGACCTACTGTATAGCACAGGGAATTATATTCAGTATCTTGTAATAATCTATAATGGAAAAGAGTTGGAAAAAGAATATATATATGTGTGTGTGTGTATATATATATATATACACACACACACACGTATGTGTAACTGAATCACTTTGCTGTAAACCTGAAACTAACACATTGTAAATCAACTATACTTGAATAAAAAAGTTGTCTGTTTTGAAAAAAAGAGAGAAATTAAAGACCTAAATAAATAGAATATAATCATTTAAAAATTATAAATAAATACATAAATAAATTTTACAAAATAAATAAAAATCATAATTTAAAAATGAAACAAATACCAAAAAAAGAAAAAAAAACATGTTGAGATTTTGATAAGGATATGTATAATCTAGAAATCAATTTGGGGAGAACTGATCCTTAAAATATTGTTTTCCAATCTATGAACATGGCATATTTCTCTAGCCTCAGACATAGATCAACGAATACAAAAGAAGATATCAAAATGGTGGGATTGTTGGCTCAGTGGACACCCCACAGGAATGACTGGCTGGCACTGCTCGCCTTTTAGTTGCTGCCCTTGCTCCTTGCTTCCTGCTTCCAGGCTGCCAGGTTTTCATGTGACCTTGTCCGCTGCCCACAGCTGATTGGCTCAAGGGAAGGCACCTGCCTCAAGCTGATCCAATGAATGCCTTCTCCCAGATTTTTTGAACCAGAGACTGATAGAGAATTGAAACAGGCTCTTGTTGGTGTCTGAGGTTGTAAAAATATAAAATTTAGGAGCTCTCTACAATCATGTTTCAGATGATCTGGACTGAAGGATTGGAGGCAGATGCATTGCTGAGAAAAAAGAGTGAAACTCAGAGAGGCATAGAAACAAGACAGAGAGGCTGGTGGTGTTTGAGTCTCCGACTCCATATAGTTTCTGAGGCCCAGCTGCATTCTTGCTCCTGGGTTCCAAGACACCCATGTTCCAAGAGACCCATTGGTTCTAAGGGTCCAGTGTTCCTTAAAGATAAATTCATCTTCAGGCTTAAGCTATTTTGAGTTTCTACCACTCACAACCAAGAGTCCTACCTAATGCAGTTGGGTAGACTGAAAACAGGTATTCTCAAACAGATTCCAGGTAAGTGAGCCTCGGCACCTGGCCTTAACAGGCTCACAATTTGGACTGCAGTCTGGTGCCCTTAGAGAGAACCTTCTGTAGCACAGGCCAGCACTCTGTTCCCTTCCTCTGCAGGAATTCTGCTGCCTCTCTCGGGATAATTAATCAGAGATGATCGCCCTTATCCTCCTTTTTACACAGGATTTATCTATTCTAAGTACTTGTCTTATTTTTATGTGTGGATGGCAAACTTTGGTTAGAATTTAATTACCATATTTGTCACTATGATCACCCAGATGATCACTTGAGGGCTGTTATAGGCCCAACTGGCAAGTGTCCCATGGGTCAAGATATCAAGAGGCCCCCAAAATAAGATGCAAGCTCCAGATGGGACTTCAGGAGAAATACTAAAAGTCTCCACCACTTCTGCCACTCTTGATAATGACCCTATGCACCATGAGGCAGGGGTTGTTATAGTGACAGGAGAGTCAGCCTCTGAGTTTTCAGGAGATTGGAGGGAAGAATTTTGGAGATACGGTGCTGCAGGGAAAGGGTTTGTCCTATATATACAGACAGTCCTCGACTTTGCTAAATTCAAGACTTAAACAGTCTACACATTCATACATTTCATACACTATACACGGACAGACCTAACGCACTTTTCAGAGCCCGAATTTGCACTTTTATCTCTCATCTGACTCTGGATGATTCCAGTCCTGGGGGTGCTGCGTGGCTGCCAAGAGTCCCATTTCAGCATCACCAGTGGTCATCATTCTCAGGACAGCAACTGATGTCGTTATTTAAATATCTAATTGAAGAGAAAAATACTATACAAATGACAGTGCTGGTCAGTGATAAGAAACAAAGGTCTCATGAACTTAACCCAGTTGAGACAGAAGTGGGAATGATGAGCTGAACTAAAATTGGTGACTCTTTAGCTTCAAGTCAGGTGTTTACCACACTGAAACTGGTCAATTGCATGTTTATTTGTGAAGGAAAAAAAAATTAACTTTTGTAGGACAATAAAAGACCAAGTAGACTGGGAAAATGCATTCTTTTGGACAGGGCCTGAAATGGTGTATGGCCTGCTTCCACGGCCTTGGGAAGCATAATAAAGATAGTCCAGTTTTCTATGATTCTAAAAGGCAGCCTATCGTTGGCATTTTCTAAGTTACTTTGACAGCTCCAAGAAGGTTCTGGTCACTAAACTTTAACAGGGTTGTAAAAATTGTATCACGTTCCAAACTTTCTAAATCAAGATTATATTATTTTTGTTAAAAACAAGACAACAGGCCCAAAATGTAGTCACTTATACTAAGCCCCATGACACCTAAGTGAGACTTAATAATTATAGTTTTGGGGACTTCCCTGGTGGTGCAGTGGTTAAGAATCCACCTGCCAATGCAGGGGACACGGGTTCGAGCCCTGGTCCCGGAAGATCCCACATGCTGTGGAGCAACTAAGCCTGTGTGCCACAACTACTGAGCTTGTGCTCTAGAGCCCGCGAACCAAAACTACTGAGCCCACGCACCACAACTACTGAAGCCCACGTGCTCTAGGGCCCGCATGCCACAACTACTGAGCCCGCGTGCTGCAACTACTGAAGCCTGCGCACCTAGAGCCCATGTTCTGCAACAAGAGAAGCCACCGCAATGAGAAGCCTGTGCACCGCAATGAAGACCCAACACAGCCAAAAATAAATAAACAAATTATAAACTTATTAGAAAATAATAATAATTATAGTTTTGGCGTCTCCTGGAAATCAAATCTTAAATCAGTCAATGAGGAATTACCTGGTCAGTGAGGTAATCTGCCTGATAGACCCCTTCTCTCCCCTAAAGAAAGGTGACCTTGCTGAAACCAATCCACTTTTTGCTAGTTTAACTTCCTTACCCCCTTCCTTCTGCCAGTAAGTCTTTTATTCTGTACAGCTCCTGGGAGCTCCTTTCTATCTGCTAGATGGGATGCTGCCCGATTCAGGAATCATTGAATAAAGCCAATAAGATCTTTAACATTTCCTCAGTTGAATTTCTTAACACCCTGTAACATAAATATCTCTGCAACTGTCAATCTATATCTAGATGATGATAGAGAGATGACAGATACACAGATAGATGATAGATAGGGAACTATTCTCTGAGACTTATAGAACCTTTAATCAATGATGTCTGGGTCTGATTCTCTGGGAGAAAAAGGATCCAGACCTCAAGGACTGAGGATGGGGACTCTAGAATTTCTGAACCGATGAGTTAAAATAGCTTGGGAATGTGCTGTCTGTTGGGGAATAGCCACATGAGAACACATTTTACTCATTAATGCTGATGCAGGCCAGATTGCTTTCCAAGAAAGCCCGCCCTGTCACTTTTTCCAGCCACTCTTGTCCGAGGACACAGAGGAAATTAAGAGAGCCTGGGTATTCTTGGAAGGAATGCTACGCCTGAGCTTGGTGGCCAGAGTTTCAGCAGGGGTGTGTGCAATGCAGGAAGTGATAACAGAAAGAGCAACTCCCTGGGTCCTCCAGGCAAGAGAAGGGGATTCGGCAACTGGCGACTCCCAGAGACAACAGTTCCCCAGGTTTGGAGGCCTGAGAAGATTCCACTCCAGAATTCAAGTATGACCCTATTTCCCCTGTGCTTCTGAAACATGGCCAGGGATCATTTGGTAGCCAATTATTCTCTTTCAAGAGATTCTGCAACTTGGATAGTTGATTTGGAAGGAAGCAGCTAAGTACCCAGTAAAGTTAGCCCAGGGGACCTTAACTGAGAACACATCACCTGGAGAGACGTCTCAAAAGTCATAGGCCCTGAACCCACTGAATCAGAAATCTGGGGCCTAGACCCATGTAGTTTGGGGAAGGTTGTGGAGATTCTAATGCAAGCCCCGAGTTAAGGGCCAGTGCAAGAGAATACTGTGCCAGTAAGGCCAGGCCATGGCCTTGATATTTTTTTTTTCTTTTTATGTTAAAAATGTCAGTTTTGGGACTTCCCTGGCGGTCCAGTGGTTAAGACTCCACACTTCCACTGCAGGAGGCACGGATTTGATCCCTGGTCAGGGAACTAAGATCCCGCATGCCGCCGTGTACTAGACCAGGCTTCCCATTTTAATGAGCATACAAATCACACATCTTGTTCAAGTGCAGATTCTGATTCAGCAGGTCTAGGGTGGGGGCCTGACAATTTACATTTCTAACAAGTTCCCAGGTGATGCTTATGGTACTGGTCCATGGTCCACACTTTGAGTAGCAAGGGGGCTGGGTCAGTGGTTCTTAACCTGGGGCGATTTTGTCATCAGCACCCCCAGGGGACATCTGGCAGTGAGAAATGTCTGGATATGTTTTTGCTTGTCAACTGGAAGTGGAGGGTGTTAACCACCTAGCTGGTAGAGGCCAGGGACACTGCTAAACATCCTACAGTGCATGGACAGTGCCCACAGCAAAGAATTATCCAACCAAATTGTCTGTGGCTCTGAGGCTGAGGAACCCTGGGCTAAAACCAAATACAGAACTTATAAGGTTTCTGAAAAGTAGTTACTTTAGTCTTAACTCTTTGCCCCGTCAAAGGTCTGAAAAGGTTGGCAACTGGATTTAAGGAGGAAAATTTGGGGAGAGAATTTTCTGGAAGGAGAGGTGTGTTTGCTTCACATCTAGTGACTGAAGAAAAGGATTCCTCGGAGAACTCACCCAAGTACCCAAGCCTCAAAGATCTGGCTTTAAACATTCCACAAATCCGAAACCAACTCACAGCAGTAGTGCTCAAATAAGAACTTTCCCGTTTCCCTTTTCTCTCTTCCCTTTTTTGTATTCCATGTCCAAGCTAGCTACTCAAAAGTTAACTACTCGGACTCCATTCCCCACTTCAGGCTTCCCACCTGGGTCCCAGATTACAGGCTTCACCCTGAGAATCCTCTCACCTCTTCTTAAGTCCCACCAGGTTTTCGGGGCCTCACTGAAACACTTTCCTTGACCATCCTAGCCTGGGGTGGTCTGGCTTTTTTTTTTCTGTTTTTTCTAGATGCTGTCACAGCACTCTATGTATGCCCCTGTGACCACAGTTCTCTTCGCATTGTATTCTTTAAAAAAAAAAAACAGCTTTATAGAGATGTAATTCACATTCCATACAATTCACCCATTTAAAGCATACCATTCAATGGTTTTTAGTATATTCAGATATATGCGCAACCATCACCATAGTCGATTTTAGAACAACTTCAGCACCTCCAAAAACTAAATCCTGTACCTTTAATTATTACCCCTCATCCTCCATCTCCCTCTAGTCCTAAGCAAACATTAATCTACTCTCTGTCTCTATAAATTTCCCTATTATAGACATTTCATACAAATGGAATAATATAATATATGGTCTTTTGTAACTGGCTCCTTTCACTTAGCATAATGTTTTCAAGGTTTATCCATGTTGTAGCACGTATCAGCACTGCATTACTTTTTATGGCCAAATAACATTTCATTGTATGGGTATGCTACATTTTGTTTATCCATTCCTCACTTGATGGACATTTGGGTTGTTTCCACCTTTTAGCTATTGTGAATAATGCTGCTGTGACATTTGTGTACAAGTTTTTGTGTGGACATATGTCTTCATTTCTCATGGGGATGTATGTAGGAGTGGAATTGCTGGGTCATATGGTAACCCTATGTTCAGTTATTTCAGGACCTGCCAGACTGTTTTCCACGTAGCTGCACCATTTCACACTGCCACCCGCAGTGTCTGAGGTTTCCACTTTCTCCACATCCTCATCAACACTCATGTGTTTTTCTGATTAGCCATCTTGGTCATATGAAGTGGTATCTCACTGTGGTTTTGATTTGCATTTCCTTGGTGGCTAATGATGTTGAACATCTTTTCACGTGCCCTTGGGCCATTTGTATTTCTTCCTTGGAGAAAAGTCTATTCAGATCCTTTTTTGCCTATATTTTAATCGGATTATTTGTTTGTTTGTTTGTTTTTATTATCATTGCACTGTAAGAATTCTTTATATATTCTGCAGACAAGTCACTTATCAGACATAAGATTCGCAAATATCTTCTTCCATTCTGTGGGTTATCTTTTCATTTTCTTGATAGGGAGCAAAGATAGTCCATAGAGGAATCATATGTTGGGCAAAAATATCCAGGTCCTAGTGTCCCTGTCATACGTATCATGGTCTGGGGCTGCCCAGTAAGACCCTGGCCTCAGTGTGAAAGCTGAGGCAGATCGTGAGATGCAGACAGCTGGAGGCTGTCAGCTACCTGCACACCTGGCAGCTGAAGGACACGTTCTTTCTTGAGGGAGATCCAACTATCACATCTCCATGGCTCCCAGCGCCTTTTGTTTCTAAAAGGATAATCCCATAAAATATATTTTCTTTCTCTTTTCTTTTTCTTTTTTTCAGAAGCAAGATGAGGAGAGGCAGTGTTTCTTCAGATAAAAACAGAGTCCTCAGCCTGGGTCCTGCAAGCCAAGAGTGTCTGTAATGTGCCCTGGTGGTATTCCTGGGATGAAGCAGTGTACCCAAGGGAGTAGCTCCGAGTGGCCCAGGGAGGCCAGATGCTAAACAGACCTGGAGTCCCAAACGTACCAAAGACCCTTGAGCACAGGTCCCTTGGAGCAGAATGTTTGAGAAACCTGCAGGCCTGGATTGTGGGTGAAGACGGAAGAAGACAGACAGACAGAACCAGCGTCAAGGGTGAAGCCAGGTTGTCTCCTAGGTGAGTGAGCCTGGCCTGGGGCCTGTACTCTGGTGGGTAAAAGAGTCCCCACTTAAACAAGACACCATTTCCTGCCTCCTTTCCCACTGCTTCCTCTTATGTCTTCTCATCCTATTCTTCCCTAGTTTCATATCAATACACTGTTCTGTGAATTCATGGGGGTCACTGTGATCCCCCTTCAGAAACGAAGATCCCCTTTCAGGAATGAAGCACAAACTACCTCAGAGCGACCCCCATGGATAAGCCTCAGCCACCTTCAAGAATAGTAGCCTCAGCTGAGGAGAGCCACCTTACCCAAGGTCACATCCTCACCTCAGGCAGCCCTCATCTAAGGACTGACTGACATCAGAGGATAACAGTCAGGCCCTCTCACTCCACCTCCCACTTCAAACCAGCTCTGAAGGTTTGTCCCAGCCTCAGCTAGAAGCAGCTCAGGCTCGGGGCTTCCCTGGTGGTGCCGAGGTTAAGAATCCGCCTGCCAATGCAGGGACACGGGTTCAATCCCTGGTCCGGGAAGATCCCACATGCCACAGAGCAACTAAGCCCGTGCGCCAAAACTACTGAGCCTGCGCTCTAGAGCCTGCGAGCCACAACTACTGAGCCCACGTGCCACAGCTACTGAAGCCTGTGTGCCTAGAGCCCGTGCTCCACAAGAGAAGCCACTGCAATGAGAAGCCTGTGCACCACAACGAAGAGTAGCCCCTGCTCGCCGCAACTAGAGAAAGCCTGCGGACAGCAACGAAGACCCAACGCCGCCAAAAATAAAAAATAAATAAACAAATAAATTTATAAAAAAGAAAAAAAGAAGGAGCTCAGGCTCTAACAGAAACATCAGGAGATCCTGGCTACCCCTTCTCTCACTCCATCCTGCTCCACATCAAAGGAATCCCCCATCAGCATAGTTCTCCAGTCTCACAGCTTGGATTGGAATAGTTCATCCAAAGCTCTGGGCGAAGCCAAAAGTCACAATACATAGACGCTTAGAGCAGAAGTCTGTTCAAGGGGATGCTGAACACAAGAACCGGACTAGATGCTATTTGTGGTGCTCTGCAGATCCAGCAACACAGGAGTGGGTGAGGAGGAAGAGAGAAACACGCCACTCAGATTGTATTGCACTTCTCAGGTTGCTCTTCTGGAAAATTCAGCCCCAGGAAAGCAACCAGCCTTCTAGCTGTAAATCAATTTCAGTTATTTCTTCCTTTCCTCCCTCACTTCCTCTCCCTTTCTCTTTCTTTCTCTCTTCCTCCCTCACACCTTTCCTTCCTTCTCATTCTTTCTTTTTCTTTCTTTCTCTCTCTCTCTTTCTTTCCATTCTTCAAACAATTTTTTCCAAAGATAAAAAAAAAATACTTATTACAAACACCTTGGAACGCACAACAAAGTACTAAAATGGAAAGACAACTACCAATCAGAGATAATCACTAGTAACATTCTGACAGCTCCTTCTGGCCTTATTAACATACAGTTCTTAAAAATCATAGATGAGGGGGGCTTCCCTGGTGGTGCAGTGGTTGAGAGTCTGCCTGCCGATGCAGGGGACACGGGTTCGTGCCCCGGTCCGGGAGGATCCCACATGCTGCGGAGCGGCTGGGCCCGTGAGACATGGCCGCTGAGCCTGCGCGTCCGGAGCCTGTGCTCCACAACGGGAGAGGCCACAACAGTGAGAGGCCCGTGTACCGAAAAAAAAAAAAAAATCATAGATGAGGGACTTCCCTGGCAGTCCAGTGGTTAAGACTCTGCACTTCCACTGCAGGGGCCGCAGTTTCGATCTCTGGTTGGGATCCCGCATGCCGCACGGCACGGCCAGAAAAAAAAAAAAAAAAAAAAGATGAGAACATATTTGAGGTAGACTCTTGCAGCAAAGGATTCCCTCTATCCAAGCCCTTGTCTGATGCCCTCCCACACTGACTCTGGGCTTGGTCATCCTGACTGGCTCTGGCTAACGTTGATGTAAAGGCCTGGATCTAAGTCCTTTTTTCCCTATATATAAATACAAATATATATATACATATTACATATATACATATATATATATGACAAGTATACCCCAAATATTTATTCTCATCTGGGATCACACATTATTACAGGTGTTTTTTTTTTTTTTGGCCGTGCCA
Organism: Pseudorca crassidens; assembly: GCF_039906515.1. Classification (NCBI taxonomy): domain Eukaryota; kingdom Metazoa; phylum Chordata; class Mammalia; order Artiodactyla; family Delphinidae; genus Pseudorca; species Pseudorca crassidens. Next base: position 14,610,169 of record NC_090310.1, read on the forward strand.
TGCGGCATCAATGTGGCATTGGTGCTGGTGCAGTAGTGGTCACAGTTGGTTTACATCCCTAGCATCAGTGCCGATGGGCTCAGTGCCCAGCAGTGGGAAGACTGGTTCCCTCATTAGGTCAGTTCTGCAACGTGTCTGGGCACTGTTCCTCGGCGCTCAGTGCCAAGGAGTTCTGAGAGTTCCCCAATGCTGACTGATAAATACCTTTTCTGTGCAGACAAGCTAGAGTGTGTTCTGATGTAACTGAGAATCTTGAATGACACACTGGGAAAAACTAAATTAGGGAAGAGATGTATCCAGAATGAATTGTATGTATTGTCTGGAGTCTAGAGGACCTTGATATTTAACGTGTGGTCCATGTGGACCAGTAGCACCAGCAGCACCTGGGAATTTGTTAGAAATACTTAATCTTATCTCTACTTCAGTCTTGCTGAATCCAAATTTTCATTATAACAAGATCCCCAGGGGATTCGTAAACACAGATTGAGAAGCACCGGTCTAGCAATTCCCAATGCTGCTGCACTTTAAAATCACTTGGGTACCATTTTAAACATTGATGTCCATTTACATCCTACATGACAACAATTGATTCAGGAAAGAGTCATCAGTGGAGCCAAAACCACGGGGCAAAATGTTGTTGGGGAATAGGTTTTCCCACACAGCTCAAAGAATTTCCCCACAGATGACTTACTAGTTATAAAGGGGGAAAAATGACCTTTACGGCAGAGAAATCTGGCAGACAATAGGCAAACAAGTGACACAACTTAACATCACAAATAATTAGTCAAAGTGACAGCATAAGCCTCCTGATAAGCACACGATATCACCTATGTAGAATTTCTGCCAAAAAATGATTAACCTGAATCTCATACTGCGGTGGCAAAAAACAGACAAATCCAAATTGACAATCTGAAGAACAGCTGCTCAGACTCTTCAAAAACTCGTCAAAGGGCTTCCCTGGTGGCGCAGTGGTTAAGAGTCCACCTGCCGATGCAGGGGTCACGGGTTCATGCCCCGGTCTGGGAAGATCCCACATGCCGTGGAGCGGCTGGGCCCGTGAGCCATGGCCACTGAGCCTGCGCGTCCGGAGCCTGTGCTCCGCAATGGAACCTTGTCAAAAAGTTTCACGGGAGTCTAAAAAGACTGAGAACTGTTCTAGATTAAAGGCAACTAAAGAGACATGATAACTAAATGCACTGTATAATCTCTAATTACATACTGACTTGAGGGGGAAAAGGCTATAAAGCACATTTTCAGGACAATTTTGGGGAAATCTGAATATTAGTAGAATTGTATCAATGTTAAATGCTCCAGGTGTGATAATTATAATGTGGTTTGTGAAATTAATTTTTTTAAACTCAGCTAAAATTGGAGTTGGGACAGGCCTGTAGGGGGAGCTCTCATGACCGCCATGCATCATCAATTGCTCCAAACAGGAAGAGACCTCACCTACACCTCCCACCAGAAGGTGCCTCTACACTGCTATCCAGCAGGGAGAAGAAGACTCTTTCTGCCCCATGACAGCCCAGCTAATCAAAGACTAGCAGCCCAACCAATGAGAAGCCACCATACTTTGGACTCCCAGCTTCCTCCAATGGATTCTTTGGTTATCACAGACCCTCTCAACTCCCCACTTTTCCCCATAAAAGCAAGTTCCCCTTCCTTGTTCTCTGGATTTGCCTATGGTGTGCTGTAGTTCACACGTTCCAAATTGGAATTCCTCTGCTATCCCTAAATAAACTCACTTTTGCTGGTAAAATAGCTGGCTATTATATTATTAAAGTTGACATATTTGGTGTCAGAAGTGGGGTCCAAAGGAGGTGGACCTGAGAGATGATGGCTCCCAGAACTGAATGAGGTACCTGAACCAAGCCCTTTATGCTCATTGCTTCCGTGGGTCACCACCTGCTTTCAGTTTGGAGTCTCATCTTGGTTTCCAAGCTCCACTCTTTTTGCATTTTGAGCTCTCGGACTTCATTTGGGATCTAGAGAGGTTTTGTTCTTTCTGGCTCAAGGCTTCATCCTGGGTGAGTACTCAGTTGCTTTCTGGAGCATGGCAGTGAGGTCCTCTTTTGGGGACCAAGCTAACTGGGATATAAGATTTTGTTTTAGTCCTTTTGGAATCTGGGTTAGGACTCTAGCAACTTTCTTGGGTTTCCAGGAGAACTTAAGAAAATGAGACCCTGGCCATCTAAACGCTCTGAGGGCAGCCCTCCTTTGGGAACTCCAGCTGGTTTCATGTTTAAAAACTATGGGCTCCCCACATGCACATTTTTAACTAAGTGGGCTGAGAAAACTAAAGGTAATTCAGAATTACAGTGGCCATTATGGGTAGTTTTCAGTCTTCCCAAACTCATTTTTTTTTTATAAGACTAAATTGGAGGTCCATGGTTTTAAAATTAAACAAAACAAATGGTATATTTATTTTTATTGGTACCTGGAAGCTTCCAAATACACACAAAACTCTAAAATTACCTCTTTGCAAGATACCGTTTCTAAATTGGCAGAAACAACCAAAAAAGTAGAAAAGAACAAAATGACTAGGACTTCCTTGCTGTTCCAGTGGTTAAGACTCCGGGCTTCCAATGCGGGGGGTGTGGGTTTGGTGACTGGTTGGGGAGCTAAGATCCCACATCCCACATGCTGCACAGTATGGCCCCCCCCCCAAAAAAAAAAAAAAAAAAGAGAGAGAAAAGAACAAAATGACTTCTGAAACCTCATACTTCTTGTGTTCCCCTCCCCCAGGTTCTTTGTCTCAGGGGCCATCTTGTGTGTCTTCTCTGCCTCCTTTGTCTCAGACTCCACCTTGTGCTCTGGCCCCACCCCCAATGCCACCTTCCTCTTTCCTCTGGGAAAACCAACCCCTTTAAAATCGAACCCTCTGAGGATCCAAATGCTAAACCCCTAGTTACTGTTTCTAAGTTATCTGGAGCAAATAAACAACTAGAAGGAAGGATTTAAATATCAACTGCCCTAGATTTTTGATAATAGGAGAAAAGTTGCTTTCTGTTTGTCTGTCTGTTGAAGCTTTTTGGTAAGTCACCCCACCCTGTTCAAAAGGGGGCACCTTGTTTTAAATAAGTCCAGGGCTTCACTGGTGGCGCAGTGGTTGAGAGTCCGCCTGCCGATGCAGGGGACACGGGTTCGTGCCCCGGTCTGGGAAGATCCCACATGCCGCAGAGCGGCTAGGCCCATGAGCCATGGCCGCTGAGCCTGCGCGTCCGGAGCCTGTGCTCCACAACGGGAGAGGCCACAACAGTGAGAGGCCCGCGTACCGCAAAAAAAAAAAAAAAAAAAAAGTCCAACTTACGGAGCACCCTTAAAAGAGAGAACTCCAAACTCTTAGGGAGACAATAAAATGCATTCTTTGATTGGTATGCAGAAGCTTCTAAAAGACAAATTGACTCCACCCATAAACAGCTCTAAAAGCATTCTTACAGCATGCCAGAGACACAATTTGGATCTAACTATTCTTTTGAGTTTGTATCTGAGACATGGCTAAAATTTAAAACAAACCTAGAAGGTCCCTGTTTGCATCTGTCTGTATTTTCATTTGTGTCTATGTGTATATATGTGTTATAGATGTGTGGGTTTTGTTTTTTCCTTTTCTACCTGTGGATGGTATTGCTAAAATTAATTTATAAAAGAGCTCTATTTAATTGGTTTAAAAACAAACAAGCACTTATATGAGTTAAAATATAACAGAGACTGGACCAGGTGCTTTTCAAGTTTACATGATCTGAGATTAATGTTGATGAATGAAAGCTAGTTTGGGATTTAATTAAAATAGGCATATCTTTGGAGTTATCAACACTGAAAATAATGCAGGCATACCATTTTTATTCTACCTGAGCTTACTGGTCAGATAAGTTCATGTTATCTTTGTTACAAAATTTGTCAGCAAGAAAAATAACTTGGTATGATAAAAAGTTTTGTGAGTGATCTAAACATGACTGTTGAAAACAAGTAAATTGGATGTGAATGAGATAAAGGTTTATAAGTAATGCTTTTAGGTAGCTTCCCCAAATCTTTTTGGTAACTTGGAATCTTACAGTTTTGCTATGTTAAATGATGGGTAATCATTAAATATCTACATCATTCCCAAGTAAGATAAAATACTGAAACATTACTAAAAATGGGTTCATTCACTTTGGGCTTCCTTTACAAAGGAATTAAAGATAGTTGGATCTATTGGTAAGCATGCCATATTTTGGAAATTTTACTGTGGGGAAAACATGCTTTTAGGAATTATGAAATGTATGCAGAAATTTGTCAATAACAGACCGTTCTAGTGAAGTTACTAGGAATAATAAGGGAAAATAACTCTGTATGCAAGGAAAGAAGAATATGTGCTTTTGGCATTAAAAGGTATGAGGAATGGAAATTTTGTTGAGGGAAAGAAAGTAATTTTGTCCTAAAATAAGGCTGATTGTTTCAGAATAGGAAAGAGGAAAGACAGGACAAAGCTAAATGGAAATACTAAGTTGTAGAAGATTTGTGGAAAAAGAATCTTTGAAAAAAGAAACTTTATGTGTGGTCAAGCTGGTGAAGATTATAAAGGTTTTGAGACTAAGCTTTAAAATCAGTGGTGTACTTATATAAAACTAAAACAATTTTCTTTCATTTGCTGAAAGAACAAGATTTTCTTGGAATATTGATCTACTCCTGACAAAAAATTGTGCAAGGTTTTTCCTTACCTTTAAGTAATCGGCTTAGAAAACAGAGATTTCTATTTTACCAAAATTATTTCCTGTGCTTCATGTTGTCTTAGTCAAGTCTCTGATTAGTTAAGAAATCTTCTCAATATTAAAAGAGCTAAGTCTCCCTTACAACTATGTAACATTTTCTATTTGTCTTTGAAATCTTTGTTACTTTGATCAAAAAGATAATTAAGTATCATTTTATAATGATCTGTGGTCCTGTTTGTTAAGTTCTGTACATATTGCTTGTTGAACCTTTGCAAAAATGACATGCCTAATAAGATGAGCTAGTTCAGCACTTTGAGGTAATTTCTAGCACTTACAACCTTGACTAAATATGGACTTTAAACAAGAAATGCCTGAGAGTTCTTCCTACCACCTTTCCTTGTTACTCAAATAGAGACTCAAGAGGTTTCTGATTTGTGTACTTCCCTCCCACATGGGACATAACAACCAGGGAAGATCCTTCCTGGCACCGAGGGACAAACCACTACGTGCAGAGATCCTGACTCTTGATCAGCAATGCTTTCCAGGAAAGATTTTGATCAAAAGGGGGAAATGTGGAAACAATTAAAGAAACCTCAGCTAAAACTGGAGTTGGGACAGGCCTGTAGGGGAAGCTCTCATGCCCCACCACGCATCATTGACTGCTCCAAACAGATATATACCTACATCTCTGACAGGAAGATGCCTCTACTTTACTATCCAGCACAAGAAGAAAACTTCTCTCCACCCATGACAACCCAGGCAATTAGAGACTGTAGTAGCCCAACCTGTGAGAACGCTCCATACTTTGACCTACCAGCTTCCTCCAAGGGACTCTTTGGTTATCACAAGCCCTTCACAATTCCCTGCTTTTCCCTATAAAAGCAAGTCTCCCTTCCTTATTCTCTGGACTTCCCTGTTGTCCACCATGGTTCACATATCCCAAATTTCAATTCCTCTGCTATTCCCAAATAAACTCACTTTTGCTAGTAAAATAACTGGCTATTATATTTAAATTAGAGTTGACAGGTTATGTATAAGAGTACACTTATTCTTAGGAAATACATAAAGTGTCATGATATCTACACTTTATTTTAAATAGTTTAGGGGAAAAATCCATATATAAAAGAGAGAGAAATAAAAACAAAAGTTACAAAATGCCAAATGTCAACATTTGGTAAACTTAGGTCAAGGGTCAGCACATTTCTTCTGTGAAGGGCCAGACAGTAAATATGTTAGGCATTACCGTCTCTGTTGCAATACTCAACTCTGCTATTTTAGTGTGAAAGCAGCCATATGTAAATAAACAGGCGATAAAACACGATATGGGAAATCGTGTACTAATTTTATCTCATTAAGATTAGAAAACAACCATTTCAAAAATTTCCTTCTCTGAAAGGACATGCACCAAAATGTTACCAATGATGACTCCTGAAGGAGCAGGGAGTTGGTGAAAGGGAACTTTATGTTTTACTTTATATATTTTTGTATTGTTTAAATGTTCAAAAGAATGCTTTGGGTTTTTTCTCTTTTTTTTTTTTCATTAAGTTGCTTCTTGGAATAGTCAGCTTTTGCTGCAGTAACAAACAACCCCAAATCTCAGTGGCTTATAACAACAAATATTTGTTTTTCATGTTACATGAGGGCTGAGGATAGGCTGCACTTTGGATCTGTGTACTTTCTCACTCTGGGACCCAGCCCAAAGGAACAGACCTATCTGAAACACACTTTTCTCATAGCAGAGGGCAAAATCACTAGAGACCAAGCCAAACTATGCAATTTTTTGCTTTTAAAGTTTCTGCTCAGACATTATATGAGTCATTCCTGCTCACTTGCCAAAAGCCATAAGAAGTAACATGGCCAAACCTCACAATGGACCACTTAGCAAGAAGGTATATATAATCACCTTGCAGGGAAGGGAAGGAGTAATGGTGAAACAATTATATATCCTACTATAGGTCTGTTGAATTAATTAAATCTACTTGGAGGAAATATATATTTTTTGTTCTTATATATATTTTTTCTATTGACTTTTTTTCTTTTTCTTTTTTTTTTGCGGTACGCGGGCCTCTCTCACTGCTGTGGCCTCTCCTGTTGCGGAGCACAGGCTCCGGATGTGCAGGCTCAGCAGCCATGGCTCACGGGCCTAGTCGCTCCACAGCTTGTGGGATCTTCCCGGACCGGGGCACGAACCCGTGTCCCCGGCATCGGCAGGTGGACTCTCAACCACTGTGCCACCAGGGAAGCCTTTCTTCTCATTTTTTAATTCCCTATTTGAAGACAGAGACAGAAGAGTTCTCAGCAATGCTTTTCAAACTATGGGTGCTAACCCATTAGTGAGTCATGAGATTGCATGGAGGCATAATCAACATATTTGTTTAAAAGGACAGACTAGAATACAATAGAAGAGAAAATTATAAGAGAACATTGTACATAGTAAAGATAAGGACTGTTTCATAAAACTTTGGTTTCAGTTACATATATATGTATATATGTCCATATGCTGATATTAACTGTATATTTTGCTGTGAGTTTTAGTTAAAAAAAATTTTTTTAAAGCCTTGACCCAGAGGACAGGACAGATTGAGAGACTGACTGCTCCCCATTCCCATTTGGACTCAAGGATGCTGACACCAAGGATGAGGCTAACACTAAGGACCACAGGAAAGCCAAGAAGAACTTGGGGCACAAAGCCAGAAATGAACCAAGACATAAACTCAGAAAGCTAATATTTGCTGGACACTGACTCTGACAGGAATGCATTAGCCCTCTGTGAACACGATTTCATTTGATAACACCCCCGCTAATATCCCAGGAGGTAGTTACTCTGATTATTCACATTTCATAGATGGAAAGATAAGGAAGTTAAGTAATTTCAAGGTCCTGCAACAAGTAAACAGCAGAACCTGGATTCATCTGGCCTAGGGCTTGTACTCCTGCTAGGCACTCACCAGCATGGCTTCCAAGAGCAAGGGCCAGGTCACTCAAAGGAGGCTGAAAACCAGAGAGAGTATTAAAGGGCATGTGAGGTGTATGTTCTTGCACAAAAGTATAGACAGGATTCAGCCACTCAGAACAGCCCAATCGTAGTTGTCCTTTACTCAAGATACCTCATGGGGCTGCCCCAACCCTCATTCTCCAAGACATTGTTTATAGCCTTCACTGCTGTTCCCACACTGTCAGTGCCAAGAAAGTTCCTGATGGACTATAAGGTTCTCTCCCATTCCTGGTAACCAGAGGCTGAGTTAGAGCCCCAAACTGTTCAGGCCTCTTATCCTGGCTCATGTGTGAGCCAGGTGGGCTCTGGCCAGAACAACTGCTAGAAGGAGGGCTGGTTGGTGGGCATGGCTGAAAGTTCCAACCTTCTAATCACTTGGTCTTTCTGGTGACCAGCCCCATCCTGAAGCTATCTAGGGGCTCCACACTATATCATCTCATTAGCATAAACTCAGGTGTGCTCAAAAAAATGGGCTCCTTATGAGTAACTAAAGATAATCCCATCACTCAGGAAATCTCAAGGGTCTCAGGAGCTCTGTGCAAGGAACTGGGAACAAAGACCAAATATATTTCTTATTATATCACACATATATAGTATGCTAACTTTTGCTCGAGAGTGAAGGGAAAATAAGAAAAATATACGTATAACTGATTATCATTACGAAATAAAACACAAGAAGGATAAATCAGGAAACAATGTCATTGGTTACCTACAAGGGGCGGAGGAGAATAGGTGGAAGTGATAGTCCTCTGAGCATACCTTTTTTTATAGATTTGACTTTTGAAAGTATGGTAATATGTCACACATTCAAAAATAAAATTAAATCAATAAGAATGGAAAGGAGGTAAGTTAAAACTGAAAGCAAACTGAAACAATGGAAATAATCAAATAAGCACCATAACCACACTAAAAAGAAAAGAAGAATCAACTCAAGTAACTTAACACAGTATTTGACTACATACCCTCAACTGGGGGCAGGGGTGTGGCGGGAGGGGGAAGAATTGGAAACAAATCCTGAACTCCTTTTGGTAGGTCTGCTGTTTGTAATGGTGTGTGCAAAGCAATTCAGAAACCATCTTGGATGTAATAAACCACTTTAGATGTAATATAGGATTGAGCAAATATGTTGATACGGTTGGGAGCCAGGATTCTTACTGAGGGAGGGACATATAAATACAGAGTGGGCAAAGCAAGAAATAACTCTGTGAGGAGGTATCAGTGTAAATTCATGATTTCTAAAATACGTATATGCATGTTGATATTATACATATGTATGAATATGCAAATATGTGTATGTATGTACATGTGCATACACAAGCATATATTTCCTAGCTCTGTCCATTGAAAGAGCCAGGAAGCAAAGGCACTCCAGTAGCAGAGGACACCCAGTTCTCTGAACTTGATCTCTGATACCTTCACCACTACAAGGAGTCATGCTCCTCGCTGAAATGACTGAGTCCAGGCCTGGTACAAGATAGGCTTGGAACCCCACCCAGGAAGTAAGGCAGCACTTTTGAAAAAATGGGGTTTTGAGGGCAGAATGGAAGATGTGGAGGAAGTGCTGGAGTCAGCAAACCCGTTTTTTAACCATTGCGGTAAAGACTGGATTAGGGAAGAATCAGGGGATGCTCAATCTAGGGGGCAATTTTGTTAAGGAAAATTTGCATGGTCTCCCAGCACTGCTTATTCATTGTAAGGGAGAAAACACTAGCAATAATTAATTATATAGTATTTAGGTGTCAAGAGTCATGATGTATTTAACTCACTTTAAGATGGTTTGGGGGAAAAATGCATATTTTTATATTGTGCTGCTTTTATTTTTGCAACTTTTTGTAAGCTTGGAATTATTTCTGGATGGTTAAAAAAACAAAAACAAACAAAACAAAAAAAATGCCAGTACATGGGAAGTGTCTGAGAGTCAAGCTCATGAAGAATGCAGTTTTCATCCAAGAGAGGGTTGGGGTCTGACTGAGTAATCACAGCAGATGAGGAGCTGAGCTAGGTGACCCCAGCTGATAGGATACAGAGGCTGAATCCCAGGCAGTGGAGGTGGGTATGGGCCTATTGGAGATGCCCAATTGTAGCTGGAGAGGTGAATGTCCACCACGAAGCCTGATCCAATAAGGCACCTGTGACTAATGCACACACCTGGCCTTGTGTGGCTTAGGCCACTGTCAGCCCTGGAGAATAAGCCTCCCACAGTGGAGATCTCCAGACACAGGTTCAGCATCTCCTATACCAACCTCATGTGATCCTGACCCAGTGGAGCTTGTTCTTGGCTCCATTTCTGACTGTGATCCCTCCTGTGACCTCACCTGCATGTGCTGACTTCTCCCTCCTCCCAGCAGTCAGATCATGGCTTTCCTCTAGGTTTTCTGGCTCAACAGGGTGCCCTCACCCTGACTCCTTGGTTTCCCTATGACTCAGGGCTCTGGCTCCCTGCCCCAGGACTCCACCCTGCCTATGTTCTGTTCCTCCCAGCTAAGGCCCCAGAGGAGGAAAGAGGGGGAGTGTTTAACCCAGAACCTGCCAGGTTACTAAGACCACCTCCCCCACCCCTATCATTGAAAGGACAACTTGGGACTTCTGGTTCTGTGAGCCCAGCTACTGACTCAACCATACCTGCAGAACACTGCAGATACACAGTGACCCAATAAACTGTAAGCAGATCAGTCTGGGTAGCTGGTACTCTATCAGGGGATTGGTTCCTGACTGCAGAACACACCCAGCACGTCACAGCCCATAGCCCTGAAGTCTGCCTGTCCTTCCCCCTCTCAAGGTCGCGGGTGTTTGGGAAACACAAGGAAGGAGCATCAAAAACAGGCTAGCTCAATAGACGTGATGCTTGGAGCCCCAAGTTTCCAGCTAACGCTTGCTTCCCAAGCTCTAGCACATGAGCTCTAGCTCTGGAGCAGACAGTCCTGAGTCTACTCCCATTTCTACTGCTTGCTAGGAGTCCTTACACTGTTATTTCACCTATTCAGCTTCAGTTTCCTCATCTATGACATAGGGATAATGCATGGTAGGCACCTAGCGCAGTATCTGGAACATGGTTGGTGTGCAAAAATAGTAGCCATTGATTCAGGAAAGAATCACTGATAGATGCTTGAATTAGTGAGTGAAAGTCTGATGAGGAAGAGGATATTTACATAATCTTAAAATATCTCTCCATAAATTATTTATTAATTCTAAAAGGGAAAACAATCAAAGGACACTATCAAGAGAGTGAAAAGATAACACACAAATGGGAGTAAATATTTGCAAATCATATATCTGATAAGGAATTAATACCCAAAATACATAAAGAACTGAACTTCTGCAACTCAACAACAAATACAATTCAAAGGACTCAAATAGACATGTATCCAAAGAAGAAACACAAGTGCTCAATAAGCACATGAAAAGATACTCAACATCACTAATCATTAGGGAAATGCAAATCAAAACCACAATGAGATGACGCTTAATACTCCTGAGGATGGCTGTTACTAAAACAAAAGCAGAACTGAAAAACACAAATGTTGGCCAAGGATGTAGAGAAACTGGAATCCAAGTGCACTGCTGGTGGGAATATAAAATGGTGCTGCCACTGTGGAAAAATGGAAAAGCCACTGTGACAGTTCTTCAAAAAGTTAAAAACAGGGAGTTCTCGGGTGGCCTAATGGTTAGGATTCCAGGCTTTCCCTGCCATGGCCTGGGTTCAATCCCTGGTCGGGGGACTGAGATTCTGCAAGCACAGTGCAACCAAAAAAAAAAAAAAAAAAAAAAAAGACACACACACACAAACAACAAAAAAAGTTAAAACAGAATTACTGTATAATCCAGCAATTCCACTTCTAGATATATACTCAAAAGAATTGAAAGCAGGGACTCAGACAGATATTTGTGCACCAATGTTCAAAGGCAGAAACAACTGAAGTGTCCATCAATAAATGAATGGATCAACAAAATGTGATATATACATACAATGGAATATTATTCAGTCATAAAAAGGAACAAAATTCTGATACCTACTACAACATGGATGATCTTGAAAACATTATGCTTAGTAGAATAAAGCAGACACTGAAGGACATTAAGTGCTTAGAATAGGCAAATTCATAGAGACAGAAAGTAGAATAGAGGTTACCAGGGGCTAGAGAAAGAGGGGGAATGGGGAATTACTGTTTAATGGGTACAGAGTTTTAGTTTGGGGTGATAAAAAAGTTCTGAAAATATACAGTGGTGATGATTGCACAACACTGTGAATATACTGAATTGTTAAACTAAAAATGGTTAAAATGATAAATTTTATGTTATATGTATATTTTACCACAATTTTTTAAATGTAAGGGGTACTAAGGTCTGAAGCAGTGTGGGTCCCTTTGAACTCTCTAAACTGACTGGCTTCCTTGACAGTGCCTCACAGTGAGAAGACACTGTGAGGGATAAAGTCAAAATTGAGCAATACAGGGACAATAGAGAGACAAAGAAAGTCAAAATTGAGCAAAACAGGGACAATAGAGAGACAAAGAAAGAAGAGGTCTAAATCAGGGCCTTAAAGGGCTAGACCATAATATTTTTGGCTTGTAGGCTACACGGTCCATGTTGCAACTCCTCAATTTTGCAGATTTGGCCTGAGAGCAGCCATAAACATATGTAAATGAATGAGCAGGGCTGTGGTCTAATAAAACCTTATTTACAAAAAAACAGGTGGCCTTTGCCAATCCTTGGTCTAAAAAAAAGAGTGGGAGGGGAACAGAGTCAGCAAGCCACCATATTTTTAAATATTATATGAAAACAACAAAAGAGGGACGTTTGTGAAGTTTGTAAAACCATCCTGAACCACACAACTCCTTCTAAAAGTTCCAGAAAAGTAATTTCATATAAAAATAAACAGCAGAAAATTATTGGGGTCAAATTTCATACAAGGTTATTATTAAAAAAAAAAAAGAGTATAACATTTCTATAAGCTAATGAGCACACCAGAAATACATGCACACGAAACAGCTCAAATTGCAACCTACTATTTTAAAACCAGCTAAAAATTAATAAGAAATGATACATGACATGAATGAACCACAGTAAATAAAGTTACAAAAACTCATAAATAAGAGTTTTACTTTACTCAGAGTAAAAATTAGAAGGGGAAAAAATGAAGACTAAATTAGAAGAAACATAAGACCAAATAAATGCAATTAAAAAAAAATGTCTTAAGGAAAATAGGAGGAAATTTTTTAAAGAAATCATAGAAGAGGGCTTCACTGGTGGTGCAGTGGTTAAGAACTGCCAATGCAGGGGACACGGGTTTGAGCCCAGCTTTGGGAAGATCCCACATGCCGTGGAGCAACTAAGCCCGTGCACCACAACTACTGAGCCTGTACTCTACAGCCTGCGCGCCACAACTACTAAGCCCATGTGCCACAACTACTGAAGCCCACATGCCTAGAGCCCATGCTCTGCAACAAGAGAAGCCACCACAATGAGAAGCCTGCACACCACAACGAAGAGTAGAGCCCGCTCCCCACACTAGAGAAAGCCCACGTGCAGCAATGAAGACCCAGTGCGGTCAAAAATAAAATAAACAAATTTATTTTTTTAAAAAAAGAAATCATAGAAGAGAGCAAAATGATCTGAATGAAAATGACAAATATGGAAGATAGGCAAAGAACTAATACAGAATATAGAAGTCTCTGAAGCAGAGAAGTGAAGCAAATGAACAGAATAAATATAAAAATCAAGAAAATAGGGCTTCCCTGGTGGCACAGTGGTTGAGAGTCCACCTGCCGATGCAGGGGACACAGGTTCGTGCCCCGGTCCGGGAAGATCCCACATGCCGCGGAGCGGCTGGGCCCGTGAGCCATGGCCGCTGAGCCTGCGCGTCCGGAGCCTGTGCTCCACAACGGGAGAGGCCACGGCAGTGAGAGGCCTGCGTACCGCAAAAAAAAAAAAAAAAGGGGGGGGGGGGCAAAAATCAAGAAAATAGATAAAAAATCAAGGTATATATATCTTGGTATAAAATATGTATAAAATCAAGAAAGTATGTAAAAAAATTCCAGAAATGTTCCCAAATTGAAGAAAAAAATATCTGAAACTATATATACACCATACGCATCTAAGAATACTTGACTCAAACAACCACTGCCAAGACATATTCTAGTAAATTCACCAGACTCTCAGGAGAAAAAAAAAATCCTTTGAGCATCTAGGCAAAAAAAAAGAAAAAAGAAGAAAAGCAAGTGGCTTATACAAGAAACAAAATGAGGATACTGTCAGACTTTTTAACATAAGTGCTTGATGCCAGAAGAAAATAGAGTAACTGAATATTTTAAATTCAAGGAAAAGAAAATGTGACTCAAGGACTTTGTATCCAGGAAAATTGACTTTCAGATATAAAGAGCACATACTATTATCAACATGCAAGAGCTCAGGAGGGGTTTTCTGGAGAATGGCGGGTATGAGCCAAATCTTGAGTTACAACTTGGATACCTGAAGAAGTAATGTAGTATAAGCAGATGGCACAGTATTCACAAAAACATAGGGATAGGAAAACAAAGAATATTTTCAAGGAATGTTCTTTCTTTCACTAACTTTTACTCATCCTTCAAGTCCAAACATTCCTTTCTCAGAGAACCTTTCCTGATTCTACCAGACTAGGTCAGGTTCTCTGTTATAGGCTCTCTTAGCTCATTCTCACTTCTAATTCCAACTGTAGTTATAATGAAATAATGAATTATGAAACTGATCAGTTAGCATCTCTTCCCCTAGAACATAAAGCTTTCTGAAGGCAGGGGCTCTGGATGACAGAGTCACATCGTACCTTCACTGCCTTGCATGGTAGACACTCAAAAACGTGTTCAGTAAATGAATGAGTGGATCCATTCAGCTGGAACAGAGGGTTGTACAGGAGACTAATAAAGTTGGAAATTTTATTGGGAACCAGATTGGGAAGGACCTAGAATGCTAGTGTTAAATGCTTAGATTTTTATATATATTCACATGTTGTTGATCCACTTATCCATCAACAGACATTGGGGTTCTTTCTATTTTTGGTTATTGAAAATAATACTGCTATGAACATGGGTATACAAATATTTGTTCAAGTTCCTGCTTTCAATTCTCTGGGGTATGTACCCAGAAGTGGAATTGCTGGATCATATGATAACTCCACGTTTAACGTTTTGAGGAACTACCATACTGTCTTCCACAGTGAATGAACCGTTTTACATTCCCACAAACAATGCACAAAGAGTCTAATTCCTCCATATCTTCACCAACACTTGTTATTTTGTTTTATTTTATAATAGCCACCCTAACTGATGTGGATCTCTTAGTGGTTCTGATTTGCATTTCCCTAACGACTAGAAATGTCCAGCATCTTTTTACAAACTTATGGAACATTTGTATATCTCCTTTGGAGAAATGTCTATGACATACTTTTTTCTTAAAATTTTCAATATTTCCAGGCTTTGCAGTTCATCCACAAGTTTTTTCAAATTGTTGCAAATCTCAAAAACATTTTCCAACGTGTTTATTGAAAAAAAATCTACATATAAGTGGACCCACACAGTTCAAACTCATGTTGTTCAAGGCCAACTGTAATTTCAACAGCTTTGAATGTATTGACTTGTTTTGTGGCCTAATGTATGGTCTGTTCTGGAGAATGTTCCATGTGCACTTGAGAAAAGTGTATTCTGCTGTTGTTGGGTAGAGTGTCTGTAAGTCTGTTAGTTCCAGGTGGTAATAGTATTGTTCAGGTCCTTTATTTCCTTATTGATTCTGCCTGGTTGTTCCTGCATTATTGAAAGAGGTACTGAAATTTCCTACTATTATTGTGGAGCTATCTATTTCTCCCTTCAATTGTCAATTTTTATTTCAAATATTTTGGTGGTCTTATTACATACATACATGTTTTAAACTATTATATTTTCTTGCTGTATTAAACTTTTTATAATATCTTTGTCTCATAATCTTTTTAAAGTCTATTTTGTCTTAGTATATTCACTCCCACTCTTTTTTGGTTACTATTTGCATGAAATATCTTTTTCGATCCTTTCATTTCCAACCTATTTATGTCCTTAGATCTTAAGTGAGTCTCTTGTAGAGAGCATATAGTTGGGTCATGTTTTTCAAATATATTTTGCCCATCTATGATTTTTTTTTTAAAGAATTTTTATTTATTTATTTTTGGCTGTGTTGGGTCTTCGTTTCGTGCGAGGGCTTTCTCTAGTTGCGGCAAGTGGGGGGCCACTCTTTATCGCAGTGCAGGGACCACTCTTCATCGCGGTGCCGCAGACCTTTCACTATCGCGGCCTCTCGTTGCGGGGCACAGGCTCCAGATGCGCAGGCTCAGTAGTTGTGGCTCATGGGCCTAGCTGCTCCGCGGCACGTGGGATCTTCCCAGACCAGGGCTCGAACCTGTGTCCCCTGCATTGGCAGGCAGATTCTCAACCACTGTGCGACCAGGGAAGCCCCATCTATGATTTTTGATTGGGAAGTTTAATCCATTTAAAGTAATTACTGATAGGGAAATACAACTTTTGCCATTTTGTTATTTGCTTTCTATATGTTTAATACCCTTTTTGTCTCTCATTTCTTCCATTACTGTCTTCCTTTTTGTTTTGTTGATTTTTTGTGACATGTTTGAATTCCCTTCTCATTTCCTTTTGTGTATATTCTGGATGTTTTCTTTATGCTTATCTTGGTGATTATATATAAAATCCTAAAGTTATAACAATCTATTTTTTATTGATACAAACATCTTAAATCACATATAAAAACACTCTCTTTTACAGCTCTGCCCTCCCCCTTTATGTTACTGATGTCACAAATTACATCTTTATATAATGGGTACCATTTAACATAGATTGATAATTTTTTATGCTTTTCTCTTTTAAATCCTGTGAAAGAATAAAAAATGAAGTTATGAAAAAAATTATAATACTGGTTTTTATATCTGTCCATGTATTTACCTTTACTGAAGATCTTTATATCTTCACATGACTTCGAGTTACTATTCAGAGTCCTTTCATTTCAACCTGAAGGACTCCCTTGAGCATTTCTTTTAAGGCAGGTCTAGTGGTAATGAACGCCCTCAGCTTTTGTTCAGCTAGGAAACTCATAATTTCTCCCTCAATAAAAGTATTTTTTTGGACTTCCCAGGTGGCGCAGTGGTTAAGAATCCGCCTGCCACTGCAGAGGACAAGGGTTTGATCCCTGGTCCAGGAAGATCCCACATGCCGTGGAGCAACTAAGCCCGTGCACCACAACTACTGAGCCTGCACCCTAGAGCCCGCAAGCCACAAGTACTGAGCCTGTGTGCCACAACTACTGAAGCCCACACACCTAGAGTCCATGCTCTGCAACAAGAGAAACCACTGCAATGAGAAGCACTTGCACCACAATGAAGAGTAGACCCTGCTCACTGCAACTAGAGAAAGCCCGTGTGCAGCAATGAAGAGCCAACACAGCCAAATATAAATAAAATTATTTAAAACAAGTATTTTTTGTGTGTGGAAAAGTAAAAAATTTACTATCTCAACCATTTTTAAGTGTACAGTTCATTAGCGCTAAATACATTTACATTGTTGTGCAATGAATTTCCAGAACTCTTTTCAACTTGCAAGCAAAACTGAAATCTATAACCATTAAACAACAACCGATTATCTCCTCCCCCTGGTCCATGGAAACCACCATTCTATGTTTGTGTTTATGATTTTGACTATATCTCATATAAGTGGAACCATAAAGTATCTGTCCTTTTGTGACTGGTTTATTTCACTTAGCATAATATCCCCAAGTTTCATCCATGCTGTAGCATGTGTCAGGTTTTCCTTAATGGCTGAATTATATTCCAGTATATGTATAGATCACATTTTGTTTATCCATTAATCTGTCAATGGACACTTCATTTTGCTGCCACCTTTTGGATAGTGACAATAATGCTCCTATGAACATGGGTGTACAAATACGTCTTTTAGATCCTGCTTTCAATTCTTTGGGTATATACCCAGAAGTGGAATTGCTGGATTATACAATAATTCTATGCTTATTTTTTTGAGGTCCTGCTATACTGTTTTCTGTATGTTACACCATTTTACATTACCATCAACAGTACATAAGGGTTCCAATCTCTACATCCTCCCCAACACTTGTTATTTTGTTTTGTTTTATAGTAGCTATTCTAATGGGTGTGAGGTGATTCTCTCTCATTTTTGAGGGATAGTTTTGCCAGGTATAGAACTCTCAGTTCAAAGTCTTTTTTTTTTTCTTTCAGCACTTTAAATACATCATCCTGTTCCCTTCTGGCCTCCAAAGTTTTTGCTGAGAAATTAACTGATAATCTTATTGATGATCCCTTGCACGTGACGAGTCACCTTTCTCTTGCTGCTTTCAACATTGTCCTTATTTTTCTATAGTTTGATTACAATGTGTCTTGGTGTGGGTCTTTCTGGATTTATCCTACTTGGATTTTAAACTTCTTTGATTTGTAGATGCATGTCTTCACAAATTTGGGTAGTTTTTGGCCAATATTTCTTCAAATAATCTCTTCCTCTTTCTCTCTTCTTCTGGTACTTGCATATACATATATTGGTCCTCTTGTTGATGTGCTGTTAAGTCCCTAAGGATCTGTTTGTTTTCCTTTTTTGCTCTTGTGCTGATTCTTTCTTCTGCCTTCTCAAATCTGTTGTTGAACCCTCAGTGAAATTTTCAATTAAGTTATTGTATTTTTCAGCTTCAGAATGTTTCCTTTTTTATAATTTGTTACTATTCTCATTTTATTCATATATCATTTTCCTGATTTCCTATAGTTCTTTGTATGTCTTCCTTTAACTCTTTAAGCTTATTTCAGACAGTTGTTTTAAAGTCTTTATTTAGTAAGTCTGATACCTATGTTTCTTCAGGGAAGGTTCCTGCACTTCATTTTCTTCCTTTGAATAGGCCAGGCTAT
This sequence comes from Pseudorca crassidens, assembly GCF_039906515.1. Taxonomy (NCBI): domain Eukaryota; kingdom Metazoa; phylum Chordata; class Mammalia; order Artiodactyla; family Delphinidae; genus Pseudorca; species Pseudorca crassidens. The sequence continues at coordinate 14,628,782 of NC_090310.1, forward strand.
CCTGTTCCTTGCAATTTTTTTGTTGTTGAAAATTGGGCATTTGAAAAAACAACCACCTCTCCTAGCCTTGGCAAACTGGGTCTATGCCAGCAAAATCGTTTACTGATTAGGATATGTTGTGAGCCTTAGGATCAGCCAAAGTAGAAAGCTAAGTCTTCAGATGTGTTCTTAGCATACATCTCACCTGGATCTGTGTACCTTTTGTGATTTCTCTCTATACAAATTGCTTTTATATGTCTTACACAGAGTCTTACTCATTTCTCCTTGGGGCCCTAGATAGTCTATTGTATGTCTCCACCCACAATATCTTGTCTTAGGTGTCTTGTGAGTCTAATTCTACTGATTTTATAAGCAATTATTGTCACTTTCTATTGAGTTCCCCTGCAGAGATCCAATTAGGGGAAACAGAAACTAGTTCTTCAGGCAGCTCCCAGACAAGTTAGAATATTGCAAATAAGGTTTGCTCTGCTCCCTTCAGTTTGAAGGAGGGAACTGAGAAACGGGCTTCTGCCTCCTCCAGAGCAAGACTGCCCAGAGGTGAGGGGACAAGGGTGAGCAAAAATTCCACAAAATTTTCTACCATTTTGAATGTAGCTTTTTCTTGATTGGCCATTCTTGGTTACTGTAGGCCTCTGACTGTTTTCCAGAGCGCGCACAAGCTCACTTTAGCTAGCTTTTGGTTGTTTTTAATGTCTCTGTTGTGGAACAAGAGGTTGGAGCTTCCTAGCTCTCCATTTTGCTCATGTCATATAGATTTTTTATTCTCAATGTCATAGGAAGAGTTTCAGTTTTTGAGCTGAGGGTATGATGTAAAGAAAGACTATTTTAGGTATATTAAGTACAGACAGGGTACACAATGGATCAAGAGAAAACAGTGGAAGCATTAATTAACCTGTCTTATCTTGCAAGCCATATGCAACTTGAGGTTTGACTCTATGGCCCAAGGATATAGCACTGAACCTGGCACATACTATGTGCTCAACAAACCTTTGTTGAACCTAAAATTAGAGCTTATGTGACTGAACACAGAATCCTCAAGCCAGCCCCATAGTGTGTGGCAGGTAAGACAGTCAAGACTAAACACACTTTAAGACTTCTGGCATCATGCTAGTGGGTAGAATCTACACCAGGATTCAGCATGCCAGCTCTTGAAGCATCCATGGGAAGAGTGCAGATGTCCTACAGAACACAATGAGGACCTCATGAGGAAGATTATCGGTGGAGAGGGAACCTTCTCCTCCCCACTCTGGAACCATCTAAACAAGGATCAGCAAATTACAGATTACCGCCCAATTCTGTAAGTAGTTGTACTGGAACACAGTCCCACTCATCTATATATTCTCCATGGCTGCTTTCATGCTGTAACCACAGAATTATGTAGTTGTGATGGTAATTTATGACCTGCAAAGGCTAAAATACTATCTGGCCCTTTACAGATGAAGCTTGCTGATCCCTGTTCTAAACAGTAGAGTGAAGTCTAAAGGGGCTAGAGGCTGCTGTGGATTACATAGCATTTAATGAGGGCCTAAAATGACAGATAACTCAGTAGTCCACAGGAACCAACCGATGAAACTTAGTCACTTTCTTTTCAGGGAGAGAATACTTTGCGGGGGGGCGGCGGGGAACAGGGACAGGTTTCAACAAATGGTGCTAGGATAAATGGATATGCAGAAGAATGAAGCTGGACTCCCTCCTCACACCATATACAAAAATAACCTCAAATGGATTGAAGGCCTAAATGTATAAAAGTTTTAGAAGTTACACAGTAGCAAATATTTATGACATTGGTTTAGGCAATGGATTCTTAGATATGAGGCCAAAATTAGAAGCAAAAACAACCAAAAAGAGATATACTGGATTTTATCTAAATTAAAAACTTAGGTGCTCCAAAGGACATCATACAGAAAGTGAAAAGACAACCCAAAAATGGGAGAAAATAGTTGTATATCATATATCTGTCAAGGGCCTAGTATCTAGATTATATAAAGAAATCTTACAATTCAACAATAAAGACAAACAACCCAATTAAAAATGGGCAAAGAAGAAGAACAAAGCTAGGAGTCTGATGCTACATGACTTTAAGATTTAATACAAAGCTACAATAATCAAGGCAATGTGACATTGGTGAAAGAATAGAAAACAGACCAATAGAACAAAATAGAGCCTAGAAACAGACCCACACAAAGACAATCAACTGATCTTTGCCAAAGGAACAAAAGCAACTGAATGGAGAAAGGATAGTCTTTTCCACAAATGGTGCTGGAGCAACTGAATATTCACATGCAAAAATGAATGTAACGACTTCCCTGGCAGTCCAGTGGTTAAGACTCCACGCAACCACTGCAGGGAGAGCAGGTTTGATCCCTGGTAGAGGAACTAAGATCCCACATGCCACAAGGCACAGCACCCTCCCCCCGCCCCCAAAAAAAGAATGTAGACAAAGGTCTTAGACTTTTTACAAAAATTAACTCAAAATGGATCATAGACTTAAATGTAAAATGCAAAATTATAAAACTCCAAAAGATAACACAGAAGAAACTCTAGGTGACCTTGGGCTTCATGATGACATTTTAGGTACAATATCAAAAGCATGATCCATGAGGGAATTCCCTGGCGGTCCAGCGCTTCCAGTGCAGGGGGAGCGGGTTTGATCCTTGGTCAGAGAACTAAGATCCCACATGCCACGCAGTGAAGCCAAAAAAAAAAAAACAAAACAAAAAACCCATGAACCATGAAAGAAAAACTGGATAGGATGGACTTCATTAAAATTAAAACTTCTGCCCTGTGAAAGATACTGTTAAGAGAATGAAAAGAGAAGCCACAGAGACTGGGAGAAAAATATTTGTAAAACACAATATTTGATAAAGAACTAGTTTCCAAAATATATTTTAAAAACCTCTTAAATCTCAAAAACCTAACGAAAAAATGAGCAAGAGATCGGGACACTTCATCAAAAAAGACAGAGAGATGGCAGATAAACATATGAAAAGATGCTGAACATACGTCTTTAGGGAACTGCAAATTAAAACAACAATGTGACAATATCGCACACCTATTAGAGTGACCAAAATCCAGAACAATGACACCAACAAATTCTGGTGAGGATGTGGAACAAAAGAAACTCTCATTCATGCTGGTGGTGATGCAAACTGGTGCAGCCACTTTGGAAGACAATTTGGCAGTTTCTTATAAAGCTAAACATCCTCTTACCATATGATCCAACTATCACACTCCTTGGTATTTACACAAATGAGTTAAAAACTTCTGTCCACATAAACCTGCACACAAATGTTTATAGCAGCTATTTTTGATAATTGCCAAAACTTGACGGTAACCAAGATTTCCTTCAACAGGTGAATGGATAAACAATCTGGTAGATGCAGACAATGGAATATTATTCAATACTAAAAAGAAATGAACTGTCATGCTATGAAATGACATGGAGTAACCTAAGTGAAAAATCCAACCTGAAAAGGTTACATACTGTATGATTCCAACTATACGACATTCTGAAAAAGGCAAAACTATGAAGACAGTGAAAAGATCAGTGGTTGCCAACAATTTAGAGGAAGGGAGGGAGGGATGAATAGGTGGAACAAACGGTATTTTTAGGGCATTGAAAGTATTCTGATGACACTGTAATGATGTCACATATAACATTATATATATATTACATATTTGTCAAAACCCATTCTAGGTATGCATTACTGCACTTTCTGCACTTACATTAGGTTCACAAAGAATGAACCTAATGTAAACTATGGACTTTTAGTAACGATGTACCAATACTGGCTCATCAACTGTAACAAATGCACCACACTAATGCAAGATGTTAATAGGGGAAACTGTGTTGGGAGGGGTGGGGACAAGGGACTATACAGGAACTCTCTGTACTTTCTGCTCAATTTCTCTGTAAACCTAAAACTCCTTGAAAAAACAAAATCTATTAATTTTTTAAGGTGCAAAGCATTTCAATAGGCATTTTTCCAAATAAGATATACAAGTGGCCAATAAGCACATGAAAAGATGCTCAACCTTAGGAGCTACTAGGGAAATACAAATAAAAACCACGAGATAGCACTTCACAAACACTAGGCTGGCTATAATCAACAAGAGGGACAATAACAAGCAAAAGATTGGATTCCATCATTTTTGGCCATGCTGCGTGGCTTGTGGGACCTTAGTTCCCTGACCAGGGATTGAACCCTGGCCATGGCAGTGAAAGCGCCGAGTCCTAACCACTGGACTGCCAGGGAATTCCCTGGATTCCATCTTGGGTTGTTGGTGGAAACATGAAATGGTACATGTACTATGGAAAACAGTTTGGTAGTTCATCAAAAAGTTAAACACAGGGACTTCCCTGGTGGTCCAGTGGTTAAGATTCTGTGCTTCCACTGCAGGGGGCATGGGTTTGAACCCTGGTTGGGGAACTAAGATTCCACATGCCACAAGGCATGGCCAAAAAATTAGTTAAAAAAAAAAAAGTTAAACACAGAGTTACCATACGACCCAACAATTCCACTCCTAGGTACGTATATTCAAGAAAGGTAAACAGTCACAAAAGATTTATATATGAATGTTCACAGCAGCATATTCATAACAGCCGAAGAGTAGACACAACCCAAATGTCTATCAACTGATGAACTGATAAACAAAATGTGGTATATCCATTCAATGAAGTATTATTCAGCCATAAAAAGGAATGGTACAACACATTTGAGCCTTGAAAAAATTATGCTAAATGAAAGAAGTCAGATACAAGAGGCCATATACTGTATGATTCAATTTACATGAAATGTCCAAAATAGGCAAATACAGACAGACAGAAAGTAGAAAGTAGATTACTGGTTGCCAGGGACTATGGGTAATTGGGAATGACTGCTAACGGATATGGGGCTTCTTTTAGGGGTGATGCAACCATTCTGGAATTAGGTAGTAGTGATGATTGTATAATCTTGTGATTATACTCAAAACCACTGAGTGGTATATTTTAAAATGATAAATTTTATGGTACATGAATTATATCTTTTTTTTTAAGATTTTTTTGATGTGGAACATTTTTCTCTTTTATAAGTCTTTATTAAACTTGTTACAACATTGCTTCTGTTTTATGTTTTGGCCCCTTGGCCACGAGGCACGTGGGACCCCAGCTCCCTGACCAGGGAACAAACCCACACCCCCCGCACTGGAAGGCTAAGTGCAGCTTCCACTGGACTGCCAAGGAAGTCCCTGTGAATTATACCTTTATTTTTAAAATATGTAAAAGGATTTCTGGCCAGTTCTGGGCAGTTTTGCTTCCTTTTATGCCCTTAGTTCATTGTGTAATTAAATAAGATTGACGATCCTTTTCAGGGTATGTGGTCTGTTTTATAGTTTACTGAGAAATGATCCATTTACACAAGCAGTAATAAATTGATTTCAGGGGAGAAAATGATTTAGCAAAGAATATACGGGAGGATTGATCCTCTCATCTCTCATTAGGGTATAAGCTCTTGAGAGCTGGTATGCTTACACAATGACTGATTAGGAAAACAGTACCCATTATTTTATGAACAAGCCTTGAATAAGTGGCAAGTCCTCTGAGGTGGTAGTGGGTCATACAGTAACTTTTAAGCAAAAAGAGGCAAGGAAATTATTTGGATAAACCTCTGAGAGTCAACTTCATCTTTTAAGAGTTCAGCAGTACCTTCTTGAAAGATCAATCCCCTCAGTGCTGCGTCTCCCAGAGTGACTGGACTGGGTGTCAGTCTCCATGTTTGGGACATAACTTAACTATCCACTATACATTTAATAACTTTTGCAGAGGCCAAGGACAACATGGAAATAAAGATTTTTTTTTCTTTTTAAAGAATAAAACAGTCACCTGGTCAAAAACTGAAGCCATACAGAAGGACATAAAATGAAAAGCAAGTCTCATAGACTCCCAGCTCTCCTTTCCAGATATGATCCTGGTTAAGTTTCTGTGTAAATTACAACCTTTTCTTTCTGAAATGTTGATTACTAATGCTATGGGAATATTACAAAGACCATATTTCTTATAAAGGTTAAGTCTCCTAGAGCCTGTCTGACTTAATCAGAAACTTAATCAGAGGCTAAATTCAGGTCCCAAATAAAGAAACTTAAAATTTTCTTGAAATCCAACACAAAATTTAGATCTAAATAGATTCAACTTAAGAAAAAAATTAAAATTAAAAAAATACATATATATGTTAGCTTTTAAGTCAGATTTCATTTCATTTCTTCCTATCCATGGCAAAACAAACTCTTCAAAGATTTATAAAAATAGCACAAGTTGGCAGTCACCTGCAAACAATTTATTATTAACTAATTAAGCCCTAAATCCATGAGGAAAAAGCACCTAACACACTCAAGGTCAAAATGCAACAAAAATAATACAAGCACATGCATGCTTTGACAAATCAACAGCTCCTGGTAAAATTCCTGATACTCAAAAGAGAGATTTAAAAATAAATGCCCTGGGCCTTTATCACCTTCTGAGATGACCCATACTCTGTCTGTGGAGTGTGTTTCTCTCTAAATAAATCCACTTCTTACCTATCACTTTGTCTCTCACTGAATTCTTTCTGCAATGAAAAATAAAAATAAAAATATAAATGCCCTGTACGTGTATGGCTGATTCATTTTGTTGTGCAGTGGAGGCTAACACAACATTGTAAAGCAAACATACTCCAATAAAAATTAATTTAAAAAATATAAAATAAAAAATAAATGCCCTGTTAATTTCAATGTTGCCTGTAAGCAGATCTCAACTGATCTTTAGATGATAAGGTTAAGATGAACATAACTGCCTATTGGCAGGGGTGGTGGGGAGGCTGAAATAACCTGGGAATTCCAAGGGGTGGGAAGTAATCCAATTAACAGAAGCACTGAAAATGTGATCTTACAACATGAGTACCAATTTGAAAAATTAATGTCTATGGGCATTTTCTTCCCCAAATAGGGAGCAGAGTGAATATGGGAAATTAATTTTTAACAATATTCCTAGGATCTAAGGCAACTACATGTCTGGGGCTACTAAACTCTCCAAAGCCTGAATATTAACAAGTTCTTCACATGGTAATTATCCTAATATTTTAAATTCAAAAACTGATGCAACAGTCAACAAATTCAAATTCTTATTAATTAACCTCTAGCTCTTCATATTCCATCCACAAAAAGAGCTACATAACTGTACCCTCTTCATTTTGGGGTTTTTTTTTGTTTCGAGCCACAATTTGCACCTTGTGGGATCTTAGTTCCTCGACCAGGGATTGATCCCATGCCCTCAGCAGCGAAAGTGCAGAGTCCTAACCACTGGAACCCCAGGGAATTGCCCTTTTTAAAAGATGCAAACAATTTGCCCATTGTGCAAATGAAGCTCACCTGGCTTCAACAGGCAGAGCCTGTCACAGGGCAGGAAACTGAAGGTATTCAGAAAGGCAGGTGACACGGTCATTCAGTCTGGAGTGCCTCTTTTCAACTGGAGTGAGCTGGTGCCCTACCATTTAAGACTAATTAGTGAGCTGTAAACAAAGCCCAGGCCAGCAGAGGAAAGGGGCCTTTAGACCTAATGAAGAGTTGTCCAGGCGTTCTCTTATCTCTGCTGTTCTCAAGGAAAAGATTCCTCTAAGGTGAGCCCAGTTCAGTGGCTCATTTTAACTTAGAGCAACTATTTGCTGCTTCGGGAGTTTTTAGCCATCTAACAGGATTCTCGTAACTCAGCTCTCATCCTAGCAATGCTCTGCATGCCTGCTTGGGAAGCTCCTGGGGAAGCAGATGAAATTAATTAGGATATGGCCCATCAAAGCCAGTGCAAGTATTTTACCAGCTGTGTACAGGGACCTTCCCACAACCATGGCAAAGGCCACAGAAGAAATATTTTTACCACAGAGAGTTCCACAGTATTGTCCTCTTGGACTCACTCTTCCTCTCTTTAGCTCTCTGCCCTGACAACCTCAGCCTATCCACCATGTTTCTTCTTTCAGAGGCACAAGGATTTCTTTTTAGCTTGTTTTTGAGAAAGGCTTATTTTTGTGGTTTACCCAACTAACCAGGAAATCAGGCCTGTTGGGATAGAAGGTAAAACCAAATAAATAATCCTCTGAATGTCTGGGAAATGGCTGCTGGGCCTTTCAACTTCACGAGACACTTGGGCCAGTTGTGCTCTTCTATGCTGGGTCCTCTTCGTCCATTGTCACGTCATCGTTGGTATTTTGCTTCTGCTCAGCCTCTGGCCCCGCAGGGAGGATGCTTGTGACGGTGTGGAGCAGAGCTTCTATCTGCTCCTCTGTCAGCCGTTCTTCACTCTCCTCCACCATCTGCAGAAGGAAAGAAAACCCTCCAGGAGTTACAATGGGGCCTCACAGACAGGGCCCTGCCCATGTTGTTCCTGGTCCCGGCCCAGCCCCTCAGCACAGAGCTCAGGGCCTAGCTCCTGAGCTGCCTGGGGCCTCTAGGTCCTTTCCATCTTGGCCCTACGGGCGAGAGAAGCCAGCTCAAATTCCAGGGTAAGCCGATGTGGCCGCTCCAAACGGGTCAGTGAAAAAAGCGAGTTGCAGGTTAGCATTTTTCCTTAAAAAGCAAAGCCTAACAGTTCTCTACTCACTCATACACACACGCGCGCGCGTGCGCGCGCACACACACACACACACACACACACACACACGAATACGCTGTTTATGCAAAGAAAACTCACCTCTGGGGAGAGAAATGGCATTTTATATACTTTTGTATATAACAACAAGCCCATCTGTAACTTATGAATAGTATCAACAACTCATTTGATGACTGCCCGCTATGTGCCAAATGGCCTGTGTATTTTTCTATTCCTCACTACTACCAACACTGACAAGACCCGTCAGGGAGCTCTTGTGCCTGGCACTGCGCCTTGCACTTCACACCCATTATTTCTTTTAAACCTCACAGCAAGTCCAGCAAAGGGCAGAACTACAATCCCAAGCCAGACGTGCCCATCTCTAACACCTACAATCTAACACACACACCGTGGCCTTGGTCATCTCCTGGGAATGCAGGAGTCTGATGAGTGACGGCTGGGAAAAAATCTCCCACCACCCCATCAAAGGTCCACTTAGAGCCCAGTTTCTGACATGGTCCTGGATATCTGAACACACAGATGATATCCACAATTTGTAGCCTCACCTCTAATTCTCAATATGTTAATTAATACAAACATGATGTCATCAACCACCTCTGTAAAAGCAGTATGCAGGCGGTCAAGTTACTTAACCACGCTCACTTGGTGGCGTTAGCCATCTATCACAAATAGCTTTCTCAGTTAAAGGTGTCCAGGGTCCTACCCTGTGGCATAACAATCCCTGAAATCTGGCAACTAAGACCAAAAGGAGTTTCAGAAAGAAATCCTGGCAGCTTTGAGTAAAGCATGATGATAAGCTTGGCTCACAATCCTCTAAAGGACTTCAGTCTGACTGCCTAGCTTCACAAACAACAGTACAGAATCTAAAGAAGCCAGGTGACATGCCCAAGATCAAAGTCCTGGCAAACCACTGGTCTCTTCATTCACCTCAGTCCAAAAATGTTTCCACAACTAGAGAATAATCCTGGGTGCTCTAGAGTAAAGATCCAGGTGAACCAATGGGGCTTCTTCCCATCATACTGTGAAATAAAATGACCATATTCTAAAGATTCAAAGGTTCCATGTAACTTCTCTACTGAACAAGAAACAATCCTCAAAAGCCCACTTTTAGCATCAGCCATGTAAAATTACGGTCTGTAAAAGGAAATACTCTAACATACACCGCCTCCAAAGAATGAAGGAGGAGGAAGGAGGGATATATCTGACTTGATAACTTAATCTTGAGGAAAAAATGATCTCTATTTGGGAGAAAAGTGTCTCCAAGTTTATGAATAACTGGCACACACAGTTGATGATGAACTGTTTCCTCAGGGGAAGAGGGTGAAGGAGACTTAGACTGTTGTTAGACCAGTGACAACCTCCCTCCATTATCTGTGCTCCACAGTGGACCAGGGGTTTTCCTACAATCACTGCCACCAGAGCTTCTCTTCTCAATGATGCTGTACATAAAATGAGGACAATTTACAGACAAGCACATGGAGGCTCCGCATCACAAGGAAAACGTGATCTGTATCTCACAGCAAGCAGTGCAAGGTCTTTTGAGACTTTGAGTCCCAGCTCCTTCTAGAATACCACAGCCTCAAGTAAGAGGTTTCTATCATTTCCTCTCTTAGAGACATTGTATGGCACACCAGAGTCCACTGGTTTGAAAGTTTGGTTGTATGACCTCTGAGGGCTCTTTTAGAAAACCAAACAGAGAGGATTTTGACAGGCCACCTTCTTGCATCCCAATCTCTGGGTCTGACAGATCCAGTTTCAGCTAGGTGTGTTCTTAGCAACAGGGCTGACAAGCTTTACTAATTTTGCCAAAGTTGCCGAGAGCAGAAGCTTTTATCAGCAAACAACCCTCAGGGATAATTAGAGTCGGGAAATTTTCTTTCCCAGTCACAGGAAGAAAACCTGAGCTGTACTAAGCAGAATGAAATATACACAAAAAAGAAACTTGCAGAAACCAAAAACTTACTAACCCCTCTTGGATCGCTAGAGTAAATAATAACTATATTATTCCTCAGCTTTTCTTTCCAACACAGAAGAAACAGAGCCCAAATAAAGAAATGCAAAGCACCGTCTCAACGTTCCCAAACATTAAAGGGTTCAAGTTGTTCTGAATGTACGGGCAAATGAAATGTAAAAATAAAAGTTTTTGTAGGCAGGTCAACATAAATGATAAATTTTTTATCACAGATGAAGACCACACTGGTTATCAGGCTGTCAGACTGGGCTGCTGCATTCCAAAAATGGTTGCTTCTCACTCTAAGCTGCCAGGCCTAACCTCCTACTTTCCTCAAAACAACGCAAAGTCTAACAACAGCAGACACTTCTAGCTATGTGACCCAGAACGGTTCACTTAACCTCTATATAGTTTGAGTTTTTCTAAAGTAAAACTAAAGTAACGCCTACAGTAAGGACCAAAGGAGAACATAATTTCAGCCATGGAACTATGTAATTCAAGCCTTTTTACAATCACTAAACTACAATAGGCACAGATGGTAGTGCCGTTCAGGACAGTGGCCTGTGAGGTCAGGGGGTTCACGGTCCTGTCTTTAGGCCAGAGGACTCACAAATGGTCCCAAATGAATATATAGCAGGGCATGGCAGAGGTCACAGAGCTGGTGGCTTCCTCATTTCCTCACACACAGCAGGCAGCTGGCTGTGGATCTGAGGATCACAACAAATCATGGCTGAAGTTGAAATGAAAAAAAGAAGCTTCAGTCTCCAAAAGTGAATCCTGACAAATGCTGAATATTGGGATTACTTCTGGACCCAGGGAGAATAAGTGGCTGTAAGGTTAACACAGGGAAATTCTCAAGTCCTCTGCACTTTCCACTCTAGGGAAAACCTCATTTATTATCCCCTTCTGGTGAGAAGAGACACTGCCACAAATCTTGGTAAATGATTTGCTAACCCTTTGTAGCCAAATCCCAGGCTAGGAAAAATCTAGCCGAAAACCAGTCCCCCTGCTGGGAAGCAACACACCCAGTTTTTAACAAGGCCTACCTACCTGTGGGAAGGGGGCGATGCCACACACACACCTTTCTCCTCACCATGTAGAAGCACATGGCTTGGAGGAACAGAGTAAGGTTTCTGAATCAGACCCACTCAGCCACTCACTAACCAAGACTATGGTGAGGGCATTAAAGGTGACATATACAAAGCCCCTGGCACCACGTCTGGCATAGAGCAGGCAATCTTAATAGCAGCTAATCTTATCAGGTAATGAGAGCTTTCTACAGCCTCTGGGATGAGGTCATGCTAATCCTCCTCATCTCTTCTCTCCATCTGTCATTAAGCCATGAATAACATATGTTGCTGATTAAAGTTGGAGGAGACATGACATGTGATCCTTAAACCAGAAGGACAGGGATTAGTTTCTTGCTGTTTTGTTTTTTCTCTTTTCTAAGCTGAATCTCCAACATAGTCAAAAGCATCAGAATAATGAGGATATTAAAAAAAAAAAAGGATCTCTGCTTAGCCTGAAGCCCAGTTCCCCCAGAAAGGTACTCTTTATAGAAGGAATTCTTCTAATTTAATTTTGGGTGCATTCTGAAGGGGAGAAACAAAATGCTGAGAAGACAGTAAAAGTTTTAGTCAAAAATTAAATACCCCACAATCCTTTTTAAAAAAGGTTTTGTTTTGTTTTGTTTTTAAGCAACTCTAAATATCAGAGGTATTTTTGGCCATTTTCTTCTACATTTTTCTGAAGGAAACTTGACAAAGAGCTAAATACTTCTAAAACTGACTTTGAAAACTGCTTTATTCTCATTTTATTAATTCTTCAGCCAAACTTTTCTTTTACTCGCAGTTGAATGGCCTGCCTAATATTTGGAGCTTAACAGTGCTCTCTGCCCTGTACACGGAAGGAAAGCGCGGCACATGCCAGTACAGCAACCACTGGGTCTGCACCACTGGGCCTCATCTTCACACTCTCCTTATACCATCTCCACCTTTTACTCTGGCTTCCCCAATTCTAAAGCTTTATGCTGTTTGCACGTGTTGAGGTTCCACTGAATGGTTTCATGCGGGGAAACAAGATGATCAAATGTGTGGCTTTAGAAAGTGAACTCTGATCGTGGTGTAGAAGATGGACAGGAGGGGGCTGGACTGGAGGCAGGGAGAACGGTGAGAGGACAGGTGCAAGAGCCGAGCTGAGAAACAATTACAGGAATTAATGCAGTGCAGTATGGAGAGAAGAAAGAACAAGAGGAGGGAGAAGCAAGAGAACCTGGGACTGACTCACTAACTAGGAGATAAAGGGAAGGGAATGACTTCTGGGCTTCTAGCTTGGGACACTGGACCAGGAGGGTAAGAGAGAGCGAGCATGCGGGAAAGTGCACATGCACTCCATTAACCAAGAGAAGATACAGGAAAAGGAGGTTAAAGGGTGGGAGTGGGGGGAGATAAACACCAGAGTCATGTCGAATCTAATGTTTTTACCTGGTTGGCAATAACCTCTACAGGGAAGCAATGGCCAGAATAGTGTAGGACATCGGGGAGACAGAGAGCTGCCAAGTCATAGCCCCAGACCCGACAGAAGGAATTGAATTTTCTCCAGTCTTTCCCTTTCCCGAAGTCCATACTAACTAGCATCAAATTGGTGAGGTTTCTTTTCACTTACAGAATGGGTGGTCTGGCAGTCTTTTCAAGTAATGGCAGTTCCTGGCTTGTCTGAGCTCAGCCTTTAGGACCCTTTCTACATCTCAGACCCAGAAACTAACCCGCCCAAATTCAAGCCTCCTTCACTCACCAGCTGGATCTCAACAGCAGTCACTGGCCTGTGATTCAACAGCTGAAGCTTTTCAGCTCTGTCAAAAGAAAAGTACAGAGCATTTAAAACTCTCATACCCCTAAGGATTTTGAGTCTTGACCAAGCTGTTTAGAGAACACTTTGTCAGATAACAAATGGAAGAACAACTTGGAACATGGCCCTCAGTTTCTTCAACTGTAAAACAAAAGAATGGGAGTAAGAGAGTCCTATATCAGTGACTCTTACTCAAGGGCACAAATGTGTATTAGAATCCTAATGGTACAGAGGCTTGGATTACAAGAAATGCATCGATAGCAGATAGCACAGGTGTAGTTTTAATAAATTTTATTTGGAAAATGTGAATAATGCTTTCTTAGTCCAAATTATAGAAAGTAAAAGATTGACAAAATCATCTTGGTTGGTCATCACTTAGAAATGGTTGAGAATTCCTTTTTGAGATTAAGATTAAATGTTATTCAGACTTGGCTTGTTATCTTAGTAAACAAAAACAAGGACTCTAAGGGGACAGGAGTTAATACACAGTAGTATAAGACACAGTCTTCTGCCCTCAAAGAGCTTACAATCCAGTTGGGGAAAGAAGACAAATACAAGGAAATTTCAACAAAAGGTTTAAGTAACAGTGAAGATACTCGTTATCATCTGTCACAATTTACAGCTCCTTGCTGAAGGGGTGGTTGAAATGTGTGGACTCTCAAAGATGACAGGACTTGAAAGAAAGTGGCTTCAATTACCACCCTTGTGCAGGTGACAATTTCTACATTTCTCTCTCAATCTGACCCTGGAGCTCCAGCTTCATCTTTCTTTCTTTCTTTTTTTAAAAATTTATTTATTTATTTGTTTGTTTGTTTGCACCAGGTCTTAGCTGCAGCAGGCAGGCTCCTTAGTTGTGGCATGTGAACTCTTAGTTGCGGTACTCATGTGCGATCTAGTTCCCTGACCATGGAACAAACCCAGGCCCCCTGCACTGGGAGCACAGAGTCTTACCCACTGCACCACCAGGGAAGTCCCTCCAACTTCATCTTTCAATTCAATAAACAATTCTGGAATAAAGTGATGAATAAGCCACAATTTCCACAGCCAGGTGTTTGGGGAAGCAGTACCAGATACTCAGTTTTCCCTAAGCCTTGGTTTCACCACCTGTCAAACAGGAATGACAACAATACTTACTGATCTCATAAGGAGATTATGAGGGATGAAAATCTTACCATTTATAGCAGGAGCAGCTACCATTTACTGCATACCTTCCATATAGCAAGCACATTTAACCCTCAAACTTGACATTGAGACGGTAAAGAAATACTTTGTCCAAGGTTACACAGCTAGTAAATGGCAGAGCTGGGACTCTGCGATGAAAGCCCATGTCCATAACCATTCATAGTGTTCATAATGACGACCCACACAGTAATTTCCCCATAAACGGTAGTCACAGTAAAAAGGCGGCTGTAGTTAAACTCCACTCCTCACAGTCCCCCAAACATTCACTCTAGACTTCAGAAAGGAGACGACTCTTGCACTGCGCGCCCTTAAGGATTTTCTAGGCAAAAAGGAAAAGAGGAATGGGCGGTCAGGGAAGGAAGAGTACAAGTAAACACCCAGAAGAACAAAAAATCATGGAGTTTCAGGAAATGGCTGCTAGAGAGGCTGTGGGACACAGGTTGAAAGAGCCATCTGGGACAAGGTCACAAAGGCCTGACTACCAACAGGCCAGATGTTACTCTGTAGACACTGAAGAGCAACTGAAGGAAGGAGTGACTTGCTGGGTCTAGAACACCTGAGAAAATGGAGGCAGAGACACTGTAATACTCAAAAGTTGTGAACCTGGGCAGCAGTAGCAGCAGCAGCAGGAAAGGAAATGAGAGTCTGGACCTGTGAAATGCTCCTGGTCACCTTCAGGTACAGTCAACAGGACCAGACAACTGCCTAGGTTGGGTCGGGGGGTGGGGTGAAGGAAATGCGAGAGTTAAGGCTTACTGTCAGATGTTTAGCCTGTTTGGAAAAAATGTATTAATTGAAAATTTGAATTTGAGTTTGTGGTACTTTTGAAACCACAATGAAGAGGTCTCAGTTGAACAGCCTGTCTAGTTTTAGTTCTAGTTTGGTCTAGAACTAAAGGAAAAGATCAGAGCTGGCTTTATTATCAAGGAGTTATGTGAAACCAAGAGAGTGGAAATCGTAGTCCAGAGACCAGCTGCTGAGTAAATGAAGACCCAGACAGAACACCATAAAACACCTCCATTCAAGGGGCTGGGAGAGAAATCAGCAAAGGAGCAAGGAGTGAAAAGAGAAAAAGAAAACTTAGGAGAGTGGTGTGATGGAAACCAAGAGAGGAAAAGTTCAGGACAGAGGGTATTATCAACAATGTCAAATGCTGAAGAGAGGAAAGTAGGTTGATGGTACAGAAGTCACTGGATTTGCCAAAAAGGAGGGCACTGGTGGCCTGGGTAAGTAGTTCAGTGGAATAACAGTTACGGTGACAACTGGAGTGTGGGGACTGGGGAATAACTGTGGAGGAAATACCTCTTTTTTTTCTTTGTACTTCAATTATCATCACTTTATTCAAATCTTCAAAACAGTCTTTATTCTACATTTTTAGTATAAAAAACCCATAAGACAGATGCACCACAGTGCAGCTAAAGACATACAACACTGAACTTCCACAACGAACATAACATGTAGAGAACACAAAATTTAGGTGAAATGAAATTATAAGATAAAATAAAATCCAATTTCAGAAAACAAAAATCAAAAGATTAAGGATCCCGAAATATTCTTAGCCCTAGTGAGATTTCACTGGACTCAAGTCATTTTGGAGTGAGACATTCACAATATGACCCCATTAACCCAGCTTAGGAATTCCTGGGAGCCATGAGTGGCCACATCAGGCACTCTGACAATAAATTGTAACCAATTTGTGATCTGAAAACTCCCCTTAATTTGGCTCTAAAGTCATCAGGCTTTTCAAAGGCATCCTCCTTGTTGCCCCTCTTATTTTAAACTGTTTCAGTACAGTTTGTATTGATATGCTTTGATATCAGGAAAAGTTGTTTTTCTGGCAACAAAGCAAATTTGGGTTTGGTTCATGTATAAAGAGATGATCTTTAAGGCGGGTCCAAAGGCACTCTCCACTTCTGCCTAAGGAGATCCAAAGTGGAAATAAAGGGGTCTGTGCTTAGGGCACAGAGGGAGTCTCAGAGGATCCTTGTAAAAGACTAGTTAAAAGATGACAAGTGGGGGCTTCCCTGGTGGCGCAGTGGTTGAGAGTCCGCCTGCCGATGCAGGGGACACGGGTTCGTGCCCGGTTCCGGGAAGGTCCCACGTGCCGCGGAGCGGCTGGGCCCGTGAGCCATGGCTGCTGGGCCTGCGCGTCCGGAGCCTATGCTCCGCAGCGGGAGAGGCCACAGCAGTGAAAGGCCCGCGTACCGCAAAAAAAAAAAAAAAAAAAATATATATATATATATATATATACGACAAGTGGGAGAAGTGCAAGGAGAGAAGGAAATGGGTCTGACTGCTTTCCGTCCTGCACCACTGATTCAATGGAGACTGGTGGGAGGGATGGAAGACTAGGGTAAAGGGTGGGATTAGAGCAAAGGGTGGAAAGGAAAAGGCAGACAACCAATGTGTTTCATTTATAACAAGTAATAAAAATCAAAGAATTACAGGAGATTAAAGACCAATCAGAATAATCTGGCAACTTTAATCAGAAGATCAAAGTTCTCTCCAAACCTAATTTCATGTTTTATTACTAAAAGCAAAGACCAGTATGGTACAGTATTACTCCAGAGAAACTAAAGGAAGGTCCCTAGGGCTGCTTCACTCACATTCATTTTATGAATGGATACACCCCCCTACATCAAAATGCTTCAGGGCGGTAATGCTACTACTATATATATGGTTTCTTAGTAAGTTTGAAAAGTGATTGAAAGTTTGGGCACCAGAAAGACACCTCAACAACATGTGTCTAAACCGCAACTTCAGGTTAATGTGACTAAAGCAGTTATATTGTGAGAAGCTATGTGATGTCTTTCCTGGCACAGAGGTGGCCTTGGTTCCTCACCGGATGGTGTAGTCACCATCTGAGCCACCCATGGAGAAGTTTCTCTTCCACTGAGTTACAAGGACATGGGCTCCCTGCATGACTGCAAGCTGCGCAGTGGGAGGATACCCGGTGCTGTAGGAGGAACCGTGCCAGCAGTAGCCTCAGCTCCAAATCTGGAACCTTCATCACACCCTCCTCCCACCGGCACTGTTGAGCCACCTGGAGATGGGACCAACCAGATACTAAGCCATGGGGACTCTGCAACCTAAAAGGCCAACGGCCACAGACTAGGCCGTGGGAAGATACCGTGAGGTGCCAGGAAAAGCAGCTGACACGGTGGGGACTGTGGCAGCCCCTGAGTGCACAAAGCTCGGATGGCAGACCTCTGAGCAGGCAGGTGAAGCATCAGTACAGGGTGGAACCTGAGGAAGATGCAAGGTCTGAGAGTACACCGGATTCCCAGGAGGCTGCGCAGGGTAGGCTGGCTGTGGTGGATACTGACCCTTGCCGTTCACGGAGGCTGTGGGTCTGGTTCAGCTCAGTGTAATGGACAGAAATGAGCTCTTGACAGGATAGAAGTAAAAAAGCAATTATGGCCTGAGGAGGGCAGGTTCTGAAGGGAAACTGAAGCATGTTTGTCGGCTAAGAACACAAGCAGGTGGAGAGGCTGAAATAAGAGGAGAGAAAAGAAAAGACCCTCAAAAAAAACAAAAGTTCAAAGTTTCCATGAAAAGGCTCATGTTTCACTGAGATCACAGCAATGGGGAAAGAAAAAGCAAATTTTAGGAGATGTGAAGGGAAATGAGTTCATTTTGGATAGTTTTCTCAGTGAAGCAAAAGTGAGGTCACCATCTGAGAGGTCTGGACGTGAAGAGGGTTAACAGGACTAAAAGCTGCAGAGAATCGAGTAAGGAGGAGACTAGGAATAAGACTAGGAATAAGCAAGCAGCTTTGAAGGACCAGCTGAGTTGGAAAATATGAATCCTCACTCAAAACAAAATTATTTATTTTAACCACCATCATCTAACAGCATGAATAAAGAATAAAGAGTAGGAAAAGACATGGCTGAATAAATGAACATCTCAGCTACAAATCAATCAAAGCAACAGAACTCAGTTTATTGAACAGTCATTATCCTGCCAGGCTCTGAAATGCTGGAAATGTTCCTACAGTTGCAAAAAGGATAAGTCTTCTACCGACAAAATCATTACAGCTACTCCCTGAAAAACCCCAACCTGGAGTCAAACCAACCAGTCAAGTTCTCTGCTCTGCACCCCCAGGAGCTAAGCCCTGCTGAAGTCAAGTCCCAGAACCACACATACTGCAGGTGCCAGTTCTGGGGGCGGTGGTTACAAACATGCCCCCCGACTTCATAATCAGGCTTATTTTTATCATCTCTACTTTCTCTCCTTCACTTAATTCACTGCACTTTAGCTCCCCCCACAACTGGTCACCAAAACTGTTCTCATTAAAGGGTGCAGGGAGCTCCATGCTGACCACTTTTTTTTTTTTAATTAATTTACTTAGTTTTGGCTGCATTGGGTCTTCATTGCTGCACATGGGTTATTTACAGACCTGGGTCTCAAAGGCAAGTCCTTCTACTCCTGGCAGACATGGCTGTACATCCTAAGGAGATCTCAGGATGAGACCTGGGGCTGCAAGCCAGGCTGCACTTCTTAAGAACAAAGTACCTCAAGCAAAAAAATTTAAATGATTAGAGAACCAATGCCTTGGGGAATTAACATGCTACAGGAAAAGATGACATAGGACTTAGTGTCAAAGTGATTTTAAGCTGAGTCTCAAAACTACCATTTTGCTGAATAAAGCTATAAAGTCAAATAAAACATGGTTCCTCCCAAACCTTCAAGAACTCTAGCAATGGAGGCTTTTAAGGAAATTAATGCAGCTCCAGTTTGTACTACTAGAACCAGACCACTTAAGGGCTATTATCTTGAACCTCTTCTTCCTGAGAGAATGGTAGAGAAAAACTCTATCGGGATAATCAGAAATAAGAATTAAAGAGCACTTCACAGCAGTTTCTGTTATAAATGTGATTCCTGTCTTAAACTGTACTGGCTAGCACAAAATGATCCAGGTCTTGATAGCATATGGCAAGCAGCCCCCTGAGTCACCAGGCACTGAGGCCAAATGAATTCCAGTGGGCTGCAGTAGTTGGCTCCCTCCCAGAGGAGCCGGGCCCAGGGACAGTGAACGAAGCCTGCCGGCCCCCTCTACTGTTGTTTTCAGAACAACACTGCCTGCAGCTTTTGCTTCCTACAGTCATAGATAACCTGTGTGTCAATAAGAACCCTGGCATGTTCATCTGTCCCAGGAATCAACCATTTAATGAAAAGTAAACATTAAAGGGTCAAAAAGGACTTTACAAATCTTCAAATTTAGGATCACAAATGGAAAAAGAGAACAGAAATAAATCCTCCCCTGAATATTACAGTCTACTTGAAATATATATAGATTATGGCCAATCATGAATCAGCTTGCAAGGCAACTGAATAGTAGCCAGGTGCATATTTATAGCAGAAAAGATGTAGGGATTGCGAAGCAAAACACCAGGCAAACAGCTGAGAAGAGGTCTTAAAAATCGACCATTAGGACTTCTGTTGTAGACAAGATGCAGTAAACCCACTAAAGCCTCTTTCTGTTGTTTACAACAACAACAAACGCAGGACAAAACACAAAAAGCAAAAACCTGGACTCTGAAAACAAAAGTAGGTGGACTGGAAAGGGAAACAAAACTTGAAGAAAGCTAGAACTAGTTGGTGGGACTTCCCTGGTAGTCCAGTGGTTAAGAATCCGCCTTCCAATGCAGGGGACACGGGTTCAATCCCTGGTTGGGGAACTAAGATCCCACATGTTGCCAGGCAACTAAGCCCGCGCACCTCAACTACTGAGCCCGCACGCCTCAACTAGAGAGCCCACGTGCCGCAGCGAAGAACCTTGCACTCTGAAGCCCACATGCCACAGCTAGAGGAAAACCCGCATGCCGCAACAAAGTGCCTGCACGCTGCAACGAAGATTCTGTGCTGCAACTAAGACCCGATGCGTTCAAAGATAAATAAAGAAAATAATTTTTTTTTGCCGTACACGGGCCTCTCACTGCCTCTCCCGCCGTGGAGCACAGGCTTCGGACGCACAGGCCCAGCGGCCACGGCCCATGGGCCCAGCCGCTCCGTGGCACGCAGGATCCCCCCGGACTGGGGCACGAACCCGCGTCCCCTGCATCGGCAGGCAGACTCCCAACCACTGTGCCAGCAGGGAAGCCCTAAAATAAATATTTTTTAAAAAAAGAGAAAAGAACTAATTGGTGTGGGGGATGGATGTGAGTTTCTTTCTTTTCCTCCTTTCTCTCATAAGCCCTGATCCTCAGGACTGCCCTTAGCAGTACTGCCCTACAGCAGTAGTTTCACATGGAGCTGAAACTCCAAGAGAAATTCCATCTTTCTGGCCAGAAGATTGGGAAAAGGGGCCCCAGAGATCTGGAGATCTAGGTAAAGCCCACAACTCGAGGGCAGTTCCTCAGGGAGCCCTAGCAGTGGGTATATCCAGGAAGGGAGCCACTGTGGTCCAGAGTGCCAAGGAATATCTTTTTTTCCCCTCTCCTCTTTTTTCCTACCTTCTTTGCCCCAAGGGTGGCACCAGTAACAAATGAAAACAAAGGCAGCTAAAATGATGACAGAAATCTAGTACTTGTGGCAGAGGCCTAAAAAAGGGGGCACATGTGCGCCTGAGAGTCTGGGGGCAATCCCAGAGAGAAGAGCAAGAGAGAGGATTTCCCTAAATTTGAGTACCAATCAGCACAAATCTTAGGTTTAGCCCAAGCTATTCATGTGTAGAACAGCCCCAAACAACAAAGAGCAGAGACCCAGCACAGCAAACACACTGAGAAGTGAACAAGTTAAAACATAACTCCAGTCTCATATGCAAAAAAGATCCAAAGCAGCAGAACAAACAGTTTAAAATCTAAACTGATATTGAAATCCTTGCCATGTAAGCCAAGAGACTTGAGGTGTGAACATAACTGGACGACCACCTGCTAAAAGAAACCAAAAAAAGCAACATTAACCAGAGGCATTTCACAGGATCCAGAGTTCTAAACAATATAATATTCAAAATGTTCAGGATACAATCTAAAATTATCTCAATGAGGGAACTATCACTAATTCTCAAGGGAAAAGTTCATCAACAGATACCAAATCTATCATGACCCAGATGTTGGAATTATCAGACAAAAACTTTAAAGTAGCTATTATTACAACATGAGATATACACAAATTCTTTTTTTTTAAACATTCTTGAAATGAATGGAATAATAAAAGTTCTCAGGAAAGAGACAGAAATTATAAGTAGTAAACAAATGAAAATTTTGGAACTGAAAAATATAGGAAATTTTATAATTCACTATGTAGGCTTAATAACAAAATAGAGTTGACAGAAGAAAAGAGTCTGCGAACATATAGACAGTTCAGTAGAAATTACCCCATTTGAACAACAAAGAGGGAAAAAAATGAACAGAGAGGATTCAGGAAAGATGGCAGAGTAGGAAGAACCAGGAATCTGCCTCCCCACCACCTAGACAACAACCATCTAGACAACTAGACCTAAATGTAAAATGCAAAACTATAAAACTCCCAGGAGATAACACAGGAGAAAACCTAGATGACCTTGCATATGGTAATGACTTTTTAGATATAACACCAAAGACACAATCCACAAAAGAAATAATTGATAAATTGGACTTCGTTAAAATTAAAAATATTTGCTCTATGAAACACAAAGTCAAGAAAACAAGATAAACCACAGACTGAGAGAAAATATTTCCAAAAGACATGTGATAAAGGACGGTTATCCAAAACACAGAAAGAATTCTTAAAACTCAGCAATAAAAAAACAAACAACCAGGGCTTTCCCTGGTGGCGCAGTGGTTGAGAGTACGCCTGCCGAGGCAGGGGATACGGGTTCGTGCCCCGGTCCGGGAAGATCCCACATGCCGCGGAGCAGCTAGGCCCGTGAGCCACGGACGCTGAGCCTGCGCGTCCGGAGCCTGTGCTCCGCAATGGGAAAGGCCACAACAGTGAGAGGCCCACGTACCGCAAAACAAACAAACAAATAACCCAATTTTTAAAATGGGCAAAAGAACTACTTACAATAGCCAGGACATGGAAGCAACCCAAGTGCCCCATCAACAGATGACCGGATTAAAATGTGTGAGTGTATATGTGTGTGTGTGTGTATATGTATTTATGTGTGTGTGTGTGTATATATATATATATATATATATATATATATATACACACACACATATACACACAATGGAGTATTAGCTAAAAAAAATGAATGAAACACTGCTATTTGCAGCAACGTGGATGGACCTAGAGAATATTATGTGTAGTGAAATAAGTCAGACAGAGAAAGACAAATACTATACAATATCGCTTATATGCAGAACCTAAAAAAATAATACAGGGACTTCCCTGGCGGTCCAGTGGTTAAGACTCCATGCTTCCACTGCATGTAGGGGGCATGGGTTCGATCCTTGGTTGGGGAACTAAGATCCTGCATGCTGCACGGAATGGCCAAAAAAAATTTTTAATTAAACATAAAAAAATAATACAAATGAATACATATGCAAAACAGACTCACAGATATATAAAACAAACTTGTGGTTACCGAAAGAGAGGGGGAAGGAGAGGGGACAAATTATGGGTATGGGATTAACAGATACAAATTACTATACATAAAATAGATAAGCATCAAGGATTTACAGAGAAAATAATCTGTATGATACCATAACAGTGGATACACGTCATTACAGATTTGTCCAAATTCAAAGAACTGTTCACCACCACAAGTAAACCCTAATATAAACTATGAACTTTTGGTGTTAATGACGTGTCAATGTAGGTTCACTGATTATAACAAATTTACCACTCTGATGGGGGATGTTGATAATGAGGGATGCTATGGATGTGAGGGGGATGGAACATATGGGAAATCTCTGCACCTTCCCCTTATGTTGCTATAAACCTAAAACTGATCTAAAAACATGAAGTCTTTAAAAAAAAAAAAAAAATTCTGCAAAGGTGCCAGAGTAGGAAGTACCAGAAATCTGTCTCCCCGCCTAGAAAACAACTGTACTCCTGGAATCTGTCTGATATTAACTATTTTGAAACTCTGAAGTCTACTGAAGGCTTGCAACTTCCAGGGGAAGTTCTGGAAGGTAAAAAGCAGTTAATTTTGGTCAATTTTAGATCTTAGCACAGTAGCAGCACCCATCCCCAACTCCAGGGGCAGGCAGCTGTGCCCACGTTCCTGGAGCAGCTTGTACACAGCTTGTGGAAGCTAGAGAGGGCAAAAAGTACCCTGTCCTCCAAATATCAGGGATCTGTGCTCTAATCACTGACTATAGCTTCTGATCACAGAGGTGCAAGCAAAGGGGCAGCAGCCATTGTTGTTGCGCCTCCCCCTCCAGCTGAAGTGACTTTTAGAATTTAAAGGGCTGGTGTCCTTTTTTCCCCCCCAACCCTTCTTTTTTTTTTTTTCTCCCTAAAGTTCAGACACTAAAGGCTGGGACATTCAAAAATAACTGCATATATGGGAAAAAATCAGAGTGACTGTGCATGCCTAGGGAAAGAGGCACACTCAGAAAAGACCTGAGAAGACCTTGGGTTTATACCTCAAGCTGATCTGTAGCACAGAAACAGCCTACAGGACAAAAATAGCAAACAATAAACAAAAATCAGCAAGCCTAGGGGAAGGAAGAAAATCTGATTTCCAGAGTTACAACACTATTAGATCAAATGTCCAGTTTTCAACAAGAAATCACAAGGTAAACAAAGAAACAGTTAAGTATGGCCCATTCAAAGGAAAAAAATAAATAGAAAACGTCCTTGAAAAAAACCTGATGGCCGGTCTACTAGACAAAGGCTTTAAAACAACCGTCTTAAAGAGGCTCCAAGAATGAGGGGCTTCCCTGGTGGCACAGTGGTTAAGAATCCGCCTGCCAAGGCAGGGGACACAGGTTTGAGCCCTGGTCCGGGAAGATCCCACATGTTGCGGAGCAACTAAGCCAGTGCACCACAACTACTGAGCCTGTGATCTAGAGCCCACAAGACACAATTACTGAAGCCTGTGTGCCTAGAGCCCGTGCTCCACAACAAGAGAAGCCAATGCAATTAGAAGCCCGTGTACCACAACAAAGAGTAGCCCCCGCTCACCACAACTAAAGAAAGCCGCACACAGCAACAGACCCAATGCAGCCAAAAATTAATTAGCTAATTAATTTTTTTTAATTAAAAAAAAAGATGCTCCTAGAATTAAAGGAAGATGTGGAGAAAGTAAAGAAAACAATGTATAAACAAAATGGAAATATCAATAAGAGACCCAAACAAACAAACAAAACAAATTCCAGAGCTGGAAAGTACAATGACTGAAATGAAAAACACTAAAGGGATTTGAAGGCAAATATGAACAGGCAGAACAAAGAATCGATGAACTTGAACAGAAAAAAAGATTAAAGAAAAGTGAAGAAAGCCTAAGAGGTCTCTGGAGCATCAAGAAGTGGACCAACATATACAGTTTGGGAGTCCCAGAAGGGACTAAGTGTCCATCAAGAGATGAATGGTTAAAGAAGATGTGTGTGTGTGTGTGTGTGTGTGTGTGTGTGTGTGTGTGTGTGTGTGTCAGTGGAATATTACTCAGCCATAAAAAAGAATGAAATAATACCATTTGCAGCAACATGGATGGACCAATAGATTATCATACTAAGTGAAGTAGACAGAGAAAGACAAATATCATATTATATCACTTATATGTGGAATCTAAAAAAAAAAAGATACAAATGAACATTTTTACAAAACAGAAAAAGACTCACAGACATAGAAGACAAACTTGTGGTTACCAAAGGGGAAAGGAGGGAAAAGGTGTGGAGGGATAAATTAGGGATTTAGGATTAACAGACACACTAGCATATATAAAACAGATAAACAACAAGGACCCACTATATAGCACAGGGAACTATATTCAATACCCTGTAATAACCTATAATGGAAAATAGTTCTGCAAAAGGATATATATATATATATATATGTATGTATAACTGAATCACTATACTGTATACCTGAAACTAACACAGCATTGTAAATCAACCATACTTCAATTAAAAAGTTTCCTTGTCTTTAAACAACAACATAAAAAACAGAGGCTTGGGGACTGCAGAACAATTATCAGAGTTCTAACAGTTGTGTCTTTGGAGTTCTGAAAAGAAAGGAGGAAGACACTGGGGCAGAAAAAAATATTTAAAGAAACAATGACCCAAAACTTCACAAATTGGGTAAGACACAAAAATTTACATAATCAAGAAGCTCAGCAAAGATAAACTAAAATATATATATATATATATATATATATAATAATCAAATCTTCAAAGACCAAACATAAAGAAAAGTATTGAAAACAGTCAGAGGAAAATAATACATTACATATTGGCATGACCACAGATTTCTCATCAGAAACCATGGCAATCAGAAGACACTGAACTAACATCTTTAACGTGCTGAAAGAAAAGATCATTCAACCCTGTGAAACTATCCTTCAGGAATGAAAGAAAATAATAACATTCTCATTTGAAAGAAAACTGTAGCCAGCAGCCCTGTTCTAAAAGAACGATAGAGGAAGTTCTACAGGCTGAATGATAAAAAGTAAACATGGAACAGGAATGAATGAAGAGCAAAAGAAATAGCAAAATTCTGGGTAAATATAAAAGACTGTTTTTGTCCTCTTATGTTCTTTAAAATATGTAGAAGTATAGAGCGTAAGTAATAAAACACTGCTAAACACTATTTTCAACATATATAGATGTAATAAATATGACAACGGTAACAAAAGGGAGAAGATAAAATAAGAAGTGTTGATGAGGATGTGGAGAAATTAGAACCCTTGTGCACTGTTTGTGGGAATGTAAAATGGAGCAGACACTATGGAAAACAGTATGGCAGTTCCTCAAAAATTTTAAAATAGAATTATCATAAGATCCAGCAAACGTGGCTTCTGGGTATATACTCAAAAGAACTGAATGCTGGGTCTCAAAGAGATATTTGTACATTCATGTTCATAGCAGCATAATTATGTGCAACAGCCGAAAGGTGGAAACAACCCAGGTACACATCAGTTGATAAATGAATAAACAAAATGTCATATATACATGAAATGTAATACTATGCAGACTTCAAAAGGAAGGAAAATCTGACACATACTATAATATCAATGAACCCTGAAGACATAATAAATGAAATAAGCCAGTCACAAAAGAAAAAATACTGTATGATTCTCATATGAGGTACTTAAAGTAGCCAAATTCATGAGACATAAAGCAAATTGGTGGTTACCAGGGCTAGAGGATGCGGAATATGGGGAGTCATTGTTTAATGGCTATAGAGTTTTAGTTTTGCATGATGAAAAACTGTCCTGTGGATGGATGGAAAGATGTACAACAATTAAATATATCTAATGCCACTGAATCACACACTTAAAAATGGTTAAAATAAAAAGACAACAATATTAAATAATATTCAGACTTTTTTTTTAAGACAAATACTATACGATTCTAATTACATGAGGTATATAGAATAGTCAAATCCACAGAAACAGAAAACAGAGTGGTGGTGTCAGGGGCTGGGGAGAGCAGGAAATGGGGAGTTGTGTAATTGGTATGCAGATTGTTTTGTAACATTTTAAAAGTTCTGGGGACTTCCCTGGTGGCGCAGTGGTGAAGACTCCACTCTCCCAATGCAGGGGGCCCAGGTTCACGGAACTAGATCCCACATGTGTGCCTCAACTAAGAGTTCGCATGCTGCAACTAAGGAGCCTGTGAGCCACAACGAAGGAGCCAGTAAGCCGCAACTAAGGAGCCCGTGAGCTGCAACGAAGGAGCCTGCCTGCTGCAACAAAGACCCAGTACAACCAAATAAATTAAAAAAAAAAAAATTCTGGGTATTGGTTACACACAATGTGAACACTATACTTAATATAGATGAACTGAAGGCTTAAAAGTGGTTAAGATGAAAAAAAAAAAAGTGGTTAAGATGGTAGGGCTTCCCTGGTGGCGCAGTGGTTAAGAATCCGCCTGCCAATGCAGGAGACTACAGGTTCGAGCCCTGGTCCAGGAAGATCCCACATGCCACAGAGCAACTAAGCCCGTGCACCACAACTACTAAGCCTATGCTCTAGAGCCTGCAAGCCACAACTATTGAGCCCATGTGCCAGAACTACTGAAGTCCGTGCGCCTAGAGCCTGTGCTCCGCAACAAGAGAAGCCACTGCAATGAGAAGCCCGCACACCGCAACAAAGACCCAATGCAGCCAAAAAAATAAATAAATTTTTAAAAAAATGGTTAAGATGGTAAATTTTATGTTACGTGTATTTTCTCACAAAAATAAAACAAACTGTAAACATACACACAAGCACACATATGCACACATTTGAAAGATGTTTGTCTTCAGAGTTCATTTAGAGAAGAGAGGCAAGGGGAGAAGGGCACTTAGTTTACTGATAGTGTATCAACTGTGCGCCTGAACTAACACCAACTGTTTCCTCCAAAAGAAAATTATTGTTATTCTCAATGAATGACAAAAGCTTTTTGGATTTATCAGCTCTAGTATCAATTCTAAAGACTATGGCTAGTTTTCTTCTCATGGAAACTTTTGATCTAATTCTTAATGTTTTTAATTCCTACAAACTTAACTTATTCAAGAAAGTCACCAAGAAAGTAAATGGGCAGTAGAAGAGCAGACAGAATATTATCAAGCCATTTTTGCCCCAAACACAAATGTCAAATGACTTAATTCATCAACTTTATAAAAAGCCCTTCAATTTGTGAATCCGTTTTTCAACCAATTTAGTCTGAATGCTGGGAAGGGGTTATGGGAAGATTTTTGGGAAACATTTTTGAGATTAAAAAGCCCACTATATTCTGTTTCTGGCTCTAGAAGGATCCCAGTGTCTAAGTCTCAGTTGTCTCATCTACAGTACCATGACCCTGGGACTTCCCTGGTGGCTCAGTGAGAATCCGCCTGCCAATGCAGGGGACACAGGTTCGATCCCCGATCCAGGAATATCCCACATGTCGCGGAGCAGCTAAGCCTGTGCACCACAACTACTGAGGCTGTGCTCTACAGCTCGCGAGCCTAGAGCCCGTGCTCCACAACAAGAGAAGCCACCACAATGAGAAGCCCGCGCACAGCAACAAAGACCCAAAGCAGCAATCAATCAATCAATCAATCAATCAATAAATAAATTTATACAATACCATGACCCTACGCCCTGTGTACCGATTACAATTCAAAACCCAACCTAATATAAATACACAGTTGCTGAGGATGACTTTTATAAGCTATCATTTTCATTATGTGTCAGTCTTTTCCCACTTAAGATTATTTTTACTTACTTGGTTAACTTGTGGCTTTTCACTGCTGTGAGAAATTCTCTCACAATCTCAGGACTCTGGTGCCTGCATGGTGTTTTTGATATGTATTTTAGTGTCTACAAAAAAAAAAAAGGGAAAGGCAAGCATAAGACAAACAACCCCAAATGACAAAAAGAGAAGCCAATGGCTATAATTTAGTATTCTAAAATTTTGCTTCAAAAATCTTTTGTAAAACAAATGCCTTCAGGAGACTCAATCTTCATATAATAGGAATTCCTCAAAAATAAAACCAGTAGCTAGAACAAAAAGATTACTGAAATTTTAGAATAAAGCTTTTCTGATCTTAAAGAAAAAACTCAGTCTGACAACTGTGTTATCATGTATCAATTTTTTATAGACAGGGAACCCGAAGAATAAAATAAATAGCCTTAAGTCCATATATAAATGACCCAATAAATGGATTAGAAGGAACAACTCTTTCTTACAAAGAATTCTAACAATTAAACATAGAATGAGGGAAATAAATCACCATTGGGCAATCGCACCATAGGAATAATTAATGCAGGAAGGATCCACCAATGAATACTAAAATTAATGGGCAAAAGCTTAAGAAGTAGGATATTTGCATAGTCTCAAAGCAGTTTCCCCAAAATATTTATTAATTACTGTGGTAGTTTTAATGTGTGTCCTCAAATTCTTTAATATCCCTCCCTTAAGAGATGAAGCCTATTCCCCTTCCCCTTGTATGTGGGCTGGACTAGGTGACGCTTTGCTAATTAACAGAATATGGAAATGGAAAAACAGTAACTTTACAGGGGAGAAACCAGGCAGACACCACCTTAACCAAGTTATCAAAGTTAACAGCATCAGTAATAAGACACTGATACCATGTACTCTGTATCACGAAATGAGAAGGGCACATTTATTACCAAAGTAACTTTCCTTAAGGCACCAAAAATTAAAAGCAAGAACTTAAGAATTAATAGAGTGGGGACTTCCCTGGTGGCACAGTAGTTAAGAATCTGCCTGCCAGTGCAGGGGACATGGGTTCCATCCCTGGTCAGGGAAGATCCCACGTGCCACGGAGCAACTAAGCCCGTGGTCCACAACTACTGAGCCTGTGCTCTAGAGCCTGTGCTCCACAACTACTGAAGCTTGCGTGCCTAGAGCCCATGCTCCACAACAGGAGAAGCCACTGCAATGAGAGGCCCATGCACCACAACGAAGAGTAGCCCCCGCTCGCTGCAACTAGAGAAAGCCCACGTGCAGCAACAAAGACCCAATGCAGCCAAAAATAAATTAATTAATTAAAATTTTAAAAAAATTAATAGAGTGATAGTGAGCATAAACTAATTAACTGTGTAGTTAAGGGTGCTTGATAGTTTGAAATGTGTATAAAACTAATTACCAACAATCTTTATTTCCTTCTTTGAAAGAGATGAACTATATAATGTGAAAGAACACGAATGAATAAATGAACTGTAGGGTTCTAAACACACAATTAAATGAAAAAAATCAGATGGGAAGCAATGGTGACGAAAGTGTTAAATTCTTTATTTTCCTTAAAAGAGATTATGATACATTAATGCAAGTTTAAAAATGTCTTTGAAAAGAAAAATTAAAAGAGTTAAATCCAAACCTCTTTAAAGACAAAATCAAAATTGAAAGCAAATAACAAGAAAAAACAAAATGACAGATATAGAAATCAAACATTATATAACAAATACAACAGCTTAAGCATAAGATTGGGAGAGAATGCAACAAACTATCAACTAGATATTAAGATTATGAATTACTTTTGATTTCTTCTTTATGCTTTTTTGTACTTTCTAAGTTTTCTACCATAAAAAGTATCACTTTCTCTGTAATAAAGAATTTGGCTTCGCTAAAACGGAGAGTCTGGACTTTGCCCTCAGCTTTTGGGAGGTAATCTCCATGCTCCTGGAACATTATATCTAATAGGAGTATCTATGTCTGAGGGCCTTATGTCCTACTGGATGGTCTTAACAATGAGACTTAGAGTAGGGGCTTTGGGTCATGCAGGATCAGTAGACCTGGAGGCTAACATGAACTACACAGGCAATCAATCATTCAATCATGCCTAGGTAATGGAGCCCCAATAAAAACTCTGGACACCAAAGCTTGGCCGAGCTTCCTTGGCTGGCAATATTCTGTGTGTATTAACACACACTGATTTCAAGAGAAATGTGCTCTGACTCCACATTAGAGAACAGTGGAAGCTCTGCATTTGGTATTTCTCCTGGCACCTGCCCCATTTGCTTCTTCCCTTGGCCAAATTTAATCTGTATCTTTTCCTTGTAATAACCTGTACCAGTGAACATAATAGCTTTTAGCAAGTTCCGTGAGTACTTCCAGTGAATTATTGAACCTGAGGGTGGTCGTGGGGCTCCCCGACTTGCAATTGGTATTAGAAGTGATGGCAGACTTTTAATTATTCCCTCCTCTGACTTTGCAATTGGTTAACATTCGCAATTGGCCAAACTCTTTCCACTTCTATAAACAGGATAAAAACTGGGTTACAGTAAACCTACTCAAATCAGATAATAGGTAGTCATGATTCAGTGGCCAGTCATCAGCAAGATAAACCAACCCCCTTCAATGGCAGTTTGGGTAGACCTTCCAAAAACCTAGACTTACTTCATACGTGATAGTATTCAAGTTCTGTTGCCCAGAACTGTGTTTATTCTTTCCACTTTCTTTACGCTGCTCTTTCATATCAGTTAGTAACTGGAACACCTAGGAAGAGATATACAAAAGATTTCCATAAATAAATTTGAGAAATGTATCTATTCCAAGGTCAATGATTTTAAAGGATAAAGAGAATAACATCTCTTTTCTTCTCATAAACCCTCCCCGAAACACTTGCATTAGAGCAAATAAGTCCGAGAAGCATGTGACTTGTTAAAAATGCTCTTGGGCTTCCCAGGTGTCACAGTGGTTAAGAATCTGCCTGCCAATTCAGGGGACACAGGTTCGAGCCCTGGTTCGGTAAGATCCCACATGCCATGGAGCAACTAAGCCTCTGCGCCACAACTACTGAGCCTGTGCTCTAGAGCCCACAAGCCACAACTACTGAGCCCACGTGCCACACCTACTGAAGCCCGTGTGCCTAGAGTCCGTGCTCCGCAACAAGAGAAGCCACCACAATGAGAAGCCAGTGCACCGCAATGAAGAGTAGCTCCCACTCACCACAACTAGAGAAAGCCCGCACACAGCAAGCAACAAAGACCCAAGGCAGCCCAAATAAATTAATTAATTAAAGTAAATTTTAAAAAAATAAAATAAAATAAAAATGCTCTTTTATCTAAGTCAAATACTGCAAATTCATTTGTTTACATAAACTATTTCAAGTGTTTCCTACCAATACACACCATATAACTGATCTCCTTGGCTCTCAAAAATAATATTCTGAGTATTTGAAAGTAAATTTTCCTATAATATGATCATCTCAATAGATGCAAAAAAAAGCAATTGACAAAATTCAACATCTATGATCAAAACTCTAAACAAAGTGGGTACAGAGGAAACATACCTCAACATAATAAAGGCCATACATGATAAGCCCAGAGCTAACATCATACTCCACAGTGAAAAACTAAAAGCTTCTCTAAGATCAGGAATAAGACAACGGTGCCCACTCTTGCCTCTTTTATTCAACATAGTATTGGAAGTCCTAGCCAGGGCAATTAGGCAAGAAAAGGAATAAAATTTAGCCATCCAAATGGGAAAGGAAAAAGTAAAACTGTCACTATTTGCAGATGACATGGTATTATTTATAGAAATCCCTGAAGACTCCACCAAAAAACTGTTAGAATAAATGAATTCAGTAAAGTTGCAGGATACAAAATCAACAAATAGGAATCTGTTATGTTTCTATACACTAATAACAAACTATTAAAAGAGAAATTAAGAAAACAATCCTATTTATTATAATTGCAACAAAAAAGATAAAATTAGGAATAAATTTAACCAAGGAGGCAAAAGACCTGTACAGTGGAAACTATAAGACACTGATGAAAGAAACTGAAGAAGACACACATAAATGTTCATGCATTGGAAGAATTAATATTGCTAAAATGTCCATACTACCCAAAGCAAACTACAGGTTCAATGCAATTCTCATCAAAATTCCAACTGCATATTTCACAGAAATAGAACAATCCCAAAATTTGTATGGAATCACAAAAGATCCAGAATAGTCAAAGCAATCTTGAGAAAGAAGAACAAAGTTGGAGGCATCACACTCCCTGGTTTCAAACTACATTACAAAGCTATAGTAATCAAAACAGTATGGTATTGGCCTAAAACAGATGCAGAGATCAATGGAACAGAAATAGAGAGCCCAGATATAAATCCACACATATATGGTCAATTAATTTATGATAAAGGAGCCAAGAATACACAATGGGAAAGAACAGTCTCCTCAATAAATGGTGTTGGGAAAACTGGACAGCCACATGCAAAAGAATGAAACTAGACCACTATATACACCATACACAAAAATTAACTCAAAATGGATTAAAGACTTGATGATGTAAGACCTGAAACCATAAAATTCCTAGAAGAAAACACAGGCAGTAAGCTCCTTGACATTGGTCTTGGCAATGACTTTTTGGATTTAGCACCAAAAGCTAAGACAACAAATGCAAAAATAAACAAGTGGGACTACATCAAACTAAAAAGCTGCTGTGCAGCAAAGAAAATCATCAACAAAATGCAACCTACTGAATGGGAGAAAATATCTGCAAATCATGTAGCTGATAAGGGGTTAATATCCAAAATATATAAATTCATACAACTCCAGAGCAAAACAAACAAACAATCTAATTTAAAAATGGGCATTTTTCCGAAGAATACATACAGATGGCCAACAAGTACATAAAAGATGCTCAACATCACTAATCATCAGGGAAATGCAAATAAAAACCACAATGAGATTACCACCTCACACCTGTTAGAATGGCTATTATTAAAAAGTCAAGAAATAAATATTGAGGAGGATGTGGAGAAAAGGAAATCACTGTGTACTATAGGTGGGAATGTTAATT
This sequence comes from Pseudorca crassidens, assembly GCF_039906515.1. Taxonomy (NCBI): domain Eukaryota; kingdom Metazoa; phylum Chordata; class Mammalia; order Artiodactyla; family Delphinidae; genus Pseudorca; species Pseudorca crassidens. The sequence continues at coordinate 14,662,706 of NC_090310.1, forward strand.
GGTGCAGCCACTATGGGAAACAGTATGAAGGATCATCAAAAAATTGAAAATAGAAGTACGATATGATTCAGGCATTCCACTTCTGGGTAACTATCCAAAGAAAACAAAAACAGTAATTTGAAAGGATATATGCACCCCCATGTTCACTGCAGCATTATTTACAATAGTCAAGGTAAGGAAATAAACTAAAGTGTCCATTTACAGATGAATGGATAAAGAAATTGTGGCATATATATACAAAGGAATATTATTCAGCCATAAAAAAGAATGAAATCTTGCCATCTGTGACAACATGAATGGAACTTGAGGGCATTATGCTAAGTGAAAGAAGTCAGAGAAAGACAAATACTGTATGGTATCACTTATACGTGGAATCTAAAAAAGAAAAGGAAAAAAAAAAAGGGACTTCCCTGGCAGTCCAGTGGTTAAGACTCCATGCTTCCACTGTAGGGGGCATGGGTTCGATCCCCGGTCAGGGAGCTAAGTCCCCGCATGCCACGCAGCATGGCCAAAAATTAAAACAAAAACAAAAACAAAACCGAAACCAGAAACCAAGCTCATAGATACAGAGAACAAATGGTTGCCAGAGACAGCGGGGGGAGTAAGCAAACTGGATGAAGGTGGTCAGAAGTTACAAACTTCCAGTTATAAACTAAGTAAGTCATGGGGATATAATGTACAGCATGGCAACGTCAGTTAATAATACTGTATTGCATATTTGAAAGTTGCTAAAAGAGTAAATCTTAAAAAGTTCTCAACACAAGAAGAAAAGAATTATGTAACTATATATGGTGAGTGATGTTAAGTAGACTTATTGTGGTAATCATTTTGCAATATATACAAATATCAAAACATTATGTTGTATACTTGAAACTAATATAATGTTGTATGCTGACTGTACCTGAATTTTAAAAAATTTTCCTAAAATATATATATACACATATATATATATATATATATATATATTTTTTTTTTTTTAAAGATCTTGCTTCTCGGGCTTCGCTGGTGGAGCAGTGGTTAAGAATCCGCCTGCCAATGTAGGGGACACAGGTTCGAGCCCTGGTCCGGGAAGATCCCACACGTCGCGGAGCAACTAAGCCCGTGCATCACAACTACTGAACCTGCGCTCTAGAGCCCACGAGCCAGTACTACTGAGCCCGTGTGCCACAACTACTGAAACCTGAGTGCCTAGAGCCTGTGCTCCACAACAAGAGAAGCCACTGCAGTAAGAAGCCCACGCACTGCAACAAAGAGTAGCCCCCGCTTACTGCAACTAGAGAAAGCCCGTGTGCAGCAATGAAGACCCAACACAGCCAAAAATAAATAAATTAATCAATTATTTTTAAAAAAGACTTGCTTCTCTAACATGAAAATCTATTTTATTTCCGGAAAAGAAAAATTATGAAGCAAGCGATAAAAGTAGTTTACAAAAAAAAAAAAAAAAAAAAAAAGAAAGAAAGAAAAACTGCTATATAACTTTAGAAGTAAATTTTCTCTACAAGGTAGAAACACATGTGTATTAGTGCTAAGAAGGGTCAGGGGAGGAAATCTCTCTCCTGTTTTAGAGATTATACCAGAGAACTGAGAGAAGCATAGGATCATAAACACAGTAACGACTAGATAAAACGCAACCCATCCCCTGCCTGTCATTCCTTTCAGAAATAGGGGCATGAGACCCAATTAATGCAATGTTTCCCCAATGGATAAAACACTACACACCTTGTCCAGAGTCTAAGCTGGAGAAGGAGGTTCCTAAAAGCCAATGGCTTGGGGCTTCCCTGGTGGCGCAGTGGTTGAGAGTCCGCCTGCCAATGCAGGGGACACGGGTTCCTGCCCCAGTCCGGGAAGATCCCACATGCTGCGGAGCGGCTGGGCCCGTGAGCCATGGCCGCTGAGCCTGCGCATCCGGAGCCTGTGCTCCGCAACGGGAGAGGCCACAACAGTGAGAGGCCCGCATACCACACACACACAAAAAAAAGCCAACGGCTTGACCAACAACCATTTCCTTCCTATTATGAGCAGCAACCATTTAAGATGAACCTTTAGGAAGAAAAGAATATGGCCCACTGTGTTAAATCTACTACCTTCTACATATATCACAAAATGGAGACTCAAATCTCCTATAAGTCTTCCTGAGTTTAGACTCTGGCATAAGAAAAATGGACAGTGAAAATATGAATGGTTTTTTCTATACCTGGAGTCAACCTATCAGATAGTTTTGCTAGTACCAAACAACACCCAGGCAAAATAGAAGGTAGGCAAAACTAATGTTCTCTCCTCCCTCTCACCAACTTCTTTCCTTTCTTTCCCCAGCAACCCAATCCTCAAGCCCCCAAATTCCAAACCTGTTACTTCCTACTAAGTTATTCGTAATGGTGAGTCACTAAACTCTCACTTCCAAAATGAAGGTGTTAATACTTATGAGACTATTATGAGGATCAAAATAATAACTTACAAAAGCATTTTACAGCTAAAGAGTGGTAATTAGGAAAAGGCGTTAAGCATTTTAATGGAAAACTTCTGCAAACAGAAACAGTTCCAAAACTGATGTTTCCATCACAGGAAGGCATCCCAAATGAAGATCTAAAATCTTTGGGATTTGGAGAAGATTGCCTACAGTAAACTAAAGGCTTCCCAGCTTCCCTGAATTACTGTATATAATTTACCAAGCTAAGACTATTCCAAGGTCCACCAGATGGTGCCATCTCTCCTATTTTAAAGTGGCAAATCTAAAGGAATTCAGTCATTTCTAACCAAAACGAACTGAATAATCTTCAGAAGCAAAGGGCAACCGATCAGAGAGGAAAACACAATAGTCCAAAGCTATTTACCTCATAGTTACTGAGCAGCGCAGCGCTGGCATCCTTCCTGCAAAATAAAGTAAATTATCATCAGTCTGGGCTCACACCCCTCTGTGGGAATTAAATATCTACAAAATAATCCCTCTGTCAAGATTCAGTAGCACAGTTCAGAAATTTGGGGACTACAACCTAAAATTGAGAAACGTCCTAAGTCTTACTGGTTTAGCTGGCGATGGACAAATTCAGAGCAAATTCTCCTTTTAACAGGCACAGTATATCACACATCCAACACCAAGTAGGTGATTAAAATACTATACTTATCCCTGGTCCAAGCAGGCAAAAGTTGAGAAGTCAGATATCTAGGGGAAGATAGTTACAGGAAGAACACGGGGGCAAAACCACAGGAGTAGGGGGATGTCAATAAACAGAGGGTGCTAGAATTAACTGGAGAAACAGAGTGCCACCTCATCCCACAGCCATGTCCTCTCTACAGTACCATCTGCCTTCCATCGGCTATTGACATTTTGGGCAGCCAAGTCCTCCTGTTGAATCACCAGAAATGGGATCCTTAACACTAACATCACTACTGGAAATTCCAGCAACATCTGGAATCCTGCCAGATACCCACAAAACTCCCAAGGTGTTCATCTTTTCTATCAACTCAACCACTAGAGTTCAGGTGTTGAGCACTGGCAATGGTCCATCAAGGCAAAACGTCATCTTTCATGTATGAATGAGGACAGCAATGTGACGTGAATTAAATTACAACTGATCCATTCTACAGTATCACATCAGAAAGCACTTATTGTTTTTAACAGTCTGGAGGCAGTACAGTATAATAATTAAGAACATAGTTTTGACCTACTGTATAGTGTACAGCACAGGGAACTACAGTCAATATCTTGTAATAATCTATAATGGAAAAGAACCTGAAAAAGAATACATATATACATAATATATATATGTATAGCTCAATCACTTTGCTGTATACCTGAAACACTGTAAATCAACTATACTTCAATTTTAAAAGAATACAGTTTTGAAATCAGACAAATCTAGGTTCATATTCCAGCTCTGCCACTTACAAGGTATGTGAGTTTCAGTGAGTTAATTAACCCCCGTTAAGCATCCCCATATAAAACAAAAAATGCACATAACTAGTACCTAGAAATGTAGCCTGGATTCTAAACCCAGCTCCACCAACCAGTAGCTATGTGAATTTGGGCAAGTTATTTAACCTCTCTATGCTTAAATTTTCTCATCTATAAAATGGCAACTGTAGTATCAACCTTGTAACATTGTTACAGGATTGAGTTGAAACATGTAAAGTACCTGGAACACAGTATGTGCTCAATAAATACCATCTATTGTCACTACTGCCTGGGCTACCACCACCACAACCACCACTTCTTCCTACTTCATAAAGCCGTTCTGAGGATGAAAGGAAAACAAATTTTAAAAGTGTAACACAGTTCTTGGTACTTATTAGGTTCTCCTGAACGAAGGCTATTACTGTTAAAAGATATCACCTCACTTAAATTCTCATTAAAAACCCTGTGATGTAGGAGCTATTATGATTCCTTCTTTCTGGATGATGAAACTGAGGCTCAGAGATTTAAAAACTTGCTCAAGGGCACACAGTAGAAAGCCTAACTGAAGTGGACAATAACTATGGGATTGTGAAAAATAAAACAGGATTGAACAAATGGAAACCAGTAATGCAGAATCCTAAAACTTCAGGAAGGAGTATGGACTTGACATAATGTACAACAAAGATTACTGTTTGTTCTTAAACTAGGAATGGGGCTATATGATGAAATTGAGGACACAAAATTTCAAAAACATGAGCCAAATAGATGGGTGGTTTCCCCAGTCAATAAATAAAGCAAAACAAGCAGTTGGTTAACGCAGGCTTCAACCAAGGCCTTAGGTCATCAGCACAGTAATGTCAGCACTTAATCAAATCAGCCCATGAAGCTTTCCAAATGCTACTGGTCATTCAACAAACAGCCAGGATTTCACAAAAGTGCTGCTTTGCCCAAATGACCACAATGGAACTCAGGTCACAAAGAACACCATACTTAAAAGGAACCTAGGAGACTTCCCTGGTGTCGCAGTGGTTAAGAATCTGCCTGCCAATTCAGGGGACACAGGTTCAAGCCCTGGTCTGGGAAGATCCCACATGCCACAGAGCAACTAAGCCTGTGCACCACAACTACTAAGCCTGCGTTCTACGGCCGGTGAGCCACAACTACTGAGCCAGAGTGCCACAACTACTGAAGGCTGCGCATCTAGAGCCCGTGCTCCGCAGCAAGGGAAGCCACCGCAATGAGAAGCCCACGCACTGCAATAAAGAGTAGCCACCACTCGCCGCAACTAGAGAAAGCCTGCGTACAGCAACAAAGACCCAACGCGGTCAGAAATAAATAAATTGAAATTTTTAAATAAATAAATAAATGGAACCTAACACAGGAAGGATAATGCATAATTAGAGTATGTGATATGGCTCATTTAAAGCTGAAAATGACAGGACTTCCCTGGTGGCACAGGGGTTAAGAATCCGCCTGCCAATGCAGGGGACACAGGTTCAAGCCCTGGTCCAGGAAGATCCCACATGCCACAGAGCAACTAAGCCCGTGTGCCACAACTACTGAAGCCCGCAAACCTAGAGCCCGTGCTCCGCAACAAGAAAAGCCACCACAATGAGAAGCTAATGCACTGCAACAAAGAGTAGCCCCCGCTCACCTCAACTACAGAAAGCCTGCGCACAGCAATGAAGACCCAACACAGCCATAAATAAATAAATAAATAAATAAAATTGAAAATGACTAATCAAACCACACGTCATCTTTGCCTACTTAATCAGGAAGTCACCCCACAAGGCCTCCTCCTATCTTTGCTTGAAACTGAATTACAACTCCCTTCATGCCCTAACATTCAGGGGAACTAAAACATCCCTTCCTGGAACAGGGTGACAAAAATTACATGTTATCTTTCCTCAAGGCCAGTGGATCCATCCCAGGTGCCACGGTGACAACTTCATTTCCAAATCACAGCCCCCCTCTGTCATGTAGATTATTCCATGGCCTGGGAAATCTGTCCTTGTCTCTTCCAAATTACTGCCCCACTGCCCAAGTCAATATTGTTAATTGCAAGAATCCAAAGAACACATCTTCTGCCTTTTCTAGAGCCAATACACAAAGAAGGAAAGGAACTCTCTTTTATGTATATTTTCATGAACCTGTGTTTTGGAGCCAGGAGAACAATGGATGTTTAAAAAGTACAGCGTCTTGCACTCTGGTGGGCAGAAGCTGATTTATTCATTGATTCTTTTATTAGGAAGATAAATAATTTTTTTACCCAGCTAAATACTAATGGAGTAAATGCCAAAATATGCTAGGCATTCCTTTATTCAGTTAAATGTCAACGAGTACAGTATCTGCCTTTCCTTGAGTCCTAAATGAACTGTGTGTATTGGGAAATTTTTTTTGAAGGCAGTTTTTATCCTGAAGAAGTTACTGTAACCACCACGAAGTGGCAGGTTGTTGAGAACAGGATATGGCGAGATTTGACAGACATCAACTTAATCAAGTTATCCAATTTAACAGCACCAATAATGATGAGGTGATGCACTGAGAAGGAAACATCCCTTATAGCAATCCTGTCAGAAAATGTAGTTATGAGAATATAATCAGACAAACCCAACCTAAGAAACCTTCTTCAAATCAACTGGCCTAGATTCTTCAAATATCACTATCATTTGTCACGATGTCAATGTCACAAAAAGAGGCTAAGAAACTGTTCTCAGAGTAAAGGAGATTAAAGAACCTTGACAACTAAATGCAATGTGTGATTCTGGATTGGATCCTGAATCAATTTTTTAAAAAAATCCAGATAAAACATTATTAGGACAATTGGAGAAATTTTAATATAGGTTGCATTTTAATAATAGTGGTAATATCAGCACTAAATTCCCTGGGTGTGATGATGGTATTGCAGTTACACAGGAGAATGTCTTTTTAAGACTGATAAAATGACATCTCTACAACTCTGAACTGGTTCAGTAAAGAGTGTGTGTGGAGAGAGAATGTAGGCATGTGTAACAAAGAGAAGGCAGATATATCAAAAATGTTAACAAATGGTGACCCCAGGTAAAGGATATAAAGGAACTTGAGATGCTCTTTTTGCAACTGTTCCATGGGTTTGAAATTTTTCAAGGTAAAAAGTTGAGAAAAATGGAGATGTAAAACTAAAGAATTCCATGAAGTTAAAAAAAAAATACATTAGTATAACTTGTAATTGAGGACATTCTCCTCCAATGTTTTTTTACTTCATACTCTCCTGTAGGACTTAGAATGGTACTGATTTTACTTACAGATGTTTAAAGCAAATATTCCAAGTGAATTTTAAAGACTGTCTGAATCTATACTTACAGGAAGGCAGTCACTTAATTTCCTTAAGTCATGAATTAGCTGACTGAAGCTGATGTACTATTTGAAATTTAACCTGTAAAATCTGCTTAACTTGCTGAGTCAATTTAATGGACACAAACAACTACTTCAGAAAATCAAATTCTGAATAAACAGAACAAAATGATCTACTGACAGACTTTCCTTAGAGACTCACACATGCACAAAAAAGTCCAAGCAAACAGTGCCTATTAACTGCCACAGAGTTAACTCTTACAAACACAATGACAAACAGAATTGCTCAAATTCTCCTATGTTTAACCTATGTTACTGACTCAAGTCCTGTTCTGAAAAGCTAAACTCTGGTCCAAGAAAACTGAGCAGCTTCAAAGTCAATGAACAATTTAAACTGTAGCATTCACTTGGGAGCTAGCAAATTATCCTCTTTCCAGTCCTGTTACTGAATTGCTATAAGACCTATTAGCTAACTTCTCTAAACCTCAGTATTTCCAGCTGTAAAAAGAAGGAAATTCTGACACTATCTCAAAAAGATGATGTGGAAGAAACTCCATTTTCTGTAACTATGTATACTAAGTTCAAGAATAAAAGGATGAACACAAAATTTTCCAGGCATATAAATAGTCCCGAGGCATTAGAGAAAGTTAGCCAAACAGCAAATACCTTAGTATACAAATACTTAATTTTGCTATGAATATTTTATATCCTTTTATCCGACGTGATGGTCAAAAAGTTTTTATTTTTAGGGCTTCCCTGGTGGCGCAGTGGTTGAGAGTCCACCTGCCGATGCAGGGGACGTGGGTTCGTGCCCCAGTCCAGGAGGATCCCACATGCTAAAGAGCGGCTGGGCCCGTGAGCCATGGCCGCTGAGCCTGCGCGTCCGGAGCCTGTGCCCTGCAACGGGAGAGGCCACAGCAGTGAGAGGCCCACGTACCGCAAAAAAAAAAAAGTTTTTATTTTTAAAGTCTATCGTTCAACCAAATAAAGCATAAATATTCCTTACCTTTAAAAAACTTCTAGTGTGTGTCTATCTATATGTATCACTCACACAGTAGGTAGTTACTCAGTGATTGAAGAAAAAAAAGTAGTAAAAACTCAGGGGAGTTTTCCATCCATGCCTCCTCACTGCAGGTCCTGGGAATGCCTAACAAAGGTACAATGTGTTTGCCCTCTCAGAGACCTAGGGGTCTCCTGAAGATCCTAAGGACCACACTCCCAGAGGTCACACCTCATACTGGAGGCCAGGCAAGAACTAGAATTAGGCCTCCAGGGACTTCCCTGGCGGTCCAGCCGTTAGGCCTCCGCCCTTCTGAGGCAGGGAGCACGGGTGCAATCCCTGATCGGGGAACTAAGATCCCACATGCCGCATGCTGGGGCCAAAAAAACACAGAATTAGGTCTCCAGACAGTCTCATTCCAGGGGCCCCCTCCACCCCCAAACCACATGCCTACCTCAGAAAACCTCATTTTCCCACAAACTCTAGCCACAAAATTCTTGATGAGTCACTGACTCCTTGGGAGAAGTTGACAGGTTACTATATAGGAGAAAAAACTCTTGATTGAAACCATTTCACTTAGGAAAATCAGAAAATCTATATGCTCAGCAATCAGGAAACCAGCTAAATAATTTATATTAATTTAATTTATTAAATTAATGAAGTATTGTTATATTACTTCACTCCACAAGTACAGTCAGCCCTCTGTGTCTGTGGATGTGAAACCCACCACTGGGGGTTTAAACCAGCAAATACAGAAGGCCAACTGTGTTTGCCAAAGGGCTACTGTGTGCCAGATGCGCTGCTAAGCACTAGGGGAACAGACACTGGTCCCTGCCTTCATGATACTTACACTCTCAAGAGGGAGACAATACACTAGACATGTAAACATACATCTATTATCAGAACTTGTAATTATTTAAGGGAAAAGTAAACAAAGGTTCTATGAGAGACAAAAAGCAGGACTTATTTTGGATTTACCAAAGAGGAAAAACAACATTGAAAAAGGACACTCAACCTGAGCTGTCAAAAAGATAAGAAGTGGGCAGGACAGGGGGAAAAGTCTACCAGGTAGAGGGAACAGCAATGCAAGGGCTTGGAGAGTTACCAAAATTACTTGACTGCCAGTGGAAAGTGTGTCTCTTTGCGGGAGGGGACAGTGGCAAGAGACAAGGTTGGTGAGTGGGTGAGGTTACATAGGGTCTTGTAGTCCTACTAAGAGATGCAGATATCCTCTAAGCACACAGAAAAGCAATGAAGGGTTTTTACACAGGGGGTGATTTGATCCAATTAATATTTTTTAATTCACTTTGGCTGCTGTGCAGAAAACAGAATGGAGGGGGCGGGGCAAGAGTGGAAACCAAAGGCTATTGCTTAATCTGGACCAGAGATGATGAACTACAAAATTAGCAGTGGGGATGGTGCTCCATTCAAAATACATTCTGAACGTGGAGATGACAGGACTGGCTGATGGACTTGATTTAGCAGTGAGGAAAGAGGGCTAGATTTCTGGTTTAAGCAACTGGATGGATAAGAGAAAAGGGCTAGAAATATATTCTGGGGAATCATTTGCATACAGATGGGTAAAATGACCAAGGGAATGTGGAGAGAAAAGGTCCCAGGACTGAGCCCTAAAATACTTCAACATTTAGAAGCCCAAGCAAGGAAGGAAGGCAGGGCTAGGAAAGAAGACTGAGAAGTAGTCCTTGATGTAGGAGGAAATCCAAGAGAGCACGTCACAAAGCCAAGAGAGTGTCTTGAGTTTCTGTATCAATTGCTGCTAAGGGATCAAGGAAGTTGAGGCCAGAAAATCAACTTCTGAATTTGACAAGATGGAAGGCTCAGGTAACCTACCTAAGACCCATTTCTGTAGACTGGTGAGGATGAAAGCCCAAAAGAATGATTGAGAGAATGAGGGGATAAACAACATTTCTAAGAAGTTTTCTGGTGACAGGAAGCAGAGAGGGAGCAACAGGTGGACATGGATGTAGGGATAGACAAGGGATTTTTCTTTTAAGATAGATAAATTAAAGCTGGTCTGTATGCTGACAGAAAATGCTTAATAAAGAGGGAAAAATTGATAATGACGTCTTGGGCTAGAGTAATATTATGCATGTTTTTCAAATTGCAGATTAAACCCCATTAGTGGATTGCAAAATCAGTTTAGTGGGTCTACACCCTATTTTAATAAAAGAGGCTATCAGAGTGTACTGCACACTGCATTGTCTCATGAAGCTTTCGTTTCAGTTACATATACATACAGTGTTTTTTTAAAAGTCTGAAAAACAGTAGTACGTGTAGACATTAAACAGGCTAAAGAACATAAAAGAAAGTATCAATATTAAATAATCGGTGGCAAAGAGAACACAATACAGTATGCCTACAAGTTAACGTCAACCGTGCAAAAATCCACATACAGAGTAGCTACAAAAACTTCCATTTGCACCCGGTACAATGAGCAGACACGGAAAAGACCATGTGGAGTTAAAACTGTTAGAATGGCTTTTACTCCCTCCCTACACACACACACAAATAGCTAAATGCTTCTCATCAAACTTGGACAGCACCTGTTCAGAGTTAGGGTTCCAAAGGAGCCCACTGCCCCTAAGCAAAGCTCTACCCCAGCATTTACCCATCTCTCCTCCAAGTACTTCCAGGCCGGACTCAGGGCTTTGTACCTTCGAAGTTCCCGCTCCAACACTGGGCCAGGCTCCCCACCGTGACGCCTGCAACGCTAGTGAGTGGATGAGGGAGGGAACAGGCACCCTGAAAGGCAGCCGAGACAAGTGGCACTCGGCCCCGGGTGCTGGGCACGCGGTGGGCGTGGGGGCGAAGGTTCGGAGGGACAGAGCGAGAGCCCCTTCCTCCCTCGCCTCCCGATCCGTCGCCCTCCCCACCGTGACGAGGGGTCGCCCCAGGCGCATGTCTCCCGGCTCCCAGGGTCTAGCGGTCGCCAGCTGTGGGCGTCGGCCCAAACCCAGCGACGCGCCCCGAGCTGCTTACACTTCCATGTCGACCCCGCCTCTTCGCCTCCGGCCGACAGCACCCGCGAAGCTCCACACAGCCCCGCCGCCGCACCGGGCGTCCACGCCGAGCTCCCTGGGGCCGGCTCCGCGCGCCGCGGTGCACGCCGGGATCGCCGCGCTGCACACCGGGAGCCTGGAGGACCCGGCGGGGCCGCGAGCCCTGCATGTCTCTCTAGCCATCCGAGCCCTGTCCTCTACGCCCAGCTCGACTTCAGACTGTTAAGCGTTTGCAGACAGGATTTAGCTCACGTTTTCGTGGTCTAAGTTATATCTAAGTAGTATGAAGAAAGTAAATTTCCAAAGACGTAATCGGATTAGTAGGCCTTTGCGGCATTAAAACCCCACCCCGGGGGCTTCCCTGGTGGCGCAGTGGTTGAGAGTCCGCCTGCCGATGCAGGGGACACGGGTTCGTGCCCCGGTCTGGGAGGATCCCACATGCCGCGGAGCGGCTGGGCCCGGGGGCCATGGCCGCTGAGCCTGCGCGTCCGGAGCCTGCGCTTCGCAACGGGAGAGGCCACAACAGTGAGAGGCCCGCGTACCGCAAAAAAAAAAAAAAAAACCGGGAATAGTAACAATGGCAAGGGGTGAGACGGCCCGGGGCCGCTGGAAATGCTCTATTTCAGGACCTGGGTGCTGGGCACGCGGTGTGTTCTGTTTCTAAAAAGTCAGTGAGCTGCACGCTTATGTGCATTTTTCTCTATGTGTGTTATAATTGAATAAAACGTTCTAAAAAGTGGGGGAAAAAAATCTCCGCCTCCCTTCTCCCATTTCCCATTCTTCAGAGCTATTTGGCAGGAAAGTACAAAGAGCTTGAATGACAAGCAGTCTGTGACCTTCCAGCCTTCCTAGGAATTTGTCGAAAGGGAATTATCAGATGCTTGAAGAAAGATCGATGTGTAATGATAATTTTGCTGGGAGACAGCCTAAATACCCAACAATGAGAAATTGATAAATCATGTTTGAACCATACAGTATAATATCAATATATGTGACCATGAGAAACCATGTAGCATAATTTGATATGCTAGGGAAATGCTCAAGATAGGATTTAAAAGATGGAAAATGATGTGGTGTGACTCTAATAACCTAAGGAAAAATAAGCATAGGGAAAAAAATACCTAAGGGTATGGGAGATAGAGCCACCTAATCTACTAAATTTTGTGTTCTTAAAAAAAAAAAGGTGAAAGGTTGATGTCTATTATTTTCTGGAATTTTGGTATGGTTTGAAATATTTCCTAAAGACTGGAAGGAAATATGCCAAAAATTAACAATGGCAGATGTCTTTTTTCCCCACTTTTTAATAGTTATATCAGATCATTTACTAAACACATTCTCTTTGCAAGGCCCTTGATAAGTGCTTTGCTATTCCGTGATATTAACAGTAATAGTGCAGGCTTTGCAGGCAGCCTGTGATTCTATTTACCTCCATCAATTTCTTAGGGGATGTTTAACCCTGGGAGATTACCTAACTTCTCCTAACCTCAGTTCCCTAATTTGTAAATCATAGATCTATCTGTTAGATACCTAAAATGCCTGGCACATACTTAGTGCTCAACAAATAATAATTACCGTGACAGTACAACCATGATACTCTATGAGGTAGATTCCTTTGTTATTCAAATTTTACTACTGAGGAAACTGAGCCAAGCTTGGAGAGATTATAATTTACCAAAAGTCATTCCTCTAGGAAGTTGTCCAGTAGAGATTCAAACCCAGACAATCTGAACAAATACAGGAGGTGTATTAAATTGTTAATAGTGACTAATGACTGGGACTTCCCTGGTGGCACAGTGGTTGGAAATCTGCCTGCCAGTGCAGGGAACACGGGTTCGAGCCCTGGTCTGGGAAGATCCCACATGCTGCAAAGCAGCTAGGCTCGTGTGCCACAACTACTGAGCCTGCGCTCTAGAGCCCGCAAGCTACAACCACTGAAGCCTGGGCACCTAGAGCCCATGCTCCGCAACAAGAGAAGCCACCGCAATGAGAAGCCCATACTGCAACGAAGAGTAGCCCCTGCTCGCCACTAGAGAAAGCCTGAGCACAGCAACAAAGACCCAACGCAGCCAAAAATAAATAAATACATTTACTTTTTTAAAAAATTGTGCCATGACTGGATAAATGAAATATGCAATATTAATACAATGGAATACTATTTGGCAATAAAAAGGAATAGAGTACTAATACATGCTACAACATGGATGACCCTCAAAAACATGCTAAGTGAAAGAAGCCAGACACACATATTGTATGATTCCATATATATGAAATGTCCAAGAATAGGCAAAAAAATCTAGAGACAGGAAGTGGATTAGTGGTTGCTTAGGGCTGGGAGAGGGGCTAGGGTGGTGATGGAAAGCTGATGGATACTTTCTTTGGAGGGAAACAGAAATATCCTAAAATTAGATTGTGGTAGTGGTTGCACATCCCTGTGAATACACTAAATAACACTGAGTTGTACACTTTAAATGGGTGAATTGTATGGTAGCCAAATTATATATCAATAAAGCCATTAAAATGTTTTTTACTGGTATTTGCCTGTGGGGATTGCTTGGAAGAGAAGTGAGGGGAATTTTTAACATTTAATTTTACACATTCGGAATTTAAAAATTTTTTTTTTTTTTTTTTTTTTTTTTTTTTTTTTTTTTGCGGTAAGCGGGCCTCTCACTGTTGTGGCCCCTCCCGCTGCGGAGCACAGGCTCTGGAAGCGCAGGCTCAGCGGCCATGGCTCACGGGCCCAGCCGCTCCGCGGCACATGGGATCTTCCCAGACCGAGGCACAAACCCCGTGTCCCCTGCATCGGCAGGCGGACTCTCAAACAATGCGCCACCAGGGAAGCCCTAAAAATAGTTTTCGATATACATGTTATTTTAAAACTATCAATACAAAAGAAAAAAAATTTTTTTCTTTTGTATTGATAGTTTGAGGACTATCAATACAAAAGATCATGGGGTCTTTGAGGACCCCATGATAAAATGGCTAAGCTCCAGGTTCTCCAAGGGATGCTACCCTAAGACTCCAGGTTCTCCAAGGGATGCTACCCTAAGACTTTGGGGGCCATATGCAGCCACCCAACCTATGGCATGGAGGCAGCCAAGTAGTCAGGAGAGAGGCCCTCCCCCAAGGGAAGGCTGCCCAGAAGGAGCCTGCGCAACAGGTAACCCAGGGAACAAAGCTGGGCCGGTCCATAGCTGAAATTCCTGCCTGGCGTGTCCCCACTCAGGGCCTCCCTGAAACTTTCCTAACTTGAGGCTGCCTAACGAGTCTCTGTTCTTTGCCACCCAAATCACACCACCCTAGAAAATGACTTTGTTTTCCTTAACAGCTGGCTTTTTAGGCAGAGGTATTAAATACATACAAAGAATGAGCAAAGCCCGTGTGCCCCCCAAGTGGAAATGTCCTGTTGAACACTGAAGCTTTTAGGTTTAGAGCTCAGAAGAAAATAAGCAGATAGAGCTTTTGAAAGTATAAGTAGAAATTGAAGCCTTTAAAGTGAAGTTACCCAGGGAGAGTCTAGAATAGTAAGACTTGCATGCTTACCAGCTGCCAGAGAGTTGATCTAAGCTCTTCACATGTGTATACTCATCTAATCCTCACAAAATCCCTATGGGGATGCATGCCAGGCATGGCGTTAGCGGGGTCTCATTCACTTCTCTCGGGAGTCCTCAGAGTTAAGCACTATAATCAGCCCATTTCACACAGAGGAAAGTGAAGTTCAGAGAGGAGTCAGGAAGTGTCAGAGCCAGGGTTCTCACTGTTCTCTGGCCAACTCCAACCTCACCTCTCCTGTCAACATTAGGGATTCCTCCCTGTTCTGCACTAGACCCTTCCAAGACTCTTTTGCTGTACCAAGGTGGAAATTTTAGGGGAGAGAGGCTAGGCAAGGTTTTCATTCTTCCAAGGCAGGTAAATTCCGTACAGCACTCAGCCCTCAGCTGAAAATGGGTGTGGTCCATTGTCTGAACAGTCATGGACCCCCAAGCTGGCAACGAGAATGGACACAGAAGGTTTCCCTATGGTCAAGGCTCCTCAGACGGATGTTATTGCTGCTTGCACAGAACACAGGCTTCGTGCCCAGACTACTGGTAGTCATTCTCAGCTCTGCCACTTCCTAGCTGGGTGTTTTGGGGCAAGTCACTTAATCTCTCCCAGACTCAGTATTCCCATCAGCAGAATGGGAGTAATTATAGCATTGACCACAAAGGGTGGTTGTGAGGATCTAAGTACATAATCACTATATAATATGTTTTTTTTTTTTGGCAGTACCGCGGGCCTCTCACTGTTGTGACCTCTCCCGTTGCGGAGCACAGGCTCCGGACTCGCAGCCTCAACGGCCATGGCTCACGGGTCCAGCCTCTCCGCAGCATGTGGGATCTTCCCGGACCGGAGCACGAACCAATGTCCCCTGCATCGGCAGGTGGACTCTCAACCACTGCGCCACCAGGGAAGCCCTATAATATGTTTAGCATAGTGCCTGGCACACAGAGCTCAACAAATATCAGCTATCGTTGTTGGTTTGTTTCTTGTTTTATTTATATATAGGAAATGCCTCAGGCTGCCTCTAAATTTCTTCCTTTTTTTTCCCTCTGGCAGGAGTCAGAGTTTTGGATTTCTGAGGATGATGCTCAGGAGATGTAATAAGGTAAGAACCTCTCCCTTTCCTCCCTGACTCCCTCTTCTCCTGGGAGCACAGTTATTATTATCAATAATAGCAATGAGGGACTTCCCAGGTAGCGCAGTGGTTAAGAATCCGCCTGCCAATGCAGGGGACACGGGTTCGAGCACTGGTCCGGGAAGATCCCACATGCCGCAGAGCAACTAAGCCTGTGCACCAAAACTACTGAGCCTGCACTCTAGAGCCCGCGAGCCACAACTGCTGAGCCCACGTGCCACAACTACTGAAGCCCGTGCGCCTAGAGCAACTAGAGAAAGCCCGCGTGCAGCCAAAAATTAAAAATAATAATAATAGCAATGAAAGCACATTTATTGAGCCCCGACTGTACACCTGCCAGACCTCGTGTTGAGATTTTACATATATTATTAACTCAGATTCTCACAACAAATCATACAAGCTAGGTATTTTTACTCATTTATTCATTCTATTTTTTTTTCATTTAACAAATACTTATTGTGTTCCTTCAATGTTCTAGGTACCTGGAGTACATTAAAAAATAAAACAGACAGAAATCACTCACATTCTAGTGTGCAGGGACAAGTGCAAATAAACAAATAGATGACAAATACAGTATGTCAGAGAGTGATGGTGCTGTGGAGAAAAATAAAGGTGAGGAGGCGAGAGAGAAGCAGCAGCAAACTGCTCCTTTAAACAAGGTAGTCAAGGAAAGTCCTCACTTTCTGAGAAGGTGACATGTGAGCAGAGACGTGAAGAAGGTGAGGGAGTGACACACACCGAACAGCAAGAAGTACAAAGACCCCATGGCAGGAAACTCCCTGGTGGTCCAGACTCTGCGCTCCCAATGCAGGGGGCCCGGGTTTGATCCCTGGTCGGGGAACTAGATCCCACATGCATGGTGCAACAAAAAATTCAACTGAAAAGATCCGCATGCCTCAATGAAGATCCCGAGTGCCACATCTAAGACCCGGCGCAGCCAAATAAATAAATATTTTTACAAAACAACAAGCAAACAAAAAAAAAAACACGGCAGAAACACCTGTTTGTTTTGTTTTGTTTTGGTTTTTTTTTTTTTTTTTGCCTCACCGCATGGCCTGCAGGATCTTAGTTCCTGACCAGGGATCGAACCTGTGCCCCCTGCAGTGGAAGCATGGAGTCTTAACCACTGGACCGCCAGGGAAGTCCCCAGGCCTGGATGTTTGAGGACCACACCGAGCCAGTGTGGCTGGAGTAGAGAGCGAAAAGTCACAGCAGGAGAGGACAGAGACGTAAGGAAGGAGGAAGCGGGGCAGGTCACTGAGTTCTAGGCCACTGGAAGGATGTTGGCTTTCACTCTGAACAGAATGGGGAGCCAAAGGAGTGTTTTGAACAGAGAAGTACCGTGACCTAACTTAGATTTTAAAAGGATCCTCTGCTCCTGTGTTAAGAAGGGACCTTCCAAGGGCAAGGGTAGAAGCAGGGACACCAGAGGAAAGACTGTTGTAACTAAGAGTCAAGGGAAAAGATGATGGTGGCTCAGTCCAGGAAGAAGCAGTGGAAGTGAGAGAAACAGATTCTGGATATAGTTTGAAATAGATCCAACAGGATTACATGACTGATCAGATTCGGGTGTGAGGAAAAACGGGAGTCCAAGGGTTTTGGTCTGAGCAAATAGATGGTTGGTGTTGGCATTTATTGTCATGGGAAACACAAAATGACAATCACAGTCAGGAGTGCGGAGATCAGGGGTTCAGTTTTGAACATGTTGACTTTTAGATGTCTTTTAAACGTCTGAGGAAAAAGATCAAATAGCCATTTGGATATAAAAGACTGCCCTGCCCCCATTTTACAGTAAGTGACAGAGTTGGAATTTAAGCCAAGGTAAGTTTGACTCTGCCACCCTTACCTTTTGTGTTAAGTATCTGCCACCAGACTTTTGCTCCTGGCCAAGATAGAGTCAGTTGGGATCTGATTTACCATCACACGCGAAACAACCAAAAAGCAAAATTAAAAAGGCAAAATAGGGACTTCCCTGGTGGTCCAGTGGGTAAGACTCTACACTCCCAATGCAGGGGGCCCAGGTTCGATCCCTGGTCAGGGACCTAGATCCCGCATGCATGCCACAACTAAAGAGTCCACATGCCACAACTAGGAGTCCGCATGTCACAACTAAGAAGCCCACATGCTGTAACTAAGACCCAGCGCAGCTTAAATAAATAATAAAAATTTTTAAAAAGGCAAAATACATGAAACAAAGTTTTTCAATGAAAGACAGTGATTCCTGGGAGACAGGAACCAAAAGAGGTGAGCCCTATAGTAATCCAGCTTACTATTTTGATAAAGTTCCAAGGACATGATGCAGGGAGGAAGAACCGAGGCAGAGTCTGGCAGACCCCCTGAGTTGAGAAAAAAAAGTGGAGCCTAGAGAGACAGAGGACTTTAGAGTTCATCAAAAAGAGTAACAGGGAGAAGAGAACTGTGAAGGTCTACCGAGGGTTCCCTGCGAGTATTCAGTGCATTACTGATTAGTGCACGCATGTGAGGAAACTATCTGAGTTTGGGGAAAGAACCATCCAAAAGGATTAAAAAGAATAGTGCCTATTCCTACCAGCCAGACTGGGAAAACTCATAATTCACTGGGTAGAGTATTCAAGAAGGTCTTTCCTTACTAGTGGGGAATAATTAGCTCTAGACTGTGCATTGCTTCTGACCTAAGAGATAATGAAAAGCAAAACCCAAAAGAATCAAACTGTTTCCAAGTAACTTAACTGCATCTCAGAGAAAAGCTCGAAAAGATTTATAGGAAGACAAAAATATCCAACGCCTAACAAGATAAAGACCTCGTGTCTAGCATCCAAAAATTTCTAGGTATGTAAAAAGACAAGAAAATGTGAACCGTAATGAGGAGAAGGATTAATAAATCAGAGAAGGACGTTAAAAGTTATTATAACTATAATCTAGAGAAATTGGCTCATGCTGATATGGAGGCCAAAAAGTCCCCAAATCTCATCTGCAAGCTGGAGGACCAGGAAAGCCAGTGGTGTAATTCAGTCCAAGTTCAAAGGCCTGAGGACCAGGTGTTTATGCAAGGGAAGTGAAAGCATATGTCCACAGAAAGACTTGCACATGCAAGTTTTATTTGTAGCAACCACAAATTGGAAGCAAATCAAATGTCCATCAACAGGCAGCTGGATAAATAAATTGTGGTATATCCATAGAATGGAATATTATTTATCAATAAAAAGGAATGAACTATTGACACATGTACTAACATTGATAAATTTCCAAATAATTATGCTGAGTGAGAAAAGACAAATGAAAAAAATATAATAATTTCATATATATAATAATTCCATGTATATATATAGAGAAGATGTAAGCTAATCTATTGTTACAAGTGCAGCAGTGTTTTCTTGGGGATGGATGGGGAGAGGCAGGAGGAGATTATGAAGAGGGCGAAAAGGACAATTTTGGGTATGATGGGTACATTCACTATTTTGATTATGGTGTATTTTCATGGGTGTACATATGTCAAAACATACCAAATTGTACACTTAAATATTTGTATATTATTGTGTATCAATTAAATCTCAATAAAGCTGATACATCCATCGTCTATATGTACATATATGTACACACACACACACATCCATACATACCCAGATTCATGAGGCTTTTAACAGTGAGACTGAGCATTTTTTAACACTTCCCCAACACCCTTTCCAGCCTCAATTCATTTGCCAAAGGGTTTGATCCCTGTATGTTGCTGGGTATTCAGGAGTGTGACCTCATATTTGCAAAGTACCTCTGGCTTTGACACTTGACCTCCCAGGAGGGGATGTCAGGCCTCAAGACACTAGCAGGTAGATCCCAGGGGTTTGCCACAGCACTCTCTCAGTTGTCAGGACCACATGGCTCACAGCTGGTCTCAAGGGCTTCCCTGCCCACCTAGGGGCCTGCTGCAGCCCTGTTCTGGGGCTTTTGTGGGAGAAGACAGGAGAGGTTAGGGGGTCACAGAGATAAAGAGGATGAGGCCTTGCTTCCAAGGAGCCTACAATTGGGTGGAGGAGAAGACCCAGAAACCACAACTACAGTGCTCCCAATTCAGGGAAAGACTGCTAGATGCTTCTCCAGGATCACATGGGAGCCCAGAGCTGGATACCTGGATCAGCAGGGAGTCTTCCCAACGTTGATGATGCTTCGCTCAAATGCTGACAGATGAATGGGAGTAGCAAGACAGACAGCGAGGGAAGGCATTCCAGGCACAGGGAGGAGCATTTAGGAAACCTTGCAACAGCCTGATGCATTCTAGGAACTCCAAGTAATTCCACTCTTGAGTGAGGGCTAAAAACCATCAACCCATGAGGTATCCCAGCTACTGGTCCCTTCTCCCCTCCATTCCATCCTCAGTACTGTTGCCAGAAGTATCTTTCTAAAAAAATTTTGGCTCCCTCAATTTTTAACATCTGTTGGCTCCCTATGACCTATGGGAGGATCATAGGTCCTATCAAGACCAAACCCTCTCGTTTGACATTCAAGGCCCTTTACAATCTTACCCCAACCTACTTCCCACCTCTCCTCCCCACCTCCATTCTAAAGCCCCTGACCCTTTGTTATAGCCACTCTTGGTTTCCTGTTCTACAAGCAGGCCATTCACTTTCTGGCCTCTGGCCTCCCGGACTTTGCCCAGGCTGACCCCCCCACCCCCCACCCCGGCGCAGGGAATGTTCTAATCCCCTTTTTTGCTGAGCTAACTCCCTTTTATTTCCAAGACTCAACTCAGGGGACATCTCCCCCAGAATGTGGAACTTCCAGGGCAGAAGTTCTAGGGCCCCTAAGGCCAGAACCCAGGCTGTCTATTTTGTTGAATAATTAGTTAATTAATCGTGTCAGGGAACCCTTCCCTGAGTACCCCAAGATGGACGCCCCACTCTGCGCTGCCCTCTGTGCCCCCTGCACACCTTATCCACGCTTTGTTAGAGCTTCTTGAGGCAAGCATCATTTCTTATGCTCATTTCCTTTCCTTCAGTGTCTAACTCTGTACCTACCACATAGGAGGTGCGGGTACGTGTTTGTTGAATGAACGAATGATTGGGCGTGGCTTTTCACCTTGTGTCTCCTGTGAGCCCGCCAGGCCTGCTCCAGTGTCTTTACCTCTATCCCTAGCCCGGGTCTCCCTCCAGTGCCCGGAGCAGTCTGCAGCCTTGAGCACTGCCGCCCTGGGGGTTGGGGACCCTCACAGTCGCCTACCGCCTCCCTAGTGCTGCTCAGCCCAAAGCCGCTCCGGAGACGGCTCCGCCCACAGCCGGCGTTGGAGGGCGGAGGCAACGCCCACGGGGCCGGGCTGCCTGGGATTGGTGCGGCCGCCGATAGGAGGCGGGGACAGCGCTGGGCTGCTGTTGACGCTCTCCCGGCCGGAAAAGTCCAGCCCCGCGGCTGTGGAGAGAGTCACCGCGCGGCCAGGCGGTGGTAAGTGCTCGGCGGCCGAACGGGCTGGACGGGCGGGACTGACGGGAGGGGAGGACGCAGAGGACCCGCGCGAGCGCTGGCTGGGCGCTGCCCACGTCCGCCTCCGCCACAGGCTGCGCTCCAAAGGCAGTGCCCCAACCCGGAGCCGGCCCCGCCCGGGGGACACCGCCCGGTGGCCGACGAGGTCGTCAGTTCTGCCCTGTCTTCCAGACCCGGAGGACCTAGGCTCCCGGACGGCAAGGAACCGCCCAACATGGCATCGGAGGTGAGTGGGATCTCGAGGACGCCGGTCCTCCAGGCCTCCAAACGAGGGGGAGGGGCGCCCTGGGCGCCAGCCGGGACAGTGACCTGCGCACGCGATCTCCCCGAGCCAGACCTGTCGCCCTCCACCCTCCTGGTAATTGTCCTCGCTGGCTCCAGGCAGTGGGTACGCCCCGGCGCACCTGCCAGAGCCCTAAAGAGAGCTTTGCCCCGACTTCCCGGTATCCCCACCACCATCTGCTCTCCCCGGTCCCTCACCCCTCCCTAGGCAGCCTTTGTGGCAAATGCACCAACCCACACTGCTGGGGAAGGTGGCCCTGACCTGACCGTGATCTAGGCCGGGCGGGAAAGGTGCGGCCCACTCATTCAGCACCCTCACCTCTTCATTCCTTCCTTCCCGCCCCCCACCCCCCGTCCTCCTGGCAGTCCCCATCCTGTGCCCCTCTCCTACCATAGCAGTTGTCCCTGTGTAGCAGAGTCCACAGGACTCTTGCGTGTGCTAAGAGCCAGGATGTAGGGGACCGTGCCGTGTGGCCCCAGGACCTGGTGGCTTCCTGTCTCATTGGCCTCTCTCCCTCAGAGCCAGAGGACTCCTGGGTTCTCTTTCTGACTTAGTGGCAGGAGTCTGAGGCACAGGTTCCTTTCCCTGGGCCTCAGTTGATTTACCCGGCAGATGGGGATAATATTAGCTGTCTGCCTTCTCTGTAAGGTACTGGATCATGAGGTCATTGCTTTGAACCCTTCAAGTAAAAGGGGCTGTTTGCTTGATGCCAGAGAAGGGAACCCTGGGCCTGGGAAGCAGGAGGTGTGGGTTCCAGTCCCTCCTGGCCCCCATTAGCTGGCAAGTCACTTCCTCTCTGGGCCTCAGTTTTTTTTGAATAAATGGGTTAAGACTGTCTGCCCTACTAGCTTCTGGGTCATGGTGGAGGGCCCGTGGCAGGGCCTGGACTTTGGGGCCAAACAAACTTGGCTTCTGAAGCAGTCACTCGACCTCTCTGAATGTCTTTCCTCATTTGTAAAATAGGGGTAACCTCATAGGAGGGTGTAAGAGCATCTGGAGAATGCCTGGCACAGGGCGAAGCAATAGTAGGTGCTCAATAAATCATGGCTAATGACACTAAGAGGGACAACGCCGGTATTTCCCATGTGTTCTAAATTGGCTGCTGCTCTTTCATCCCAGCCTGAACCAGTGTCCCTGTCCCCTTGCCCCAAAGGGATCCTTCTGGCCCAGATGTACCCTGGCTCACAGCAGTGCCCTCTCCCACCATCTCGCCCCTCTCTCAGTGCCCAGGTGGTGGCACGTCACTCTAACATCCTCCTGGGGTCCTTTTAAGACTGCCAGCAGGGTAGGAGCTTGGCCCCAATGCGGAGTGGGCTGCCTTCAGGAAACCAGGGTGCCAGGCGACCTCTGCTTTCCCCAGGCCGTCCTGTGGGTTGGCACTAATTGGTTTGGCTGCGGCCCCACTTGTTAAATAGTTGTTATTACTAACAACCCACGAAGCGAGTCCAGGGGCCTGCTGGGGGAGGTGATGCCAGGCCCCTGGCTGAAAGGCAGCCTGCCTCCCCATCCTGACTGGCTGGCCCTGGCCCTCTGGTCCCAGTGGTCAGGACCAGGGCCCCACGTGGTGCTTTGCTGGAGATCTAGGCCTGGCGGGGCAGCAGGGGGTAAGGGGCAGGTCCAGCTCAAAAGGCTGAGTGGGGGCAGAGGCTACATCTGCAGGGCAGAGTCCTCTGGCAGCCAAGGCTGCTGGGCACTGAGGGGTCAGCTCACAGCCTGGGGCCAGAGCACCCCCTGGGGCCAGAGCACCCTGGGGCCAGGTCCCGGGGGTGCACACAGGAGTGACGAGTGGAGCTAAGGCACACCCTGACCCTGGCAGCCCTCGGCCCCTCCCTTAGCAATACCTAGAACTTACTGAGTACCAGGCACTGTGCTATGTATGCAGTTAACTTAATCTAATGGCTTAATCTAACAATTCCATCAGATAGATGCTATTATTATTCCTATTTTATAGAGGGACAACCCTGAAGGTTAGAGAGGTAATATAACACTCCTATGGTCAGGTGGCTAACTGAGGTCTACGACATTGCAGGGAGACAGAGGAGAACATGTCCCCAGTGGCCACTGTAGACCCCTTCCACAGAAAAGATGCCAGCGAAGTAACATTCCCATCTCCACCCCGGACCACTCTCCTCCTGTCCTTGGCTCACTGGGCACTAGGACTGCCCCTCAGGGGTTCTGCGCTCCCTCCCCCATCTGTCCCATGCCCTGACCTATGCCCTCTTTCAAAACAGAGGTGTCTCTGTCCCATCCCTCTGCCCTTGGCTCCTGGGGGGCAGAGGGTCAGCTAGTGACCTCGTAGAAGGCCAATGATAATGGGTGTGTCTGGGGTGCTCTCCAGAGGAGTGGGGGGTTGGGACCTTAGGCCCCACCCCAAGCTGGGGGAGGGAGATGCAGGTAATTTGAGACTGATGGGGCCCCTCAAGTGCCTCCTCACCTGTTCCTGCAGCAAATGTTCAGAACAGCAGAGCCAGCAGAGAGGTCCTGGTGGCATGTGGGGTTTAGAGCAGGGCTTCGAATTCCGGCTGCCGAGGTGCAGTCCGGGCTCTGCCGCTCTCAGCAAGGGCAAGGTAAAGATCTGCTCTGTGCCCCAGTTTTTCCTCTCTGTAGCAGGATAGTATTGGTACCCAGTTCACAGCGTTGCCGTCTGCGTGACGAGCAAATAATGGTGCCTGGCAGACAGTGAGAATGCGACGTATGTTAGCCAGCATTATTGTCATTATCCCTGGTACATCAGAGCTGGATTCCAGAGTAACTTCTCACTTTGGTCAGTGGCAGGAAGGGTCCCAGAAGTTCTGCTGTGGTCTCAGGGGTGCCTGCCACCATCTCCCTGGAGCAGCGCCCCATGGTGGGAAAGAACCTAACTTCAGTGTCCAGCCAATTTCCCACATTCACTCCCTGAGTGACTCTGGGCAAGTTCCTAACCCTCTCTGAGCCTCAGTTTCCTTATCTGTCCAGTGAGAATAACCCTGCCCGCTGGCTCCCACTGCCGTCAGATCTGATAACTCTCCTGAGGGCCCTTTGTGGGAGGTCCTGTTCTCAAGGGGGGAGGAGACTAATTGATCATGCCCACCTGGCCAGAGCGGAAAGCTGTGGGGTGGCCGGTTTGTGGGCGCAGTGGACCCCATCATGGAGAAGTTCAACTCGTCCATCACCTATGACCAGCACCTCTGGGAGGTGGACGTGCAGGGCAGCAAGGCCTACAGCCGGGGCCTGCAGAAGGCGGGGATCCTCACCAAGACCGAGATGGACCAGATACTCCAGGGCCTGGACAAGGTACTCTCCACACTCCCAGGCCCAACCCAGCGTCCCTCCCTGTGGTCCCAGGCTTTCACCAAATCCCCGAGCGAGCGCAGGCTGCGGTATCATCCCAAGCCTGTCATCTCCCCTCGTAGTGATCATATGCCTAGAGAGGTGCCCTTTAACCACATGCTGTGCTGACTGTCTCTTCATCCCTTAATGCTCCTGTGGTCCTATGGCTCCTGAGCAAACGTGCTCTTGGTCTGTGATTCTCCTCGGGGGTGGAGCACTGCCAGGATTCAACTGCTGATGCCACCCTCCTGACCCCCGTGTTGCTGCTATCTGCTACAGGTAGCTGAGGAGTGGGCCCAGGGCACCTTCAAACTAAACCCCAATGATGAGGACATCCACACGGCCAATGAGCGGCGTCTGAAGGTGAGGCCACCCCCACCTCACCCCCCACCCCTGCCCCTCCCCTCTCTGGGCCACTTTGAGCATAAGCACCATCATTCTGTTCCCTTCATCACTGGGACCTCAGAGCAGGAGGCCTTAGCAGAGATCGGGCAGAACTAGGGCACCCCGGGGCAGGGAGGGAGGGCCACAAGCAGGCAGACCCCGACTGCGTGCCTCCCTCCACCCCCAGGAGCTCATCGGTGAAACCGCAGGGAAGCTGCACACAGGACGAAGTCGGAACGACCAGGTGCCGCCAGCCTGCCCGGCTCCCCGCCCTGGGCCTTCCCAACCTCGGGGGGTCCAGACAGCAGAGCTGGGGCTCAGCAGCAGTCCTGGCTCCCCAGGGAGGCAACACATCTGTGGTCCCTGAGTGCCACATCCTCCTCCCAACAGGTGGTCACAGACCTCAGGCTGTGGATGCGGCAGAACTGCTCCACGCTCTCTGCCCTCCTCCGGGAGCTCATCAGAACCATGGTGGATCGGGCAGAGGCGTGAGTGCATGCAACACCAGGTGGCAGAGAGGGGCATGAGGGCATCCAGGGTCTCCACTCCCCCGAGACAGGCAGCCTGAATGCCAGACCTAGGTGGCAGGGGTGATGAGGGTAGGGGGGCCAGGCTCTGGGGTACAGGGGTACAGTCCAGAACTCCTGGACTGAGTGAGGCAGAACAGCCAGGAGTGAGGATTTCTTGCAGCATCCCTGACCCCCAGCCAGCCCAGCTTAGCAGGCAGGGGGAGCTCACCCTTTGAGGGTTCACAGGCCAGAGGCTAAGGCACTAGGCAGATGGCCCGAAGCCCGGGGAAAGGGGCCGGCTTGCCCGGGGCAACCAGAGAGTCACTCCTTGGCCTGCCTGTGCCCCATGTCCCCTGTCCCCACACAGCATGGCGGGCAAAGGACAGAGCTGAGGGCTGCCTCCCGCTGGCCTCATCCCAAGCTTTGGCTTCTGTGACATGACTTCTGAGAAGTCTCTATTTGGTGTCAGAGACAGGGTTGACCCCTCCTCTTCCCCAGCTCCCTGTGACCCCTGTTTCACTGACTTCACTGGGGGAAAACAAGGGCCCCCAAACTGTCATCCTCGGGGCAGCGTGGGTGTTGGGAGGATTAGGGACTGACTGCTAATGAGTACAGGGTTTCTTTCCTTTTTTTTTGTCTGCGTTGGGTCTTCATTGGCGCACGCAGTGAGCGGGCTTCTCACTGCTGTGGCTTCGCTTGTTGCGGAGCACGGACTCTAGGCGCGCAGGCTTCAGTAGTTGCAGCACGTGGGCTCAGTAGTTGTGGCGCACGGGCTTAGTTGCTCTGCGACATGTGGGATCTTCCCAGACCAGGGATCGAACCCATGTCCCCTGCATTGGCAGGCGGATTCTTAACCACTGCACCATCAGGGAGGTCCCAGGGTTTCTCTCTTGGGGTGATGGTTGTACACTAAATGTACACTTTAAATGGGTGATTTGTATGTGAATTATATCTCAATAAAGCTGTTTATTTAAAAAAATTAGAACCGTCACTCACAGCACCTGTGCCACTGCCCTGCCTACTTTAAAGTGCCCCCAGCTATTCTGGGCTCCTCTGGAGTTCCTCTCACTGCCAGGTGGTACCTGCCATGCACCTCCCCTCCTGCTCTGGCCCCTACCCAGATCTGCTGCCAAGGTGCAGAGGCCCCAGCTGAAGGGGTGATCTCTACTTCGTCCTACGCTCACCCTCTGGACGCCCCCCAGCCATGGCCCAGTCACAATGCCCCACCTCCCGACCCTTCCCTTACACCATGTTTGTCCCCAGATCACTTGGTCCCTTGTGCAGGCAGATCCTTGGTGAGCCTGCCCTGCTCTTCCCTACAGGGGCCCAGGCCTGCAGGGTCCCAGGGTCCCAGGCAGGCCTCGCCTGAACCTCCTGAGCCCCTCAGGCTCCCTGCCCCTACTTTTCCCCCACAGGGAACGTGACATCCTCTTCCCAGGGTACACACACCTGCAGAGGGCTCAGCCCATCCGCTGGAGCCACTGGATCCTGAGGTGAGCGGGCAGTGAGGGAGGGGCGTGGTGGAGGGGAGGGGCCCAGCCCAGGCTGCCCTGACCCTCCTGCCTCCTGGCTTCCCACAGCCATGCTGTGGCACTGACCAGAGACTCTGAGAGGCTGCTGGAGGTGCAGAAGCGGATCAACGTCCTGCCCCTGGGGAGGTGAGTGAGGCCCAGTGCTCCAAGGATGGGGCTGCTGCCACATACTTAGCATGTTCCTTGGGCTTCAAGAGAAGAGGAGGGGCCAGGAAGGGCAGAGGGGGACAGAAGCCAGGCAGTCAGCCTCCCCAGCCACGGTGGGAGGGAGACCACAAATGGACCCTCAGCTCTCTCTAAGAGGGGGGCGATGAGTGTGTCACAGCCACGCCAGAGCTCTCCAGAGAGCCAGCCAGCTGCTCACATCGTGCCGTTTCCCCCGCGTGGGGACAACTGTCTGGCACCCAAGCCGACCAGGCCGCAGCCCTGGCAACCAGAGCTCAGCACAGGTGTGCGTGCAAGTACATGCCAGGGCCTGCCTGCCGGGAGCCCCGGTCACTCAGAACCCCTCCCATCTCTGCAGCGGGGCCATCGCAGGCAACCCTCTGGGTGTGGACCGGGAGCTGCTCCGAGCAGGTGAGGCACCCTGCCCCTCCTTTCCCAGGAGACCACCCTCAGCACCTGCCAGGTCTCGCAGACACACACTTAGAGAGGGCAGGGGTCCGGGTAAAACCCTGGTCTATTATCTATGGCCAGTGAGGCTAGAGAGGCAAGGGGAGGCCATGGGAGAGGTGCGTGGTGCCGGGGAGACTCAGGGCTCCCGCCTGCCTCCTGGGACCTGTACCAAAGACCTTCCCAACCTCCTGCCCCTCCCTACTCCTCCTCCCTGAGAGGGGGTCATGGGGGGGTGCTGGGCAGCCTGGTTGGGGGGTGGGGGTGGGGAGAAGGCCCCTCCTCGCCCTCCAGCCCAACCCTATTGCCTTCCCCTTCCCGAATCGGCCAGAACTGAAATTTGGGGCCATCACTCTCAACAGCATGGATGCCACCAGTGAGCGAGACTTTGTGGGTGAGTCCTGGGCGCTAGCCCGCCCGCCCTCCAGGGCCAGTCCCCTGCAGTGCCTGCTGCCTTTGTCCCCCCGCCCTGCCTCCTCTCCAGCTTCCTACCACCCCCGTATGGCCCACCGGACCTTCTCCAGGCTGGGTGAGGGGCGAGGCCTGGTGACCAGACAGCCTGCTCTCCCTCTCCTCCCACAAGCTGAGTTCCTGTTCTGGGCTTCGCTGTGTATGACCCACCTCAGCAGGATGGCCGAGGATCTCATCCTCTATGGCACCAAAGAATTCAACTTGGTGCAGCTCTCAGACGCCTACAGGTAAGGCTGCGCCTGCCCTCCCCCAGCTCTGCGCCCACCAGCATGGCTTCTTTCCTCCTCACCCCAACCCCCGGGCAGAGCTGCCCAGCAGACCAGCCAAGGGGCACCGGAGCCCCTTCAGCCCCGGCATCTCTGTCTCCAGCACTGGAAGCAGCCTGATGCCCCAGAAGAAAAACCCAGACAGCCTGGAGCTGATCCGGAGCAAGGCGGGGCGAGTGTTTGGGCGGGTAAGCAGGGCAGGGAGTTGGGGCGAGGCCTCTGCGCTGACCCGGAGGGTCCTGAGGGAACGTCCAGGACAGGCTCTGAGGTCCAGCCCCCTGATCCTCCCTGTCCCCTCAGTGTGCTGGGCTCCTGATGACCCTCAAGGGACTTCCGAGCACCTACAACAAGGACTTACAGGTGCGAGGCTGGGGACCCAGTTGCACACACACCGCATACCAATTCTTGGGGTCCTGGCTCATCTGGGCAGGGGCCCCACAGAATTGCCACCTCCTGTCCTGCGCACCCAGCCCTGGGAGTGCTCTCCTCTCCCTTGGTGCGGGGTGTACGAGGTGCTGAGTGTTCCCAGTGGAAGGCAGTGGGAAGGCCTCACTGGGCACCAGGCTACTGGGCCCTTACCTCCTGCCATGTGCCTCCCAGGAGGACAAGGAAGCCGTGTTTGAAGTGTCCAACACCATGAGCGCCGTCATCCAGGTGGCCACTGGCGTCATCTCTACACTGCAGGCAAGACACGTCTCTTCTCCCCGAGGTCCCTAAGCTCAGGGCTGGGATGCCAGGAGGGCGATCTTGAGAGGAGGCAAGCGTGGGTGGGTCCAGAGGCCGTGGGGCAGAGGGAGGGGCCATGTGCTTGTTCCTGCCCTGGGAAGAGCGAAGAGACATATTGCAGTAGAATGGAAGTGGGTTAGACTCAAGGAGCCCCATCAGCTGGCCTGGCCAGATTTCTTCTTTAACCATTTACTATGGGAAATTTCAGTATAAACAGTTGAGAGGCTGTGTATCATGAACCCTTATGTACCAACACTCGGCTTAAACAACAATCAACCCATGGCCATTCTTGCTTCAGCTGTCTTTACCCACTACCCCCTCCACCGTTGTTTTTAAGCAAATACCCCTCATCATTTCATTCCTGAATAGTTCAGGATGTGTCTCTAAAGCAGTGGTTGTCCCGAGATCAGCAGCAGCAGTGTCACCTGAGAACGTGACAGACCTGCAATCCTAGGGCCCCCTCCAGACCTGCTGAGTCAGAGACCCTGGGTTAGGCCACGGAGATCTGTATGCATTATAAATCCTCCAGGTGATTCTGATGCTAAAGATAAGGAGGCAACCCCAGTAGCACAGCTAATAATTATCAATAATTATGAAATGATGGTTCAAGCAGAGAAAGCAGAAGAGGGTGGGTAAGAGGGGATCTGCCCAAGGCAGGGGACTTCCTGGCTGAGGGGGGGTAGGCCTTAGGCTGGCAGCTCCAGGACCAAGGGCCCCCCAGATTCACACTCGCCTGGCCTGCTGTCCCCAGATTCACCGTGAGAATATGGCACGGGCTCTTAGTCCTGACATGCTGGCAACTGACCTCGCCTACTACCTGGTCCGCAAAGGGGTAAGTGTGGGGCAGCCAGGGTGGAGGGGCAAGGGGACAGGGATGTTCCTCAGGCTGGGGGTGGCGGTGGTCATGGCGCAGGGGGAGGGCCGGCACCCCCAGCAGAACAGGGAGCTCAGGAAGCCTGCGTCAGCACCACTCTCCCGCCCCCCGCGCCCCCAGATGCCATTCCGCCAGGCCCACGAGGCCTCCGGGAAAGCCGTGTTCATGGCCGAGACCAAAGGGGTCGCCCTCAACCAGCTGTCGCTGCAGGAGCTACAGACCATCAGGTGTGCTCCCCTCCCCTCCCCTCCCCTCCCCTCCCTCTGCTGCCTTCCTCGAGGCCAGCCCAGGCCCACCTCCTCCTTTCCCCCCAGCCCCCTGTTCTCGGGAGACGTGAGCCACGTGTGGGACTACGGACACAGCGTGGAGCAGTACGCAGCCCTGGGGGGCACCGCGCGCTCCAGTGTCGACTGGCAGATTGGGCAGGTGCGAGCTCTCCTAGGGGCACAGCAGGCCTAGAGCCCTCCCCATGCCTCTCCCAAATAAAGTGGGCCCAAGAGGAGGCTGTGTGTGTTTCCTGCCCAGCCTGTCTGCCTCGGTCGGTGGGGATGCAGTTAGGGGCCATAGAGGAAGTGGAGGAACTGGACAAGCATGGCTAGAGTCAGGGATGGGGAAGGGTGGAGGGGATGCGCATCAGAGCCTCCACCCTGCGCAGGCCCCACCCCCTTCACCGTGGGCCTCACAGTGACTTCCTGCCTTGGGTGTCTTGGCGGGACTGGCTTCCTTGGAGCCCTGGTGGGAGCTGACGGGCTGGGTTAACCCAGACAGCCCCGTCCGTCCCCCTTCCTTCCAGTGTCCTTCCTAGGCTGCCCTGCTCACGTTGTCCCCTTGCTTAACCCACCCTTCCCTAGACCATCAGGGTCCTGTACCCTCTGAGGGGAATGGTGTATCTGGTGGTAAAGTCGGTCATCCGGCTAGCATGTGATGCCAGGCACTAGGTGAGCTGCATACACAGGTAAAGAAGACGCTTCCTCCACCCTGAAGAGTAACGTACAAATTCCCAGACACTAACCGTGAGGTGAGGGCCACAGACAGGTGGTGCCAGAGGGGCCTGCCCGTGCTGCGGTCAAGGGAGGGATGGTCTCACTGAGTCTGCAAAGAGCCCGAGGCCAGGCCTAGGACATGGTAAGGATTCCATAACGGTGGTCCCCAGAGCCAGCAGAGATGCAGAGGCCTCGTCTATACAAATCTCACCAAAATCCTGCTAATAAAACACAAATTTCAGACGTTTCTTAACAACAGAGGTAAGCAAGCTAAACACAAAGAAGAATGAGTAACTCCTCCTGAGCGACTCTGGGAGCAATGAGAAGACTTTGTAAGCTAAAGAACCAGAACTCCAGCAGTGGGGACACTACACCAAGTTCCCAAAAGGGTGAAAGCTGTGGGTCACACATAGAATCTTCTAGAGTGGTGGTTCTCAAAGTGTGGTTCCTGATTATTATCATCGTCATCTTCTTCAAACTTGTTAAAAGGAAAATGTTCAGTCCCCACCGAGACCTACTGAACCACATTCTGGGTGGGCCCAGCAGCCTGTGTTAACAAGTCCTTCAGGTGATGCTGACGTGTGCTCAGGTTTGAGAGTCACTGATCTTTAGAACCTTGTTACACAAAGTTGCTGCAGACGAGCAGCATCAGCCTCCCTGGGCCCCCACCCTAACCTACGGATTCAGAATCTGCAGCTTAACAAACTCGCCAGGTTATTCGTGTGCACATTTAGAGTCAGAGGTGCTGATCTGTAGATATGCAACAAGGACTTATTGTATAGCACAGGGAACTATATGCAGTAACTTGTAATATCCTATAATGGAAAAGACTGGGAAAAAAAAAAAATATATATATATATATACATATATATAACTGAATCACTTTGCTGTACACCTGAAACTAACACAATATTGTAGATCAACTATACTTCAATTTTTAAAAATAAAAAATTAAAGAAACCCAAAGGGGTCAAACAGAAACAAAATTGTAGGAGTAAAAAAAAAAAAAAGTGCTAATCCAGAGAATGCCTAAAATCTAGTCTCTGAAATGAAGGAGGGCCTCACCCATCCAACAGCGGACAGGATTAAAATAACTAATACATTTAGCACACGGAGAATTGGAATAGAGGGAGGCAGGAAGTTGCTGCGATGCCTCCCTCCATCTCTACCGCCTCCACTGAGGGGGCACACCCCAGTCTAAATGGGGACTCTTTCCAGACAATCCTGTTAAAAGTTCCTCCTTAACTGAATTGCAGTCAGCCTCGCTGGGCTTCCCACTCAGGAGCCTGGCCTGACCAGAAGGAATGGCCTGTCCTAGCTCAGGAAGGGCAAGAGTTTGTGCAGCTTTTCTCCCAGACTCTGTCCACACATGACTGAGCTACTCCACTTATCTGCCTCTTTCTGTTCTGCTACAGACTGGCTACATACTTTCCTCTTGTCTACTGTGTTTTTAATCTCAGAAGCTGTTTACACCAAAGCTCAGTGTGACCTTGTATTGATTTCCTATTGCTGTAACAAAGTACCACAAACTTCATGGCTTAAAATAACATAAACACTATTTTATAATTCTTGAAGTCAGAAGTCTGAAGTGGGTTTTTAAATTTTTTAAATTTATTTTTTGGCTGCGTTGGGTCTTCGTTGTTGCGTGCAGGCCTTCTCTAGTTGCGGCGTGTGGGCTTCTCATTGTGGCTTCTCTTGTTGCGGAGCATGGGCTCTAGGCGCGCAGGCTTCAGTAGCTGCAGCACATGGGCTCAGTAGTTGTGGCTCGAGGGCTCTAGAGCGCAGACTCAGTAGTTGTGGCGCACGGGCTTAGTTGCTCCGCGGCATGTGGGATCTTCCTGGACCAGGGCTCAAACCCATGTCCCCTGCACTGGCAGGCGGATTCTTAACCACTGTGCCACCGGGGAAGTCCCTAAAGTGGGTTTTATTGAGACAAAATCAAACCTCAGCAGGGCCATGCCTCTTCCAGAGACTAGAGAAAAATCTGTTTCCTTGTCTGTTCCAGTTTCTAGAGGCCACGTGCATTCCTTGGCTTACGACCCTTCCTCCATTTTCAAGGCCAGCAATGTAAAATTATCAAATCTCTCTTTGACCCTCTGCTTCCACTGTCACATCTTTTATTTTTTTAATTTATTTTTTATCGATGTGTAGTTGAATTACAATGTTGTGTTAATTACTACTGTATAGCAAAGTGACTCAGTTATACATATATATACATTCTTTCTCTTTTCCATTATGGTTTATCACAGGATATTGGATAGAGTTCCCTGTGCTATACAGTAGGGCCTTTTTGTTTATCCATTCCGTGTATACCAGTTTGCATCTGCTAATCCCAAACTCCCAGTCCAACCCTCTCCCACCCCCTGCCCCCTTGGCAACCACCAGTCTGTTCTCTATGTCCCTGATTCTATTTCTGTTTCATAGATAGGTTCATTTGCGTTGTCACATCTTCTGACTGACCTTTCTGCCTCCCTATAAGGACCCTTGTGATTGCATTGGATCCACCTGCATAAACCAAGATAATCTCGTCTCAATATCCTTAACTTAATCACATCTACAAAGTCCCTATTTATCATGTTAAAGTAACATAGGTACAAGTTCCAAGGATTATTATTCAGCTTACTACATTCTGTCTGGCTCTCAAAGATTTATGTCCATCCCACATGCAACATACATTCACTTGATCCCAAGGTCCCCCAAAGTCTCAACACATTACAGCATCAACTCAAGTTCAAAATTTCATCTAAATCTCATCAGCTCAAAAGTCCCATATCTCATCATCTAAAAGGGTATGACTGAGATTCTGGGTATGATTCATCCCGGGGCAAAATTCCTCTCCATCCATGAACCTGTGATTGTGCTGAGGATTAAATGAGTTCACACACAAAAATTCAAGAAATAAATTATCTACTCACTTTCTAAAGTAAGATGCTGGTTTAGGTATAGTATAACAGTTATAGACATTTCAATTTAAAAAGGAAGAAAATGGGAATTCCCTGGCGGTCCAGTGGTTAAGACTCAGCACTTTCACTACCATGGGCCTGGTTTTGATCCCTGGTTGGGGAACTAAGGTCCCACAAGTTGTGTGGCGTGGCCAAAAAATATAAATAAATAGAAGGAAGAAAATGGATAACACAATATTGTAAATCAACTATACTTCAATTAAAGAAAAAAAAAGGAAGAAAATGGAAAGAGAAAAGGAGTCACTGGTTCCAAGCAATTTTGAAATCCAGCCTAGCAAACTCCATTAGGTTTCAAGGCCTGGAAATAATCCTCCAGGGCTCTCAGCTCTACCCTCTGGACCTGCACCTCCGTCCTCACAGTCACCACTCCTTTTTCTTGAAGGGTAGCACATGTTTGTAGCTGAGTAACATAGAAGCATATTAGCATATTTCCTAATACTTTGAGAGAACTTTTAGAGCTTTCTTTAATTTCCCCC
The DNA here is from genome assembly GCF_039906515.1 of Pseudorca crassidens. Lineage (NCBI taxonomy): Eukaryota > Metazoa > Chordata > Mammalia > Artiodactyla > Delphinidae > Pseudorca > Pseudorca crassidens. The sequence continues at coordinate 14,697,459 of NC_090310.1, forward strand.
TCTCTTGTTCCTTTTAGTCCTTGCCGGCAGAGTTTTTGCTGATATAACATCCTCAAGAACTTTGTGGGTCTCCTGTGTATGTCACAGGACACTTCACTGGACAAGAGAGTCCTCTTTCCTAGATAATCCCATCTCTGTTCCTGGCTTCTGCTGAAATATCTGGAGGGATCCATGAGTCATGTGCCAAATCTCTTAAAGAGCACTCTTAACAGGATACTCTGGCCTTCTGATCCTTTCCAGGCAGTAGCAAGTTTGTCCAACCACACCCTAGGCTTTCTCTCTAAAGCATGTTTTCCTAACAGTGAGTCTCCTAATTTTAGCATCTTTTGCAATCTAGATAGGCTGAGAATTTCCCAAATCATCAAGTCCTGGTTTCTTCTTGCTTACCAGTTCTTACCTCAATTTATGTCTTTATTCTTGCATTTTATACTCAAAGCTGCAAGGGATGCTGAGGAAGCAAGTACCTGGCAAAAGGGAATGAGGTTGTCTCATTGGTTCTTATACTAAACTTTAAACATCCCTTGGGGGTTGGGGCAGGGCCCACTTCACTGCTCCTGTTGTCTTCTGAACAATATTAGGGTCCATAACTAAGGAAGAAGGGAGAGGAGAAATGACTGTTCATTGAGCAGCCAATGGAGTCCAGAGTGGGTGATTACTGTCCTGTTGAAGCACCAAGATTGCACTGACATGTTTGGCAATCACAAAGTTAGTAGACTTCACAGGACCGGGGGCCGGTGTGGAGAGCCCTTCATACAGGGACAAAGGGCACGGCTGGAAAGGCAGCCACCCCCTTGCCCATCACGTACCACACGTTTGTGGGGAACCTGTGCTAGATCATTCGTAGACGACCTGCTTCTGAGCCGGGGTTTTGTACATAGCAGAGCAGCTCCCTTGCCGCCAAACTTTTTTTTTAAACTCGTGATTTAAAAAATAATAAATTTATTTATTTATTTTATTTGAAAATTTTTGGCTGCATTGGGTCTTCGTTGCTGCACACAGGCTTTCTCTAGTTGTGGTGAGCGGTGGCTACTCTTCATTGCGGTGCACGGGGCTTCTCACTGCAGTGGCTTCTCTTGTTGCCGAGCACGGGCTCTAGGCGCACGGGCTTCAGTAGTTGCGGCTCACGGGCTGTAGAGCACAGGCTCAGTAGTTGTGGCACACGGGCTTATTTGCTCCGCGGCCTGTGGGATCTTCCCGGACCAGGGATCGAACCCGTGTCCCCTGCATCGGCAGGCGGATTCTTAACCACTGCGAAATATCTTTTTGAACTATAGTGATGTCTGGGTATATGCCCAGGCGTGGGATTGCTGGATCATATGGTAATTCTATTTTTAGTTTTCTGAGGAAACTCCACACTGTTTTCGGTAGTGGGTGCACCAACTTACATTCCCACCAACAGTGTAGGAGGGTTCCCTTTTCTCATACCCTTTCCAGCATTTGTTATTTTATAACAGCTCTATTGAGCCATAATTCACATGCCATAAAACACAACATTTTAAAGTGTTCAGTTTAATGGTTTTCAGTATGTTCACAGAGTTGTGTAATCATCACCACAATCAATTTGAGAACATTTCATCATGCTAAAAAGAAGCCCGGGCTTCCCTGGTGGCACAGTGGTTGAGGGTCTGCCTGCCGATGCAGGGGACGCGGGTTCGTGCCCCGGTCCGGGAGGATCCCACATGTCGCGGAGCAGCTAGGCCTGTAAGCCATGGCCGCTGAGCCTGCACGTCTGGAGCCTGTGCTCCGCAGCAGGAGAAGCCACAGCAGTGAGAGGCCCGCGTACCGCAAAAAAAAAAAAAAGCAGCCCACAAGAAACTTGCCCTTCAAAGGAAGCGCAAAGAAACACAGAACAGGTATGTGTAAATCATATACCTGATATGGGTCTCGTATGCAGAATATAAAAAGAACCTTTAAAACTCAATAATAGAAAAGACAAATAACCCAATTAAAAATGGACAAAATATCTCAATAGGCATTTCTCCAAAGGAGATATATAAATGGCCAATAAGCACATGAAAATATGTTCAATATCATTAATCACTAGAGAACAGCAAAGCAAAGCCCAAATGAGAAATTACTTTATACCCACTAGGATGTGAGTTAATTTTTGTATATAGTGTGAGGAAAGGTCCCAACTTCATTTCTTCTCCATGTGGAAATGCATTTGTCTCATCACCATTTGTTGAGATGACTCTTTGTATCCAATTGAATTGTATTAGCACCCCTGTCAAAAATCAACTGACCAGGAATTCCCTGGCGGTCCAGTGATTAGGACTGGGCACTTTCACTGCCAGGGCCGGGTTTGATCCCTGGTCGGGGTTCTAAGATCCCAAAACCTATGTGGCACGGACAAAAAAAAAAAAAAAAAAAAATCAACTGACCAATATAAGTGAATTGTATGGTACGTGAATTATATACCTCAGTAAAGTTGATACCCTCCCCCAAAATTGATTATTCTTTTATTTTTAACAAATAAGTGTTTTCTACATGCGCCAGATGCTGTGCTGAAGGCACACTAGTCTATTAAAATATTTGTGGGATTCACCTTCTTCCCATTCTTGAAAACGTAACGGTCCTTCCAGCCTACCATGGCTCACCAGCAGCTACCACATTGCCCACGGTAATTCTGCAAAGTCATCAGCTTGTTCTCAGTTACCCTGATCTCTTACCAACTCCTGCGGCCATCTGAATGTACAAGGTTGGGTTTATAAGCTCAGCCAAACATTTAGTTTTTCACTTATTCTTGCTCAACTCTTCCTGCCCTCTTCTGAGGGAAGCTAATCCAAAGATTTCACACCTTCTTCAAGCTCCCAACCTGATCCAAACATCTTCCCCAAACCCCCGGAAACTACTAATCTACTTCCTGTCTCTGTGGACTTGTCTATTTGACTTTCATATAAATGGAATCACATAGTATATGGCCTTTCATGCCTGGCTTCTTTCACTTCATTCATCCATGTTGTAGCATGTATCAGAACTTCATTCCTCTTTATGGCTGAATAATACTCCATTGCATGGATATACCACATTCATGAGTTGATGGAAATTTGAATTGTTTATACGTTTTGGCTATTATGAATAGTGCTGCTAAGAACATTCAAGTACAAGTTTAACAAAAAACCTCTTAATAACAAAATCCCCTTCAGTCCTTCCCCTACTTGACCTCTCTGAGGTTCCTGACACTGCTGACCATTCCTTCAAGAAATCATTTCTTTAAAAAAAAAAAAAAGCGCAATATGCCACAGTTTGAAAAATAACATTAAAAGGATTATATATCATGACCGAGTGGTACTTTCCCCTAGAATGCAAGAATGGTTGAACATACAAAAATCAATCAGTGTACTATACCACATTAACAGAATGAAGGGGAAAGAAAACCACATGAATATCTCAATTGATGCAGGAAAAGCATTTGTCAAAATTCAACACCCTTTCATGATAAAAATACTCAACAGACTAGGCATAGAAGGAAACTAACTCAATATAATAAAAGCCGTATATGAAAACATATACACAGCAAACATCATACTCAATGGTGAAAGAAAGTTTTTCCTCTAAGATAAAGAACAAGATAAGGACGGCTCACTCTTGCCACTTTTATTCAACATAGTACTGGAAGTCCTAACCAGAGCAATCAGGCAAGAAAAAGAAAGAAAAGTCATTCAAATTGGAAAAGAAGAAATAAAATTATCTCTGTTCACAGATGTTATGATCTTATATGGGAAAACACTAAAGATTCCACAAAAAATCTGTTAAACCTTATAAACAAATTCAGCAAAGTAGCAACCTACAAAGCAACACACAAAAATTCCGTTGCATTTCTGTACACTAACAATGAACAATCCAAAAAAGAAATTAAAAAAATAATTCCATTTATAATAGCACCAAAGAGAATAAAATATTTAAGAATTAACCAGAGGCAAAAGATTTATACCATTAAAACTACTGAACATTGCTGAAAGAAATTAAGATATAAATAAATAAAAAGACATCCCATGTTTGTGAACTCTAAGTGATCTATAGGTTTGATGCAATCTTTCTCAAAATCCCAATCACGTAGTTAACAGAAATAGAAAATCCCATCGTAAAATTCATAATGGAATCCCACGGGACCCTGAATAGCCAAGCAATCCTGAAAAAGATGAACAACGTTGGAGGTCTCAAGCCTTTTGATTTCAAAACTTACTACAAATCTACAGTAATCATAAGAGTGTGTTGAAAGGTCACTGGCATAAAGACAGACATATGGACAATCAATAGAGTCCAGAAATAAACACTTGCAGATATAGTCCAGTGACTTTCAACAAGGGTGTCAAGACCATTCAATGGGCGAAAGACAGTCTTCAATAAACAGTGCTGGGAAAACTGGATATCCATATGCAAAAGAATGAAGTTGGACCCTTACCTAACACTTTATACAAAAATGAACTAAAATTGATCCATGACCTAAATGTAAAATCTAAAACTATAAAACTCTTAGAAGAAAACGTAGGGGAAAAACTGCATTATGTTGGATTTAGCAATGATTTCTTGGATATGACACCAAAGGCACAGGCAACAAAGGAAAAAATAGATTGCACTTGATGAAATTTTAAGAATTGTGTGCATCAACAGGCATAGCAACAGAGTAAAAAGGCAACCCACAGAGAAAATATGGGAGAAAATATTTGCAAATCATATATCTGATGAGTTAATATCCAGAATATATAAAGAACTCCTACAACTCAACCACAGTTAAAACAAACAAACAACCTGATTCAAAAATGGGCAAAGGGGACTTCCCTGATGGTCCAGTGGTTAAGAATCTGCCTTCCAATGCAGGGGATGCGGGTTTGATCCCTGGTTGGGGAACTAAGATCCCACGTGCCACAGGGCAACTAAGCCCTCACGCCACAACTAGAGAGAAGCCTGCATGCGATGTAGAGCCCACGCACCACAACAAAGACCTGACACAGCCAAAAAAAAAAAAAAAAAAAGCTAAAATACATTAAACAAAAAATGGGCAAAGGAGTTGAATAGATATTTTTACAAAGACATACAGATTGCCAATAAGCACATGAAAAGATGCTCACCATCACTAATCAATAGAGAAATGTAAATCAAAACTACAGTGAGATACCACATCACACCCATTAGGATGGCTACTATCAAAAAACAGAAAACAGCAAGTGTTGGCAAGGATGTGGAGAAATTGGAGCCCTTGTACACTGCTGGTGGGAAGATATAAGGACACTAGTCAGGCTTCCCTGGTAGTGCAGTGGTTAAGAATCTACCTGCCAATGCAGGGGACACGGGTTCGAGCACTGGTCGGGGAAGATCCCACATGTCGCAGAGCAACTAAGCCTGTGCACCACAACTACTGAGCCTGCGCTCTAGAGCCTGCAAGCCACAACTACCGAGCCTGTGAGCCACAACTACTGAAGCCCGTGCACCTAGAGCCCGTCCTCCGCAACAAGAGAAGCCACCACAATGAGAAGCCCGCACACTGCAACGAAGAGTAGCCCCCACTCGCCGCAACTAGAGAAAGCCCGCGTGCAGCAACCAAGACCCAACGCAGCCAAAAAAAAAAAAAAAGTTGGTTCTTTGAAAAGCTCAACAATGTTAACAAAGTTTTAGCTAGACTTTCTTAGTCTGGTCAGGCTGCTATAACAAAATACCACAAACTGGGTAGCTTATAAACAACGGAAACTTATTTCTCACAGTTTTAGAGACTGGAAGTCCAAGATCAAAGTGCCACGGTGATTAGGTGAGGGGCCTCCTCTAGGTCGCAGACTCTCATTATCTCATGTGTAAGGAGCCAGGGATTTCTCTGGAGCCTCTTTTATAAGGGCACATATCCCATTAGTGAGGGCTTTGCCCTTATGACTTAATCACCTCCCAAAGGCCCCCAACCCCTAATACCATCACATTCAGCATTAGGATTTAATAGACGAGTTTTGAGTGGACATAACATTCAGAATATAGCACATACTTAGAAAGGAAAAAGAGAAAGCTGCAAATAACTGAAATCAGAAGTGAAAATGGGGGGCTTCCCTGGTGGCACAGTGGTTGAGTATCCGCCTGCCACTGCAGGGGACACGGGTTCGAGCCGTGGTCCAGGAAGATCCCACATGTCGCAGAGCAACTAAGCCCGTGCACCACAACTACTGAGTCTGCGCTCTAGAGCCCACGAGCCACAACTACTGAAGCCCACGTGCCACAACTACTGAAGCCCAGGCACCTAGAGCCCATGCTCCACAACAAGAGAAGCCACCGCAATAAGAAGCCTGCGCACCACAATGAAGAGTAGCACCCAGTCACCACAACTAGAGAAAAGTCTGTGCACAGCAATGAAGACCCAACGCAGACAAAACTAAATAAATAAATAAATAAATAAAATACAGCTAAGAACATAGTCATAAAAAAAAGTGAAAATGGGGACATTATTACTGAGCTTTTTGAGATAAAAAGGGTTTATAAGAGAATATTCTGAACAATAGCACACCAACAAATTAGATAACCTAGAAGAAATGGACGAATTCCTTGAAACACACAAATTACCTAAACCAACTCAAGAAGAAACAGAAAATCCCAACAGGCCTATAACAAGAGATTGAATCAGTAATCAAAAACCTCCCAACAAAGAAAAGTCCTGGACCAGATGGCTTCACAGGTGAATTCTACCAAACATTTAAAGAAGAGTTAATATTAATTGTTCTTAAACTCTTCCAAAAAACTGAAGAAGGAGCAGTCCCCAGCTCATCCTATGAGGCCAGCATTACCCTAATGCCAAAGCCAGATAATGACATCACAAGAAAATAAGATTACAGACCAATTTCCCACATGAATACAGATGCAAAAATCCTCCATAAGATATTAGCAAATTGAATCCAATGACATATTTAAAGAATTATTCACCTTGACCAAGTAGGATTTGTCCCAGGGATTCCAGCGTGGTTAAATATAAGAAAATATGGAAATTCCCTGGCAGTCCATTGGTTAGGACTCTGCTCTCACTGCCAAAGGCCCGGGTTCAATCTCTGGTCAGGGAACTAAAATCCCACAATCTGCGCAGCGCAGGCAAGAAAAAAAAAGAAAGAAAAAGGAAATTCAATCAATGTGACATATCACATTAGCAGAATGAAGGAAACAAAACTGCATGACTCTCTCAAACGGTGTAGAAGAGGCATTTCACAAATCCAACATCTTTCTATGATAAAAACTCTCAGAAAAGTAGGAATAAAGGGCATAATTCTCAACATGATTAAGGCTATTTATGAAAAACCCACAGCTAACATCATATTGAAAGACTGAAAGCTCTCCCCTTAAGATCAGGAACATGACAAGGATGCCTGCTTTCACTGCTGCTGTTCGACACTGTACTGAAGGTTCTAGCCAGAGCAAATACAGTTGACCCTTGAGCAATGTGGAGGTTAGGGACACCAACCGTCTGACCCGTCAGAAACCCACACGTATAACTTTATAGTTGGCCCTCCGTATCAGCGGTTCTGAATCTGCTTGTTAACGTTTTATCTCTTGTTGTGTGTGTGTTGTGCCCCGTCTCACGCTCTCACTATAAGCCAGGTCTCCATTTGGCACTGGACCTTTGTTTCTGTCATCCCTCTACTCCAGCTCAGCCAGAACAATTCCTTCCCCCCACCCCGGCTCACTTGAGATTGTCCAAGTAGAATCTGGATTTTGAGGTCTCCCGAGCCATCCTCCTTCTTAGAGTATCTATTTCACACCGCGAGTTGGCACTGCAACAGGTGCTCACTTTCTTTTCTTCAGGATCTTAGTTCCCCAACCAGGGATCGAACCCACGCCCCCTGCAGTGGAAGCTCATAGTCCTGACCACTGGACCGCCAGGGAAGTCCACAGGTGCTCACTTTCAGGTCTTGTCCTAGAGCCATACGATTCCTGCCCAATATTTGAGACAAAGGATTGTCATTTTCGCTGGGTAAAGGGACTATGGTGGAAGCAGGGACTTGGTTGACCTTCCCTAAAGGTGAAGTCAGAAGGAGAGGGTCAGTTTGACGAGTTCCCTCCTGAGGGTCGGCACCCAAGCAGAGCTTCCACGTACCACCTTAAGAGATGTCCGTCCTGTGGCTGACCCTGAAGGGTACCCCACCCTCTGCAGTACGCTGGGGCCCCCTAGGCAGTCTTGAGAGCTGGCTGGGCCTGTTGGCAACTGCCTCGTCTTCAGCTCTTGCTCTGATAATGCTCCCTCCTCCGGGCAATGGGACTTTTACCTCTTCTCCACTCTTGCCTCTCTGCATGTCCGCCTCTAAGGTGTCCTTGGGCACTCTTCCTCTGGCAGGCAGCTCTGCAGTCTGCACATGGGGGAGGAGAGGCAGCCCTGACCCACCTTCCAGCCTTTGCACCACGAAGGCGGGCTCAGACCCCACAGCAGGCAGGGCCTGGAGATCAGGGGTCTGGATGGTGAGAACCTCAATAAAAATTCAAAATGTCCCAAATTCCCTGGGTTGTCATTTGTCCTTCTTTTCATTTTGTTTCCCCTAGAATGATCTCTTAAAGAAAGAGTCTCTGGGCTTTCCTTCAGAGACGGGAGGAGAAAATATAACTTATGGGTTTGCTGTAATGTTCTGCTAATCTTGAGAAACGTGTACAATCACAGAGCTAAAAGCACTGTTTCTGATGAATTCTGGTATAAAGCAGAATTACAGTGTAAACACATTTAATTTAAAAACATTAAGAGGCAAAAGATCACATATTACATAATTTACATAAAACATCCAGACTAGCCAACTCTGTGGAGACAAAAAATAGATTAGTGGTGGCTTAGGGCTGGGTGGGAGGGATAGAAGGATAGATAACTAAAAGGCACAGGGTTTCTTTTTAAGGTGATGAAAATATTCTGAAATTGATCATAATGATGGTCATACATATACATGAATATACTAAAAATCATTCAATTGTACAATTTAAATGGATAAATTATATGATATGTGAATTATATCTCAATAAAACCATTTAAACACAACATTGTAAATCAACTATACTCCAAGAAAAAGTTTTTTTAATCTGTTTAAAAAATAAACCTTAAGGGGACTTCCCTGGTGGCCCAGTGGGTAAGACTCTGCACTCCCAATGCAGGGGGCCGGGAGGTTCGATCCCTGGTCGGGGAACTAGATCCTGCGTGCACGCTGCAACTAAGAGTCTGCATGCCACAACTAAAGAGTCCACATGCCACAACTAAAGATCCCGAGTGCAGCAACTAAAGAGTCTGCATGCCGCAACTAAGACCTGGTGCAGCCAAGATAAATAAATTCATTCATTCATTCATTCATTTAAAAAAACAAAAACAAAAAAATACCTTAAGATGCTCTCTTTGCTGAATCCACCATGAGAATGAAGCCTATTTTCAGCAACCAGACTGTCGACATTCCAGAAAATGTCAACATCACTGTAGAAGGACACACAATTATTGTGAAGGGCCCCAGAGGAATCCTGCAGAGGGACTACATCAGTATAGAACTCAGCCTCCTTGGAAAGAATAGGAAGGGACTCCAGGTTGACAAACAGTGGAGAAGAGAAAGGAACCGGCTCCAGTTCATGCAGTCCCAAGTCCAATACAACACATGATCAAGGGTGTTCCACTGGGCTTCCATTACAAGAGTATGTCTGTGTATGCTCACTTCCCCACCCACGTCTTTATTCAGGAGAGCAGGTCTCTTGTTGATACTGGAAATTTCTTAGATGAAAAATCTGCAGGGCTCATATGAGGCCAGGCATTGCTTATTCAGTATCTCAAGCCCAGGAAGTGATTTGCACTGACTTTGCATCAAATTCAGCAAGCCACACAGTTAAAAATAAGGGTATCAGAACATTTTGGATGTTATCTATGTCTCTGAAAAAGGAACAAATCATCAGGCTGATGAATAAGATCTAAGAGTTGTCTTGCTATGGAAACAAGAAGCTACCAAATGATTCCCAGGACCTCTTTGTGATATCTTTAAAATGCAGTGAAACTTATCTATTGGAAAAAAAAAAAAGAGAAGTCTCACACTTGTGCTCTGATCAGCTGAGTGTCCTGTGACTTGCTTGTTATACTCAAGGCTGGAACCCTCACATCTTTTCATGGACATTTTGTGTTGATGCACCTCACCACCAGGGGGAGCTTATTCTATCAATATTATCTTCTGTCCTAGACATTAGAAAGTCTTCTGGACGCAGGGTAATTTGGGGGAAGGAGAGGAGTGAATGTGCCAGCAACAATGGTAAATGTAGGGAATTCCCTGGCGGCCCAGTGGTTAGGACTTGGCGCTTTCACTGCCAGGGCCCGGGTTCAATCCCTGGTCTGGGAACTAAGATCCTGCAAGCTGTGCCCAAAAAAAAAAAAAAAAAAAATCAATATATTTTGGGTGTGTTTCCTTGAGCAAGTCATTTCATCTCTCCTCTCAATTCAGCCTCAATTTCCTCATCTGCAGCAGAGAAAGAATAACTCCATTTGACAGTCTTTCAGAGCTGTAAGAATCTCTTAGCAGAGTGTCTGCTGGCGGGGGATGGGCGGGGGGCTGCTGATACTACTGTTATCAAGCGGTTGGAGTCCAGTGGACACCCTATAGGCCCCAGGTCACCTTTACCCAAGTGATACTCTGTATGCTCCCGCCTATGGCACGAGGCCCACATCACTGTGGTTACGAAAGGAGGGTCAGTTGCCAGAGAGTCACAGTTTGGCTCAGGACAGGCAGCCAGGACTCCAGTTCAGGACCCTGACTACAAATGCAGTGACAGCTGCTTATCCTAGGAGCAAGTCCTGTCCCCATCAGGAAACAAAAGAGCTGGCATGTGAGCCAAGCTTAGAAAAATGACCCAGAGAAGACGAGAAAGAACTATGCCGCCTTCAAGACAAGCCTGGGAAGGTATCTCTGGGGCCAAGGAGCAAGTGTACCAGTAGAAGGGCACCCAGGGATGGGGGAGATGCATAGAAAAGTCACTTAGGACAGACTTACGGTCAAATAGCATCATGACTCCATGCTTCAGACATATAATAAAGACGAATAAAATCTAGTCAAGATAAAATCTAGTCAAGATAAAAATAAGGAAGACCTCTTTGTGAACCAGACACAAGCAGAAGTGGTGAAAGGGGAGACACAAGGGCCTGCGCTGGGTCCAGTGAGGGGCTGGTGGCTGGGTGTTTTTCTTCAGCTTCCATGGGGTAGCTGGGAGGAAAAGCACTGGTGTGCACAGCCCCCGCGGAGAGTGCTCAGCCGTAGTAAAGGGGAAGATGAACAGAGCCTCCAGCCTAGCAGCAACACCCCTAGGAAACACCTGGGGAAAGTCTCACGTGTGAGCACAAGGTCAGGAGGTACCTGAGGAATGTGTTGATGGAAAGTGAAAAAGGGCAACAACCTAAATCCTCAACAGGAAAACGGGTGAAATCAGTGGTGGTGTATTCACACAATGTAATACTCTCCAGCCATTAAAATGGATGGGCCTGAGCTACATTTGTCAGCACGGCTAGAGCTGGCCAAAGCACGTGTCCGGCATTCTGGAAAGGAAATGGGCACAGTCGTTTCAGATCGTGAGAAGTGTCAGGGGTAGATCAGGGAGAGGTGAGAAGGTGATGGGAGAGGTGCTAACTTCTATCAGGTGTATCTTTTTCTCTTTTTTTTGGCTGTGCTGCCGGCTTGTGGGATCTTAGTTCCCCCGACCAGGGATTGAACCTGCCCCCTCAGCAGTGAAAGTGGGGAGTCCTAATCACTGGACCGCCAGGGAATTCCCTACCAGGTGTATCAGAGAAGAACGTTACATACCCCTTATTCCTCTGGCTTAGAATTCTCTTTTGCCTTTTTCCTTTCCATTGGGCGGGTATGGAGCTCCCCTGAACTTTCTCTTCTCTAGGTGCTAATGGAAAGCTGGTATTGAGTTTTGAAAATGTTGCAAGAGAAAAGGAATTTCAGGAATTTCCTGTTTCCAAGCAGCAGAGGGTAGACACCATTCCAAGTCATAAAATTGGTTCAAAGACTCTTATCTGAATAACGTATGGAATTGGGAATAGTTATGAAAGTTCTGCCCAGAACCGAAACTTGTTCTATTTTCTGTTACTAAAAACTGTCCTTGGGAATGACATATTGACATGTGCAATAACATGGAGAATCTCAAAAACACTATACTGAATGAAAGAAACCAGACACAGAAAAGCACCCTGTATCATTCTGTTTATGTGGAGCTCTAGAAAAGCCCAGTCTACTCTATGGTGACACAATGTCGGTCAGTAGTTGCCTGGGGTCAGGGGTGGAGGCAGCACAGACTGGACAGGGTCAGGAGGGAGCTGCCTGGAGTAATGGAACTGTTCTGTATTTTGATAGTGCTGGTAGGCACTCAGGTGTAGACATCTGTCAAGCCTTATCAAACTGTACAGTTAGAATGCGCGTGCACTTCATTATTTGTAAACTATACGTTAAGAGAGTTTGTTTTAAATAATTAAAAAAAAAGTCCTTGGAAGTATTTCTACAAGGTGGGGGGGGTCTTTTATTTAAGACACTCAGACTTATTTTCAGATCTTGTAAAAATAACCTTTAACTTCTAAAATATTTGTTATTCTAGGGAATTCCCTGGCAGTCCAGTGGTTAGGACGCCGTGCTTTCACTGCTGTGGGCCTGAGTTCCATCCCTGGTCGGGGAATTAAGATCCTGCAAGCCACGTGGCACGGCCAAAAATTTTAAAAAAAGAAAACAAATTTGTTATTCTAATTGGTTGTTACACTTGATAATTGTTGTCCTGGTATTGATATTAAAATAGCAATCAATATATCAAGTGACGTCCTTGTATTCCTAAAAGATACACACACACACACACACACACACACACACACACACTCTCACATTCTCTCTAAGGATGAAAACTGGCAGTTCCCTTTTCTCTATATATGTATGAATATGTAATAAAACCCATGACTCTGTCAATCCCTTGTTCAAACATGAGTTTGAACGTCTTTTAGAGGCCGTATAGCAGAATGACCAAGAGCATAAATCTCTAACCAGGTTCAAACTCTACCTCTGCCCTTTACTTAACTTTTCTCAGTCACTGTATTAGTAACATGGGAATAATAATAGTACCTACTTAATGTTGTGAGACGTGAATGAGTTAATACATGTAAAACACCCAGATAAGTACCTGGCTCTATAGGGTATAAGTCTGGATAGGCTAGCTATGCTGTAATAGCAAACAACCCCACAATCTTAGTTGTTTGAAACAATAAAGGTGTTTTTAATTTTTTTTACCATTTTATAATTTATTTGATTAGAAATTGCCAGATTCATGATGCACACTTCTCAAATAAAATTAGATTATAATCATTAGCATGATTCTAAACATGCTAATTTATAGATAAAGTAATGCTTAAAGTTAAGACAAATTTGAGACATATCATTGAGAAGAAATAGGAAAGGATTTTGAATTTATAAAAGCACAAGTTCTATCCCGAATTTTGCTACAGGTTTTTCTCTGATCTTGGCAAGTCACTAGCTCCATTTGTCTTCCTGTTCCCATCTGTAAAACTGTGGTCATGATCCTTGACACTGCCTTTCTTAAAAGAGAATGTTATGAGGATGAATAAGGTAATGCCTTGTGGTAGAAATAATAAAGGTTTATTTCTCACTCATGCCACACATCCATCACAGGTTGGAAGGGAAGCACTGATCACCCTCAGTCCCTCAGGAATTCAGGCTGATGGAAGCTCAATTTGGACACATGCTTCCATGATCGCCAAGGCAGGGGAAAGGGATGTGGCAGCTCAGCGCTGGCTTTTAAATTTCTGCTGTCAAAATCTCATATGGCAAAAACAGCCACATGGTCATACCTAACTTCAAAGGGGGCAAAGACCATGTGTCTAGAAAGGCGGAGGACCAGAAAATGTTTGGTGAAAAGCACTAACGACTACCATGGTTAACTTTTTTTTTTTGGCTGCACCTTGTGACATGTGGGATCTTAGTTCCGCCAACCAGTGGAAGTGTGGAGTCCTAAACACTGGACCACCAGCGAAGTCCCAACCACTGGACCACCAGTGAAGTCCCATGGTTAACTATTACAATTGAATTTTAAAGTAGGCAGAAGAGGAGAACGCAATGAGGAGGTGACATTTAAGCCAATGCCTGAATCACAAAAAAGGGGAAACTAGGAGAGCATTGTGTGCAAAGTCCCTAAAGCAGGCATGGGCCTGAAGCATTTGAGGAACAGGAAAATGGCTCAAGTGTTTGCAAAATGGTGAATGAGAGTGAGAGTTGGTAGGGCTGGGTCACACAGGCCCTTGAAGGCCACAGTAAGGAGTCTGAATTTTACTCCAAAGTGTACTGGGAAGCCACTGTTTAACCAGATAACATGGTATAATTTTTATAAAGACCACTCACTCTGCTTGCTCTGGTGGGATGGGCACGTGTGGAGGAAGGGAAATCAGTGAAGAGGCTACAATCCAGGTGAGAGATGCCTGTGGTGTGGACCATACTGGTCTGGGCCAGTATGATGTTGTGTGGAACCCACGGTCCCTGTAGACTATACTGACAGAGGATAAAGAGAGCATAGGCCTCAGGCTAGACAGTGAATGTCTACCACTGCCCCATGTAATTACGACCTGCTTTTGATCCTGTCTCGTTGCTGAGGATTGAAAAGAACACGTTTACCACATCATTAGCCACATATCAAGTGCCAGAGGCTGTGTTGATATATTCTAGCAAAGAAACAGCTTCTGAGGGGCTTCCCTGGTGGCACACGTGTGGCACACACACACGTGGTTAAGAATCCGCCTGCCAACGCAGAGGTCACTGGTTTGAGCCCTTTGCTCCATGCTTCATCCCCTGTACTCATAATGTGGGGTGTCTTGGGGCTAATGTGTGAATCTGTTCTCCACCCGCACTCATTTCTTTGGTGACCTTATCCATTCTCACTGCTGAACAATTCCCAAATTTTCATCTCCAGATCCATATGTTTGTACCAGGCTGCAAAATTAGTGGGGAAGGAAACTGGCCAATGGGCTTTACCCATCAGGATCTGGTCGTCAGGTTCAAACGTTCAGAAACCAAGTTATGTTGCAGAGCAACTAAGCCCGTGTGCCACAACTACTGAGCCTGCGCTCTAGAGCCCGCGTGCCACAACTATTGAAGCTGCTTGCCCTAGAGCCTGCGCACTGCGATCGCAACTACTGAGCCCATGCGCCGCAACTACTGAAGCCCGCGCGCCTAGAGCCTGTGCTCCGCAACAAGAGAAGCCACCGCAATAAGAAGCCCGCACACCGCAACGAAGAGTAGCCCCTGCTCTTGGCAACTAGAGAAAGCCTGCGTGCAGCAAGGAAAACCCAACGCAGCCAAAAATAAAAAATTAAAATTCAAAAAAAAGAGGAAAATCAACTTGTACTAACTAAATATATATAGGTTGACTCGCAAATGGAAAGTCAATTTATTAATTTATAGAAGCAGATCGACCTTTACTTATTTTTGCCCATTTGCTAGTTTTAAAAGGCTCATTGGTTTGATTCTGATTATAAAAATAATGCATGTTCATGATAGTAATTTTCAAAAAATCAGAAAATACAAAGAACAAAATGAAAATCATCTATAACACCCATAATAACACTTTACAACTATCTAGATCTGTGTAGATATAATTTTAGCACTATTGGGATCATACTATATATACTTTTGCATCTTACTTTCTCTTATGTTTATATGGTAAGCATTTGGGGAAAAGAAAAACCTGTAGGCCTTGTCATTTCTTACAATATATTTATTTTTACCACCCTGGGAACTACTTTTTTTACGGCGTCAAGGTCCATTACCAGAAGGTTGCTTTGGTGAACATGAAATCAGAGCAAAAATTAATAAATTAAAAATAAAGTAATTGTACGAACAATTGCATCCAGGCCAGGTTACCTGTACCATAGACCCCCGCTCCTTGCATCTTTATGTGTGTATCCGTAACGCCAAGAGGGAGCGCCGGGCCCCTGGGTAGGGGTTCGGGGCCCAGGGGACCGCAGGTGGAAGCCCAGGGTCAAGGCTATAAGCCAGGTGGGCCTGCGCGAAAGGCACTAGGATGTTGAGGCTTCGTCTGAGCTCACCGGTGTCCCGCAAGCATAAGCGAGTGGAGGTGTCCCAGGTCGGCCTCCTCGAAGCATCAGTGGTACCCCAGCCGTCTCCCGGTTTTCGCTGCGGCCCGCGGCCCTGGACCAGCCGCCCTGGGCGCGAGTAGCCGAGTGTGGGAGGGCGAGGGAGGGCGGGGGAGGGCGGAGGACGGCAGTGACCTCGCGGGCGCAGAGCCTGCGACCTCCGCCCTTCGGGGCCCGGGGTGGATCTCGGGCTCCCCGCGGGCCCTCCCCCGCCGCCGCCCTCCGTCACGAAGGCGGGCCTGGAACGGCCTTGTGGGCGCGGGCCTCACGGGGTGCCTCCGAGCCGCGCAATCGCTTTCAACGAAGATGGCGCGGGGGCGGGACACGTGACTTCAGGCTCCACCCCGGCCCCGCCTCCCGCGCTCACGGCACCGGGCGGGGGATGCTGGCAGCTAGCGGCCCGCGGGAACCATGCTCCGGGGGTTGGCGGGCACCTGGGCCGTGCTCGGCGCGCTGCTCTGGGGCTGTGGGCTGGCGCTGCTGCAGGGCGGGATGCTCTACCCCCAGGAGAGCCGGTCGCGGGAGCGCAAGGAGCTGGACGGCCTCTGGAGGTTCCGCGCCGACTTCTCCCAGAACCGGCGCCAGGGCTTCGAGCAGCAGTGGTACCGGACGCCGCTGCGGGAGGTGCGGGCTCTGGGGACGGGGACCAGGGCAGGGAAGCTCCTGGAAGCCGGGTCGGGGGTGTGGGGAGCCTTCCCCTGAGCCCTCGGAACTGCCGGCCAGGAGGAGGTTAAAGATGGACGGGCCTGTGGGGGCGTGGGGTCGACCCACCCGGAGAGTGACCGGGAACGAGCAAATGGGCGGGCCCGATGTCGGTGTGGGAGGCGGAGCCGGAACAGTGTCCCGGCACCGACCTGGGGGCGGGTGGCCGCGCAGGGGCAGGAGGGGAGGCTTTGGACGTCTTGGGGCCAGCTCTGCCCTGGCAGGAAGGACCTTGGGTTCCAAGGTTCAGGTAGAGGACGGGGCTTGGCATCCAGCCGAGGATCCCCCTCTAGGCCTCCCCTCTGACTTGGATCGTGTGGGCTGAGAACAGGAGCAGGGGCAGGCCTGTGTGCCCATCCGACACTCACCTCACTTAGATCCTCTTTTTAAAGTCTTTGCCGCCCAGCGCTCATCAGCGGAGGAAGAAAGGGGCGGGCGGGGACTGGTGCCAGGCACTTCTTGCGCAACTCAGAGTTTCCTCAGCAAAGCGGCCCGTGCGCCCCGGCCAGCCTTCCTCCCTCCCTGGGGCAGTCAGTTGGTCATCTTCCTCTTAGTCAGGGTCTAGATTGACTTTGCAGATCCTTCTTGCCCTAGCCTGGTTGTGGCCATAGGCTCACCCCATTCCATGGAGACCCTGGTGCCTGCTGCCCGCTACCCTGAGAAAGAACTTACGGCCTCACCAGACCTTGGACACAAAGCATCCTAGCAGTTGGTCTCTCATCAGCAAGTTATCCATCCATTCATCCAATATTTGTTGAGTCCTGACTATGTGGCAGGGCTTGTGCCAGAAGCTGGGCAGACAGCTGTGAGGGACAGGAAATCCCTGCTTCCTTGGAGGTCACGTGTGTCTTCAGGAAGCTCTTCCCCAGGCTGCTTCCAGACTCACTGAGTTCTCTGCCCCACTCCTGCCTTGCCTTCTCCCTGAGGTGTTCAAGGGTGCGGAGGTTCAGGGGATTCCCTGCGGGGCTCAGATTCACCTGGTTCTGCCGGGACGTCCAGAGGTCGTATCTCAGGGGCCCTGGCCCCTAAGATAGTCCCCTGCCATGCTGCACGCTCTCTTCGTAGAGCTGCTCACCTGGCAGCAGAGGCCTTATTCACTCTTTCATTGCCAGCGCCTAAAACAGCATGTAGGTGTTCACTGTGCACCACTGAGTGAGTGCGTGCGTGCGTGCGTGACTGGGTCTGCTTCATGGAGTCGCGAAAATTAACTGAGTCCGTAAAAGACATTGGTCGGTTGCTGGTGGGGTGGCCTGGAATCCGGGAGGGTCTGGGAGAAGTCATCTCGTCCAGCTTCTTCCTGTAAGTGGGGCTGCTGGGGAGGGCCCCTTAGCTTCCCAGGTGATCTGGACCTGATTCTGGTCCTTGTCCCCTCAGTCGGGCCCCAGCCTGGATATGCCGGTTCCCTCCAGCTTCAACGACGTGGGCCAGGATGGGCGGCTGAGGAGCTTCGTCGGCTGGGTGTGGTATGAACGGGAGGCCGCCCTGCCCCAGCGATGGACCGAGGACCTGGGCACACGAGTGGTGCTGAGGGTCGGCAGCGCCCACTACTACGCCATCGTGGTCAGTGCAGCGAGCGGCAGGCGGAGCGAGTAGGGTGCCTGGCTCCCAGCCGTCACCCGGCAGCCTGCCTCCTGCGGTGCCCGCGGGGTGGGGGGCACACTCATGCCCCGCACTGGGGTTTGTGCCCTGGGTGGGGAGGGTGGCCTCATCTATTCCCCCAGAGCTCCCTCCCTCCACCTCTGAGGCGGGTGGCAGCTGGCAGCCCGTCCCACCCGCTCCCCCCATACTGCACTTCTACGTGAGGGAGCGCCTGAGGTGGCAGGGCCCCCTCCTCATATATCCCTGTGTCTGCAGTGGGTGAATGGGGTCCATGTGGCAGAGCACGAGGGGGGCCATCTCCCCTTCGAGGCTGACATCAGCAGGCTGGTCCAGAGTGGGCCCCTGTCCTCCTGCCGCATCACCATCGCCATCAACAACACGCTCTCCCCCAATACCCTGCCGCCAGGGACCATCCTCTACAAGACGGACACCTCCAAGTGAGCAGCACCTCGCCCCCCTCCCCGCTCTGCCCAGTGGTCTTCCCGTCAGGGGCAGGGTGGCCTTAACAGAGGTGAGGCCCTGGCTCCGGGAGGCCAGGGAGACGTGTGAGCTGAGGTCGAAGGACCCAGGGCAAGGCCACTGTCCTCCCATCCTAGGTACCCCAAGGGTTACTTTGTCCAGAACACAAACTTTGACTTCTTTAATTACGCGGGACTGCATCGGACTGTGCTCCTCTACACCACGCCTACCGCCTACATCGATGACATCACCGTCGCCACCGACGTGGACCAAGACACTGGTGAGGCTCCTGGCAGGGTCTGCCGTCAGCCAGACCCCCAGCGGCTTTGTTCCCTGTTTGGAAAGATCCCCTAGGAGAAAGACTGTCCCACCCACCTCAGCAGCTGGAATCCAGCCTGTCCGAGCTGGCAGGGGCAGCGGAAATCACCCATCTGCTCTGACTTCACTTTGGGAGGAAGCGGGGCTTGCCTCAAATCATAGCTCGTGGTGAATAACAGCCCAGGATGCAGGAGAACCCCATGTCCCTTTCCCACTGTACCGCCCTCACTTTATCTCCCCTCGCTGCAGATTAAGCTCAAAAAATTAACGGCTGTCAGCTAGGGGCTCCTCAGAAAGGTGACCTCAGGGCACTCTCATCTGTGTGACCCCAGGTCACATCCCTTCCTTTTCTCTCTTGTCTGATCTGTCTTGTCTCCTGCAGGGCTGGTGAATTACCAGATCGTTGTCCAGGGCAGTGAGCACTTCCAGCTGGAAGTGTGTCTTCTGGATGAGGAAGGCACGGTCGTGGCCAAGGGGACCGGGGGCCGGGGCCAGCTGCAGGTGCCCAGTGCCCACCTCTGGTGGCCGTACCTGATGCACGAGCACCCTGCCTACCTGTACTCGTTGGAGGTAATGGTGGTGAGGACTGGGCTGTGGGAGGCCTTTCCCCCCCATCCAGCAGCTCTGGCTTCAGCAGGCATGGTCCTCTGATCTTCCCAGTAAGTTTGATTGAAGAGTCCCCAGCCTGCTTTTTTCCAGCCCTTGGTGGGGAGGCCCAGTTTGAAGAGCAGGCCCCAGGGGCAGGGTGGGCAAAAGTTCCTTCTTTTTTAAATTTTTTATTTTTTTACATATTTATTGGCGTATAATTGCTTTACAATGGTGTGTCAGTTTCAGCTTTATAACAAAGTGAATCAGTTGTACACATACATACGTCCCCATATCCCCTCCCTCTTGCCTCTCCCTCCCTACCTTCCCTATCCCACCCCTCTAGGTGGTCACAAAGCACCGAGCTGATCTCCCAGTGCTATGCGGCTGCTTCCCACTAGCTATCTGTTTTACATTTGGTAGTGTGTATATGTCCATGCCACTCTCTCACTTTGTCACAGCTCACCCTTCCGCCTCCCCGTATTCTCAAGTCCATGCTCTAGTAGGTCTGCATAAAAGTTCCTTCTTGTTCATGGCGGATGCCTGTACTTCCTGCATCTCTCTACCTGCTGTTCCAGAGGTGGGCTGCCGTGGTTTGCAAGGGGCCATCCTGCCGAAGTGCGGGCTGCGTTGTGTTCAGGCCGTCCAGGATGCCTCATGCCCAGTGCTTGGCTTTTGCAGGTGAAGCTGACCGCACAGACGGCTGCTGGGTTTGTGTCTGACTTCTACACCCTGCCCGTGGGGATCCGCACCGTGGCTGTCACACAGAGCCAGTTCCTCATCAACGGGAAGCCTTTCTATTTCCACGGGGTCAACAAGCATGAGGATGCAGACGTGAGTTGGGGCTCCTGAGTCCCTGTGGGGGGCCATTTCTCGCCATCCCTTCCTCCGCGTCCCTTGAAGTGGTTGAGGGCAGCTCAGAGCAGTTAAGCAAACCGCTCAAAACCACTGCCCGATGGGACCTGTGCTTGGCCTGGATAGCGGGCTGACAGGGTGACTCTGAGGGGCCCAGCTCTAGTAGGAAGGGCATCTTCAACGGGGACAGGGGGCAGGGGCTCACTCTGCTGTGCTGTCCCCTAGATCCGAGGGAAGGGCTTTGACTGGCCGCTGCTGGTGAAGGACTTCAACCTGCTTCGCTGGCTGGGCGCCAATGCCTTCCGCACCAGCCACTACCCCTACGCAGAGGAGGTGATGCAGCTCTGCGACCGCTATGGGATCGTGGTCATCGACGAGAGTCCCGGAGTGGGCATCGTGCTGGCGTGAGTGCCCGCCAGCCGCACAGCCCAGCCCGCGCAGCTTGGCACCCTGTGACCCGCTCCCTTTCCTCCCCCGGCCCCACAGCCAGAGCTACAGCAACGTGTCTCTGCAGCACCACCTGGAGGTGATGGAGGAGATGGTCCGCAGGGACAAGAATCACCCGTCTGTTGTGATGTGGTCTGTGGCCAACGAGCCCGCTTCCTTCCTGAAACCAGCTGGTTACTACTTTAAGTGAGTGCCCCTGCCTTCCCCGGGTCAGGGGTGAGACCTCAGCCCGCTGGCCCAGCTCAGCCTCGGCTGGTAGCTGCGAGAGAGCTGCAGTGGGCCCTGGGGTGGGCATGGGCTGTGAGAGGGTCAGCACCTGCTCCCAGCCCAGGTGCATCCATACCTGGTCGGTTCAGGGGACCAAGTACCCACCCACCCAGATTGTGATTTCAACCCAGTGTCTCCTTGACACACCTGAAATGAAATCCAGAGTTAACCCAACCCACTTATACACATAACTTCTAATTAAGAAAGAAAAAAAAGTAGTGACGTGGCCTAACCGTAGTATAAGGGAGTCATTTGTAAAATAATCCATGAGTGCATGGGCCTGACTCCCCGGAAGATGCAGTGAAGGGGTCAGGAGCTTGCATCTAGATGTGGCATCTCCCTGAAAGCACAGCTGCAAAAGCTGATGACGGGGGCTGGAAAGCACAGCTGGTGACTCTGATACCGTGAGCAGCGTTTTCTTCAGTGCTGCCCTCTTCTAAAACACTGAGCCACCCCAGGTAAAGTTGCAACCAAAACCAAGTATAGTCTTCCCTCGATTTTTACGGTATCTCCGTTCCTGGGGAATTTAGTGCGTGTTAAAACCGCACAAAACCGCTTCGTGACGCTTCGGGTTCATCTGTAAAGGGGAATTAAGCTTTATAAAGCTGGCTTACCTAGGCATGTAATTATAAACAGGTTTGAAATGATGTGCGTATTCTAACCATTCTAAGTTACATTGTTGGACGGGACCAGGCCATCTAAAGTTCATGGTCCGTTCACTGAATGCCAGTAGCTCCCCCCACCCCCCAGGCATTGCTGTGGACAGAAATCCCACTTAGGGGTCATCTCCCCGCCCTGGGCTGGCTCCCCTCGGGGTGTTCCTTGGTTCCTTCTCTCTCTTAACGATCATGCAGTTGTAGTGTAGCCTGGAGAGGGGAATTATTTCACCTCCTGTGGAGGCAGCAGAGGCCATGGAAATACTCCTTGAGGCAGACACTGCCTGCATCCCAGTGTCCCAGATGGAGGCTCTGAGGAATGGACCCACCCGGGTGAAGCTGAGCTCCGGACACACAGCCCCAGAGCACGTGGCACAGGGATGTTGAGCCAGGCTGGTGGACGGAATTTTTTCTGTGAACGTGAAAGGATGATAAGCTTCCAGGAGCAGGTGCCTGAGGCTTCCTGTGAACCTTTCTGGGAGGTGTGGAGAAGAAGAGGCTTGATTTGGGAGCAGTGGGGATGGGGCAGGATGTAAGTAGGGCTGCCTGGGCCGGAGGCGCTCGGCTGGGCTTTGAAGCTCCCCAGGTGACAGACAGGCTCTTTCGGACAGTGGGTTAGGGACTTGCAGGTCGCAGGGCACTGTTCTGGCCTGTGGAAACCACAGCCTTCGAGTGAGAAGAGTTATAATGGGGGGGGGGGTGTCAAGGAAAAGAAAACCAGCTGTGAGGAAATAGAAGAGGAAAATAGGCTTAAACAGTGAGTGAGGGTGACCTGCGCTGGGGAGGCTGAGCCCTGACCACAGACCAGCCCCTCTGTTGGGAAGCATCCTCTCGCCACCCCTCCTTGGTTAGCAGGACTCAGTGTAAATGCCGTGTCTTCAGAGAGGCTGTGCTGACGGTCTGGTGTCGGGGATGTGCCGCCTTACGGTCTCATAGAACCCCGTGCTTCCCCTTCATCATTCCCGCCAGCGCTTGTAATTTGTTACATTCGCCCGTGTGGCTTCGCTCCATGGAGCTTCACGGCTGTTTAAGTTTCTAGTGAGTGCCCAGCGCACTGCCTGCCTCCCAGCCCCCGACTTACATGCTAAGTTAATATCCATCCTAATCCACACCCCGTCCTATTTTCAAGAGCTTCGCCAGAGATGCAGAGCCCAGCTTTTGGCAGTGCCCAGCCCAAGGACCTCTGCTCTGTGTCTCCCGCCCCTGGAGGATGGCCTCTCCTCTGGGAGGGGTGGGGGACTAGGAACTGGGGAGGGAGGAAGGAGGAAAGAATGATGTCAGGGAACGTGATGCCTAGAAGAACGTGTCTGCTTACCTGAAATACACTGGAAGGCAGGGAGGAGAGCGGTGTCTTGGGGGTCTTTTTGGCTGGGAAGATGAGAAGGAGAGGATGCGGAATGAGAGTCCTCCCTGGTCTGACTGACGGTGCTGTGTCTTCTGCCCTCCGTGGACAGGACGCTGATTGCCCACACCAAAGCCTTGGACCCCTCCCGGCCCGTGACCTTTGTGACCAACTCCAACTATGAAGCAGACCTGGGGGTGAGCCTGGGGGTCTCCATGCCACGTCTCCCCTCTGCCTGTCCTCTCATCCTGCCCAGATGCTTGCTGACGTGAGCCGCTGGGAGGGACCACAGCAGCCAGTCCACCCATTTCCATGGATGGTCTTTAGGTTAAAGAGGACTGCCCGTTGACTTGCCAGGCAGTGTGGCTTCTTGAATCTAAGGAGGCTGGGCACAGGGAGGTCGAGTTCATTCTCAGTTCAGACTCATCCGTTTTTATGCACCTCAGTTTAATTTTATGCCCCTCAGTTTAATAGGCTCAGAAAAGGGTAGAGGTTTAAGGGAGCCTAAAGTCATCATCGTCCCATTTCTCAAACCTGGCTGATCGTCAGAACCACTAAGGGAAGCTTTCTGAAAGTGTAGATATCTGGATTCTGAGATTCTGATTTAGTAAAGTCCAGGGTGGGAATCTGAGTTTTTAAAAAACTCCTCAGTGATTCCAGTCATCAACCCAGCTTTGGGAACCGGACTAGACTAGACTAGATCCAGACCCTGGGAATGAGAATCAAAGGAACAGGCTCACACAGCCGGCCAGACCCCACAGCCACCCTTGCGGTCCCTGGGCGCAGCAGCCCCTCAGAAGCCGTGTTGAGTTGCACGGAAGCTGTAAAACATGGGAGCGAGAAGATGCTCCTCCGCTAGAGAACTGAGGCCGGTACTTAAAAGTGCCCCAGAGAGAGAAATCATGTAAAGGAGAAAGAATGGATGAGAAAACCTATGCACAAGTATAAATTGTGAACACTGTCATTTTGACATGGATGGGACAGTTTGTAGCCCTGGTGTTCCTGTGCCATCCCTCGACAACACCCCCTTGAAGGAGTGCGAAGACTGTGGTCAAATACCAGTGTGACACAGGCAGACCTGGACTTTCTCAGAGCCTAAGTGGTGTCCCTTCCCATTCTAGTGGGCAGGGGAGCCTCTGCCGGTCCCCCCAGAAGGTTGCCAGACTCACCTGGTGGGGTGTGTGAGCCATGGTCATGGTCACGTGCCCACCCAGAGGCACCACTTTCCACTTGCATCTTTCCGCCACCAGTTCGGAAAGGTGCCGAGGTCACTTGGGAAAGACGGACCACGACAGTCACAGTGCAGACTTTGGAGGTGAGTGTGGGTTCAGGTGAGCTTTGCTGCCCACTGAGCACCACACTGTTCAGATTCGAGGCAGTCCCGCCCCATCATCTGGGCTACCCTCCTAGGAGGGAATTTTCCAGCCACTTTATGGCCCACAGTACTAGCTCAGGAAGGTGAATCAAGAGCCTTTGTGAGGAGAAAAACTGCTTTTGTCCCTTAGTTGGGAATACTTCTCCAGGGCCAGGGGGACAGCCAGTGACAGGAGCACAAGCTAAAGAGGAACACAGTTGGGTTGGGATGGGCCCTGGGCTCCCACTGGGGCCAGTGCGCTGGGCACCCTCCCCTGAGCCCAGCTGCAGCCAGGTCGGGGGCACCAGCCCAGAGTTAAGAGACTTGTTCCATTCAGGTCTTTTCTAACCCCACGTGCTATACATGTGAGCATCCAACTCATTTCTTTTTTAAAATTAATTTTATTTTTGGCTGTGTTGGGTCTTCATTGCTGCACACGGGCTTTCTCTAGTTGCAGCGAGCGGGGGCTACTCTTCGTTGCGGTGCGCAGGCTTCCCATCGCAGTGGCTTCTCTTGTTGCGGAGCATGGGCTCTAGGCTCATGGGCTTCAGTGGTTGTGGCACGTGGGCTCAGTAGTTGTGGCTCGTGGGCTCTAGAGCGCAGGCTCAGTAGTTGTGGCACACGCGCTTAGTTACTCCACAGCATGTGGGATCTTCCCAGACCAGGGCTCGAACCAGTGTACCCTGCATTGGCAGGCGGATTCTTAGCCACTGTGCCACCAGGGAAGTCCCCTAACTCATTTCTGTGTCCCCTTCTTACCTCCTGTGCCAGAAGTGCCGCCCCACCGCCCAAGTGTAAGTCCGACGCTATCCTACACTCTCCTGGTTCGTGAACACGTTTTAACACTCTTCCAGGTGCCTTATGTGGACGTCATCTGTGTGAACAGTTACTACTCCTGGTATCATGACTACGGGCACATGGAAGTGATTCAGCTGCAGCTGGCAACCCAGTTTGAGAGCTGGTATAAGACCTACCAGAAGCCAATTATTCAGAGCGAGTACGGAGCAGAAACCATCACAGGGTTTCACGAGGTAAGTAGTGTAGACATTTATTTTTTCACTGTCTTGGACAGTGATGTCATTCACTGCCCCAGGCTAGAAAGGTGCCTCCTTCCCGGTCCCTCACTTGTCCTGATGACCTCCTATAGCTCACCAGGCTCACCTTAACCTACCCCTCCACATGGCTGCCCTGGACTCAGCCTCTGCCTCACTTGAGTGGTCCTCAGACAGCCTCCCACTAGCTGGCCAAATGGTCTTTGGAACAAATCCAAACCTTGGGAGTCCTGTCACCGGCTTCTCCTGGCCCACAGGACGAAGCCCTAATCTGTGGTCAGGGCTGTCAGCATCCTTTGCCCTGTGCCATCTCCCAGGTCTTCATCCTCCTCTGCCTTCAGTCCTGGACCCTGGCCTGTTTTCACTGTGCTCACTGGCTTCTGCTCTGGCTTGGCCTGTTCCTTCTACCTAGAATGCCCTTCTTAGCACCATAATCATCAACTAATGGATTCTGTTTTGTTTTTTTTAAGGGATTATTTATTTATTTGTGTATTTATGTATGTATGTATTTATTTATTTTTGGCTGCATTGGGTCTTCGTTGCGCCGCGGGCTTTCTCTAGTTGTGGCAAGCGGGGGCTACTCTGTTGCAGTGCACGGGCTTCTCATTGTGATGGCTTCTCTTGTTGTGGGGCACGGGCTCTAGGCACGCAGGCTCAGTAGTTGTGGCGTGTGGGCTCAATAGTTGTGGCTTGTGGGCTCTAGAGCACAGGCTCAGTAGTTTTGGCGCACGGGCTCAGTTGCTCCGCAGCATGTGGGATCTTCCCGGACCAGGGCTCGAACCCGTGTCTCCTGCATTGGCAGGCAGATTCCTAACCACTGCACCACCAGGGAAGCCCAACTAATGGATTCTTACTCAGCATTCGAGCCTCAGCTTGGGTGGCCCCTCTTTGGTGAGGTTTACTCCACCTGCCCGGGCAGAGGAAACTCTTCCCCCTGCTCCGTCTCTGTCTCAGCATTTCTCACTGTGCACTGTCATGATCTCTTTGGCTCTCTCCTTGACCAGACCGAGGGCTCCAGGAGGGAGACTAAATCCTATTTGTCGTTGCTTCCCAAGCACTCAGCAGGGTCCGGCACACAGCAGGTGCTAAATGATACTTGTTAAGAGAAATGAGTGAGATCTTGGAGCAAGATTTTGGTTTTTTGGGGAGTTTTTTTTTTTGGCTGTGTTGCACGGCATGCAGAATCTTAGTTCCTCGACCAGGGATTGAACCCACACCCCCTGCATTGGAAGCGTGGAGTCTTAACCACTGGACCACCAGGGAAGTTGTTGGAGCAAGGTTTAATCACTAGCTTTTTCTCCTTGTTTTGTCCATTTCCTCACCAAAGATAGGCTGTTTTGTGGGGATTGTTTTCATGTGGATTCTTGAACCCCAGCCAGCCGACACCTGTCACAACGGCTGGGGTTCCTTGTTGACACATTTCTTCATTTGCTGATCCTCAGTAGGTTGAACAGTAACCCAAATGGACTCCCTTATTCTGTTCACACCCGTAAATTCATCTTGCCTACACAGAGTGCCACTTGGACAGACTAATGTACGGGAAGTATCTTATGAAGACAAAGTACATACATTTGTCCTCCCTCTTTGAAAAGGTGACCAACTCTGAATTTTTAACAAATTCTGAAAAGGACTTCCCTGGTGGTCCAGTGGTTAAGATTTCCCCTTCCAATGTAGGGGGTGTGGGTTCGATCCCTGGTCCAGGAGCTAAGATCCCACATGCCTCCCGGCCAAGAAACCAAAACATAAAACGGAAGCAATATTGTAACAAATTCAATAAAGATTTTTTTAAAAAAAAGTAAATTCTGAAAGAGTCTGGGTCAGCACTCTCTGAACGTGCCTTTGTGGTGATGGAAATGTTCTAGACCTGCACCGTCCAGAACGGGAGCCACTGCCACGTGTGACTTTTGAGGACTTGGAACGTGACTAGCGTGATTGATGTAGTTTAAAGTAGTTTTATATTTAAATAACCTCTTGTGGCTAGCGTTAGACAAGGCAGGGTCATTTCCATTAAAACACAGAAGGAACTCGACATCTTGCCCTGCCCTCAAATTCTGATTTGGAACTGCAACAAAACAGGGCTCAGTGGCACAGTCGTATCTTCGGTGTATATTAGCTTTCACTGTTGTCGTTCTGTATCTTTTTTTTTTTGGCTGTGCCGCGAGGCATACAGTATCTTAGTTCCCCGACCAGGGATCGAACCTGTGCCCCCTGCAGCGGTGCAGTGGAAGCACAGCATCTTAACCACTGGACTGCCAGGGAAGTCCCTGTAATAGCATTTTTTTCCTATAATAGCATTTATATTTATTTATTTATTTATTTTGGCTGCGCCAGGTCCTAGTTGTGGCACTCGGGATCCTCGCTGTGGCACACAGGATCTTTAGTTGTGGCATACGGGATCTAGTTCCCTGACCCTATCTTTCTAGTTTGTCACTTTGTCTCCAATGCCTGCCATATAAGCAGATACTAAATAATTATTTGTTGAATGGATGAATGGGCTAAACAGCAGCTACTTACCCAGAAGAGATACAGAAGAATCTGAGGCGAGTTAAATCTGAGTCACTCTAGTTCTCAAGTTATGCACTGGCAGCTACTTCAAACTTGGGTTTTAAACTTATTATCCAGAGACATACTTTTTCTCCTAGTGTAGTTCAGCTTTAAGACTGCACTGGGGAATAGAGATGTTAAAGATAAAGCAAATATTAAATTCTGTTTATGGGAATTCCCTGGTGGTCCAGTGGTTAGGACTTGGCACTTTCACTGCCGAGGGCCCCAGTTCAATCCCTGGTCAGGGAACTAAGATCCTGCGTGCCACGCAGTGTGGCCAAAAAAACCCAGTTACTAATTAAGGTTTGTTTGTTTTTTTTTTACCCTGGGCTGTGTCATACCCTGGCTGTGTCCCTACACCAGCAGCAGCAAGTCCTGCAGTCACTATAGCCCACCATGAGGACAGATATTTTGGTCATCACGTGGATCTTTATTTTTATCTAACATTTACAGTCCTGCTTGTTCTGAGTCCTAAATTCTCTTTGCCTTGACTTCCAGGACCCACCTCTGATGTTCAGTGAAGAGTACCAGAAAGGCCTGCTTGAGCAGTATCACGTGGTTCTGGATCAAAAACGAAAAGAATATGTGGTTGGAGAGCTCATCTGGAATTTTGCTGATTTTATGACTGACCAGTGTAAGTGGCAGTTCGGTGAATGGAATGTACCGCTTCTCCTTTTTTCAGGTTGGCATTTTAGTTCAGGACGTTTGGTTGTAAGAACCCTGGAAACGAGAAGGGGGAAAGCTGATGTAATCAATGCAGGCTACATAGAGGATTCCCTAGGAGAAGTAAGTTGCTTTTAGCAAGCAGCCATCACCTGCTGGCTGCCTAAATCATTTTAAGGTAAACAAGCAAATGGGAGAGGCTACCGTCTCAAGGCAGAGGTGGCTAGCTTACCTCTGTGTTTCACCACAGTATGAGGAAAAAGTGGACCTCGTACTGGATTTATTTGTGGGATATACTCATTATTCCAGAATAAGGTACAAAGCCCGAGGAACTTCAGATATTTCAGTCTGTTTTATATTTTTCACTTATAAAAGGCAAGTTTGCCAAATACAGGTTAAGTGTCAAAAGGTTTTGAGTGTGGGAGTGTTTAAAAGCCTTCAAGGTGAATACGACCTGTACTTTCTCACGTGGGGATAATGAGGGCTACTTCACAAAAGTTCCAAATGAGTTTCCCATTTCTTTCTACCCCTCTAGGTAACTAGCTTCTTGATATACCATAAACTTAGGATAGCAATCTGGGGAAGAAGGGAAGGATTTGGTAGTAGTGGGAATTACATTACATTACTTAGGGGGAAAGACAGGTTTTTAGAAGGTTAAAGTTTTGTTTTGTTTTGATATATTTTTATTTATTTATTTGGTTGCACCGGGTCTCAGTTGTGGCAGGCAGGCTCCTTTGTTGCAGCTCGCTGGCTCCTTAGTTGTGGCATGCGAACTCTTAGTTGCAGCATGCATGTGGGATCTAGTTCCCTGACCCGGCATCAAACCCGGGCCCCCTGCATTGGGAGCACGGAGTCTTAACCACTGTGCCACGAGGGAAGTCCCTAGAAGATTAAGGTTTAATTAAAAATCCGAATGGGAGAGGTGAAGAAAAAAAGAGACAGCATGAGCCTCCACTCTGCTTTTGGCAAACGAGATTAACAGCTCCTGGAAATAAGCTTGGATGGAAGTCTAGTTTTGTGACTAGGTGCACTGCTTCACGTAGTAAGGAATTAGCTGTGTGACCTTGTACAAGGTACCTACCTTTTCACAAGCCTGTAAAGTGGGGCTAACGCCTACCACCTTGCAGGTTGACACAGGGATTCCATTTGACGAAGCGCTTGGCACAGTGCCTGGTGTTTGCTTTTCGTGGAAGAAATTATTGTTGTCTTGAGCTTTTCAGTGGGAAAGACCTGCTTTCCATTTAACAGAAGCGGTGGTTTCTCTAGGAGATGGAAGGGTTCGCTGGGAGTGTAGCTGCTCCTTTCCCAGCTCCAGCTCTGGCGGACTTGCCACCAGGGGTGGGGACCCAGCTGAAAGTCTGCCCAGCGGGACTTTAAAATCTACGAGTAGCTCCCTCTTAGGCGCCTGTGACTGGTCAAGTCTCTGGCTCCCACTAGCACAGTTGTCTCCTCAGATAGGCGCAAGCCTTTCCAAGGGGAACTCTGTCTCAGCCCTGCTCCAGTTACCAGGCAGGTGGGTACCCATAATGTCTTCAACCTTATTTTGCAAGTAAAAGATAAATAATTTTGGATTATTTCCCTAACAGAAGAAAAATTAACACACCAGGGAGCTAAGTGTTTTTGGGGAGCAGTGGTATTTAAATCTTTAACCCGTTAAGGAGCCACTTCATCAGATACCACTTCAGACCAAGCATCTCTAAACCATGAGGACCTCTCTGTTTAGTGCCCAGCTTGGCTCCAGGCTGGTTGTGATTTGGCCCATCAGAAGTCATCTGAAATACCTTTTGCCTTGTTTTTAGCACCACAGAGGCCGATAGGGAATAGAAAAGGGATCTTCACTCGTCAGAGACAACCGAAAAGTGCAGCATTCCTGTTGCGAGAGAGATACTGGAAACTTGCCAATGAAACCAAGTGCCACCGGTCAGCTGTGAAGTCACAGTGCGTGGGAAACAGCCCGTTTACTTTTTAAGCAAGAACTACCTCTCTGCTGACAAGGGCTCTGTCAGCCCCTCCTTCCCAAGTAGGGGGCGACTTCCACAGGACACAGAGCAAGCGCTTCCTGGACTGTGCATGGCAGACCGGGAAGTTTTCTGGTCTGGATTTTGTGGTCATTTGCTAGAAGGGAATGTTAGAGGTGAAAATAAAGGCTTTTGTAGTATGAGAGTAAAGAGTGGGCTTAAAAGCGACCATCCATAAATTCAACGATCTGTACTGCTGAAGCATCGGAAATGGTTCTTCTGTGTCAGGCCGTTTTCATGGCCTTAACCGAGCACGGAGTCTTGAGAAACCTCTGCTTCAGCACTCGCCACAGTCAGAGTCGCTGGTTACAGACTGTGTGCTGCCACAGGAACAGCCCTGCCGCTTTAGGGCCACCTGTGCTCAGATGCCACCTGTGCTTTAGGCCGGCCTTGACTTGAGTGGGTGACAGTAAAAGACAAGTGCTAGTAACTCCACAGATAAGCCGAAGTCCCAGCACATTCACAGAAAGTAGCATCATGCTGGAATAATGCACAAGGTCGACGTACCAGTTTCCAGAGTTAAGCTGACACGTAAGCATAAGAAAGGTAAGAGTTGAGGAATGTCAGAATTGGAAGGGAGCTGAGAGGTTACCAGTTCTTCTGGGACATTCTTCCAACCTCAGCCATAGTTTTTTCTGGACTGAGAGGGATAGATGGGCGTAGAAGCCCACTGGGCCATCACAGCTGACTGCAGTGAATGTGATGAGGCCTCTTTAAACGGGCTGGGCCTGCAGACAAGTAGGACAGGCTTTTGTACCTCTGGGTGACGCCACCCGCTCTGCTCCTGAGGATGGTCTTTCCTTATGGAATCCTTCCTCCTCCTCCTCCTCCTCTTCCACAGGCTCCATTAAGGCAAGTAAGGCACATTGTAAGAGTTCAGTGTTCATCTATCTTGGTTTAAAGCTGAAAGCTTTGGAAAAACACTGTCCAATCAAATAGAAGACCATGAAACAATACAATTCTTAATACAGAGCTTGATCCACTTCACTTGCAGGGGATTTCACATCTCAGCACATGCCCTTCTTTACCCTTCCTTTCCAAGCTCCGTGAAAGGAACAGTACAGATAATTTAACGTCATTTTAGTGGCCGTCTTTAGACCATTTTTAAGAAATGAGAGTATAGTCAGTTCAAATAATAAGTTAGGAATTCTAGTGGTTACATATTTCTTTCATTACCACTAAACTTAAGTCCCTTGGAGTAATCAAGTTTTGTGTTCCAGTTTAATGTCAAGGAATAATATATAAAACTCTTTACTTGACAAACATTAAAAAAAAAATTAAACATCACAAACACATTTAAATGTTTTACAAATTAGAGGTAAGGTCCATTTCTTAAGTCCTAAGGTTCTAACACAGGGCACATTTGTTCTATTCAATAAAATATGGCTAACTGCATTTCAAATGGAATCATCTTTCTTACAGATGTTAACTTTTTAGATTATAACAGTGGAGTGTTCGAGATGAGCTAAAGTAAAGCAGTGGAAAAACAGCTGATTAATACATTCTATGTGCTTACAGGACTGTAAGCAGTAACATCTTTTTCATTAATTCTTGACAACCACATACATCATAAATCAACAGGAATTCCAAGAACTAGAATCTGAGAATTCTGCTTGTGTCTTCTCTAAGTTACATATAATTTAAGAGAAGAATCAACTCAGTACACCTGTAGAAATACCTGTAGAAATACATTTCAGTACACGTAGAAATGAAGCTACAGAAACAATTTCAAGAATAATTTATAAGACTGAATTCATTTCTGCTTCTTTTTTGAAATGCAATACTGCAGTATAAGAATGAGGGCAGCACAACTTCCACAGGTAACTTCTACATTTATTTTATACCAAAAAGTTATGTGCAACAAATAAACATTCTTACATATTTACATTTGTTTTTACCAGTTAGCAAAACTGTGTCCTAAATCTCTGATAAAGAATATTTCTATCTATATTAAAGGGGAAATCTGCCCAGTGAACTCCATTTTAAATGAATGTTTACTCTGGAGCTTAAAGCACTAGTAATAAATATTTTTGATGGAACGTACTATACAGATCATACACCTAATACTTAGGCCATGCTTAACAGTTTTATAACAAAACATTTCACCTTTTCTGGGCTAATTTGTCGAAAAAAATGTTTAACCAAGTAGCCTGGACTCCTACCCCCGCCCCCTTTGATTTACTGAAGGGTAGCTCTCACAAATTAGGAATCATAAGTGCTGCCTAAAATATCTGAATAGAAATGTTTCCCCAGTGCTTGCCTGTTGGGGAGAAATACACGAGGACAAAGACTGAATATCAGGTATTCCTTCCCAAATAGGTTACCAAAAATAATAGTGGGTTTCTTGTTGGCATTTGTTCAATACTGATTTTTCAGGACAAGATCTGTCAGCATTCATTGGTGTCAAGCTTTGCTGAAGACAACTTTGCACTTTTGCTGATAGTCTTAAAAGTAAATGAAATACAAGAAAACTAAAGCCAACTAACAGTTTTAATTTCACTGTAGTCTTGGTCCTGTATCCTACCTAGTAGGTCCCAAGATCTCTTGTACCAAATGATAGATCTTTGTCTCTTTGTAAGAAAATAGTCAATGCTTTCAACATCCTTAGAAGTAATGGATTTAAGGAGAGGCCCTATACATCAAGTAAAAGTAATTCCTGGCACACAGCTAGTTAAACCTGAGTTATTTCACCAGACGTTTACCCTCACTGATAGCAACTAGCTGCAATGAAAAATACCAAATCCTCCAAACCACCTAGATTCCCTAGAATTTATCATCTAACTACAACTTCTCTTATTTCTTCAAATGATAGGACTGTCAAATAGATAAGAGGCTTCGTTGTTACAAATCATTTTGAAAACCAAGAAGCAGAAATGCAATTTCTTCCCTAATCTGTTCTTCCACATTGGTGGCTAATAATGTTGCAGTGTTTAAATATTCTGTCTAAAATAGTCAAAATAGGGGGCTTCCCTGGTGGCGCAGTGGTTGAGAGTCCGCCTGCCGATGCGGGGGACGCGGGTTCGTGCCCCGGTTCGGGAAGATCCCACATGCCGCGGAGCGGCTGGGCCCGTGAGCCATGGCCGCTGAGCCTGCGCGTCCGGAGCCTGTGCTCCGCAACGGGAGAGGCCACAGCAGTGAGAGGCCTGCGTACCGCAAAAAAAAAAAAGTCAAAATAGCCCTCAGATTTTATAACATGGGGTTTTCCCCCTCTTCTGGGGTGTAATTGAGGATGTAGAGGGAAGCCTAAATTCTTCCCGTGCAAAAATACCAAATCACACGCATGGGGGAGGGGGGGCGTGGGGGACGGGGGCGGGTCCTTTGCTTACAGCGAAACAGGCGTCACCGCGCTGGTATTTCAGGCAGCACATGGTCATCACCCAGTGAAAAGGAGGATATTAATTCTGGGGTCATAGGAATGTGGCAACAATTTTTCTACAACTGAAACAGTGGTTTACCCAAGGCTTAGAAAAGCAAAGGAAAAACTCGAAGAGTCTGGCTGAACACTAACGTTCTCTCATGTAAGAGTTGAAGATGTTCGCAAGAACGCAACATCAAGACAAGCTTTAACTCTACTCTAACTGATTGATACAAAATATGGTGAAAAACAATTTTAAATTGGTACACGAGGAACTTGTTTAGCACGACCAGAGTTATATATACCACGAAGTCTTCACCGTGAAGCCAGTTCCACTCTAGCAGAGAAAAGAGAAGCAGTAAACTGCTGGGTAGACGGGAAGCACTGCTACAAGATGACCTCGTTGCACGGTTTTCCAGCATTAGGACTTGTTTCTCCATAAATATCAGACATCTAATCAATGCTTTCTAGAGTTCTTTAACTATAGAAACAAGAACAATACATAGATAATATTGAAATATTCACATTCTTGGGAGAACATAAGCCTTGATGAAATCTGAATTAAGCTATCTTTTACAAAACTGGTTTAAACTGGTTGAAAGTACATTACAACTCAGATTTTACACCTGCCTTGGGCCAGAATACACTGCATCAATTATGACAGTTAGTTGGAAACTGCTGAACAGTTGCTGACTCTGCACGTTACAGTTTACAGAGCAGAGCCTGTCCCCTCCCTTCAAAAGAAGGCAAATAAAGCACTCAAAAGTTACCCGGTCTCTTTTTAACATAATGATGAATGGAATTGGAGGCAAAAACATGGCTACTACTTCTCAATCTAAGGAATAAAATGATCATACGGAACCTTTCTATAGAATGCAAGTTTTCTACTTCATGCTAAGAAAGGAAGGAAGGACACTTCTGCCCAAGTTCAACACACAAAATATTTGGTTTGAGATTTAAGACAGAAGGCACTTTTAACAATCTGATATAAGATGTTAACCATAGAAACATACTGTCACTATTTCATTTGGGTTTATTCAGATCACTTTCACAAACTCTGCATTAGAAAGAGTACTGTATTTCACCTTGAGATATTTCTATCTTTAGTACTCCTCTCCCAGTTAAGCAAACTGAGCAGCATGTCAGCCCTAAAGTTTACAAATCCAGTATCTGACTCTAAAACAATTAAACTAGACGTCTGGTTAATTAGTGTAGAAAGAAGCAGGGAAAACACTACAGAGCTACCCAAGAGCAATCCTGCTCTGGAGCGACTGGGCTTCTACTGATGATTTCAAAATCAATACTGTTTGGTTGACTGGCACCAATGTTAAGGAAAATTATCTGCATGAAAATTCAACTGTTGTAAGAGATTTTACCTAAAAATGCCATATTAATATTTCCAGCTTTTCTCCAAAGAAATCTACCCATTTTCCCATCTTTAGTATCCTGAAGGCCTTGGACTTGAAAGTCTGGTCACATGACTCATTCTGTAAGGTTATAATTGATCCAGTTTTATGACTAGGTACAAGCTTGACTTGAATGTCCAAATTTAGTTTCCTCCTTTCAGAGGAAGGAGATGAAAGGGAACCAATCACCCTATTGTTTTTGCTGTCAATGCTAGACCCACAGCTCTCAGTGCTTTTCACAAGATGCTCTGTATGGACTTACTATTTTCACTATTTCTTCAGTCAACGTTGAGCTGACATTTCTTCATTGCTACACTTCAACTAAACTGTACAGTAAGTTCTGCAGGGATGGATCCAATATTTCTACCTTTATTTACAAATATCACATGAATGGATTCTAGTTGAATCTACATGTTTAAATCCATCAGCTAAAAACATTACATATTGTAAACATGGCAATATTTAATACAGTATCTATTCTAAAATATTTTCATGTCATGATCACATTTGTTATAGCTGAAATGTAATTTATACACATTAGAGAATTACTAGCAATGGTTGCTCACTTTACAATTGAGGGAAGGAGGCTAGGGCTACATTTATTATTTCAGAAACATCTCCAAAGTAAAGTTAAAGCTTGTCTTTGATTGGCTCGGCGTATCCTCTTTTTTTTTTTTTTTTTGTATCCATATTTAAAATGAAGATTGACACAGAAAATAGCTAGAGCTCCTTCTAATTTACAGGATTTTAAAAAATCAGTTTAAGGTTCTTAGGGAAAGTGTCTGTTGTGAAGAATTAAAAAAAAACAACAACAACAACCAAACTGCTGCAAAATAAACTTAATGGAAAAAGGGACTTCAGACTGTCAGTTAAGAGTTCGTCAGGTGGTTAGTCCTGCTTGGGCTGCAGTTGCCGTTTCCAGGCCTCATTCAAGTAAACTAGTCGTTTGTAGTTGATGATAAGAAGAATGAAGTTCAGCACATATGTGATGACGCAGATTATGCAAAACTCCTTCAGCACAAAGTACAGGATGTAGGCCAGGTACAAAGACCCCACTACAGACATGATGGAGGATGTCATGAGGATTAAAGCTGCAACTGCACTTGCTGTCAGGCCTGCAAGAGAAAAAGACACTTGGCTCAATCAGACCTTGACACTGGAGAGAGAGTTTCTGAGTTAAAAGGTAACATTTTGTGATTTGCTGCAGTGTTGGAATACTGATCTTACAACAAAACATTCTGAAATTGGAGGACAAAAACTACAGGTCTATTTTGTTAAGATTATGCAGGTTGACTCTGCACATAGGATACCAGTTTTATAGCTGCAATATTTTTGACTTGTCAATATTCTAGATGAAATATTAACTTATTTCATAAACCAGCCTCAGTTAAGGCACACAAAGAAAATATGCAGTCTCTCAATCACATTATGCAATGAGCAGATTTGTAAAACTGACAGCCCTACCTCCTCTAATGAATAAAATAACACGAGGACCACAAGCTTCTCATCCAAGCAGGACACATTTGATGAGACCCTCCCCCTGACCTTTTCACTATAGGTAGAATCCCCACCTGTGGAAAGTAAAATTTGCTTTCCCATGTTTAGACAAAAAAAAAAAAAAAAAAACATAATAAGAGATGATTACACCAACATGCTGCTGAAGAAAAAAAAATCATGATAAACATTTCAGAAAGGGCTCACCCTGGGGCATAACAGAAACCGCATTTGGCCAGTTGGCCACATGTGGGTCAAACCAGATCAAGTTATGTGTGCTAAGCTTGGTTCTCAAGACAAAGGCTTGCCTGAATTCTTGATGCTACCTGACATCTTCACATGTATTGTTTTGTAATTTCCTGTAGCCAACAGTATTGAAAACGTGCATTTATTTTCAAGGACAGAGGAGACAGCAGAGCATATTAAACTACCTATACCCTCCTACCCAGCAAGTAATGGATAAGGATCACGGAAACAGGAAAAAATAAGAATAGGTGGTAGTGGTTTGAAGAGGTTAATTAAGAAGCTGAAATCCCTGCTGCAAGTAGAATGAGAAGTTGCCTGTGGACTGCAGCTTGGCCATGGAGGCCGACTTGCCCCAACACCAGTCAGTACTAGAGAACATGATGCTTTAACAAGGCTCTTTAAGACTAAGATGCTGTTGCATTACTTATGCCACCTGCTTTTGTAAATAAAGATTTATCGTAACCCAGCCACGCTTATTCATGTATGTAATGTCCATGGCTGCTTTTGCACTAGAGTGGCAGAGTTGAGCAGTTGCAACAGTCAGAAAAGCCTAAATTATTTCCTATCTGGCCCTTTACTAAAAAACATAGTTTGCTGACCTCATCTGTGCTAACATCTAAAACCTCAGGAATTAATGCTGTCAGGGACTTCCCTGGCGGTCCAGTGGTTAAGACTCCGCACTTCCACTGCAGGGGGTGCGGATTCGACCGCCGGTTGGGGAACTAACTAAGGTCCCACATGCCGTGTTGTATGGCCAAAAACTGAAAAAAAGAAAAAAAGAAAAAATTAGTGCTGTCACCTTAATTTTATCTAAGAAATTTCATTTCAAAATGATATGGGCGAGTTATTTACTCTCTCTCTGCAACTCTTTTCCTTAACTGTAAAACTGTGATGATAATCATGACTGCCTCCGAAGACTGTTGTGCAGATTAAAAGAGCTAATTCCCTGGCAGTCCAGTGGTTAGGACTCGGCACCTTCACTGTGGTGACTTGGGTTCAATCCCTGGTCGGGGAACTAAGATCCTGCAAGCTGAGAGGCGCGGCCAAAAACAAAACAAAACCAAAAAAGGCTGTATCTAGAACAACTTAGAAGGAAGTGAAGATGATGTGCTCTGGAAAACAATGTTTGAGGAGTTCAAATGTGCCACAGTGGTAAAGACACTGACACTAAAAATGCATGTGAATGCATAAAATGTGAATAGAAAAGATACATATGGGGACTTCCCTGGTGGTGCAGTGGTTAAGAATCCACCTGCCACTGCAGGGGACACGGGTTTGAGCCCTGGTCCGGGAATATCCCACATGCCGCGGAGCAACTAAGCCTGTGTGCCACAACTACTGAGCCTGCGCTCTAAAGCCCGCAAGCCACAACTACTGAAGCCCGCGTGCCGAGAGCCTGTGCTCCCCAATAAGAGAAGCCACCGTAATGAGAAGTCTACGCACCGCAACGAAGAGTGGCCCCCGCTCGCCACAACTAGAGAAAGCCCGCGCGCAGCAATGAAGACCCAACGCAGCCAAAAACAAATAAATAAAAATAAATTTAAAAATAAATTTATAAAGATGCATATGATACACATGATTTAAAATGTGTATATAATGAAATTAACAAATTAAATATTGTAAACAAATTTGTTCAACCCCTATCTCCAAGAATTAACACAGTCAAAGCTTTTCTTAGGTTATTTTAATATGAGCTTATACTTTATATTCTTCAGAAATCCAAACAAAACAATTAAATGGAATAAAAGTGTAAGTCTCCACCCCAGCCCCCAACCACACCATTTTCTGTGCATTTACATGCATATATATAAACATATATTTATCCTACATCTATTATACCACAACTTGCTTTTTTCACTAAACTATGTCTATATCTTCCAGGGTTTGTACACCTACTTTTCCCTTCAATGGCTACATAGTATTTTCTAGTATGCTTGTAACCTAATTTATTCAACCATTACGTTTTGCTAAGCTACTTCCAGTTTTTTGCTATTTTAAACTGTACTGCTGTGAATATTCTTGTGCGTATTTTCATATTTCTGCAGGATATACAGATATGGAATTGGGCAAACATGACGGGAGTATTGAGAAAAATTGATACACAATTTGCCTTGTAATAAATCTACTGCACCTAGACAGAAGACCTGGCAGATAACAGGATAAAATATTAACAACTGAAATGCAAGGACAAAAAAGGACAGATTTAACTCTAAAAGTATGAAAACTCTTGTACAATCAGAACTCACGAAACTGACATTAAAAAGGCTAAAGAATGGGTAAAACGTCTGTAACAAATATGAAGTGTACTATTATCAGGATCCCAATAACTGAATTGGCAATAAAAGTAAATTAAAGTACAGTAAAATTAAAATAATGGCTACTAATATGTAACTGCTGAATTAGAAATTTTACAGAAAAAACTTTAAAAAATGAGGATAGATGAAGCTTTGGGGAAACCTGACAACTGAGGGAAAAGCAGTTTGTTTATACCTATTAAAATCCATACCAAAAAAAAACTTTGTTTGTTGATTCTTTCATCCTACAGTTAGATATTTATTTTGCAGAAATAATTCAAAGAGGGAAGGGGGTATGAGAAGGGGACTTTAAACAAAGTTGATCAGTGCAGTGTTATTTAGGATATTAAAAAATCTGAAGCCTTGATGTTCACAATAATAAAACACTTAAGAGGACAGACAATATAAGAGAGTTCACATAAAATTAAGCGAAAAAAGTAGACTACAATGGCAATAGTGGCTATGTAAAGGTGATGGAATTATGACTGAATATCATATACCATTAATGTTTTCTCAATGCATAATATTTTAAAATAGCTACAGAGTATACAAAATAACAAGGGAAAAGGTTTCCAGGGCAAACTGTTTGGAGTAATAATTTCCCTGAATGGGACTTGTTTTTCTAGGCATTATGGGATGCTGCTATCCCTGATTAAACACCAACAGATACCACGTTCAGCATGAGCTTTGTCAAAATCTTAGTGAACCAAGTTTTCACAACACCAAAATGTGTTACAAACCAGTTGTTCTATCACTAACATATGCTTTTATTTAATATAAAGACACATCAGGGCAAAGACACAAAGTACTAAATGAAATATAACGAACTTATTTTTGTATTTTGCTGTAAAATACTTACCAAGTAATAACTGTAGTATATAAAATATAAGTCCAAAGACACTGTTTGGCTGGTTTAATACACCATCCTTTCCAAAAATGGAACCCAAAAGACCAAATCCTCGACCCCATCTGTAAAATAAAGAAAACCAGTAACCCTATACTTGAGTTTTCCTATTTTAAAAAATGTAGAATTATCTGAGCATATCATGCCCACATACCCATCTGAATCTCTAAATTGCTCATTTCTATATAGTCTCTTTTCCTGACAGCATTAGTATTTGCAGAGGAAGGGCTCTTTCGATGTAAGCCAGGGTCTCTTAGCAGCAGCACCACTGACATGCTGGACTAAACGCTTCTTTGTGGTGGAGGGCTATTCAGTGCCTTACAAGATGTTCAGCAGTATCCGTGGCCTCCACCCGCCTGCCAGCTGTGCCTCCCAAAATGTCGTCAGCCATTGCCAAATGTCCCCTGGGGGCAAAATCACCACCAGTTAAAAGTCACTGATGTAAGCTCTCCTAACATAGACCATAATGTTGCTTCCTGACCGGGACATGCATGAGGAAACATATCCTGGGAACATACCTTTAAATGTACGATAGAATATCAGAAACTTAAAGTCTTTCCCTAGAATCTTATCTCAAGAGTAAAAAGTTGATACATTATTTGCCCCATTAGTTTTTATTTGCAGTTTAACTGAAAATGTTGCATTTGACTTTACATTTTCAGAATCTTATTTTCTTATTAAAAATTAAATTCTGATTTAATAAAATTTGATACAAATATCAAACTAACATTTACTTTGGATAAAAACCTTTGATAATAACTTTAACTCTGAATGAAAGTGCTTTTTAAAATACCAAAAAGAAAATGTTTTCAGTCTGTAGCAAATTACTCAATAAAATCTAAACTTGGGTTCTGAAGACAAACTACCTGAAAATAAGGATAAATAAGTGATTCCTTACTAGTCACACGACTTTAGTGTCTAAGAAAGAGAGTGAAATCTCTTCATAATGATGATGTTGGGAGATAACCCTAGTTTTACAAGTAAGTGAGAACCATGAAGATTGTTATTATACAATTATATGCGTCAAGGAACGCAAAATAATCTCGATCATATGTGTTTATTCTTTTACACATCAAACACTCATTGAGTGTGTTCCAGGTGCAGACAGTGGGTCAGGCGCTGACTTGTCCCGAGTGAACAAGTCAAAGTGGTGCCCTTGTGGGGCTCATATTCCATTTAGGGAAAAGTAATAGACAAGTAAATGACTAACTTATCTTCAGCAATGGATGCACTATTAACAGATACACAGGAAAGTTGAGAAGGTTGGTTATTCTACATCAGAGCTTTTGAAAATTTTAAACAGCATGCAATCACCTTGGAGTTTTGTTAAAATGCAGATTTTACTGCAGCTGGTCTGTGGTGGGGTGTAGGACTGCATTTCCAAACAAAACAAAACAAAACAAAATGCTCCCATGTGATGCTCATGCTTCTGGTCTGAGGACCACACTCCGCACCACTGCTCTAGACGGAGAAGGGGTGGAAGGAGCTACTCCAGCTAGATGGTCAGGGAAGGCCTTTTGCAGGAATTAAATCCTGAAGAAATCCTGAAGCAGTCAATCTCATGAGGAATGCCAAGTACAAAGGCCTGGAAAGAGCTATGAGTGTGTAAAAGAAGACCATCAAGGCTGACACTGATGAGGGAGAGTGGCAAGAGAATGAGGCACCGTTCCATCATTTATATAATTTATAGCCTTGTTTGTAGGCCATGATGAAGAGTTTGAATTCTATTCTAACTGCAATGGGAAGGCAGTCAGTGGCTTTTAAACAGGAGAGTAATATAAGCTTATTTATGATCGCTCTTGACTATTGTGTAAAGACCAAACTGCAGGAGGGCAGGGACAAACTATGCAATCACACTTTGAAGCCCTACTCATCTGAAGTAGGAATTCAAATGTAAATCACCAACTTTGGCAATGGAAATAACTGGGCATAGTGCCAGAATTATCATACATAAACAGAATTTTTATATTCTAAGCATTGGTCTATGCCTAATTATTCACATATGATCCTGTGGATATTTTCCTTGAAAGCAAAGCAGTAATCCATAGAATGAATGCATCATTTTATCAAAGTAATACATGCATAAGGTTTAAAAATCAAGTAACACTAAAAGCCTTATAAAACAAAATAGAGATATTTCCTACTCCAGGCCTCTCCACACTCAGCTCTGATCCCCATAGGCAACCACTTTGATACCTTTTAACTGTTTTTCCCTTCTATTTACTTCCACGTTTCTAAATAATACGCTTACACTGCTATTTCTTGATTTGTCAGTTTTAAATGCTATCTTTTGACCTTCTAATATGGTAGACCAAAATGTTGCTTTAAAAAAAATACAAACATTTTGACATGGAAAGCTTCAAATGTATATACATAAAGTGAAAAGAACAGTGTAATAACCTTAGGTCCCTATCACCCAGTTTCGAAAATTGTGCCTTTCTTGTTTTATCTCCACCTCTACCCCCAACCACCTGATGATTATTTTTAGATTTTTTAAGGTAAAATGTACATATATTTAATGCACAAATCTTAACTGTATAATTTTGACAAATACATACACCTGAGTAACCCTGGTATACAAATTGTAATCCTGGTATACTAGTCCTGGTACAGTAATTCTGGAGTGTGAAGTAATTCCAGGAGTGTGAAGTGAGAATGTAAGTACCGTTCATAAAAAAAACAAAACAAAAAAACACCTCAACATTCTACAGAGTGCTTCCATCTCCCAAATTAAATTGTTAGTCGCTTTCCAGCAATCCACACTCCTCTCCACCCATGAGCAAAATGCACGTGGCTGCCTAGGCTTGTAGGAATCCAGTCTCGGAACCAAAATTAGATCTCTGGTCTCTTGGATCGCAGTGTTGTGCTCTTTCTCTCATGTTGCATTAAGTTATAAAATGCAGTTACCATTCCAGCATTTTCAACCAAACAGAATAATAGCTTAATTCCTTGATAAATACAATTAATAAAGTTGAATAACGCTTAATAAACTTTGATAAGGCTGATGGAATAACTGTTAGCAAGTGAAATCACTAGCAAAGTAGACTGGCATTACATAAGATTATTTTCCTAGGAAAGGTGAATAAGAGCAGATTTTCATAAATGACACTATACTTCACAATTGCTAAGGATGGTGTGAGTAATTAAAAACACTTAGTGAATCTTTTTTTCAAGTTGGAACATTTGAAAATACTGTAGTTTTCTCCCACTTCTAAAAGCTATACAAAAGTGTATGAAATAAATTTTATGTGCTAACTTTATGCTTGGCTTTATCTTAGTTTCTAACCTTTTTCTTCTTGTCCCATCTATATTCAAAACTCTATTATACTAATTATATGCCCCAAGTACTTTATGGAACAAGATGGGATATTAATCAACGGAGCAAAAAGAAATGTTTTCTTAAAGTACCACTTATACAGATGTTCATTTTGCTTCAGTATACTATTGAATAAAATCAATGAAGTGATTATGCAAATGAGAACTTCTCTTTAATCTCTGACTCTAAAAAAAGGATCATCTTTGACCCAAATAGTAACTTCCTTGGATATTCTGTATTTGGGTGCATAAACAACCCATACCTCTTCCCTAGGTATTATGAGAAATTGTTGAAAGGTTTCTAAACACTCCTAATTTTGCCAGAAACAACAAATCTTAAAACCAATTGCTCTCCAACTTGGGTATCCTAGGTCCCTGAGGATAAATCTAAGACATTCTTTGCCTCCTTCATTATCATTCTCTCATAAGTGTATAGGGGAGTTTTCCAAAGGCTACATGCAACACATGTGATAATGCAATAGACTGAATATAGGAGCTGATATGAGAATCCAACAGTCTTATCTTATGGCAGGCTTTAAAGAGATTTGCAATAAGAGAAACTAGGCAGTCTTTCCACTATTTTGTGTGTGTGTGTTTGGAAAAAGTTATTATT
Source organism: Pseudorca crassidens (assembly GCF_039906515.1). Lineage (NCBI taxonomy): Eukaryota > Metazoa > Chordata > Mammalia > Artiodactyla > Delphinidae > Pseudorca > Pseudorca crassidens. The sequence continues at coordinate 14,742,046 of NC_090310.1, forward strand.
CATGAAAATATTTTGTTAACATGTAATGGGTTTATTACGTTTCAATGAGTGAATACATATTTAAATAATTTCTCAGTTTGTAACTTCTAATACAGTAAATACCAAAGATATAGGGGCTTCCCTGGTGGCGCAGTGGTTAAGAATCTGCCTGCCAACGCAGGGGACATGGGTTCGATCCCTGGACCAGAAAGATCCCACATGCAGTGGATGTGGGATCTTTCCACAACTGCTAAGCCTGCGCTCTAGAGCCCGTGAGCCACAACTACTGAGCCCATGTACCACAACTACTGAAGCCCGTGCTCTGCAACAAAGAGAAGCCACCACAATGAGAAGCCCACACACCGCAACGAAGAGTAGCCCCCGCTCACCACAACTAGAGAAAGCCCGCGCACAGCAACGAAGACCCAACACAGCCAAAAATTTAAAAAATAAATATTTAAATAAATAAACCCCACAAAGATATAACTCACACAAACAAAACCTTTTAGGGGTATTCAATAATTATTAAAGATATAAAGGGGTTCTGACATCAAAAAGTTTGAAAAATCACTGCTTTTGACCAATTCTCCCCACCCCAACAAAAAACAAATCACAGATCAGACAAAATTTTAAAAGCTGGGGTGAGATAAAGTAGAAATAGAACAAGAATCCTAAAGTTTTTGTGAAATCACAAAAGACCCTGAAGAGCCAAAGCAATGTCGAGAAAGAAGAACAAAGCTGGAGACATCACAGTCTCTGATTTTCAACTATACTACAAAGGTACAGCATTCAAATCAGTATGGCAGTGGCATAAAAAAGAGACACATAGATCAAAGGAACAGAATAGAGAGCTCAGAAATAAACCCACATATATATGGTAAATTAATTTATGATAAAGGAGCCAAGAATATAAAATGGGGAAGGATAATGTCTTCAATAAATGGTGCTAGGAAAACTGGACAGCCATATCAAAATAATGAAACTAGACCACTATATACACCATACACAAAAATTAGCTCAAAATGGATTAAAGACCTGAATGTAAGAACTGAAACCATAATACTCCTAGAAGAAAACATAGGCAGTAAGCTCCTCGACATTAGTCTAGGCAATGATTTTTTGGATTTAACACCAAAAGCAAAGGCAACAAAAATAAACAAGTAGGATTACATCAAACTAAAAAGCTGCTGCAGGGCAAAAGGAACCATCAACAAAATGAAAAGGCAAACTACTGAATGGGAGAAAATATTTGCAAATCATATATCTGATAAGGGGTTAATACCCAAAATATATAAAGAACTCACACAACGCAATAGCAAAAAACCAAACAATCTGACTTTTTAAATGGGCAGAGAAACTAAATAGACATTTTTCCAAAGAAGACAGATGGCTAACAAGTACATGAAAAGATATTCAACAACACTAGTCATCAGGGAAATATAAATCAAAACCACAATGAGATAACACCTCATACCTGTTAGAGTGGCTACTATCAAAAAGACAAGAAATAAGCGTTGGTGAGGATGTGGAGAAAAGAGAACCCTTGTACATTGTTGGTGGGAATGTTAATTGGTGCAGCCACTATGGCAAACAGTATGGAGGTTCCTCAAACAACTAAAAATAGAGCTACCACATGATCCAGCAATTCCACTACTGGGTATTTATCCAAAGAAAACAAAAACACTAACTGGAAAAGATGTGTATTATGTTCACTGTAACATTATTTACAATAGCCAAGGCATGGAAACAACCTAAATGTCCATCAATGGATGAATGGATAAAGGAAATGTGCTGGCTGTGTGTGTGTGTGTGTGTGTGATAATATATATATAATAGAATATTATGCAGCCATAAAAAAGAATGAAAGCTTGCCATTTGCAACAACATGGATGGACCTTGAGGGCATTATGCTAAATGAAATAAGTCACACAGAAAAAGAAAAATACTGTATGATCTCACTTATATGTGGGACCTAAAAAAACAACAAATAACAAATGAACAAAAAAATTGAGCTCATGGATATAGAGAACAGATTGGTGGTTGCCTCAGGGAGGGAGTGGGCAAAACTGGTAAAGAGAGTCAAAAGGTACAAATTTCCAGTTACAAAATGAATAAGCCCTGGGGATATAATGTATAGTATGGTGACTACAGTTAAGACTACTGTATTGTATATTTGCAAGTAGCTAGGTAAGTGGATCTTGAAAGTTCTCATCACAAGAAAGAAATTTTGGGGCTTCCCTGGTGGCGCAGTGGTTGAGAGTCCGCCTGCCAATGCAGGGGACACAGGTTCGTGCCCCAGTCCAGGAAGATCCCACATGCCGCGGAGCGGCTGGGCCCGTGAGCCATGGCCGCTAAGCCTGCGCGTCCGGAGCCTGTGCTCCGCAACGGGAGAGGCCACAATGGTGAGAGGCCCACGTACCGCAAAAAAAACAAAAAAAAAGAAAAGAAAAATTTTGTATACCTATGTATGGTGATCGATGTTAACTGGACTTATTATGGTGATCATTTTGCAATATATACAAATATCAAATCAATGCATTGTACACCTAAAATGATATGTCAATTATACCTCAATAAAATAAATAATATACCTTTTAATAAATTATATTTTTACAGATTCCATGGCTATAACTTTTTTTTAAAAAAAGAAAATAACAAATGTTGGCGAGGATATGGAGATACTGGAACCCTTGTATACTGCTGGTGGGTAAAATGGAGCAGCTGCTGAGGAAAACAATTTTTTGGTTCCTCAAAAAGTTAAACATGGAATTACCATATGACTCAGCAATTCCACTCCTAGGTATATACCCCAAATATTTGAAAACAGGTATTCAAGAAAGTACAAGTACTTGTTCACAGCAGCACTATTCACAATAGCCAAAAGATGGAAACAACTCAATGCCCATTAACTGATGAATGGATACACAAAACACAGTATATCCATACAATGGAATATTATTCAGCCATAAAAAGGAATGAAGTACTGATACATGCTACAACATGGATGAACCTTGAATACATTATGCTAAGTGAAAAATGCCAGACACAAAATATCACATTTATATGAGAGTTCCAGAACAGACAGATCCATAGAGACAGAAAGTAGGTTTGTGGTTGCCAGGGGCTGGGAGAGGGGGCAGTGAGAAGTGATTGCTTAATTGGTACAGTATCTCCTTTGGGGGTAACCAAAATGTTTTGGAAATGGATAGAGATGATGATTGCACAACACTGCAAGTATACTAAATGTCACTGTACCCTCTAAAATGGTTAATTTTGTGCCAATCTTTCTCGAAGTCTTCCAAAAAATTTGAAGAGGCCAAACTCATCTTATGAGGCCAGCATAATCCTGATACCAAAGCCAAAAAAGGATACTACCAGAAAAGAAAATTACAGGCCAATACCCAGATTAATATAGATGCAAAAACTGTCAATAAAATATTACTAGCAGGGACTTCCCTGGTGGCACAGTGGTTAAGAATCCGCCTGCCAATTCAGGGGACACAGTTTCAAGCCCTGGTCCGGGAAGATCTCACATACCGCGGAGCAACTAAGCCCGTGCACAACAACTACTGAGCCTGCGCTCTAGAGCCCACAAGCCACAACTACTGAGCCCGTGTACTGCAACTACTGAAGCCCGCGCGCCTAGAGCCTATGCTCCGCAACAAGAGAAGCCACCACAATGAGAAGCCCGCACACTGCAATGAAGAGTAGCCCCGCTCGCCGCAACCAGAGAAAGCCTGCGTGCAGCAACGAAGACCCAGTGCAGCCTAAATAAATAAATAAATAAATAAATTTATTTTAAAAAGTATTACTAGCAAATCAAATTCAGCAGCATATTAAAAGGACCGTTCACCATGAACAAGAGGAATTTACATTCGGGATGCAAGGATGATTCAATATATGCAAATCAATGTGTCATCACATTAATAGAATGAAAGAAAAAACCATATAATAATCTCAACAGACAAAAAGCATTTGATAAATTTTACTGCAAACAATCTTTCATCATGGAAAATCTACCAAGGCTCTAATATCATGATTAAAACATTCAGGAAGGCTTCCCTGGTGGAGCAGTGGTTGAGAGTCCGCCTGCCGATGCAGGGGACACGGGTTCGTGCCCCGGTCCAGGAAGATCCCACATGCCGCGGAGCGGCTGGGCCCGTGAGCCATGGCCGCTGAGCCTGCGCGTCCGGAGCCTGCGCTCCGCAACGGGAGAGGCCACAACAGTGAGAGGTCCGCGTACCGCAAAAAAAAAAAAGGAGTTCCTCTGGTATTTTCCTTACTCTGAGGAAGAATTTGTTGAGATGCTTGCTTACACATACCACTTAAAAATATTCTCTCCTGGTTGGGGAACTAAGATCCCAATCCTACATGCCGTGCGGCATGGCCAAAATTAAAAAAAAAAAATTATTTTCACTTATAAATATATGTAAGGACTTCCCTGGTGGCGCAGTGGTTAAGAATCCGCCTGCCAACGCAAGGGACACGGGTTTGAGCCCTGGTCCGGGAAGATATCACGTGCCATGGAGCAACTAAGCCTGTGCCCCACAACTACTGAGCCTGCGCTCTAGAGCCCACAAGCCACAACTACTGAGCCCGTGCACCACAACTACTGAAGCCTGCGAGCCTAGAGCCCGTGCTCGGTAACGAGAAGCCACCGCAATGAGAAGCCCGCGCACCACAACGAAGAGTAGCCCCCACTCACCGCAACTAGAGAAAGCCCGCACACAGCAACAAAGACCCAACGCAGCCATAAATAAATAAATAAATAATTTTTTAAAAAATCTATGAATTGCACTTTTTCCCCTGGAGACACCTTCCCTGTAACCCTTGACCTTCCTGATCCACTCCAGAGGACTTGATTTGGGCTGGCTGCTCTCTGGGCTTGCTGCACAGCTGTCATCCTAAGACTTCCAATCTCTTCCCTACACTGAATCTTTCATTTCTTAGGTTTGGCATGCTCCTTTCCCCCTGAGTTTAAGCATCTGTTTTGGTGAAACAATCTTCTAATAGCTTCCTTGAGAAAACACATACTAGAGGTAAAATTTCTGAGATGTTGAAAGTCTAAAAATATCTTTCTAGGGAGTTCCCTGGTGGCCTAGTGGTTAGGATTCAGGGCTTTCACTGCCGTGGCCCGGGTTCAATCCCTGGCTGGGGAACTGAGATCCTGCAAGCCATGTGGCACGGTCAAAGAATATATATATATATATATATATATATATATATATATATATATATATTTCTTCTACCATCACACTGGACTGACATTTTGTTTGGGTATATAATTACAAATTTAAAATAATTTTCCTTCAGAATTTTTAAAGACATTGTTCCACTAACCTACTTCCAGAGTTGGTCCTTGAAAAATCTGATGCCACTCTGACCTTTGAATATGACCTGTTTTTGTCCCTCCATGAAGCTTTAAGAAACTGCATGTTAATTCTAGTGATATAAAATTTCACAAAGGATGTGCCTTGTTGTGGGTCTTCATTCATTCATTGTGAAGGGCCCTTAGTAGGCTCTTTCAGTATAGAAATTTGTGTTCTTCAGTACAGACAATTTTCACATTTGATTTAGGCAACTGCTAGACTTCTAAAACAGAACCTCTAATTTTCTTTTACTTTTCCATCTCTCTTTCCTTTGGTCCCATTTTCTAGGAGATTAACATGATGTAATCTTCCAAGTAATCTTAATTCATTTATTAAACTTATTGCTACCATACACTGGATTCTTATTCTCTGATGGTTCCTTTTACATAAATAGCATCTTGCTTTGTTTCTGGGTAACCACTTTTTTTTCTCAGATTTAATGAGATAAAACCATTTATGTTTATTTTAAGTTTACTTCAGGCAGCTTCATTTTCTGTTTCCTCTGAGTTCCTTGGTGTGTGTCTATGTGTATCTGTCTCTCACACTGAAGACTTTTCTCAAATGTCTGAGGACCCTTAACTGTCAAGTCATCTGTAGACCAAGGCATTAAAAATATGAATGCTGGGACTTCCCTAGTGGTGCAGTGGTTAAGAATCTGTCTGCCAATGCAGGGGACACAGGTTCGAGCCCTGGTCTGGGAAGATCCCACATGCTGCAGAGCAACTGAGCCCGTGCACCACAACTACTGAGCCTGTGCTCTAGAGCCCGTGAGCCACAACTACTGAAGCCCTCATGCCTAGAGCCTGTGCTCCACAACAAGAGAAGCCACCGCAATGAGAAGCACGTGCACCACAACGAAGAGTAGCCCCCCCACTCGCTGCAACTAGAGAAAGCCTGCACGCAGCAACGAAGACCCAATGCAGCCAAAAATAAATACATAAATTTATAATTTAAAAAATGAATGCCAATTCCAGTGCTGGACAAAATAGATTACGCCCACCATAGCCTCTCTCTCTCACTGATTACAACTGAAAATTGGAAAGAATATGAAAACCAACCACCTGAGAACTCTAAAAAGTAAAAACAGTAAGTGAACAGGGGAGAGAAGTTGAAACTTGAACAACCAGTACTGTGGAGTTTTCTGGGGGTTTTCCCCTCTTCTACCTTCTGCCTTCGAAGCAAGAGTAGCTCAAGTTTCAGAATTGCCCAAGGGTAGCAGACAGCCAAAAAAAGCTCCTCTTTCTGGCTAGAAGATGAAGAAAAGGGACCCATGTGAGCTGAGTAGTGTGAGGGGGGCAACCACAGTTTGTGTTCATATTATTTTTTCCCTCCTGGCGTTGCTTAAAGGTGAGCAAGGGTTCTGAAACTGCAGCTCAGGGATGACAGTCCAGGTATCTCAAATTGAGAGAAAACCTGTCTCTGCCTGGAAGAAATGAGAAAAGGGGCCCCCCTGTGGTCTTAAGCAAGTAAGGGGAATCCTGTCATTTTTGTTCTCTTTTCTCTCACTGCTTTACCCTGAGGGTGAAATCTGTCATGTGGAACTATGTGACAGCAAGGGGAGTAAAATGCTCTGTGAGAAACCTGTCTTTCTAGCTAGAGAAACTGGAAAAGGGGCCGCTGGGAACCAGAGGTTAGGAAGAAAATCCCAGCAAGGAGGAAGCCAAAGAAAGGATCTCCTAATTTTGTGTAGCAACTAACACAAGTCCCAGTCTCACCCCTGAGCTGCAAAATCATGGAACAGAACCAAAGAAGCCCACCAAAGTCTTTGAGAACTAAACACCACTCAAGATGAAGACTGACTATTGAGTGGGGCATGTGAGGGCAAAGGCTTTGAAAATGGAAGTGACATTGAAACTATCACCCACAGAGGAGGTAGAACTTGTAGTCTTAATCTAACTGGTTTGATTGCGTGTTAAAACAAAAATCAATATTCTCAAGATTTTAACAGAAGCCAAAATATTCAAGATACATTCCAAATGAGTTGAGGATATATTCCAAAATTATATGACGTACAACGAACCGAAAAAAGAAAAAGTGACCAATTCTCAGGGGAAAAAAAAGGTGTCAATCCTAAAATGACATAGATATTGGAGTTATCAGAAAAAGATTTAAAACAGTTGTATCTATGTTCCACAAGGTGAAGGTAATGAAAAATGACTGGAAAGATGGAAGTTCTCAGAAGAGAAAGAATAACTATAAAACAGGAACCAAATGGAAATTACATAACAATGAAAGATCTGAAATTAAAAATTCACTAGATGAAGTCAAAAGCAGAATGAAGATGGCAAAGGGGAAGATTCAGTGAGCTGAAAGATTGATCAATAGAAATTATCCAACCTGAAGAACAGAGAAAAAGAAAAAAAAAAATGAACAGGCACTTAGGAACTTCTAGGACAATACCAAACAGTTTAACATTTATGTTACTGGATTCCCAGAAGGGGACAGAAAAAGAGATAGAGGCACAAAAGTTTTTTAAGAAATAGTGGCCTAAAACTCCTCAAATTTAGCAAAATACAAACATTATGGATTAAAAACAAAAAACTCAGGGACCTCCCCGGTGGCACAGTGGTTAAGAATTCACCTGCCAATGCAGGGGACATGGGTTCAATCCCTGCTCCAGGAAGATCCCACATGCCGCAGAGCAGCTAAGCCCATGTGCCACAACTACTGAGCCTGCGCTCTAGAGCCCACATGCCACAACTACTGAACCCGAGTGCCATAATACTGAAGCCCATGTGCCTAGAGCCCGTGCTCTGCAACAAGAGAAGCCACCACAATGAGAAGCCCACGCACTGCAACAAAGAGTGGCCCCTGCTTGCCACAACTAGAGAAAGCCCACGCACAATAACGAAGACTCAACACAGACAAAATTAATTTTTTTAAATTAAAAAAGAAATATTAAAAACATTAAAATTTAAATTTAAAAAAAACTCAGTGAAAATAAAAGTGTTGATAAACTCAAAGAACATCATACCCAGACCAACCTGATCTGACATTTGTAGAACATTCCACCCAACAATAGCAGAATATATATTCTTTTCAAATACACATCAAGATAAACCACACTATAAACAAAACACAAACATATTATATACAAACCTTAACAAATTTAAATAATTGAAATCATACAAAGTATACCCTCTGACCATAATGAAAATTAAACTAGAAACCAGTAACAGAAACGTATCTTAAAAATGCCACCAATTATTTGGAAATTAAACAACACACTTCTTAAAAAAAATCCACAGGTCAAAGACAAAGTCTCAAGGAAATTAGAAAATATTTTGAATTGAATAAAAATATAACATATCAAAAGTGGTGGTATGCAGCTAAAGCGGTGCTTAGAGGGAAATTTATAGTATTAAAAGAAGGAAGGAGGGAAAATAAGATTAGAGCAGAAATCAATGAAGTTGAAACAGAAAAACAATAAAGTAAATGAAATAAAAAGCTCGTTCTTTGAAATGATCAATAAAAATTGATAAATCTCTAGCTACGCTTGACAAAGAGAAAAAGAAAAAGAGACAGAGAAGACAAAAGGTATCAATATCAGAAATGAAAGAGGGGATATCATTACAGACAAGTACAGACATTAAAAGGATAATAAGGGAATACTACAAACAATTCTATGCCCACAAGTTTGACAACTTAGATGAAATGGACAAATACTTTGAAATTCACAAATACCAGAACTCACTGAAGAAGAAAAAGAGAATCTCAATAGCACTATTAATAGTTTAGAATCTTTCAAGAAAACAAAAACTCTCTAGGTCTAGATGGTTGCACTGGCAAATTCTAATATATATATGGAAGAAATAATACCAATTCTACACAATCTCTTCCAGAAAATAATCTCTTCCAGAAAACAGAAGAGGATGCAATACTTCTCAACTCAATTTATGAGGCGAGCATTACGTTGACATCAAAACCAGACAAAAACATTACAAGAAGCAAACAAAAACAAAAAAAATTACAGAACATCTCACTCATGAAAATAGACACAAAAATCCTCAACAAAATATTGTAACTCAAATCCAGCAATATGCATATAGGATAATACATCATGACCAAGGGGGATTAATTGTGAGAATGCAAAGCTGGTTCAACATTCAAAAATCTATCAGTGTGATTCATCATATTAACAAACTAAAGAAAAAAAACCACATGATGATCTCAGTAGATACAGATAATGCATTTGACAAAATGCAACATCCATTCATGATTTTTTAAATGCTTAACAAACTAGGAAGAGAAGGGGTTTTCTTTGATCTGATAAAGGTCATCTACAAAAAACCTACAGCTAACATCACATTCAATAGGGAAAGACTAAATCTTTTTTTCCCTAAGATCAGAAACTAAATTAAAGATGTCTGCTCTCACCACTCCTATTCAACACTGTACTGAAAGTCCTAGCCAGTACAGTTAGGGAAGAAAATAAAGGCATACCAATTAGAAAGGAAGAAATAAAACTCTATTTGCAAGACCACAGGATTGTCTACATAGAATTTCCCAAGTGAGAGACTGAATATACAAACGGACAATAGCCAGACCACATCCAAAAACAACTCTGACCCACAGCCTCTGCAGCAACCAGTCCAGGAAGCCAAACCACAACTTCTGTAGCAATCAGATCCAAACAGCCAGGCCTTGATCAATAACTGCCAGCTTCCCTAATTTTTGCCCCCACTTCCAATTTAGGACCAACCAGAGAAAGCCAAATATGCTCCCCTAACCAACCACACAGGATGCCCGACTTCTAGTTAGGCCTGCTTCCAGCTTCCCCATGGCCAACAACTTCCAATTAAGACAACCTGAAGCTTTCCCTTTTTTCCATTCTAATCTCCTTTTAGATTTCCTTTTGAGTCTGTGCCAAATGCAAGTAATGGTGGCTGGTGCCCTACTTGTTCTTATTTGGGTGGTCTTCATTTATTTCCATACCATGAATCTACTAAAAAGCTCCTAGAATTAACAGGTGAGTGAGTTTATAAGGTTATACAACACAAGGTCAGTATACAAAAATCAACTGTATTTCTATATATTAGAAATGAATTATTGGAAATAAAACATTCAAAATTATAATTTACAATAGTACATAAACACAAATAAAATACGTAGGTACGAATCTAACAACATATGTGTAGTTTCTGTATGCTGAAAATTAGAAAACATTGATAAAATAAAGAAGACCTACATAGATGGAGAAAGACTGGAAGACTCAATATTGTTAGGATACTAACTCTGCTCAGACTGCAATGCAGATTCAATGCAATTCTGATCAAAATACCAGTGGGATTTTTCGTAGACAGTGACAAATATTTACATAGAAAGGTAGAGAAGGGAATTCCCTTGCAGTCCAGTGGTTAGGACTCTGCACTTTCACTGCCAAAGATGCAGGTTTGATCCCTGGTCAGGGAACTAAGATCCTGCAAACCACGTGGCTCGCCACTCCCCACCCCCCCAAAAAAAGGTAAAGGAACTAGAAAAGTCAAAACATTTTTGAAAAAGAATACAGCTGGAGAAAACACTAATTTCAAGATATTGTAAAGCTATAGTAATCAAGATAGTGTGCTACTGGAAAAAGGATAGACTCAGAGATCACAGAGCAGAATATAGAGCTCAGAAGTAGATACAATTGGTGATTTTAACAAAAGTGCAAAGACAACTTAATGGAGAAAGAAACCTCAAGCACTATTCTCAATAGAGAAGGTTAGAAGGTGGACTTTGAAACTTAAAAACATTTGCTTTGTGAAAGGTACTGTTAAGAAAATGAAACGATAAGCCAGAGACTGAGAGAAAATACCTGGACATTACATATAAAACAAAGGACTTTTATCCAGAATACATAAAGATCTCTAAAACCTCAACCATAAAAAAAAACCCAACTTAGGTTAAAAAAAAAAAAAGCAAACGATTTCAATAAGCACATCACCATATAGAGAGAGATGACATATAAGTACAGGGAAAGATGCTCAACATCTTCAGTCATTAAGAAAAATGCAAATTAAAATTCCAATGGCATACCACTACACACCTACCAGAATGGTAAATAAACACAATAAAACAAAACATACACACTGAAGTGCTCATAAGGATTCAAAGCAAATGGGACTCTCATACTTTGTTGGTTGTCATGCAAAATGGTATAGTCATTTGGAAAACAAACTGGCAGTTTCTTATGAAGTTAAACATACACTTATCATATGACCCAGCACTCCCACTGGTTGTTTACCCAGAAGAAATGAAAACTTATGCTCACACAAAAATCTGATTGTAAAAGTTTATAATAACTTCATAATGGCCAAAAATTGGAAACAACCCAATTGTCCTTCAATAGGTAAATGGATGAACCAACTAGTACATATCACGGACTATCACTCAGTCATAAAAGGAAATGACTACTGATACATGCAACAACATGGATCAACTACAAACACATTATGCTAAGTTAACAAAGTCAAACTCAAAGCTAGATACTGTAAAATTCCATTCAAATGATATTTTGGAAAAGGCAAAACTTATAAGGACAGAGAATAGATCAATGTTTCCCAGGGGTTAGGGATGGAAGAGGGGCTGACTAAAAAGGGGAACTGTTCTGATGTTGATGGTACTGGTGGCTACCTGACTGCATCTGTCTAAATTCAACAAACTGGAAGCCAAATAGCCAATTTCCTTTATGTAAATTTAAATTAATTTTTAAAGTAATTTAGATTTTAAAAGCAGAATGGAATTTTTATTATTATGTATGGTCTTGTCAACATTAGATGTTACTATAGGTGGGTTATTAGGTAGAGAGCTAATCATATCATTAAAGGTCCCTGAATGTCAGTATCTGTACTTCTTCTTTTTTTGGAAAATAAATGTTTCTCTAGGGAAAAAAAACCCCACCAGTCTCCTACTGTTAGGGATAGGGATATGGCTGAAGATGCCTGGCTGCTAGTCTTCTTAGAGCTGTGTCTACTTTCCCATTCTTTTTGTCTTTGTGGTTTTATACAATTTCTTTTATTCCTTTACTCTCATTTCCTCGGAATTTCCTGAGGGTGTAGAGATAAACACATGCATAAAATCCATTATGTTTATCCAGAAATCTAAAATTCACTTATTCAAATTTTATCAAATTTATCAAAGCAGTAGATGTTTGAAGCAGTAAGGCTGTGAAGTTGGACATATAAATGCATGAAGCACAGTCCATACCCTCAAGAAGCTTTGTCTTAAAGAACAGAGAGAAAAATGACATCCAGAAACATAATGCAAACTAATAAACACTGTAAAGTACCTATGTTCCTAAGTGAAGAAGGTTTAATTCTGCCTGAGAGGGTTAACAAGGGATTGTGGCACTGGTATATAGCACAGATTGATCCAAGGGGTCAGAATTCGAAACAGTGAGACCAATTTGTAAACTACTGTAATAATTTAGGGGAAATATGAAGGTCTGAACTAGAAGTAAGAGTACTAAAGATGGATCCAAAAGATCATTAGGAAGTAAAATTGAGGATTTGATAATGTACTGAATTATGGAGGAAGGATGACTGACTCCCAAGTTTCCAGGATGACTGGGTAGGCGGTGAGGACAATCATGAGACAAACAAAGGAGGAAGAACGATGGAGGATGGAGTTGAGTTTTGACATTTTGAGCTTTCATGTCTCTGAGCCACACACATAATTGTGTTTAATAAGCAGCCAAAAAGAAAAATCTGAAGGATTATAAATCGGTCTAAAATGTGGATTTAGAAGTGCGGTTCTAAAAACTACAGCCACAATTAAGATGGCTCAGGGAGTCAAGTTAATTGGGACAGATCATGTGGCCCACAAAACCTCAAATAATTGCTATCTGGCCCTCTAAAGAAAAAGTCAGCCACAGAGAAATACAAATATCATAATCTAAAAAAAAAATAATACAAATGAACTTATTTACAAAACAGAAATAGACTCACAGACTTAGAGAATGAACGTATGGTTACCAGTGGGGAAGGTTGGGGGGAAGGGATAGATTGAGAGCTTGGGACTGACATGTTCACACTGCTATATTTAAAACAGATAACCAACAAGGACCTACTGTTAAAAAAAAAAAGAAAAAGTCAGCCAATCTTTGTATTTGACCAGAATAATGTCACTATTGATAAAGACTATGCAGTTACAGAATGTAAAGATAGACTGTCCAGACTAACAGAGGGTAAAAACTAACCAAAAAAAAAGAAAAGAAAACTACCAATTGTGAGGCCATCAGAGGTCTCACAAACTGCTATTTAGCTTGGTGCATTGGTCATGGTCAAGGGCCTCACTTTGGGTTTCAAACCTCAAAACCCTGAAAAGCCTTGAGAAGCTATTTCCAGACTCAGTAAGCCATGAATGAAGATATTAGACCATTGAGTCTCCACTGCGAAGCCTGCCCTCGCTAAGTCACCCTATCCAATAAGCTCATAAGAACCAATACATTAAAGCTCTAGGAAGGCACCACCTCATTTCCCCATACCTGAAGGGGAAGACTTCATAATCATGAGAGGAAATCTGGTAGGCCATCTTTATCTCAGAAACTATCAGGACCCTTCTCATTATGCCTCACATCATCCCTTTTACCTGTCACTGTCAGAAGGTCAGACTTCCTAAATCAGGCATCATCACATGAATCTCACACTGCTCTGTACTTCCCATTAAAATCTAGTATCTCATTCTTCTCCCCTACCTCCCAAACCTCTCAGTTATATCTTCTGAAATCCTGTTCACTGACCCGTCAGCTCTTCACTTTAAAAAAACCCTCTTCTGCCTTCTTTAGCTCTCTGACAACATGAATTCCTTTACAGCCCATTCACATGCTGACATGTTTTTGTCTCATACGCATTTGTCAGAGCCAGGAAGGAAAATATGCTCCTTCCTTCTAATTTTTGCTTTCAAGTCTTTACCTCTCTTTCCCTCTTGCAAAACTCCCTGCTCCTTGCAGTTGTGTTTCAATATACAAGCTCAGCCACCACTCTCACTGTTGCCACCTACCAACCTTGTAATCCCATTGACAGTCATACTGTCAACATTCTTATATTCAAGGAAGCCTTTGGCTCCTGGTTCATAGGCTTTCTCTCCTCCCCAGCTCCCATAATCTTTTTGAGAGACTTCAACATCACACAGATGAACCAGCCAACCACATCAATTACCCACTTAGTAACTCCAAGTCAGTCATCCATTCCCATGATCAAACCTTCCACTTTGTTGTCACCAGAAACAGAGGAGAAAACAGGACAGAAACAATATTTGAAGAAATAGATAATGGTTAAGAATTTTCCAAAACTGAAGACAAATACCAAGCCATAGATTCAAGAGGTGCTGAATCCCAAGCAGCACATCTAAAGAAAAACACACACAGAAATATCATAGTAAAACTCCAGAAAACAAAAGAAAATTAGACATCTTAAAAAGCAGCCAGGGGCTTCCCTGGTGGCGCAGTGGTTGAGAGTCCGCCTGCCGATGCAGGGGACGCGGGTTTGTGCCCCGGTCTGGGAAGATCCCACGTGCCGCGGAGCGGCTGGGCCCGTGAGCCATGGCCGCTGAGCCTGCGCGTCCGGAGCCTGTGCTCCGCAACGGGAGAGGCCACAACAGTGAGAGGCCCGCGTACCGCAAAAAAAAAAAAAAAAAAGCAGCCCGGGTGGGGCTGGGGGGCATAAAAGGACACATTGCTCTTAAATCAGCAACAATAAGGCTGACAGCTAACACCAACAGAAAGGGAAGCCAAAAGACAATGAACTGCCAACCTACAATTCTATATCAAGTCTAAATATCATTTGAAAATGAAGGGAAAATACTTTCTCATACGAGTAAAAACTGAATGTGTTCACTAGAAGATCCACACTAAAAACAGTTCTTCAGGCAAAAGAAATATGACCCCAGAAAGAAGCACTGCAAACTGGAAGAATGAAGACAAAAAGGAGAAATATGAGGGAAGAGCTAAATGAATACGGACTATACAGAACAATGTTAATATCTTGTGGGGTCACAGATACGTAGAATTAAATGACAATAACAACATAAAAGGTAGGATTGTGGTAGATGAAGCATAAATATTCCAAGGTCCATGCACTGACAGAGAAGTGATAAAACTATTAATTCATACTAGACCTCAATAATCCAAGGATGCATGGTATAATCTGTAGGGTAGTGACTAAAAGGATATTAATGAATGTATATGAATAAGATAACACAGTGGGGAAATGGAATAATAAAAATGTTTGATTAATCCAAGAGAAGACAAGAAAGAAAAATAAACACAACTGGTGGGAGAAACAGAAATTGTTAGATGTTATTTTTAAATCCAAATATATCAGTAATTAAACTGACCACGTAAAAAGTCTGTTAAAATACCTACTAAGAATATCACTACCAACAGTTGTGGGTTTTAGCTAACACTGTTTAAAGGGAATTTACAACCATAACTGCATGCATTAGTGATATAATTATTAATCTCAGAAAGTTAGAAAAATAACAGCAAATTAAACCTCCCCAAAGTGGAGGAAACTAATAAATGTAAGATAAGTAGTCAGTGAAATAGGAAGCAAGTATAATGGCACAAACCAAAGATTAATAAAAGGGATCAATGCCTATAAAGGCCCATCTTTAATTAAAAAAAGAGGAAAACAGTTTCAGGAATGAGAAAGGGTAAGCCACTTATAGAAACTACTTAACTTTCATCTTTCAGATCCCAGCTTTTGATACTTGACCAGGGAAGCGCCTCCCCACCCCTCTTGTCAGCTTCCTAGGTTTTATACTCTCATACAACCAAGCTCCTTTCCGGGAGAGCTTTTATCTCAGATTCTGTACATACATTTATGTGCTAATTACTGTGTTGCTGTACTAGTCTATGCTCCATACTCCATGAGGAGAGGAACCACTCACTACTGACTACCCAATGTCTAGCACAGTGTACAGCATGCCATAGAGTAGGCACTCAACACTCATTTCCACAAATACTGAATGCCCACCATGTGCTTGGTACTGTTTTAGCTGCCCAGAATACAATAAGCAAAATAGACAAAATTCTATGTCCTCATGGAGTTTACATTCTCATGGGAGGAGAGACAAGCAAACAAGTAAAATATATACTATGCCGGATGGGGATAAACAGAAACAAAGTCGAGATGAGTTTAGGGCTGAAAGAACTGCAATTTAAACTTTACCTTTAAATTGTGAAGTCGGGGGGGGCGGGGGGGGCGGTCAGGGAAAGCCTCCCTGAGGTGAAAAAGCAAACCATGCCCACCTGGCAGGTTTGAAGAACAGTCAGGAAGTATGGATGGAACAGAGTGAGCAAATGAAAGAAGGTAATAGGAGATAAAGGGAAAAAAAAGAAAAAACCAGGGCAAGGGTCACAGAAGATCCTGTAGGGTGTTTAGGCCATTATTATGACTTTGACTCTTACTCTGAATGAAACAGGAAGCTAATTTGCGGGTTTAGCCACTGTTTATATTTTTAAAGGATCACTCTGACTGCTGTATTTAGAACAGTCTATGAGGGAGAAAGCTGGAAATAAGAAGTCCACTTATGAGATTACTGCAATAATCCCAGAAAGAGATTATGGAGGCAGATGACGGCAGTGGAGATGACGGCGAAAAACGGTTATTCCCAGGATAAATTTTGAAGATATAGCCACCAGGACTTGCTCACAGACTGGTTGTGCAGTGTGAGACAATGAAAATGGTCTAAGATGATACGAGGATTTTGATTTGAGCCGCTAGAAATCTGGCTCTTTTGAGATGTGAAAGAAGACTTTAGGGAAATGACAAGAGAGAGAATCCAGTTCTAGAAACATCAAGTTTGAATTGCTTTTCATATATCCAAGTAGAGAGGTCAGGTAGGCAATTGGATTTATGAGTTTATAGTTTAAGAAATTTGGGAGTTGTCAGCATATAAGTGGTATTCAAAGTCATGAGACTGAAATGATATCACCAAGTAACTTTTGATATAAGTGAATCAATTCATCAATCAATGACTAATAAACATGACTATTAGTCATCAGAGCTGTCAAGGGTGAAAAGTGGTGGTTAACTTGGGAACCTGAGCTTCTGCTGGAGTGAAAAAAACTATGCTATTTGTTTTGGTTTTTAAAGAATCTTTCTTTGCCTTCAGATAGTCTCAAATACCACCTTCAAGGAAAAAACTGCATAGCCAACATTAAGGCAAGGCAAGTTTCTTCTTATTTGTTCTCCAAAGTTAGTAGATTTCCCCTTAACTGGCACCATGTTATCTGCACTCTGTATATACCTTGAAATGGATGCTGTACATGTCTTATCAAATCCTGGCTGCAAAAAGTACCCTTTGTGGGGAATGTCTGAAGATCATCCCAAACATTCATCTATGGATTTTAATTTGTAATCAACTTGGACCATCAGAAATCTATGCTTTTGGACAATACTGTCTCTATGTAAAGTTGCTTGCACTGAGTTTCATGTTGGCATTATGTCTTGGTGATTCCTAAAGGAAACAGTCATATGAATGAACTCCTTTACAATTGACCCTTGAATAACACAGGTTTGAACTACATAGGTCCACTTATATGCGGATTTTTTTCAATAAATACATATAGTACTACATGAATCCGAGGATGTGGAACCATGAATACAGAGAGAGCCAACTGTGGGCCTTGAGCATCTGTGGATTTTAGTATCCACAGCAGGTCCTGGAGCCAATCCCCTGTGGATACCGAGGGAATACCTGTACTTTGCTTCCTATAGGAATGCTGCTGAAAACATTGTCTACATGTCTGTGTCCTTTATGTGAAACCTGCAAGACATTTCTTTTATAGTTAATAGGGAAAAAACTGCCTCCCCTGATGAGTTATAGGCAATGTTTTGTTTTGGTTTTTTTAGACAAGACTGCCATGAAGTATATAATGTGTATATAAAGTATGTAATGTGTATATAATGTATATAATGATCCCATTTATATGATATTCTAGAACAAGCAAAACTATAGTAGGAAAAAAACCCCACACCAATGGTTATCTCTGGAATGTTAAGGGGTAAGGGGGGGATTGACTGGCCAGAGAAATGATGAAACTACCCAGGGTTATGGTAATGCTCTACATCAAGATTTCTCAAAAGTGGCACTATAGACAAAGAACTGTAACTAGACTCTACCCACTAGATGTCAGCACTACCCCATCCTTGCCCTGCCCAGCTTGGACAACGAAAAATAGCTCCAGACATTGTCAAATGTCCCCTTGGAGGCAAAACTGCCCCTAAATGAATACAATCGCCCTATATCTTGACAGAGTTTTGGCTTACACAGGTGCATGATTTGGTAAAACTCAGAGAACATACACTTGTAATCTGTGTATTGCATTGTATGTGTATTTTAGCTCAAAAGAAAACAGACTGTAAACAAACAATAAACTCTAGTTAATGACATGTATGTTGACATTTTTAGGAGAAAGTTTTTAGTGATAGCTGGATAGAGGTATAGATACTTGTATAGGCATGTAATAATGCAAGTATAGTAAAATGTTAAAGGCAGAATCTACGTGGTGGGTATACAGGCACTCTATAAAATTCTTTAAACTTTTCTCTATGCTTGAAAATTTTCATGACAAAATGTTGGGTCACTCTTACACATTTCATCACACATTCTCATCCATTAAATAAATCAGAAGATACCCAGTGGTGCTAGTTCACAAACGTGGGGGTAAGTATGCACTGAAAAGTAACAGCTGTGGGCTTCCCTGGTGGCGCAGTGGTTGAGAGTCCGCCTTCCGATGCAGGGGACACGGGTTCGTCCCCCGGTCCGGGAAGATCCCACATGTCGCAGAGCGGCTGGGCCCGTGAGCCATGGCCGCTGGGCCTGCGCGTCCGGAGCCTGTGCTCCGCCACAACAGTGAGAGGCCCGTGTACCACCAAAAAAAAAAAAAAAAAAACTGTCAGCTGTAAGCACTGTGATCTTGGAAAGAGCCACAAGTAACACCACACAGTGGTTCTTTTCTTGATGGCTTCTTGGGAAAGAAACAATACTGTACAGCTGCACCATCACTAATAAGTTACATTTGCAAATTCACATCTCACAAACATTTAAGAACAGCTCACATCTACTTTAAATGTTCTGAAATTCCAGTTAAAACAGTAGATGCCTGCACATTTTTTCACAAAAGCACTGTCAAATATTTGAAAATTAAAGTATAATAATGACTAAATACAATTATGGTATTTCTTATTGTTTCTAATAAGATATTCTTTTACCTTAATATTATCTTATTATGGAATTACATCTTAATAGTGTGTAATTTGTTCTGTTGTGTCATGTAATAGGTATCAAATAAATCCTTTTAAAAGATGCAGTGAGGCTTCCCTGGTGGCACAGTGGTTGAGAGTCCGCCTGCCGATGCAGGGGACACGGGTTCGTGCCCCGGTCCGGGAGGATCCCACATGCCGTGGAGCGGCTAGGCCCGTGAGCCATGGCTGCTGAGCCTGCGCGTCCGGAGCCTGTGCTCTGCAACGTGAGAGGCCCGCATACCACAAAAAAAAAAAAAGATGCAGTGAAACTGATTATTTCCTATAGATTTAAGTACCAGTGCACATAAAGCACTACTCTATTGGTAGTCCACTGCCATTGAAAGCATGGCTCACACACTAGTGATGGTCTATGAACTATTTGTTATAGATCCGTGATGAGATCAGTTCAGAAACTGAAACTAAACACTTGGAAGCTTTTACAGACATTTGACATTGCCATGACATCAAAGCACATGATTAGTGGATTTGTCTTCTTGAACAGCATACAGATAGATCCAAGTGTTATCAAACTTATCAATTCAATAGTGAATTGCATCTGGCATGATGTGCTAATGAGGCACAGTAGAACAAAGTTACATGTATTATTTTAAGGTTATTTTGTCAACTACCTAAAGGTGTATAAAAATCTGAGAAAAAACACAGGTTTGGAGCTTCCCCGGTGGCGCAGCGGTTAAGAATCCACCTGCCAATGCAGGGGACACGGGTTCGAGCCCTGGGCTGGGAAGATCCCACATGCTGCGAAGCAACTAAGCCCGTGCGCCACAACTACTGAGCCTGCACTCTAGAGCCCGCGAGCCACAACTACTGAGCCCATGTGACACAACTACTGAAGCCCGCACACCTAGAGCCCGTGTTCCGCAACAAGAGAAGCCACCGCAATGAGAAGCCCCTGCACCGGAACGAAGAGTAGCCCCTGCTCGCCACAACTGGAGAAAACCACACGCAGCAACAAACACCCAACACAGCCATAAATAAATAAATAAATAAATTTATTTTTAAAAAAACACACACATCTATAAAAAACAAAAAAAGCCACAGGTTTACTCATTTTTAATAACTAGTTAATTTTACAAACATTTTAATCTTAATCATGCCTGCTTTTTAATTTATAATTTAATATCATTAGCTAAATGAGAGAAGTGAAATTTATATTATTTTTAACCAAATTTACATGGGGACAAACAAGCTTCAGTAGATTTTTCAGCGTTCTTTTAGTGGAAAAGACACACCTTTTCTGAATGCACCAGCAGTAGTAAACCAAATAAGGGTAAAGGAAGTGATTCCAAACAGATGAAGACCAAAGAGGCCTTCTTTCATTCAGGAGTATGACCCCTTACATACTGAGTTCAGTTTTGTAGCCATAATTGATGGTGAAGTGCTAACATCAGTGTGTTAACTGCAGAGATATACTAGTTAATGGAGCAACAAAAACATCAAAATTTAAGGAGCATTCACTTACAAAATATACACAAAAATAAGCTCACAGACAAAAGAATTTTTTGAAAGAACAAGCACTGAATTAAAAAGGCTAACGGAAGCAGATATTCAGTATTTCATGGATAAATGTTCGTTTTACAGGCTTCCTATCCTTGCACTTCGGGTTGCAAGACTAAAGTGCTAAATACAATTGTTAAGAGACAAGTGAACAAGTACATCAAAGATATTTGCTTGGAAATACTGGGTCAATCTGCACTTTCCAATGATAGCACAGCTCACCACATTTAGAAACTAATGACATGGAAGACCAACTTGCAAAGTATTTTTCATTGCCCCTTGACAAGTGCACAGATATTGCTATTTGAACATAATGGTGATACGGAGGAAGAACTCTTGTTCTCAGTTTTATAGCCAACAAACACAATCCGCTCTGGAAAACTAAAGAATTACATCATCAACAAAGGTTGTCTGGAGTTTTGTAGAGAAGAATGTTCTGATGGCACAGCTGCAAAGACAAGAAAACATTCTGGAGAAATTCCCCAGATTAAGAAGAAGCACCAGAAAATAAATCAACACAGTGCTTCTTTTGTTGACAAAGTCTTGGTACAAAAAAAGTCAGCTGAACTAAACAGCATGTTTAGTGTCACAATAAAAATCATCAAAATGTTAATGCTAAAGCATTAAGTTAGAGATCATTCTCATTATTATATAATAATAAAGAAGTATCTTATAAACGACTGCTAACGAACTAAACATTAAAACAATGTCAATGTTAAAACAATGGTTTTAAGGGGGTAAACTGGAATTACAGAACACACTCTCAGTGTTTCTACAAGACAAAAAACAGGTTGCTTCCAACTTTAAAAGATGTAAATTGGATAACCAATTTGTCTAATATCTTCAGTACTTTTAACAATCTTAAGACTTTCTCACAAGGAAGAAATGACGGATGCTTTTCAGTGACGGGTAAGATTAAAGGGAAAAACAAAAATTGGAAACTTGAAAGAACAGTTTCTACAGATTACCACCATACACCTCATTAATGTCATAGAACATTTTGAAATTTAATTTTCCAACCAAATGAGATTCACAGACAGTAAATGTAATAGAACTAAACCCATTTCTTTCATTTAAAGATAATATAACTATTCACCACATAAACTGTTGTAATTGGCTACTGTTCAATGGTAAAGGATACATTTGAGACTACAGCACCACTTTTTTTGAATAAAATTCTAAATGAATATACTGAGCTTGAGGAAACTGCCTTTAGTATCTCTTCTTCCAATCCCATCAGCATAACTCAGTAAAGATAGTTTCTCTACTTGAGTATTACTAAATCAAAGCACAGCAACAGTTTAGCTATGTTATTACCTGAAAGTAGTGCTGTCTTCCATCCAACCTAGAGAAGTTAACAAGCAAGAAGTGAGCCTGTCACATCAAAACTTTAAATAGTGATAAAACAGTGTTTATTCAAGTGTATGTTAGGTGTTTAGAACACCTAATTGCTATTGCATAACTTTATTTAGTTACAATCACAAAATTACATTAAGAATATAGCAGAGGGCTTCCCTGGTGGCGCAGTGGTTGAGAGTCCGCCTGCCGATGCAGGGGACGCGGGTTCGTGCCCCGGTCTGGGAGGATCCCACATGCCGTGGAGCGGCTGGGCCTGTGAGCCATGGCCGCTGAGCCTGGGCGTCCGGAGCCTGTGCTCCATAACGGGAGAGGCCACAGCGGTGAGAGGCCCGCGTACCGCAAAAAAAAAAAAAAAAATATAGCAGAGAAATTCACCCTAGTAATTGACTATACATACATAGTGTTTTGGGTTTTTTTTTTTTACAGTTTTTGTAACTCTTTGTGTTCTACTGTTATTTTACTGATTATATTAATCAGTAAAATGTAATTTTGTGAGATG